>NC_136070.1:137868951-138536451 GCF_964261635.1 Lissotriton helveticus
TCCAGTGGGCATAGCATAGGGGTGAATCTCTCTGACATTATCCAGATCTGGAAGGGAACTGCAAAATATCTGCAGTGGTGGTTAACGAACCGTGATTGGGTCAGTGACCGACCCCTCTCCCTTACCCGACCAGATATGACAGCAGTGACAGATGCGTCACTCCTGGGATGGGGTGGCCATCTGGGAGAGGTGGCGATCAGAGGTCTCTGGTCTATGGCAGAATCTGGACTCCACATCAACCTTCTGGAGCTCAGTTCTCCCGTACACCTTCCTGCCCATACCACTCCTGCCCAGAGCTCTCAAGGAGATCAGGAACAACCAGGCCCAAGTCATACTTGTGGCTCTGGACTGGGCTCAGAGAGTTTGGTATCTTGAGCTGTTGAGCATGGTCATTGGTCCTCCGATCAGGCTGCCCCTTCAGGAGGATCTTCTGTCACAGCAACAGAGGAGGGTTCTCTACCTGAACCTGTCAATGTTCCGCCTTCTAGCCTGACGATTTAGTGGCAACAGTTGACAGCTTACAACTTTCCGCCCAAAGTCTGTAATATTATCTTGGCAGCCAAGCTCCCCAAAATGGTATATGCCTTTGCGTGGTGCAACTTTGTTGCAAGGTGTGCAAGAAAACAGGTCGACCCCCTTTCTGCTCTCCTTTCTCAGGCTATTCTGTTTATTCTTTCCCTCGCCTAGCAGGGCTCTGCTCTGGGAACCTTAAAGGGCTCCCTTTCTTTTATATCAGCATTTCCCCATTTGCCTGAACAGCCATCCCTCTCCAAATCCGCCTATTGTACCTGTTTATTGAAAGGTTTGCAACATATGTTTACCCCTTCATCATGCCTCAGTGGGGCCTTAATTTAGTTCTAACGTTCCTGATGTGCGCTCCCTTTGAGCCCTTGCACAACTGTCCTCTCAGACTCCTTATCACCAAGAAAGTTTTCTTGTGGTAGTAAAATCTGCCCAGAGTTTAGTGAGCTTCAGACTTTGACATCCAAGCCTCAATGCTTGAACATCTACCCAGACCAGCTGATGCTACGATTTAGTCACTTTCATGTAGGTTACTCCATCACCCTGCCTACTTTTTACACTGTGCCACCTGCATCCCTCTAAAGAAGAAGAGCAACTTCACTGACAGGACCCAAAAAGAGCATTGTCTGTCTACGAGAGTGTTCTGGGAGGACGACCAACTCTTCGTGGGGAATGTCGGAGCGAAGAAGGCCGTGCAGAAGCGAACCATCTCCCCAGTGTATTGTGCTCTGCATTTAAGTCTGCTAGGCATTGGCAAAGAAGCAACTCCTTAGGCCTTGCATGCTTATTCCACCAGTGCCAAGACTGGGACTGGTACTGCATTAGTACACAAAATCCCAACCATGGACATCTGCCAGGCAGCAATGTGGGCCTCTCTTAACACGTTCACAAAACACTATTGCCTGAACAGTCCCGTCTGGGGCACTTTGTGCATTCGGTCCCGCAGAACTTTTTGGTGTGAAATTGTGTCACAGACCCACCTCTGGGTAGGTATTGCTTGGGCGTCTATTCTAAGGTAAAGGATCTCTGGCTAGAAGTCTCTTATCAGATAAAAAAAAGTACTTACCTTCAGTAATGCCTTTTGTGGTAGAGACTTTATCTAGCCGCAGATTCCTTTCTGACCTCCAATCCTCCCCGCCCTGCAAATAGATTTCCAGGGACAGGGCTTTCGCATTTCAGGGCCCTAGTTTTCCACACTAGATGTCTGTGCTCTTCGTGGCACCACGCTCCTGTCATGGAACGTCTCGCAAAGAAATTGACGTCATCACGCTGGGGTTGTGCTTATCTAGGCACCACGCACGTCACTTCTGGCACGGACGATGCCACGTTGAGCCGAACTATGCCACCTACCAGCGCACACACATACTGCTCATGAAAAATGTCGAATGCCAGTCTGACGCCTGTGGGCAATTCTAAGGTAAGGAATCTGCGGCTAGACAGTCTCTACCAGATAAGGCCTTACAGAAGTTAAGTAACTTGGGGCCAGATGTAGGAGCCCAAATACCGGTCGGTAACGGACGAATTCGGCCGTTACCGACCGGTATTTGGTGATTGAGATGTAGGGGCATCATTTTACAGATTCGGTAAATTTACCGAATCGGTAAATTTACCGAATCTGTAAAATACCGAATCGGTATTTTTACCGATTCGGTAACTTCCAGGTGTAGGTGGGACTCTTCTGAGTCCCAAAGGCCTTTCAGATTCAGTATTTTACCACCCAATCCAATTGGGTGGTAAAATACCGAATCCAGGTGTGCATGCACACCTATGCCATGTGACAGACAGACATGCCCTTAGGGCATGTCTGTGTGCCACATGGCACACATGCCTGTATTTGGGGTGCTAGAGGGTGTCAAAGTGACACCCCCTGCACCCTTGCTGAAATCGGTATTTACCGGTTCTGTAAATACCGATTGGGTAATGCCCATTGATTCCTATGGGCATTGAAGCCCATAAGAATCAATGGGCATTACCGAATCGGTATTTACAGAATCGGTAAATACCGAATCTTAACGATTCGGTATTTACCGAGTCTGTATTACCTACATCTCCCCCCCTCTATTTTACCACTTCTTAAATACCGAATCGGTATGATTCGGTATTTAAGAAGTGGTAAAATAGAATTACCAACATCTGGCCCTTGTTCTTTAATGACATTATTGCCTTGGAGAAGAGGTGTGGTGCAGCGGCCAGGGCGGCTGTCTCTGGAACACGGGGGGCTCACGGTTCGATCCCCCGGCGCTTGCGGCAGGTTAGGTCAGCACCTTGTGGCTCTGGGCAATAGCTTGCTTAATCTACCCGACGGCCCCCAGTGCCGGGACACCTCTCCAGAGGTAGCTGTGCGCTTTACAAATGCTGGTATTTCTATTTCTGTTTGGCGTAAATACCTTGTAAACAGAGAGGGAGCAAATTGGGAGGATAATCAATAGAAATAACTGAAGTTTTACAAACGTAAATGAAATATAGACTACGGGCCCACACCATCTCGAATTTCTTGGGACAGCTTCTGCTTCATATATGCATTTTTGAGTCCTTGTATACCAATCGAAATCTGAACCACTCCTTTTTTGGCAGTATCAGATTGCAGAGGAGTTCGGTGTATCTAGGAGACACATTTCACTCCAGTCGCTCAATCGCAAGGTGTATGGATCATACACTGTTGGCCTGTCTATGATCTCTGCATGAGTGGCACTCATCCTGTTCCAGAGCATTCCAATATGATATGATAGAATGTACCCACCTGTCCTCAGTTTATGGAACACAAGTAACCATTTATTCCACCAAACTTAAAAAAAATTATTCCTGGTGTAATATACTCAATATAGAATTTTTATCTGGGTCAGTCTTTAGCCTGCTCTTACTCTACCTCTGAAAGGTGCTTCGAAGCCCCTTCCTATTCTGGGTCGTCCAAGACCCCCAAATCCTACATCTATTTCGACCTTATGCAGTCTTATGTTGTAATAGCGTTCTTTAGATCATTGAGATGTCTTTCTTGCTTTAGGGAATAATCTCTATTCCAGCGGAGAGCTGTAGGTGACATCTGCATCATTCCAAATGAGCACAGATATGGTGTGCATAAACTGTAAGGGCCCGATTCCCAAGTTGCAATTTGTAGTACGTAATGTGCTATTACAATTGTTCTACTAACTGCTCCATCTCCACCTCTCCTTTGTTTCCCATGGGGCTATCCTTACACATATAAGTTTACTACTTAGAGGTAAATGCCGGAAGGACCAGAGCGATTGGCTGGAAAAAGTTGCATCCTTCCTACTAAATAGGAGGCATTTAGGGAGGCTTAAGAAGGGGCTTATATATGTATTAAGTCATAATTATTTAATTTATTTTAACATTATTTCTCCATAATTGGATCTTTTATATATTCACGTACTTGAATAATTTCTCTCTTGAATCCATGGTACACTAAAATAGCAGTATACAATGTAAAATGCCCAGTATACAGTGTAAATGGCCATAAGCCTGAGACAGCTTCATATATTTTAGTAGCACATTCACCTCATTTGAAAGAACCCTAACGTCAGCCACTGAGGTGAAAGTTTAAGCTCTCCTACTCCCCTTACAGACCAACATAGCTCATACTTCTATTGCATTTCGTGTGTGAGGGAGCCCTCCGGCAGAGCTCTGCTCTGATCTTTTAGAGAAACTTAATTCATTATTTATTTGCCCTGGATGTGAATAAGCCATTTCTTCATCTCTGAAGTACTGCAAGTTGTTTTTAGGGAAATTCTATCAAATTCTGGCCTAGAGAAATCTTTTTAGTTGATAGCCAACTATCATCAGCTGTCACCATGGCTGACTGAGATAAATCTCTTTTCAAGACTTGTTCATCCTGTGGTCTATAAAAGAATTACATTGATGATCCTCGTGTTCAGTATATGTATTGCCTACATCCAAAGTGTAAAACATCTACATTTGATACTTTTAGGAGTTTTCAACTAAGACACTTTGAGGACAGAGAAAGGAGGTTAGCATTGTATTGGATGGCTAAACAGAATTTTCCTCCTTCTAAACAAGATGGCTCCTCTTCCGTTAAAAATGTTCCTCCAAGCACCTCCACGAAGGTAGCTCCAAAAGGGAAGCTTATCCAGTTTCCTGAATTAGACTTGTTTGAGATAGGACTTGCTGCCACCTCTTCTATCTCTAAACATGGACATTCTACTAAAGGATGCGTACAGATTTCTAAACCCATGGAGGATCAACCTGTTAGCAAATAGAAAAAAGCTTCAAAATTACAGTTGTCAACATCAGACCCCCACAATAAGGTTTGGAGTACCTTGTCCAATCTTTAAACAGATCTTCCACCATCGAGTAAGATACATTTTGTAAGCCATGAAGCACTATCATGTTGTACAGGATTCCTCTGCCTAGTAATGACGGTGGCAGGGACCACCAATTCTATACATCATCTCTGACCTTATTCACCATTGGAACCAGGGTATGGTCCAGAAAACACTTCTTGTTCCTCAAGTACCTGAATCCCTCCCAATCAAGCTTGACTGTGAGCTGAAGTTTGGATCTTGGGTGGCAAGTGTACAGCAGAATGACCACTGACATATCACAGTAAATACAGCATCTAGACAATGAGCCAAACTTCTCAAATATTTCGAGGGCTCTCCCTAAGATTGATTCAGGTTCTGCAAAGCATAGGAGGATATCATCTGCATAGAGAGAAAACCTATCCTCCTATGAGGGACCCTAGCACATACCCATAATCAGAGTATTGCTCATGGTGGAATGAAGCAGGGAGGGGTTGCATAAGACTTTTAAGAAGTATTAAGAATTTTCTGACTAGTTTTTGAAGCTCACTTCTCCATCAGATATGTATCATGGACAAATTAATTGTGAATGCTTTAAAAGCAGCAAGGAAAGGGCCAGGAAGAAAGGAAATGTACAAGTAGTTTCAGTTTTCGGAGAAGTGGATCGTTTCAAAGACACTTGAATGCATCTTAACCAGTATTATGTAATTTAATGACTCTGTGGGGGCTTTTCTGGATAGTAGGTCAGTCAGTGGTTACTGGGCCATCTCTGTGCTGTGTGTCATTATTTGCCAATGTTGTGCAAGGGTTTTATTTCACTCTAGTTGGATAACCAAGTTCTCTGATGCCTGACACTCCAAGGGTAGCTAAACTGAGCAGTTGAGGATTACCCCTTAAAGTGGTTGTAGGTATCTGCGTATAGGTAACGTAAGGCAGTTAAAAGGCTAAGCAGCAAGATTAACAGATGCTTTTTAACACCTTCTGAGCTACCATGCCAGGTTTCTTTCAGGTATTTAGCCTATAAGGTGCTGTACTAAAAGTAACAGTCATATTTATAAGCTGTAATCCTTGCAACTATATGTGACAGAATATTGCAATCAAGAATACTATATCCAGTTGCCTTTGGGGCAAGAGGGCACAAGTCAGTGACTTCAGTCCAGGCTCTTGTGGAAAACATATAAATACTCACCGCCCATTTCACTAGCCAGCGAGGGGAATGCCAGCTTAGCTAAGCAGTATTGGATGGACTTGTGCTAAATGCAGAATGAATATGCCCATGAAATGTGATGTGCGGATTAATCCTTATTTCAAAGTTACCACTCGATGTCAAGCGCAACAATGGCTGTCTTCAAGGAAGACAGGTTTCAAGCCATGCAAGACTTGTTCCCGCATGATGTCAGTCACCGTTCCCCACGCGTATGTCTTTGGTGTCCCGAATGCGACCACAAAACGAAGTCGTGTTCGGACTGCCGGGCGATGGCTCCAAAGGCCTTGAGGGAGTGGGCGATGAAGTTACTCGCGGCCTGGCAGGCGACACCATCCAGCGAGACACTGAGACAAGTCATTCTTGTGGCTCCGGATGGGGCAAGGAGAGTCTGGTATCTAGAGCTTCTGAGAATGAGCATCGATCCTCCGATCAGGCTGCCTCTTTGGGAGGGTCTTCTGTTGCAGCAGCAGGGTAGGGTTCTCCACCTGAACCTGTCATCACTGTGCCTCCATGCATGGAGGTTGAGCTGTGACAGTTGATAGCTTTTGCCCTTCCTCCTGAAGTCTGTAACGCTATTCAGGCGGCCAAGCGGACCTCCACTAAGACGGTATACGCCTGCCGTTGGCAGACATTTGTAATATACTGTACAGAAAGGCCCATTGACCCTCTTTCTGCTTCTCTTTCTACTGTCCTTTTATTCAACCTATCCCTTGGCCAGCAGGACTCTGTTTTGGGATCTCTCAAGGGTTACCTTTCTGCTCTGTCTGCTTTTTTGCAGCTGCCAGACCAGCCCTCTCTCTTCAAGGGGGAGCATCGCACAAGGGCTTCCTTTTTGCCGAAGGTTGTGACCCTATTCCATCTGGGTCAGTCCAGCACTTTGCCCACCTTCTTTGCCACTCAGCATCCCTCTAAGGAAGAGGACCATCTCCACTGGCTGGACCCAAAAAGAGCGTTGTCATTCTACCTTGACCACACAAAAGAGTTCCACATGGATGACCAACTCTTTGTGGGGTACTTGGGAGCAAAGGAGGGAATGGCAGTTCAGAAAAGGACCATCTCTCACTGGGGCGTTCTCTGCATCAAGATCTGTTATGCCTTGGCAAAGAAGCAGCCCCCTGAGGGGTTAAGGGCCCATTCCACCAGGGGAAAGGCTGTGACTACGGCCTTGGCACGGGGTGTCCCAATCCAGGACATCTGTCAGGCAGTGACGTGGGCTTCTTTGCACACATTTGCAAAACATTACTGTTTGCTGGTCAGGTATGCTGGGACGGACATTTTGCCTATTCAGTCCTGCAAGAATTCTTACTTTAGGATGTGAGTCTGCAACCCACCCCCGGGAAGGTATGGCTCGGGTATCTAATTCAAAGGTAAGGAATCTGCAGGTTAAAGTCTCAGATGAACAAGTTACTTACCTTTGGTAACACATTATCTGTTATGGACTCAAGCGGCTGATTTCTTACATCCCCACCCATGCCTCCCCACTTTGCGGACTGATATTGTAGGACTAGGGTTGTTCCCCCCCTTTCAGGGCCCTAGTTTTGCATACGACTATGTCAGGTGCTATGTGGCTCTGCGCTTCTGGCATGGAAAAAACTAAAAGTACTGACGTCATAACCGATGCTAATGATGCCGACAACGTCACCCGTAGCTGAATGGAGCAACCTGACGTCGTGTGCAAAGGGTATTGCTCAGCAAACGTTTCCGGAACCAGCCTGATACCTGGGAAATTCAAAGATATGGAATCTGCAGCTAGATAGAGTCTCTACCAGATAATGCGTTACCGAAGGTAAGTAACTTGTTCATTATTATTATTCCTTACCACCCAAAACTCACCTAGTGTTCCTACCCCCATAATAAGTATGGTTTTACTGAGCCTGACTCTTTCAAAGTTAAACCTCCAGTGTACAGTACCAGAGTGGTCATTGACTAAAAGTGCAATAGGCAAAGTTCAACACGAAACCCTTTCTTCTAGTAGTTTCCAAAATCATAGTCAATAAATGAGGATGACTGCTGGTCCTCTAGTCATACCTGCACTCACAGTACAGTTCTCAAGCCCAAGCACATCATTCAACAAACCATTTCATATGAATAAGTTGTCATGGTGGAAATATTCTAGTGGTTAGTGCACCCATTGGGACCACTGGTTCTGAGTCAACCGTGAAACCGGCATTTAGGGTTATGGTCCAATTGCATCGTTAAAATGGGATATTTCTGGATCTGTAAGGGTCAGAGAGATGGTTGAAAGGATTACAAAATCAGGGCCACATTACATTGCTATTAGAACACCATTAGAATGCCAGGGGTGTAGGTAAAATTCCCAGTTTCCATTTTAGGCTGAAAATGGAGTGAAACAGGCTCCTGCAAAGTCAAGTAAAGGTACAGGAGAGTCAAAGTGGCTTAGGTTCCAGCACCTATGTATTTTATGATGTTAGGCATTCATCATAATTTTCAAAGGGATCCTGAAACATAATCATGAATGGAAAACCAACATATTTTGCAATACGATTCCACGTTTATTTTCACAAGCAGGGAATATGATACTTAAGTAAGATCGGGCCCTTCACGTCCTCTCTATGATGGTGATGGCTTCTGGATTCTGGAGAGCTCTGTATATGCTGGAGATTATGGGAAATATGTTAAAATGAGACTATAATAGTTGTTGGTGGCAGTATGTTTTTCCTATTGGTAGTGCAGGATATGCAGGCTAAGGTAATTTATGCATGTACAGCATAAATATAGTTGGTGAGGAACAGGAACCAAAATGTGCCCTCCTTGTGACTGCGGCATATGCCAAGCACAGTTCTTGATTCAGATGCCGCTTCTAATAACCACCTCTTAAAATGACTTCGGATAAAGGAGCGTGTAAAAAAGGAGGTAAGGTGTACGTGCTAACTCTAATTTCCTTGCTCAGGTGGAGGACTGGATCCAGGAGCGCATGCAGCAGCTGGAAGACACGGCACAGCAGGGGTTCAGTGACCTGCAGGGAAAGCTGAAGGTGCTGCAGAAGCATCAGGTCTTTGAGGCAGAGATCCTGGCGCATGAGAAGACCATCACAGATGTCACTGAGGTAACCACAGAGCTTCTTTGAGAGAGTACTTCTCCCCCACACCAGTTAGCTGTCCCTTCCCCAGGTATGCCTTCTTAGCACTTGTGCACGAAAAGCAAATAAATAAATGTTACTCAAAGCATGCTAACTACTGTCAAATTGGCTTGCTAGATAGGGTGCAGAGAAATATTGATTGGGTGAGGAAAGACAACATGAGAGGAGGGAGAGAGAGAAAGAGAGATAGAGCGAGAGAGAGAAATCGAGCCTATAATAAATGGATCGAAAGGGCATGGAGAGACAGAGGACTGGTGGTGATGAATAGAAAGATGAAGTGATGAGAGACAGAAATAAATGGCAAGTAGTCAGATAGTTTGCAGATCGACTGCAAGTCAGTGATGTTTAGTATGATTGTGTTTTATGGACCAAGAGTGAGTAATAAATATGAGAACTGAGTTAAAAAAGAAAGACAACCATTGAGAGAAGGATAGGATGAGATGAAACAAAAAGAATGTGGCCTGTGTTTGGGACAAGAAGTGGAGGGACATTGTGCCAGTAATAAATCAAGTAGTAAGACAATGACAGAGAGAAAAACAGTGACAAGGAGAGTGGCATGATGAACAGAGACTGTGTGATTATTAGAGGGGCAGGACGAAAACCTAATGCATGTAAGTAGGTGATACCGGAGCACCATCCCCTGTTTTACAAGGAGTGACATTCTATGCAAGTGTATACACTGTAACAGTCCAATGACCTGCCTGCTTTGAATCTCTGGAGGTGATTGATGACTGAAGGTTGAGCATAAATGTGGGAGATGAGTGGCAGCATCCTTACTCCAATATTGGAACTTTAATAGATTCACATGCTTGAATCATTCCCAGTCATCAAGATGGGTGTCCCCGGTACATCAAAAAGCAATGCTAAATCAATGCAAAGCAGAAAGTAGGCCTAGGCCCATTTCAGTTTTGTAACCCATAACTCTTGTTTTGTAAAATAGACCAAAAATAATTCTTGAACCAATCAGGACCCTTCACCCGCTAGAACACCCCTGAGAGAACCTTAGACTTTCAGACTTTCTACCGCACGTTGTGCTAGGGAATATCTTCTGAGCTCTGCTGAGTTTTCTCTTATTATAAGTGAATTTGGACAAAAATCTTGGCTTCATTTAAAGTTTTCATCTACAGGATCCATCCTCAGGGCTGGTTTGTTATTACTCAGGCACAATTATGTTGGGAAAGGAGAAAAAGGGTCTGTTTAGAGCCTGTGCTACCTGCTCCAAGAAAAGGCTTTATACTGATCACCCTCATGAGGACTGTATTTATTCCTATATCCAGACCTTCAGGCAAAGGATTGCAAGGTATGTCGTACCTTTTCAAGTAAAACCTTAAGGGATAGTGAGGGGTGCCTTCTGATATGGCTTCAGAAACTAAAAGCGGGAAAAGAAGTGATTTCTAGTGAGGACAGTGATGAGGCATCCTCTTCTTCCTCATCCAAGAGGTCCCATAAGAGGAGAAGATCACCTCAGGCCCATTCATCTGGGGAGCGTCCCGAAAAATTCCTTAAAAAGACCTCTCATGGATCTCATGGGTGCAGTCCCTCAAAATCTCCTCAAAAACACGAAATGGAGAGGAAGGGACATGCTTTGGGGGATAAACAAGCAAGAAAGGCGAGTTCTGAGCTGCCTAAGGCACCCTCAGTTCAGGCACTCCTTCAAAAAGCCCTATTCAGTGCCTCCTGAAGTAAAGACATCGACGAAATCTACATCGTCGACGGTATCGTCGACGAAGAAACCACCTCTGTTGTCATCAGCGAAGATTGAAGTTCGCCTGTTGCCAAAGAAAGCACCAGCGTCGACGGCGGAGTTGGGGACTCCGTCGATGAAGGTTTTGTCACTGTTGACCATGGTATTGACGCCGGTATCATCGACGACGGCGTCGACGACAATGACGATGTCGACGACAGCGACGATGGCAGCGCCGCCGGCATGGTCGACAACGACGACGACAGTAACAACGACTTCGGCGGTTAGACCATCGCCTATGGTTTCCAAATTACCGCAGACGGCTGCAGCTTCGACGACGGTGCCGCGGCGATCTCGGAAAAAACACCGGACAGAACAGAGAAGACAAGAACAAGGAGAATAACACCTGAAATTACATCACCTAGCAAGGATACACCTCTTTTGCCATCTCACCTGTTGATAGAGCAGGATTCTGAGGAAGAAGATGATGGGCCATATGGCTGTGCGAGTAGCCCGTCCCAGCTGCACATTAAGTGTTAGGAGGATAATTTTGAGGAGGAGTATGGTGAATATCAAGGCTATATTCCTCAGGAACAATACCATCATGATTGTCAGGAGTAGGTAGTTTGCATGCCGTCGTCTTTATTAACAGACCTGCAGTTCATGTTGTCTGACTACAGGAAGCGATTTACACCAACTCCGGTACCTCAGGAAATACCATCAGTAGTTCCTCGTCCGTGCTCTATCCTGTCTACTTCAAAGAGAGGTCAAGCTGTGCTGGCGGAACCCTTACAGAGATCACCTCCATCAATCCCTCAACAAGATACTAAGGATGATTATCAGGAGGAAGGAGAGCTTGGAGACACAATAAAGAATGGGATGATTACCTCATTCCCATGCCTTCTTTTCCTTCTCCAGTGCCTTTTGACTCACCACCAGAGGAAATTGGTAGTTTTCATAATTTGTTAGAGAGAGCTGCAAAAAGATTCGATCTGCCTATTCCGGCTACCCAAACAGACTGTTTCTTATTTGATTTTATAAAGAGCCCTATAAATCAGTGAGGGCTATTCCGATTATAGGTCATTTATGGGAGGAAGGACTCAAGGTCATGAAAACACCAGTGACAGTGACACCAGTACTATCCAGGTTGGAGAACAAATACAAGGCCCCAGAGGATGCTCCAGCCTGTTTGGTGGGCCATCCCAAACCGGATTCAGTTATTCCCCAGGCAGCTCAGCGAAAATGCAAAAACTCATCGGCTCCAATTACCACACATCATGATAGAAAAGGCAGGTGCCTAGATAATGCTGGTAAGAGTTTTTCATCAATGTCAGCTCTGTTGGTCAGAGTGGCTAATGCCCTTGCTATATTGGGCAGATATGACAGACAGATGTGGTGTGACCTTGGCTCCGTATATGAATCTGCTTCCTGAAGAGAGCAAACCAGAAGTGAAGAAAATTCTGCAAGAGTGAGAGAGAGCTTCGGCAGAACTGATAGATTGTGCGATGGATATCGCAGCTACAGCTTTCAGATTGCTAAGGGGTGCAGCAGTTTTATGCCGTCAAGGATGGCTTCGAGCTACTTCATTTAGACCGGAGGTCCAAAATAAGATTCTAGTCCTCCCATTCCATGGGGAGGCTTTATTTAGGAAGCACATCAACAATGCGCTACAAGATATTAAGAAAGATACTGACACAGCGAAGGCTCTAGGGACGCTCCAGTATGGGAAAGTGCCATTCAGAGGAGCTAGAGGAAGGGGCATTCCATCCTACAGGGGAGGATTTCAACAGTATAGATACCCCTCATATGCTACATCTTCCCAGCCAACGACAGCAACAGTTAGGGGAGTATTCAAAATTTGCCCCGAGAGGAAGAGCAGGATGTCAGGGAAAGGACACCTCACAACGTCAATGATAAGCTTCAGGCTCCAGCTATTTTTATTCCGACCTTTCCAGAAGTTCCCCTAGGAGGGCAAATATCTTTTCACCTTCACCAGTGGCAAAAAATAACCACGGACCGATGGGTCCTCAATCTAATACAATTTGGACATACATTGGAGTTGTTTCTCCATATCCCTCCTTGTACTCCACCAGAAAGGCAAGAGGTAAAACACCTACATCTCATGCATTTGGAGAGTCTTACAATGCTCTGAAAAGGAGCAATAGAACCGGTGCCAAACTCCCATAGAGGGAAGGGATTTTATTCCTGTTTCTTTGTGGTTCGCAATAACTTACATCAATGGCATCCGATTTTGGATTTGAGAACTCTAAACACTTATCTCAAAAAGCAGTCCTTCTGCATGGTCTCCCTTCAGGACATTCTATTGCTCCTAAACGCAGGGGATCAAATGACCACCTTAGACTTGCAAGATGCATATTTTCACATCCCCATCCATCCCTCCCACAGGCAGTAACTTCGATTTGTTATAGCCCGAAGCCATTACCAGTTTAAGGTACTGCCATTTGGCCTCAAGTTGGCTCCAATAATTTTCACCAAACGCCTGGCTCCAGTAGCAGCTTTTCTGAGGAAACAAAGACATTAGGTGTTTCCGTACGTGGACGATTGGTTAATCAAAGCACCTTCACATGCAGCTGTTCGGTCGTCCACGGTGGCTTGTACAAGACTGCCGAGTTAGGCCTGACTCTGAATGAAGAAAAAGTCATCTCTGCACCTCTCCCAGAACAATACTTTCTTTGGGGCAATTCTGGACACCACAATAAACAAGGCGTTTCCTTCTCTTGAGAGACAAAAGAAACTGCCCCAAATATTCGCAAAAAGTAAGTCACTTTTAGTACTCCGTTACAAGTCACTCCTGGGGATAATATCATCATGCATCCCTGTAGGAGAGTAGGGTCTGCAATCCTATGATCACCCAGATTTTTTGCTTTTTGCTGCACTGGTTTACGACTTTCCCTGGCTGTGGGCCTGCTAATCAGACCCACAGCCTAGCTGTTCTCTCTATCCAAATTGTACTCAGGTACTGAATTGGCCCTGGGCCCTCTCCAAGTCCCTGTACCCAGGGCTGAGGTGCACCCAGAAGTCTCCCAGGGGCTGAAGCATGTATTATGCCACCCCTGGATTGACTAACTAAAACTGACACAACTGGCTGCACGACAGCTGGGGCAAGGTGGTGTACTCACCCTTTGCTTTAGATATAGTATACCTATATCTAACCCTAAAAATGGACACACAGATCTCCTATCAGTCACTCCTATGGCAGGCCTTAACAATCCTGAAGGCAGAGTGCTTGGAATCGTGTGAGATGGTGCTCTAGCATGAGCTGAGCCTGTCTGCGGCTTTCGGGATCCATCCCTTAGCCGTTTCCATGATATCGCATACCATATACTCTTAAGTGCATTATAATCCTCGCGGTTATGTGCCAACTCTGGTATCGCGTTATCAAAACATGTCGAGTAAGGTGTCATACGAATTGGAATACTAACCCCTCGCCAATTCTGGCGACGGGGTTAGCATTCCACCCTTCTAGAGGGACACGACATGCCTGTAACCTATAACCCGGTTAAAAGTCAGACAGAGCCTTAGCATCCACAAAATGGATGCTGCCACCGAGACACAAGTCTGCCCTCCTGCTGCTGGGAGTCCTCCCAGAGCAGGAGATAAGGACAAAGGGTTTCCTGCCAGGGGCGGTGCCAGCACCGTCCCAGACAGGGTTTTGTGTATTGTAGGTAGGCAGGGCTTTAGAGGAAGGTGACTGCACGTGGCACCCCGGTGCTCACTGTGCATAGGCTGGCTGGAACCAGTTCCAGGGTCACTCCAGACCCTGTGCTGGGGAAAAGCCGCCAAGGAAGTGGGTGTAACCACCCCCCTCCTAGTCCCACCCATAGGGCAGGACTTAGTCGCGTGCCAGCCCCTTTTTACAGGATAAAGGTAGAGACTGGCCCCCTTCCAAATCAGATCATCTTTGAATCCTGAAACTACTTTCCACGAAAGGAACTCAAGACTTCTTCCTAAGATTTCTCCCTTGTGACTAAGGAGTAGTCACCCTGCATCCGCAGGCACCATCTTAAGAACACTGCGGTCTGCTGCAAGTCTCTCCTCCGGATCAAGACTGCCCAGCTCGACGAGAACCGGCTTCCCTGGAACCTCTGACCTCTACCTGCATCATCAGTCACGCTGAGATTCGTGGGTGTGACGAGACCTCGAGGGACCGGCCATCTTCAAGACTGCACGACTTCTTTCCAGCAAGCCCGCCGAGTGAATTCCTGGTGAGTGCTTTGGGGTCCGAGAAGCCCCCACCCTGAGCAGCCCCAGCACCGAAGTGCAGCCCTCCAGCATCTCCACGATCTGCGTGGGGCCCTTCTGCTTTTTGCTGCTCACCGCGTTGTTTGGCTACTAGCCCGCTGGCTTGTGGCCTTCCTGACGACGCCCGACGACATTTCTGCTGCTGGTCTGGTTGCTCCAGACTGGCCCTTGCTCCCTTCCAGAAGAGGAGCACCCTGGACCCTCCTGGTCCACTCAAGACGCCATTTTGAGTCCACCGCGTGGGCTTGAATTAGCCAAGGCTTGTTGCCCACTCCTGGGTAACTTCGACGCCGACGACTTCATCCTTCGTGGGACAGCTCGCACCTCCATCCTGGTCGCCGACAACGCCTCCTGGTCCGAGAGACTGCAGAGCCCAGCAGCGCCCACTCACCTGACTGCGGTGACTTCGCCCGGTGCCATCCTGGTGCCCACTTAATCACTGGCTAGTGATTCAAGAACTTGGTCCCCTCTGCTTTCAGGTTTTCTTCTTCCTTGATCCAGGCTTGGATCCATCGAACTTTTCTTCACTGGTCGCCTGCCAGCAACTTCTTCCTTCCAGGCTCCTGGTCCGGCAACGAGATCCCCGACGTCTTTTCAGACCTATGCAGCTGCAGCCCCTGGGCTAGGTAACTTCGGCACTCCGGTGTCCCAGCATAGCCTCACTATCCAAGGGTCAGGATCCACTGTCGTTTTCTCCCTACCAGGTCGGGTTCGCCCGTGAACACTAACTTTGCCTTTACTAGCCTCCATAGACTTTGTCCCGCATCCCGCGTGAGAGTGCACACTCTGCACCCGAGTCCCCTGGGTCTCCTAGTAGAAATCTAACGATTCCCTAGTCCAGTCCTAGCGATTCCAAAGCCTATTAGAACTGTTACTTACCTGCTAGTAATTCGCATTCCACTTTTAAAGTATATGGTTTTTCGTGCCCCTCGGGCATTTGTGTATAACGTGCTAACTTAAAGTATTTTCGTAAGAGTTTTGTTGTGTGCTTAGCTCCCTGTCTCATAAAGAGCCAGGGTAGTCTTGTTATAAATAAATACACTGTTTATTTTCATAACAACTTGTGTGGTGTCCTTTCACTGGGTGTTCAAGGGGTAATGTGATGGTAAAACAGCTGGCTTAACACGCCCTCTAGAGTCTTAGCCTTAGACTGCTCGTATCCATGCTACTAGGATAGCTGGTCTATAAGGTTGACTTACAACCAATCATCAATAAGGGTTGTTTGGACTGATATATAGTGATCACTAGAATAGTGAGCACTGCACATCAGGCCAACTTCTCACATTGGTGGCAGCGGTGGGATTTGAGCTTGCTGTTGTTTTACCACACATGCCCTAAGAATATCTTGTGAAAGATCACATAAGTACTAAAGGTACATATAACTTAGCTTAGAATACTCTGAGTTCTACTGAACCAGCTGTTGTAGCTCCTAGGGCCTAGCACACCCTAAGCTACAACTCTAGCAAGGGATCAGTAGGCAAACATATAGTGTAGGTAAGTGCACCACTTACACCTCACTAGAAAAGCATGTCGACTCAGGGGGACTCTACTGAGACTCCCCTGGTCAGTGTTGACCCTCCACAGGTCACTTCAAGATATGCAGCTCTCAGTTTTCATGAGATGAGACAGATCTGTGTCTCCAGAAAACTGAAGCAGGGGTCTAACCCCACCACTTCCTTTCTGATAGGTCTCTTAGAGACATATGATGCCAGAAAGCTTTCTCAGTTACATGAGAACATGCCAGCCTTAGAGGGAACCTCTGGGGATCCAGATCTCCACAACACTGATTCAGCAGTTGAGGAGGAGGATCAGGAGGTACTCTCTGGGGATGAGGTAGACAAAGGTCTTGAGGTAGTCAGAAGGCTAACTAGGACCAACTTAGACTTACTTGGGCTAGGATCTGGGGGCCCCCCAGTACTAACCCGAAGTGGGCCTAACCTTGGAGTTAGGAGAGATAGATCTCTTTCTAGGGACTCCAATAGGTCTCTGCACTCTAATGCCTCTTCTCAGGGGAGAAGGAATCCTCCACAGAGGAGATTTACTTCCCCTCAGAGAAAGGAGCATGAGGCTAGGATGAGACAAGCTGAACTGAGGATTGAAAGGGAAGAAATTGCCCTGGCCAAAGAGAAGCTTGCCCTGGCAAGAGAGCAGCAGATGAGTGGGCTAGCTCCCACTGGTGGCAGCAATCTCCCAAGAGATAGAGAGAAGGGTTTAGATACTAAACACCTGACTAAAATAGTGCCCCCCTTTAAGCAAGGGGATGACATCCAGAAATGGATGGCTGCTCTGGAGAGGGCCTGCACTGTGCAGGGCATTCCCCAGAGTCAGTGGGCAGCTATACTGTGGCTCTCCTTTGATGGTAAAGGTAGAGATAAGCTCCTCACTACAAGAGTGGAGGATGCTAACAATTACCAGGTCCTGAAGAATACACTGGTTGATGGGTTTGGTTTAACCACTGAGCAGTACAGGTTGCTGTTCAGAGACACCCAGAAAACTCAGTCTCAGGACTGGTCTGATTTTGTGGATTGTGCCACTAAGGCTTTGGAGGGCTGGTTGCTGGGTAGCAAGGTTACAGATTACACAGGATTGTATAATCTAATGATGAGAGAACAAATTTTAAACAATTGTCAGAACCAGTTGCTGCACCAGCACCTTGTTGATTCAGATCTGACCTCTCCCCAAGAATTGGGAAAGAAGGCAGACAAATGGGTCAGGACAAGGATCAAGCAGAACCAGAACCAGAACCAGGGTGGTCAGAAGAAAGCAGACCAGAAGGGTAATGTTAAGAATGAGCAAAATGACCAGAAGTCTTCACCAGGTCCCCAACAAACCAAAGAGGGTGGGGGTCAGGCTTCCCAGAAGAAGAAGACTCAAGAAGGCCAGTCAAAAAGGTGGTGCCAGTACTGCAAAAGTAAATCTCACTGGTTTAGTGAGTGCACCAAAAGAGGAGGAGGACAAACTCCTGCCACTACAGCTCCTAAAGCAACTGCACCCCCTAGTACAGTCAGTAGTGGTAGTGTCACTCCCAAGGCATTAGTTGGGTTAACCTTGGGTACTGAGGGGTCTGACAACTTAGTTGGCACACTCACTCAGGCTGTCCTTGTCTGTACAGGGGATATGGATATGTCCCCTGAAATAAGTCCCAATACTTTGGGCAAATACAGGCAGACACCTTTGATTAATGGCAAGATGGCTCAGGCCTATAGGGACACTTGTGCCAGTGTCACCATGGTGACACCTAACTTTGTGGACCCTGGACAGATCATGCCAGGTACTGATTTCCTGGTGACCAATGCCAGCAATGTCACTACTAATCATAGTGTGGCAATTGTGGCTTTCTCCTGGGGTGGAGTGAAGGGACAAAAGAAAGTTGTAGTCAGTTCAGACCTCCCAGTTGATTGTTTGTTGGGCAATGATTTGGAGTCATCACAATGGTCAGAAGTGGAGCAGAGGACTCACATGGAGATGTTAGGCTTGCCAGCACATGTGCTTGCTGTGACTAGGTCACAGGCCAGAAGATGCCCCACTGAACAGGTGCTGGATCCTGAAATTATGGACCAGACACCTTCCAAGAAGAAGAGCAGTAAGGGTAAGGCTTTGCCTTCCCCCTTGCCCCAGGTTGAGGATCAAGTCTCTGAGGAGGCTGATCTAGAAGAGCTGAGGGAAACTGAGCCTAAAGAGCTTGAACTTGATCAAGTTGAGTTTCTGGGCTCAGGGGGACCCTCCAGAGCAGACCTGGGGAAGGAACAGTTGAGCTGCCCTTCCCTTGAACCCCTCAGACAGCAGGCTGCTGCTGAGGCTGCAGGGAATGCCACAGGTGCCCACAGGGTATACTGGGAAGATGGACTCCTGTACTCTGAGTCAAGAGACCCCAAGCCTGGTGCAACCAGGAGGCTGGTCATCCCCTTGTCTCTGAGAGGTTTCCTTCTCACCTTGGCCCATGAGATTCCCCTTGCAGGTCATTTAGGTCAGACAAAGACTTGGGACAGGCTTGTCTCACACTTTCACTGGCCCCATATGAATGAGAATACCAAGGAGTTTTGTCGCTCATGTGTCACTTGCCAAGCCAGTGGTAAGTCAGGTGGCACAACAAAGGCCCCCCTCATACCACTACCTGTGGTGGGGGTTCCCTTTGAAAGAGTGGGGATTGACATTGTTGGTCCAATGGAACCCCAGACAGCATCAGGACACAAGTTTATACTGGTGGTGGTGGACCATGCCACCAGGTATCCTGAGGCTATTCCCCTTAGGACCACTACAGCCCCTGTAGTGGCAAGAGCCCTAGTTGGAGTGTTCTCCAGAGTGGGTTTCCCTAAGGAGGTCGTTTCTGACAGAGGTACAAACTTCATGTCAGGATATCTGACTGCCATGTGGAAAGAGTGTGGTGTGAACTACAAGTTCACCACACCCTATCATCCACAATGCAATGGGCTTGTTGAGAGATTCAACAGGACCCTGAAAGGGATGATTCATGGACTACCTGAACCTCTTAGGAGAAGATGGGATGTCCTGATCCCCTGCCTCTTGTTTGCTTACAGAGAGGTCCCACAGAAGGGGGTTGGCTACAGCCCTTTTGAGCTTCTGTATGGGCATCCTGTAAGGGGACCCCTGTGTTTGGTGAAGGAAGGATGGGAGAGACCTCTCAAAAAGCCTGCAACCAACATAGTGGACTATGTACTTGGCCTCCGCTCCAGGATGGCTGAGTATATGGAAAAGGCATCTAAAAACCTTGAGGCCAGCCAGGAACTTCAAAAAGCTTGGCATGACCAAAAGGCTGTACTGACTGTGTACCAGCCAGGACAGAAGGTGTGGGTGCTGGAGCCAGTGGCCCCAGCAGCTCTGAAAGACAAATGGTCTGGGCCCCACACCATCATTGAGCAAAAGGGAGAGGTTACCTACTTGGTGGACCTTGGAACTCCCAGGAGCCCTCTCAGAGTGCTCCATGTTAACAGGCTCAAGGCATATGTTGACAGGAAGGACATGAGCTTGCTCATGGCCACAGATGAGGGACAGGAGGAAGAGAGTGACCCTCTCCCAGACCTGCTCACTCAGAATCCTGATGATGGGTCAGTTGATGGTGTTGTCTTTTGTGGCAGCCTCACTGAACATCAGCAACAGGATTGCAGGCAAGTTCTGCAATCCTTTCGACATATGTTCTCTCTGACACCCAGCCAAACTGATTGGTGTACCCATGATGTTGACACTGGAGACAGTCTGCCTGTCAAGAGTAAAATCTACAGACAGCCTGATCATGTTAGAGACTGCATCAAAACTGAAGTGCAGAAAATGTTGGAACTGGGAGTCATTGAGCCCTCAGATAGCCCTTGGGCTAGCCCAGTAGTTCTAGTGCCAAAGCCTCACACCCAGGGTGGTAAGAGAGAGATGAGGTTTTGCGTAGACTACAGAGGCCTCAATGCAGTCACTAAGACTGATGCCCACCCAATACCAAGAGCAGATGAGCTTATAGATAGATTGGCTTCTGCCAACTTCTTAAGCACATTTGATTTGACAGCTGGGTATTGGCAAATCAGGTTAGCTGAGGAAGCCAAACCTAAAACAGCATTTTCTACCCCTGGAGGGCATTATCAATTTGTGGTAATGCCCTTTGGACTGAAAAATGCACCTGCCACCTTCCAAAGGTTGGTGAATCAAGTCCTCACTGGGCTGGATGACTTCTGTGCAGCTTATCTTGACGATATTGCTGTCTTTAGCTCCACCTGGGAGGATCACCTGGTCCACCTGAGGAAAGTGTTAGAGGCCCTGCAAAAGGCAGGCCTCACTATCAAGGCCACAAAGTGCCAGATAGGGCAGTCACAGGTTGTATACCTGGGCCACCTTGTAGGTGGAGGCCAGGTTCAGCCACTGGAGAGTAAGATACAGGCCATCAAGGACTGGACTCCTCCAATCACCCAGACTCAGGTTCGAGCTTTCTTGGGCCTGACTGGGTACTATAGGAAGTTTGTCAGAAATTATGGGTCCATAGTGACCCCCCTTAATGACCTGACAAGCAAAAAGATGCCAAAGAAAGTTCAGTGGACAGCAAGCTGTCAGAAAGCATTCAATGACCTAAAGCAGGCCATGTGCACAGCACCTATCCTCAAGAGTCCAGATTACTCCAAGCCATTCATTGTCCAAACAGATGCTTCTGAGTTGGGTGTGGGAGCTGTTCTGTCTCAACTGAATTTTGATGGTAATGATCAGCCTATTGCTTTCATTAGTAGAAGGTTGACACCCAGAGAGAAAAATTGGTCAGCTATTGAGAGGGAGGCCTTTGCTGTGGTCTGGGCCCTGAAGAAGCTGAGGGCCTACTTGTTTGGCACTCACTTCACCATTCAGACAGACCATAAGCCCCTCTTGTGGCTAAATCAGATGAAGGGTGAAAACCCCAAACTGCTTAGGTGGTCCATTTCCCTACAGGGGATGGATTTTACAGTGGAGCATAGACCTGGGACTGATCACAGCAATGCTGATGGGCTCTCCAGGTATTTCCACTTAGAGCAAGAAGACTCACCTGGTCAAGGTTAGTTTATTGTCCCAAAGTTTGGGGGGGGGTCATGTAGGAGAGTAGGGTCTGCAATCCTATGATCACCCAGATTTTTTGCTTTTTGCTGCACTGGTTTACGACTTTCCCTGGCTGTGGGCCTGCTAATCAGACCCACAGCCTAGCTGTTCTCTCTATCCAAATTGTACTCAGGTACTGAATTGGCCCTGGGCCCTCTCCAAGTCCCTGTACCCAGGGCTGAGGTGCACCCAGAAGTCTCCCAGGGGCTGAAGCATGTATTATGCCACCCCTGGATTGACTAACTAAAACTGACACAACTGGCTGCACGACAGCTGGGGCAAGGTGGTGTACTCACCCTTTGCTTTAGATATAGTATACCTATATCTAACCCTAAAAATGGACACACAGATCTCCTATCAGTCACTCCTATGGCAGGCCTTAACAATCCTGAAGGCAGAGTGCTTGGAATCGTGTGAGATGGTGCTCTAGCATGAGCTGAGCCTGTCTGCGGCTTTCGGGATCCATCCCTTAGCCGTTTCCATGATATCGCATACCATATACTCTTAAGTGCATTATAATCCTCGCGGTTATGTGCCAACTCTGGTATCGCGTTATCAAAACATGTCGAGTAAGGTGTCATACGAATTGGAATACTAACCCCTCGCCAATTCTGGCGACGGGGTTAGCATTCCACCCTTCTAGAGGGACACGACATGCCTGTAACCTATAACCCGGTTAAAAGTCAGACAGAGCCTTAGCATCCACAAAATGGATGCTGCCACCGAGACACAAGTCTGCCCTCCTGCTGCTGGGAGTCCTCCCAGAGCAGGAGATAAGGACAAAGGGTTTCCTGCCAGGGGCGGTGCCAGCACCGTCCCAGACAGGGTTTTGTGTATTGTAGGTAGGCAGGGCTTTAGAGGAAGGTGACTGCACGTGGCACCCCGGTGCTCACTGTGCATAGGCTGGCTGGAACCAGTTCCAGGGTCACTCCAGACCCTGTGCTGGGGAAAAGCCGCCAAGGAAGTGGGTGTAACCACCCCCCTCCTAGTCCCACCCATAGGGCAGGACTTAGTCGCGTGCCAGCCCCTTTTTACAGGATAAAGGTAGAGACTGGCCCCCTTCCAAATCAGATCATCTTTGAATCCTGAAACTACTTTCCACGAAAGGAACTCAAGACT
Organism: Lissotriton helveticus; assembly: GCF_964261635.1. NCBI lineage: Eukaryota > Metazoa > Chordata > Amphibia > Caudata > Salamandridae > Lissotriton > Lissotriton helveticus. The sequence continues at coordinate 137,891,682 of NC_136070.1, forward strand.
TCTTCCTAAGATTTCTCCCTTGTGACTAAGGAGTAGTCACCCTGCATCCGCAGGCACCATCTTAAGAACACTGCGGTCTGCTGCAAGTCTCTCCTCCGGATCAAGACTGCCCAGCTCGACGAGAACCGGCTTCCCTGGCACCTCTGACCTCTACCTGCATCATCAGTCACGCTGAGATTCGTGGGTGTGACGAGACCTCGAGGGACCGGCCATCTTCAAGACTGCACGACTTCTTTCCAGCAAGCCCGCCGAGTGAATTCCTGGTGAGTGCTTTGGGGTCCGAGAAGCCCCCACCCTGAGCAGCCCCAGCACCGAAGTGCAGCCCTCCAGCATCTCCACGATCTGCGTGGGGCCCTTCTGCTTTTTGCTGCTCACCGCGTTGTTTGGCTACTAGCCCGCTGGCTTGTGGCCTTCCTGACGATGCCCGACGACATTTCTGCTGCTGGTCTGGTTGCTCCAGACTGGCCCTTGCTCCCTTCCAGAAGAGGAGCACCCTGGACCCTCCTGGTCCACTCAAGACGCCATTTTGAGTCCACCGCGTGGGCTTGAATTAGCCAAGGCTTGTTGCCCACTCCTGGGTAACTTCGACGCCGACGACTTCATCCTTCGTGGGACAGCTCGCACCTCCATCCTGGTCGCCGACAACGCCTCCTGGTCCGAGAGACTGCAGAGCCCAGCAGCGCCCACTCACCTGACTGCGGTGACTTCGCCCGGTGCCATCCTGGTGCCCACTTAATCACTGGCTAGTGATTCAAGAACTTGGTCCCCTCTGCTTTCAGGTTTTCTTCTTCCTTGATCCAGGCTTGGATCCATCGAACTTTTCTTCACTGGTCGCCTGCCAGCAACTTCTTCCTTCCAGGCTCCTGGTCCGGCAACGAGATCCCCGACGTCTTTTCAGACCTATGCAGCTGCAGCCCCTGGGCTAGGTAACTTCGGCACTCCGGTGTCCCAGCATAGCCTCACTATCCAAGGGTCAGGATCCACTGTCGTTTTCTCCCTACCAGGTCGGGTTCGCCCGTGAACACTAACTTTGCCTTTACTAGCCTCCATAGACTTTGTCCCGCATCCCGCGTGAGAGTGCACACTCTGCACCCGAGTCCCCTGGGTCTCCTAGTAGAAATCTAACGATTCCCTAGTCCAGTCCTAGCGATTCCAAAGCCTATTAGAACTGTTACTTACCTGCTAGTAATTCGCATTCCACTTTTAAAGTATATGGTTTTTCGTGCCCCTCGGGCATTTGTGTATAACGTGCTAACTTAAAGTATTTTCGTAAGAGTTTTGTTGTGTGCTTAGCTCCCTGTCTCATAAAGAGCCAGGGTAGTCTTGTTATAAATAAATACACTGTTTATTTTCATAACAACTTGTGTGGTGTCCTTTCACTGGGTGTTCAAGGGGTAATGTGATGGTAAAACAGCTGGCTTAACACGCCCTCTAGAGTCTTAGCCTTAGACTGCTCGTATCCATGCTACTAGGATAGCTGGTCTATAAGGTTGACTTACAACCAATCATCAATAAGGGTTGTTTGGACTGATATATAGTGATCACTAGAATAGTGAGCACTGCACATCAGGCCAACTTCTCACAATCCCTCTCATCCCCTTCTGCCAGTCAAGGATGCATCCATTGCCGGATGAGCTGGATCTGCAATGGCGTCAAGCAGTAGGTTCCTTCGAGGATGACATTACAGTCACACCAGGTCTGAGCCAGGCTGTGTTTAGGTGGACCCGATGTCAAAATATTTCCGTCGGTCTTTCGTTTCCCACCATGCTGGCTCCACAGGTGATCACCACCGATGCTTCCCTAGAAGGTTGGGGAGCCTTCCTCAAGACCTCCAGGTCAGTTGGCATTGGCAGAGTCAAGACCAGCAACTTCACATCAATTTGCTGGAGCACAGAGCAGTGAGATTAGCATTGCTGGCATTTCTGCCGAGGATAAGGAACTCAACTGTACTGATCAGGACAGACAACACAACAGCAATGCATTGTCTGAACTAGCAGGGCGGCACAAAATCCTTCTCTCTATCTCAGGAGGCCCAGAGCATCTGGAGATGGGCTGTGCAGAACAGAATCTCGCTGAAGGCAGAACACCTTCCGGGGGATCAAAATGTCAAGGCAAGACACATTAAGCAGACTCAAGTCAACCTGCCACGAGTGGGAAATCCACCAGAAAACCCTGGACATAATTTATCTAAAATAGGGCAAACCAATAGTGGACCTCTTTGTGACAGCTCAGAACAAAAATGCTGGTTCTTTGCAAGTTGACGTCACCAACCTGGATCCTGGGGGAATGCATTTTAGATGGCTTGGTCAGGCGTCTTTGCCTACACCTTTCCGCCGATTCCCCTCCTACCACAACTGCTCATGAAGATCAAGACAAAGCCATGCAGGATGATTCTGATAGCCCCACGGTGGCCCAGACAACATTTCGTAGACACAACCTATTCACCTTCAGCCCATTCCCTCTCTTCTGACGATGTCGCAAGGACAAGTGCTACATCCAGATCCCAAGTCGCTACGCCTAGCAGCATGACTCCTGAACACTGTGAAATTCAACATCTAGAAATCCCATCTGAATGCAGGGATATTCTTTCAAATGCCTGAGCATGGAGTACGAATAAGACGACCAGGATGAAATGGAAGAGATTCTGTATATGGTGCTGGGATTCTAATTGTTATCCTCTAAGATCTGCATCTCATGAGATCCTTCCTTACATTCTGCTATTAGCAAAATCTGGATTAGCACTTGCGTCTATTTAAAGTCCATCCAACTGCTATATCTCGCTTTAGGAGGACGTCCTCAGGACCATCGTTATGGTCGGAGAGAATCATAAAACCGGAGAGGATTATTTTTATTTCATACTATTCCTCCGGTCAAGCCTCCACCACCTCTCTGACAGCTTAATATAGTACTATCACAACTCATGAAACATCCCTTTGAGCCAATTCATAGGGCGGACATTAAGTTCCTTTTTTGGAAAGGTGGCTCTTCTTCTGGCGCTGACATCGGCCAGGAGAGTTGGGGAGATTCAGGCCCTGACCATACAGGAACCATTACTACAGTTTAGAGAGGATCGAATAGTCCTTCGTACTAATCCAAAGTTTATCCCCAAATTGCCAAAACACTTTCATGTGAATTAACCTCTTATCCTCAAGATGTTCTTCCCTCTAACAAGTACTGCAGTGGAAAGGGCTCTTCATTCGCTGAATATCCAGCGTTGTCTGAAATTTTATCCAAAAAGAACAAAAAGATTTTTGCCAATCCTTCCAGCTATTTGTGTCCTTCAGTGCGCCCAGAAAGGGCTATCTTCTTTGCAAAAGGGGGATTGCTCGATGGATCTTGAGTGCAATCCAGTATTGCCATCAAGCAGCAGGGAAACCTCTGGGAGCACGGGTGCGATCTCACTCAACAAGAGCAATATCTACATCCACTGCGTTGTTTGCTGGAGTACCTATCCAGATATATGCAGGGCTTCTACCTGGAAGAGTACACACACCTTAACCAGGCATTACTGCTTGGATGCAGCTGCTAACAATGATGTGGCAGTGGGACAGACGGTCCTGAGGAACTTTTCCAATGACGGTGAGCTCTCTCCTTCACCCCTCCTTCCTTTACACTGTAAGAATGTGCACATTTTATTTTACATGCATTTCTCATTGTTTAGAGGTTTATAATATGGTGATTACCCAGAGAGGTGTTTATTCTTTATGGTGTTTAGAATTGTAGATATGAAGCACAGAGTATTTATAAGTTGGGGGCTATGGGTTTTAATGTAAAACTGTTCTTCCCTACAGATTGACAATTTAAAGCACACTCTTGCATTTGTTCATGTAGACACAGAATAAAATGTGCTACGGACTGCTAGCTACTCTGATTCAAGCATGTGAATCTATGAATAGTTCCAATACTGGAGTAAGAAAAGAAGTTACTTACCTGTAACTGTAGTTCTCCAGTATTGGAAGCTTTCATAGATTCTCATGCGACCCGCCCTCCTCCCCTGAGAAGCTCACCTTTGGATTTTATACGTGGTTTTCTTGGGCAGTAGTGCTTGGAAAATCTGAAGGTCTAAGGTTTTCTCAGGGGTGTTCTACAGGGCGAAGGGTCCTGAATGGTTCAATAATTATTGTTGTTCTCTTTTACAAAACGAGAGTTATGGGTACAAAACTGAAATGGGCATAGGCCTATTTTCTGCTTTGTATTGCTTTAGCATTGCTTTCTTGATGTAGGGGGGACTCGTTGCTCGACGACAGGGAACGATTCAAGCATGTGAATCTGATAGAGATCGTAGGTCACCCGACCAACAATTTCACCATATAGTTTTCGGGCCCATACATTTTAATTCACCATATTCATTAATCAGGCGACCTTACAAATCTCCACCAGCAACCCTGATTCCTTCCTATTTAATTCTAGTGTACCCGACTTACCAATCCACCGTTACGGGTACCTATGACCACAATGGATCAGGGAGCTAGCTGTGAAAGAAGGCAGGCAAAATACAATCCCAACGATATAGTACTTCCGCATTAAATGATCACAGACAACTGGAAGTTTTAAAGGTTTTATCTAGAAATCAGTTTCGGAAATCATTAGGTTTACAGTCAAAAGGCAATCGATAATCAAGATAACAAAAATCACATAACTATAGAGAAAAATATAAGGGCAATCATTTAAGTTGAAAAATAGTGAGACAGGGAAACACGCTAAGTAGAATTTAAAATGAAACTCAAGAATAGACATCTATAAATGGGCAAGCTTATGCACGTACTAGACTTATACTATGGGGACGTGCTTCATGAGAATGATTTGAAAATTAGGAATCCTATACATCTATAGGAAGGGTAAGAAGTGGAATACGCTATAATTCTAACATCATTACTTCAAAAATAGATTGCAGGAGAAATTGCAAACCACATTTATAATTTGTAACCAGTATAGAGTGAATGTGCTCTAAAAGGTAGGGTAACATAGGAACATGCTATGAAAATAAAATGCAATGGCTTTCATATAGTAGATTGCGGACAGCATGGAAATTAACGTGTGCAAAGGTATGTCTTTATTAAAGCAAAGATAGAAAAATAGAAGGTGCAGTATAGAGTTCTCAGCAATATATTTACCTAGAATGGTGTGAAAACCAACCCTGGCCACGGATCAGTCAAGGACAGGAAATACCCCCAGGAAGGACAGTCATCAGTGGGACAGCAGGTGCAGAATGGACACCCCAGGACAGGACAGGAAAACCAGATTAGGATCAGGACAGGACCACCAAGGCACGACCAGCACCCGCAGTTTGGAAGCAACGCCTGCGCTCCACTCTCTCTTCAGCTATCAGTCAGAACCCCGATTGGGTTAGCGAATTCCCCAGCAAAGTGCTCCGCCAGCACTTAAGGTTTAGTAAAACCTTTGAGTCTATGGTCAAATTCGGACAGAGTGCTCCGCAGCGCTCTGTAGCTTCAGTCACCTATTGAGTGCGTTGGGTCAGTGACAGGTCAGCTATTCAGACAAGTCGGACAATTTCTCTAGCTAAACCTAGGCTAGTTATACTGTTTTCGGGTCAGTGTACCACCCCCCAATGTTGCAAAGTGTCAGAATCCCCAATTTCGATTGGTCCCCAAGTAGGATAGGTTAACACACCAATCAGAACAAGCTTCTACAAGCCTAAATTATCATTTTAGGGAACCGCCTAGCAGGTTTGGGGTTCCCATGAGAGATTTGACAGAATACAATAGAAAATATACAAATGTATCCACTGTAGGACACATTTTTTTCTGGCTGGGTGAAGGTGCATCTTCCCAGGCGCATCTTGGCAGAGTCTTTCACTTGGCACTTTGTCAATGCCACTTTGCCACTTCTGGTCCTGCGCAGTACTGCACTTCAAAATGGACTCCCAAGTATCCCATCAACCCTCCATGCCGTGGATACATGAAAAAGTACGCGAGAACAAATTAAAACATAGAAATAAATGAAAGTACCATATACCATGAGTAATTACTTTATATTTCTTACTTATAAAAATATACTATGCAATTACGGGTTAGCGCAACAAACAATAACACAAGAGCATCTGCGCAAGCTTCACCATGTGAGTATACAGACAGCCAATTTAAGAGGCGAAATACGCATGCGCACATTTTCCCACCAGAACTGCAACTACGTCACGTCACGTGAGTGTGACTAACGCATGCGCAGTAGAAAATCCCCAAGCAGCGGCCATTTTATAGACAAGGGTTATTCGTATTAGTAAAACACATAGGCAAGCATCACTAACATTCACGCACATCCAAAATAATGGAAAATTAGTAAGACACACAAGTTGAATTATTGTGTTATATGTTATTCGAGGTTCATGAATTCAAGCAAGTCACGTAATATGTGAAATCTTGCTTCATCAATCCCCTCTTTGATGATATTTACTATCATCACAAAAAATGGAACCAGATGCCAACTTTCTCACACTTTGTGCATCTCAATCTCTTCCAACAGGTGATTCAATTTCTCTTTCACATCCTTGTTAGGGTGAGAATTTTTCACCCTTTTGTAAATTTGATTATTCATTTCTTCCAATTCGAGCTCATTCACACTTCGTTTCACACCTCTCTTATTCATAGTGTACTTCCTTTGGTGTTTGCGACATTTGCAGCAGACAAATATAAGGAATATGATGAAACCTATCACTCCAATTGGCATCAGTACCTTAAACAGTAAACATTTCCCTAAATTAGCAAACCAATGACCTACATTGGAGAGACCATCAGTAAGTCTCTTCCAGGCACTATCAACCTCCAGTGGTTTGAGTTCCTTTCCCAAATTAGTAATGTTTTTCACATATCTTTTGATCTGTACACTTTTATCCGGTATGTAAGTGCAACAATGTTGCGCTTTCAACATCCGGCAGACTCCGCCCTCTTTTGCTAATAAGGTGTCAAGCGCAAGTCTGTTCTGCAAAACCATTGATCTGATCGCAACCATTTCGGTATTGACCATCAGAAATCCATGAGCTGTGTCAGTAGACAACACATCCACTATTGTGGATAATTTGCAAATTCTGTGTGTGTTCAGAACCACTCCCACTCCAGGTATCAGTGCACTAAAAATACTACCCATTATTTCACCAACACTTTCTCTTTTACTACGCGCTAAGCCATTAGCGTTTTCATTGCTTCCAGCAATTTCATTCACATGGTATATTTTTGGGAAGACAATGCCAAAGTAGCAGCTTCCATACCAGTGATCCGGCAATTTGAAATAAGCCTTGTTTCCACATATATAATAGATTCCGGGAAACACAGGTTCTGACCCATTTTTGAAACCCCAACCTCCAATTACCTTGTAATTGTGTTCACATTGACTGGAACCAATGAAAATGTTATTATAATAACTAGTCTTCTCGCGGTGAAGACAGAGTTTCCCTTTTCTTTCGAAATCCAGCAACAAAGCAGGACCACTCCCACCATCTGAGGTGCTTTCCATGTTTTCAGCCCATTTAGGAGTTTCTTGTCTTTTGTCATTTGCCTTTCTTTGGAAACTCTCCCTTCTTTTCTCTGCCATATTTAAAAACATTTTTTCTTGCTCATGTAATGAACAGGTCAAGTTGTCCCTGTGTGCATCATTTAGGTCTATTGTACCTATAGTCAGAAAGTATTCTCCCATATAACGTGTAACGTCACTTTTAGTATGTACAGGATTCAGGTTTCCACGTATAGGAAGTTCAGAAAATATTACGTCTGAGTTAGAGTAATAGTACTGTAACGGTCCTCTTTTGTAAAATAAGCTTGCTAAAATACTACAGGAAATTCCATAGGTCAAAGGTAGGTGATGATAAGTCACGCCTTCAGCTACAGAAGTAGGTAGCTTCATGCAGACATAGCAATCTTCTATTTCCATAGTTTCTACATAATGCACTAACAGGTTTGCGAAAACATTTAAATGCGTCTGGTTCTTAACTCCGTGGTAATGTAGTCCTTCCTCATCTGATGCTTCTAAGTCTCGTTTTGTTTGTCTGAGTGCTTTTTCACGTCTTTCTACACTTCGTGTGGTCAGTTCTTCAGTATCAGTAGTCACAGTCTGTGTAGGGTCAATATTAGTATTTTTGCTTACCGTATAAGGAATAAAAACTGTTAGTCCTATCCAAACTATTAACACTATAGCTACACTACATATACATATTTTACAGCACGTTTTGCAACAACTGCATCTAGGCCTTCCATTCACATTTGAATCAGACATTTTGCACAGAAGAAGTTTTCAACCCCTCTTTGTAACTTTGCACAGGTAGCTTACTCTGCGCAACTTCAGGTTAGTTCGTCTTCTTCTTCCGCAGACTGATCAGCAATCGGTTCTCCGTCACTTTCGTCAGTCATATCAAGATCCTCAAAATCCTCCAAAATTAAATAGGTCCATTCAGGATCTTGGTATTTTTCGTTCAGTCTTTTTATTCGATCACTCCTTCTTTTGGAGCTTTCTCCAGTTTGCTCTGTGATACGAGGACTTTCCCTTTTTTCTGCAAGTTTCTCTTCTACTGTTTTTATTCTTAGTCTCAGTCTCTTAATATATCTTGGTTCGATATTTTTCTTTTTCTTGAGTCTTTTAGCTGGCACTGTGATTTGGCTTTCTTCTAATGCTCTTTTATTCTCGTTTGTTTGTGGCACTTCTGTTTCTGTTTCTTCCCTTCCTGTCTGACTAGTCCCAGGTCTTGTATCTATTTCTTCTGCCTGGTTGCTAAGCTGGCCTGGTTCAGGTGAAATTTGGTTTTGGCTTTCGAATGTCTCTGTTTCCGTATCCTGAACACGTTCTTCTAATTCTATCTGATCCTGTTTAAGCACTTCGATCCCTTGATTTTCTTCTGCTCGAACTTTTACACTAGCTCTAGTCTGACCTCTTTCAACTTCAGGCGTTAGTGGAGGTGTGTCGATTACCTGCTCTGTCCCTGTCTGACCTTCCTCTTCGTCCTCAGATTTGACGTGAATCTCAATAATCTGGGGATCTTCGCCTGTGCCTATCTCGTCCTCTCTATTCCACTCCCTATCTTCGTAGGTTCGCTCTCTTGTTCTGATTGGATCTTCAGTTAGGTCGATTATGGGTATCCAATCCTCTTGGCTGGTGCTCGGCTGTTCGTCATCAGCTACTTCAGGACCAACGTCTGCAGACCCCTCAGCTGGACAACCTTCAGCTCCAGGTTCCTTGTCTGGAATTACCTTGTGTGTATGGCTGGCATGGATCCACTTGGGAACGCCTGCACACTTCACCGCTGTCGTGGTCACCAGTATTATTTGGCGTTTTTCTCCCCACCTCGGTGCAAGGCAACTCGAACGAGTATGTTTCTTGATTCTAACCCAGTCGCCAGGAACCAATTTGTGGACTGGAGTTGTAGGATTGGCGACGGCGTCTTCCCCAATCTGGCGAGAGATAGAACGCACTTGGTCACCTAGTTGCTTGCAGTACTCAAGTACCAAATCATCAGTAATGTTTAACAGTTTGTATCCTGGTACCCATGCTTGTCTCATCACTCTTCCCATCAGGATTTCATGCGGGCTCAGGCCTGTTTTTCGGTCTGGAATACTTCTAAGTCCCATCAGAACAAGAGGCAAGGCATTTATCCAGTTCAAGCCAGTAGAGTCACACATCTTTGCCAACCTCGATTTTATAGTGCCATTTATTTGCTCTACCACTCCAGAAGCCTCTGGACGATATGCACAGTGCAGTTTTTGGGTGATCTGGAATGCTTTACAGAGCTGATCGATTACCTCATTCTGAAAATGTTTGCCTCTATCTGATTCAATAGTGACTGGAACCCCGAACCTAAGTATCAATTCTCGTAGTAACAATTTGGCTACGGTAATGGCGTCACTCTGTTTGGCAGGGTAGGCCTCCACCCATTTGGAAAATAGGCAAACAATGACAAGGACATATCTCTTTCCCTCACAACGAGGCATGGTGATGAAGTCAATCTGTATTCTCACGAAGGGACCCCCTGATTTCCCAATTTTTCCTAGTTCAACTACTGTCCTCTTGCCAGCGTTGAACTGCTGACATGTTAAGCACCTCTGGCAGAGTGATTCTGCTACCTTCCTGAACTTCGGATTATACCATGTTTGTTGGAAAACCAGAACCATGGCATCCCTACCCATGTGTGAACCTCCATGTATCAGTCTTGCCATCGACGCAAGCAGATGTCTAGGTAACACAGGCATACCATTTGGGCCCACCATGACACCATCCTCACTTCTGGGTCGACAACCAAGTTTCCTCCACTTTTCTTTCTCTCTCGATGGCACAGCATGCTGCCAATCTCTCACCTCTTCCCAGGTAGGCACCTCTTCAAACATCATAAGTTGGCAGCTGTTTCCAAGTCCCCCCAGTTTAACATTTACAGACATGCAATTTCTGACGCAATGTTTGGCCACTTCATCAGCAAAATTATTTCCCAAAGATACGTGGTCAATGCCCTTTTTATGAGCAGCACATTTGACCACTGCCAATTCCTTTGGTAATTGGATTGCCTCCAGTAAATCTTGTACAACCCTTCCATTTCGAATGGGAGTACCTGATGAAGTCAGAAATTCTCTTTGTAGCCATAATTGGCCGAAGTCATGCACAACCCCATAACAGTACTGACTGTCAGTATATACTGTTATTCTTTTGTTTTTCCCAATTTTACAGGCTCTTATCAATGCAATAAATTTGGCTACTTGTGCAGACTTCACTCCAAATAAACAGGATGCCTCTTTAATGCTGTTTAAAGTGACTACAGCATAAGCAGCACTTAGGCCTACAAGTTCGTGTCTCATACATGAGCCATCCACAAATAACTCCAAGTCTTCCACAGGCAAAGGCGTTTCTTTAATGTCTTGGCGGGGTTTAGTACTGAATTCTGTCAGGTCCATGCAGTCATGCTCGTTCTCTCCCTCGGCTTCTACTATCATTGAGTCAAGGAGTAGGGTGGCTGGATTCAGGATATTACACCGAGTAATGACTACATTTGCAGCACCCACGAGAATCCTCTCGTATTTAGTCAGCCGACTAGGGGTGAGATACTGAGTCTTGGTTCGGGTCAGCAAAATTACAACTGTATGTGGAACATACACAGTTACAGGATTTCCCATAACAATGGATTCACTCTGTTCTAAACTCGTGCAAGTTGCAGCTACTGCTTTCAGACACCCAGGTAATCCAGCAGCCACTGGATCCAAAGTGGCAGAGAAATATGCCACTGGACGTCTAGTCAACCCATGCTCCTGAGTTAAGACTGACAATGCACAGTTGTCTCGTGTGTCACAGACTAGTGCAAACTCTTTGGAATAGTCAGGCATCCCTAAAGCAGGGGCTGTACACAGGCAATCTCGCAATTTAGTAAATGCTGTTAAACTTTCATCATCCCATTCCACTGGGTCCTTCGCTCCTTTCTTTGTCATTTTTATTAAAGGCTTTGCCAGGACTGCGAATCCCACAATCCATTGCCTGCAGTAACCTACCACCCCAAGGAACATTCTGACTTCTTTCTGAGTACGGGGTAACTGCATCTTTTGAATTATTCTGACTCTCTCTGAGGTGACTTTCCTGATTCCCTTTTCTATCTGGTGTCCCAGATATTTCACCGATTTTGAACAGAACTGCAATTTTTCAGGGGCCACTTTATGTCCTTTTTCACTTAGGTGATTCAGTAGGGCAATGGTGTCAATCACGCAATCCCTATGACTTTTGGACGCCACCAATAGGTCGTCAATGTATTGCACGAAAACAGACTTTCCAGGTAAGACTAAAGTTTCAAGGCATTTTTTCAAGATCTGATTAAAGATAGAGGGGCTTTCTGTGTACCCTTGGGGGACACGATTCCAAACATACACGTGACTGTTGAAAGAAAATGAGAAAAGAAATTTGCTGTCTGGATGCAATGGGATCGAAAAGAATGTGTGACATAGGTCTATCACAGTGAACCACTCAGCATCCCAGGGAATCTGATACAGGATCACTGCGGGGTTCGGGACAATAGGACAGCAAGGAACAACGATTTTGTTTACCTTTCTCAGGTCCTGCACTACTCTGTACTTGCCACTAGGTTTCTTGATTCCAATAATGGGGGAATTACACGGACTACTCATTACTTCTTGTATGACGTTGGCTTCTAGCAATTTTTGGATCTCAATGGCAACTCCTGCTCTCACTTCAGCACTCGTTTCGTTTTCAAAAACTTTATTCGATTCGAGCAAGAATCATAAAAGTCAAAACATACATGATTTAAATTTCATTTTTAAAAGAACAATTTAAACACTATACCACTATTTTAGTGGTAGAAAACATTGATTAATATAATCACAGTTGTAGCCCATAGCTTTTCAATCATATTAGGTTAAGTTAATCATGATTTCCTAATACCTATATTACATAAAAATCTAGAACAGAAAAGTCATGAACAACAATATACATGGGCCACAAACAAATTCATGGGAACAAATTTAACCGTACCGCTTCCTAATCGAAAATGACACACGTATAAAATTCAGCATTGCACAGCAAACATCAGATGTGGACAAAGTTAACAAATGGTCATAACCCTCTTTATAGTGGCATGATTGCTTTTCCTTAAGGATCGGCTTGATAAACCTAATTCTTGGATCCTTATATAAGGGACAGAAAAGAACAAGATGCATAGTACTTTGGCTAACTCTGTTGTTACAGGGACAGGGGGGCAGTCTCTCACACCAACTCCCCTGTTTAGGAAACGCAAAAAGAAAATGCAAAATGTGTAACCTAAACCTTGTCAAATAGAATCGCCATTGCACATGATTTGTAAAGGTTCAGCACTCATTTTATATGGCTTGGTATTGGGGTAAACTGCATTTTCTTTCATGGATATTTGTATTGGGTCTACATTGGCCATTAATCCTACATCTTTTCCAGTAAAGTCCCATACTTCACTGTCTTTTGGAGTTCTTCGGGTAAATCTTGTATAGTCATTCGTTTAATTTCTGAGTCAGGTCTGATCAACATTAATTTGTATATGCCATCTTCGTCTGGGGTTTGAATTTCGACGCCCTTTGGGGTGCAAAAGATGGTGCAGTTCATTTTGTACAACAAATCACGTCCCAGTAAGTTTACTGGACTGGTGTCACAAACGACAAATCTATGCATTTCTTTGAAGTTCCCTATTGTGATCTCCATGGGCTCAGTAACTGGGGTATTAATCAATTGATTAGACACACCTACTACTTGGATTGCTTCTCCCGAGAGGGGTAGGTTTGGAACGTCCGCTGTTCTCACAGTAGAACGGGTAGCACCAGTGTCCAATAGAAAGGTGACATCATTTCCATCAACCTTCCCTTCAATGTATGGCCCTGACTGGTCTACCGACAAGGAGGCGCCAAGTACGCACTCCTCGTCCTCCCCTCTCAGGCCCCGTCAGTATTGATCGTCGCAGAGAAAAGTGTCATTCAACAAAAACTGCGAAGTTGCTGCATTTCTATTCTCACCGCCTCCCCAGATCTCTATGTCGTCACCTTGCGGTGATTTTCCCTTATAATTCGGTTTTGGCGCTCGGGGCAATTGACTTGCCTTTACCTGATGCTGGGTCTTTCTTGATTTTTCATTCTGCGTCTGTGGAGTTAAATCAGGGGTTTGGGTATTATCATTCTGTAAATATGGACACTCGTCTCTCCAGTGCCCGATTTCTCCGCACTGGTGGCAGGGAAATTTCTTTTTAGCTTCCTCTCTGCTCATTTTTACTTTGGGCTTCCCTCCACCCCCAGAGCCTTGATTTTGGGTATTTTTATTCATTTTGTTTAATTGCTTTTCCTGTTGTTCTGCCAGTTTTACTTGTGCCCACATCACTTTCTCTTTCAGGGCCTTTCGTTTGTCTGCCATCTCATCCTCACAGTACTTTGCGTACCGTAGGACCTCATCCATTTTCTTAGACTGCCAACAAATTTTATTATCTTTGATCCACTGGCAAATTTCGGGTCTTAAACCGTTTACAAACCTGTAAATGAAATGGGTCATGTCCTTCATCTCGATGTTATCTATACCACTGTACGTTTTAAACACCTGTAACAGTCTTTCATAAAAGGAGTGTACAGTCTCATCCCTTTCCTGCGTGGTTCTATCTATCTTGGTCCAATCAGTTTCCTTTGCAGGCACCTTTTGCTTCAGATGTTGAATTACCTGATCATATTTTTTCATCACTTCCTTAGAGGGTTCTCCTGTTTTAGAGTCCCTCGGGTATTCCTCACTAGGCCAAGCTATGGCTATCTTACACTCGGTCCATAAATCTACAGGGACCACAATGTCAAAGAAACCATCCAGGTCTTTCCATAGGCATTTTTGTACCTTTACAAACCTTTCCACTTGCCTGTACCAATCCACAGGTTTTTCTCGTAATTTTGGAAAGTCATTGGTAAAGGACACAATAACCTGTCTGGACCATGGAACGTGCACATATTTTCCACCTGGCACTTCTCGCATAGGGTATAACTGCTCTGGTTTGTCAGCTTCCTTTAGAACAAATTCAGGAGTTACTTGTTTAGACCTGGCCTCATCTTTCTTCTTGGCCCATCTGGCTTTCCATCTTTCTACATCTCCCCATTTTTGCAACACTGTCAATAATTCTTTGACCTGAGCCTTTTTCCCTGACACATTCAGGTTTTCCAAATCTTTGTCTGAGAAATCTGCTCTGTACGGTTTTTGCAATGGTTTTGATTTTGAAATATCTATTCCCATACTAGCTGCAGTGTCTGTCAACTTTTCATGGAGTACTCTGGCATTTCGGGTAAGACTTTTGCAAATAAACAGCAGCTCTTCCTCAGAATAGGTATTTAATCGGTCTAGTCCTACGTTTCCTGCCATTAGTTCTTCTATTTCTACTCTCAATTTGTAGAGATCTAAAGGTTTCGTCTGTGGAGTTTGTTTTTCTAATTCTTGACTCCATCTTTCGATTTCTTCAGGAGTCACCAACGTTACACTCTTAGTACCCGAAGTCGATTCCATTTGAATCTCCCTCGTGTTGAAAGGATTATGTCTTTTCGGCATCCTTTTCCCTGTGTCCCTAATGGGCAGATCCATTAGCGAGACCTCAGACTCGCACTCGCTTGTCTGGTCATCTACGATTAAGGGTTCTGGTCTTGGCGGCGCTATAACTGGGGTAATAACTGGAGTTTTTGGACTCCCTTGTCGGTCCCCATATAACGGAACCACTGGTCCAATAGTTACTGGGATTGTCAAAGCGTCAGGGCTTGTATTTAACTGGGAGATTTTCTGAATTACCTCAGCTCATTGTTTGGCTAGAGCTTCTAGTTCCTTTTCTTCCAACAACCTGTCTAAGGATTTTTCATGTAATACCTGCGGGGTTAAAGTTGGAGCATACCTCGGGGCAGTGGGGTGCGTCTCACTTGGTCCTTCACCATAATTAGGTCTTGGGAACAAACTTCCTATACTTAGGGATCTTGGTTCTTCCTCACCTTGAGGTTGTAAGAACGGCATTCCTGAACTTGAGGGTCTCGCCCCACCTTCGTAGGGAATTCTAGAGCAAAAGTCTCGTTCACGTGAGTATCTCGCCTCTCCACTAGCGGGTATTCTTGGGTAAATATCTCTCGTATCTACGGGTCCTAAATTCTCGGTATAGGGAGGTATTTGGCAACCCCCTCCTACACTTGCAGATCTGGCCTCATCCTGGAGAGGAGGTCTTCGAGAATTATCCCCTTCACTGGAAGGTCTATTTCTTTCATTGTAAGGAGGCGGACTTCTCATAAACAGGTCATCTAATAATTCATCATCCGACTCTCCAATAGGCACCCAATGTTTGCACTTTTCTGTTTTCTTTTCCCCCCCAGGAGGACCACCCACTGGCATAATTGGAAACAGTCCTTCTACAATCATATTCTGTCTCCATTGTTTCATCTTTTTGTCTCGGGTCTCTTGTTTCAGTTTCGGATACCATTTTGTTAAACCTTTATCCATGCGGGGCTTGTCTCTCTCAAAAGCCTCAATCTCCCATTCCTCTAATGCTTCGTACTGCGTTAATCTAGGTCTGGGATGTAAATCATTCATTCGGGTTCTCAAATTAAATAAAATCCTGCCATTGAATGTACCCTCTAACGGAAAAGCCAATACTCCGTCATCTTTTGTGTATTCTGCCCAATTTTCCAACCATACACACGAGTGATACCCTTTATCGAACATCATGAAAGATGCGGGAGTATTCGGTGGCGGAATGACAACACCTTCTCTGGTTCTAATCGGTTTGTCCTTTTTGAAATAATTCTTTACTTTGTTTACAAGAGATAATTTTCTCTTGTTTCCGTACATAATGTCAGTTTTATGACCTTTCCACTGATCGTTCTCAAACCCCATACACCGAGGATCAGGTCTGGTATGCGGTCTATACGAATGCCACATACGATTCCTACGAGTGACTTTTGTTTACAAAATCACTTCCAATCCAAGTGCGTCTTTTATTTTCGTGCAACCAATGAAATGCACGGTTTCAAATAATTTCGACCAATGGGTGCGCGGCCTTTTCGCGAGACAGTTCTCACGCTTCGGCACTCACCCCTCCTTTACAATTCCAGCTCCGCTACACACCCGCTGCATCTACCAATCCCAGCGCGGTACGGAGTGACGTCAGAGCAGCCTCGCAACTGACTCCCTCCTTCACAAGGTAACGGAAACTTTCTTTCTTTCTAAAGTGCTAGTGCTTGGTTATTTAACAACGAATACACATTCGCCACTGTACTCAAGTGTCTAGACAGTAAAGAATCTGTTTCACTGCAAGTAAACTACTTCCATTTACTTTTCACACACTACGGATAGATCTCTTCTGCCTACCCTTCACTCAAGCATTAAGGAACCTGCTACTTCTTTGACTCATCCACTTCTTTTCGGGATATATACTAAGTCTAAAGTTTCACCAGCGAACCCCTTTGCTATCACCCAAGCTCCGATGAACCTGCCACTCCTTCCGGTGCGACCCTTACTAGGTTATATCACAATAGAAGTTTTGCCAGTAAACTCGTTGCTATCATTTTTTCAACTATTCATTCAGAAAAACCCTAGTTAGTGCTTCCAGTTCTACCTAACCTGCACCAACTTTCCTTAAGTCAGGGACCTCAAAGCAAGTGGATTCTCTTCACCACTCGCTATTCAATTCCCCGGGGATTCCCAACAAACATGTAACAGTAACTAACGAATGGGTTAATTCATGTATCAGTACAATAATAGGAAAACAATTTAAAACATTTCATAATTTTTCAAGCAAACATTTCACGTGAGTGATCAAATCACATGAACTGCTTACCCTTGTAGCAGCATCAACGTTTGTTCTAGCAGCAATAATTTCTCAACTAGCAGCATCCAGTTTGTCTAGCTTTACTAGTCCTACCTAACTTTAACTAGTCCCTAACCATTACCTCTGCTACCAGAAAATTACTGATAGAGATCGTAGGTCACCCGACCAACAATTTCACCATATAGTTTTCGGGCCCATAAATTTTAATTCACCATATTCATTAATCAGGCGACCTTACAAATCTCCACCAGCAACCCTGATTCCTTCCTATTTAATTCTAGTGTACCCGACTTACCAATCCACCGTTACGGGTACCTATGACCACAATGGATCAGGGAGCTAGCTGTGAAAGAAGGCAGGCAAAATACAATCCCAACGATATAGTACTTCGGCATTAAATGATCACAGACAACTGGAAGTTTTAAAGGTTTTATCTAGAAATCAGTTTCGGAAATCATTAGGTTTACAGTCAAAAGGCAATCGATAATCAAGATAACAAAAATCACATAACTATAGAGAAAAATATAAGGGCAATCATTTAAGTTGAAAAATAGTGAGACAGGGAAACACGCTAAGTAGAATTTAAAATGAAACTCAAGAATAGACATCTATAAATGGGCAAGCTTATGCACGTACTAGACTTATACTATGGGGACGTGCTTCATGAGAATGATTTGAAAATTAGGAATCCTATACATCTATAGGAAGGGTAAGAAGTGGAATACGCTATAATTCTAACATCATTACTTCAAAAATGGATTGCAGGAGAAATTGCAAACCACATTTATAATTTGTAACCAGTATATAGTGAATGTGCTCTAAAAGGTAGGGTAACATAGGAACATGCTATGAAAATAAAATGCAATGGCTTTCATATAGTAGATTGCGGACAGCATGGAAATTAACGTGTGCAAAGGTATGTCTTTATTAAAGCAAAGATAGAAAAATAGAAGGTGCAGTATAGAGTTCTCAGCAATATATTTACCTAGAATGGTGTGAAAACCAACCCTGGCCACGGATCAGTCAAGGACAGGAAATACCCCCAGGAAGGACAGTCATCAGTGGGACAGCAGGTGCAGAATGGACACCCCAGGACAGGACAGGAAAACCAGATTAGGATCAGGACAGGACCACCAAGGCACGACCAGCACCCGCAGTTTGGAAGCAACGCCTGCGCTCCACCCTCTCTGCAGCTATCAGTCAGAACCCTGATTGGGTTAGCGAATTCCCCAGCAAAGTGCTCCGCCAGCACTTAAGGTTTAGTAAAACCTTTGAGTCTATGGTCAAATTCGGACAGAGTGCTCCGCAGCGCTCTGTAGCTTCAGTCACCTATTGAGTGCGTTGGGTCAGTGACAGGTCAGCTATTCAGACAAGTTGGACAATTTCTCTAGCTAAACCTAGGCTTGTTATACTGTTTTCAGGTCAGTGTACCACCCCCCAATGTTGCAAAGTGTCAGAATCCCCAATTTCGATTGGTCCCCAAGTAGGATAGGTTAACACACCAATCAGAACAAGCTTCTACAAGCCTAAATTATCATTTTAGGTAACCGCCTAGCAGGTTTGGGGTTCCCATGAGAGATTTGACAGAATACAATAGAAAATATACAAATATATCCACTGTAGGACAATTTAGTTTCTCTGGCTGGGTGAAGGTGCATCTTCCCAGGCGCATCTTGGCAGAGTCTTTCACTTGGCACTTTGTCAATGCCACTTTGCCACTTCTGGTCCTGCGCAGTACTGCACTTCAAAATGGACTCCCAAGTATCCCATCAACCCTCCATGCCGTGGATACATGAAAAAGTAAGCGAGAACAAATTAAAACATAGAAATAAATGAAAGTACCATATACCATGAGTAATTACTTTATATTTCTTACTTATAAAAATATACTATGCAATTACGGGTTAGCGCAACAAACAATAACACGAGAGCATCTGCGCAAGCTTCACCATGTGAGTATACAGACAGCCAATTTAAGAGGCGAAATACGCATGCGCACATTTTCCCACCAGAACTGCAACTACGTCACGTGAGTGTAACTAACGCATGCGCAGTAGAAAATCCCCAAGCAGCGGCCATTTTATAGACAAGGGTTATTCGTATTAGTAAAACACATAGGCAAGCATCACTAACATTCACGCACATCCAAAATAATGGAAAATTAGTAAGACACACAAGTTGAATTATTGTGTTATATGTTATTCGAGGTTCATGAATTCAAGCAAGTCACGTAATATGTGAAATCTTGCTTCATCAAATCTATGAAAGCTTCCAATACTGGAGAACTATAGTTACAGGTAAGTAACTTGTTCTCATATGGTTGATTGATTGCTGGATTTACTGGAAAGGTTGTTAGACAGATGGCTCATGTCCTGATGAGACCCACATATTGCGTACATTAGGCCTAAAGGTTAACAAGATTTCACGGTTGTCTTTGGAAAATTTCCATCTGCACTAATTTCAAGTGACAATAGTAGTATGACAATGCAATAATATAATGCAATGTTTTTTTATAGCAAGTGCTCCTTGTGTGCATCTGTTGCATTTAGATAAATTGTTAAATTAATTCGGACAGGTTAAATATAAATAACATACATGTTAAAAACAATCCCACAGAACCATTGTGCTTTACTCTAGCAAAGGAGATTAGCCTTCTTCTCCTGCCACCACGTTTGAGCCAGGAATGTGATATGCAGTTCACTGATCTTTTCTATGACTTGGCAAGTTGATGGACTGACAATGTTTTCTTTCCTTTCTTTCTTTCTTTCTTCCAAGAAAGGGGAATCCCTAATATCACAGCGCCACCCAAAGACAGCAGACATAAGCCGTAAGAGCCGCATTTTGCAAGAGCACTGGGAGAAGCTGAAGAGAGCGGTTGCCACTCGCGGGAAGATGCTGGAGGACAGTCGAGACTTCCTGGAGTTTCTGCAGAAAGTGGACCAGATTGAAGCATGGATTAGGGAGAAGGTATGTGGAGGTGACTTGTGCTTCAACATTAGGTCAACAACCAGAGAAGATTAATTATGCATGTTCTTTCGTATGGAATCTCCATTGATATTCATAAGCTTTTGAATAGTTCTGCCCACGTGTGGGATGCCGGAGCACTTTTTCATAGAATATCTTCTGAGGTGTAGACATTCGCCATACTTCAGGAAGGCCTGCAGAAACACTTAAGAAAGAACAGAATGTGCAGCCTAGAACACAGCCTACATTGGAGAAATTCTTCAGATTGCATTTAGAAAAGGGGTAAAATACCCCTGACTATGTATAATTTTGAAGTGAAAATTTCATAAACAGCTTGAATCTATTTCACAAACTCTTTTTTGTAAAGGTAGAGGATGAAGGATAGAAGGACAGCAAGCCCCATAGGCTGCCATTATGTGAGTTTTAAAACCAGTGTCTTCTCCTTTAAGGCTTCAGGGGCCACCACTATCCCATCATTCCTAGCAGGTGGAAGTTGCTGCAGTTCTTTTTTCTGCGGAGCATTGAGCTCAGCTTTGTAGCGTTTTTTTCTTCAAAATTCACTTGTGGAATTTAGATTTCTTTGATTATCTTCTCACTGCTTTAAGTCTTTTCTGACACAATTTTGAGGCATTTTGTCCACAATTATGCCTTCTCTGTTTGATAAGTGCCCTGCCTTTGCGAGGAAGAAGGCTAAATCAGACCCTCACAACATCTGTATTCCCTGCCATACATCTAAACATATTCCTGAGCAGTGCCAACACTGCAAGAAGTTATCTTGCTGCACCCTGAGAGAGAGCGAGAGAGAGTGAATTTGCCTTCATGGCATGGAAGAACGGTGCAGGCAGAGAGTCCAGTCTTAAGGTGAGACTTCGCAGCGATGAGAGGATCAGTCCGCCACCGGGGCTCTTACATCTGCCTCCGAGGGCCGTGGAAGGTCCAAAAAGAGAGTGGCAGCCAGAAAACAACATGTTTCCTGGTCAGCATCGAGACCAGGTACAGCACCGACTTGCTCGCCGTCCAGGAGTGGAACGCCATTAAGGAAGAGATGCAGATCAACGTCGAGACGTAGGCATGTGCCGTCGACATGCTCTGCAAGATCGGCGTCAAGGAGCATTTCAGCATCGAGGCGAATTGATCCATTGACACGGAGAAGCAGTTCGATGTCGATACATTGAAGGAGATCACTGTCGAAGTCAAGGTTGACTTCAACTCGTCACCGGCGATCTATGTTAAAATTCATTTTTACATCGATGACTCAAGAAAAGAGGAGGAAGAGGATGCAAATCTATTTGTCACCTAATTCGGAGTACTCGAGGGGCTACTCTCCATCCTCCCAGATAATACTTCCAGATTCTTCATCTCCTCCTCCAACACCTCCGTCTCTTCCTCTTCCTCCTCCTCCACCACCACCAACACATCTACCGGCTCCTCATCTTCCAGTGCCAATGTCTCCTGTAGCGCCGCCACAGCCTAGAACACGCTCCAGAAGTGCCATAAGTCACACCATTACAAGCTTCATTCAAGGCATTCATCCTCTAGGCTCACCCTCGAAGCCATAGATCACGGTGCAGAACACATACGTCATCCAGACTTCGACCTAGGCACACAATGTCCTCTGCTACATCTACTGGACAATACTTCCCGACTCTCTCTGATTCTCCACCACCTCGCATCTCTCCAGTGGATGACATCACCACGTTCGAGGAGGTTCGGATTAGAGGTGCTGCAAAATGTAATATTCCCACTTCTACCACATCTGTTATCTTTTAAACTCTACACCAGCAGTCAGCCTCAAGACCTCTCCTTCCATTGGTTCCCGGTCTTTTGGAGCCAGCAGTGGAACTGTTTCTTACCCCAGCCTCAACCCAACCAGCTCCTTTAAGGCTATAAAAAATATAAACCTCCTGAGCAAGATCCTCTTTTTCTCAGATTGGATCTACCTTCTGGCTCTGTGGCCATTCTGGTGGCCAAGAAGCAACATTCTACAACCTTGACTTCTTTAGTCCCTCCTGATAAGGAGAGCAAGAAATTGGACTCTGTATGTCGAAAGTTATGTAACACAGCCCTAACCTCCATGAAAGAAGCCAGTGCTACTGCCCTTCTGGGTCAATATGATAGATCGCTCTCTGACTCTATCCAACAATTTGCAGAAGATCTTCACAGGGACAAAATTGAAAACTTCCTAGAGATTGTGAATGAATGCCTTATGGAGTCCAACCAAGTCATCAGCGCTTCAGCAGACTCCTCTCTGTTAGCGGCCCATGAATATGGTCATAGCATTGCCTTAAGGCGGCATTCCTGGCTTCACCTCACGTCGTTGAAACTAGAGTAACAGCAAAGGATTTTAAATCTTTCTTTCTCAGGGTCTAGCCTCTTCGGCATCCCCACTAACGACAAGATGGCTCTCAAAAAATCAGAAATGGAGACTCTGAAGGCCTTTGTAAAAATCTCTTTTTCCACACATTTTTGTGTGGGATTACCTTGCTGGCACAAATTTCCTACCACCCAGCTTTCCCCTTTTTCTCCCGATTAAAATGATACCTCACTTGTGTGGGTGGGCCAAAGGCTGTGACTGGGAAGGGTCCAAAACATAGGGATTTAAAGTATAGCACAGCGAATTCTAAGCGCTGCATTTAAAAAAAAATGTTTGGGCGATTCTTTATTGAACAGCCACACAAGTGAGGTATCATTTTACTTGGGAGACTGAGGGGAACGCTGTGTGGTAGGGCATTTGTGCCGGCACTGTGATCCCATGAAAACATATGTGGAAAATGTGATTATTTTTTCAGCTAAATTTGAAGATTGCAGTGGATTCTGGGTAGAACAACATTGGGGGATCCACAGAAGTCATACCTCACTGGACTCTCCAGGGTGTCCAGTTTTCAGAAATGTGAGGGTTTCAGGTTTCACTAGATGGCCGCTGAGCCCGGGGCCAAAAAGACAGGTGACAACCCCACCCCCCCCCCACCCCCCTTCAAAACCAGGTTGTTTTGTGATAGGTAATTTTGAAGGCTCCACAATATGTTTTGGGCCTGTGCCTGTCACGGGAACTTGGCCCACCCACATGCGTGAGGTACCATTTTTATCGGGAGAGCTGGAGGAATGCTTGGTGGTAGGAAATTTGTGTCAGCCCGGTGATCCCACAACTTTACCACACAGAAATATCAGAAAAATTTGTTTTTTTTTCTGCTAAATTTGAGGTTTGCACAGGATTCTGGGTAGGAAAAAGTTGTGGGATCCATGCCAGCCATACCTCCCTGGACTCCCCCGGGTCTCTAGTTTTCAGAAATGTGTGGGTTTGGTAGGCTTCTCTAGATGGCCCTCGAGCCGGGGGCCAAAAACCCAGGTGACCCCCCCTCCCCATTGCAAAAACAGGTTGTTTTGTGATAGGTCGTTTTGGACCCTTGCCTGTCGTAGGTACTTGGCCCATCCACACGAGTGAGGTACCATGTTTATCGGGAGACTTTGGAGAATGCGGGGTAGGAGGAAGTTTGTGGACCCACGCAGATTCCAGAACTTTCCATCATAGAAATGTGGGGAAAATGTGTTTTTTTTACAAAGTTTGAGGTTTGCAAGGGATTCTGGGTAACATAACCTGGTGAGAGCCTGACAAGTCACCCCCCTCTTGGATTCCCCCCGGGTGTCTAGTTTTAAAAAATTTATAGATTTGCTAGGTTTCCCAAGGTGCCCGCAGAGCTAGGGTTCAAAATCCACAGCTAGGCACTTTGCACAAAACGGGTCACTTTTCACAGTAAAAATGTGGTTTGTCCACGTTGCGTTTTCGGCAGTTTCCTGTCTCGGGCACTAGGCCTACCCACACAAGTGATGTACCATTTTTATAGGAAGACTTTGGGGAATTTGGGTGACTGGAATTTTTTGGATCCACGCAGATTCCAGAACTTTCCATCACAGAAATGTGAGGAAAATGTGTTTTGTTTTACAAAGTTTGAGGTTTGCAAGGGATTCTGGGTAACAGAACATGGTGCGGGCCAGACACTTCACCCCCTCCTGGATTTCAATGGTTGTCTAGTTTTCAAAAATGTATACGTTTGCTAGGTTTCCCTAGGTTCCGGCAGAGCTAGGGTTCACAATCCACAGCTAGGGACTTCAAAAAAAATAAAGGGTCAGTTTTCACTGTAAAAATGTGGTGTGTCCACGTTGCATTTTGGGCCGTTTCCTGTCACGGGCACTAGACCTACCCACTGAGGTACCATTTTTATCGGGAGATTTAGGAGAGCACAGAATTGTAGAGCAACTGGTATTACCTATTGGCTGTCGATGCATTTCTGCCTTTCAAATGTAAGACAATGTCTAAAAAAGAAGACACTTTGGAAAATTTCCTATAATTCACATGCTAATATTAGTACTCACAATTTTGAAGATGTGCAAATAGCTACTTTTTCTAAACTTTATATTTAGTTCCATTTCAGAAATACATAGGCGTCTTTGATACCTAGTTTTCACTCTTAATATTTTACCAAATTAATTGCTATATACTGGGTACACAATGAAAAACCATTGCAAGACGCTGCTCAGTTATTGCCTCTGTGTTCCTTGGATTCTTGGTGAACCTACAAGTCCTATATATCCCCACAACCAGAAGGGTCCAGCGGATGTAACAGTATATTGCTTTCAAACATCGGTCATACTTAGAAGAAGACGTTGGCACAAATGGCTGTTTTTTTTTCAAATTATTTTAAATTTTTCTTAATTTCAACTGTTAGTTTCTATAAAACAAAAACCTTGAAGGATCTTCACAAATGACCCCTTGCTGTATTCAGAATTTTGTCTACTTTTCGGAAACATTGCTTTCCGGGATCCATTATTGCTTTCATACCCATTTCTGCCACTCACTGGAAGGAAGATGAGAGCACAAAAAGTAGCAAAAACAGGCTATGTCCCAGTAAAATGGCAAACCTGTGTAAAAAAGTTTGGTTTTCTGACAAACATCTGCCTGTCCCTGAAAGCTGGGAAGATGGTGCTTTCAGCACTACAAACCTTTTGTTGATACCATTTGCATGGAAAAAACAGATGCTTTCTTCTGCAGCACTTTTTCTCCATTGTTAAAAATAAATAAATAAATGTTGCTGTATTTTGGCTAATTTCTGCTTCTCCTCCAGGGGAATCAACAAACCCTGGATACCTTTGAAATCTCCATGATGTTTGAAGAGAAGGACGCAAATGTGGCGTGGATACCTTATGTGGGCAAAACGTTACAGGGGCCTAAGAGCTAACTACCCCAAATAGCCAAAAAAAGGCTTAGCACGGGGGGAGGCCTAGCAGCGAAAGGGTTAACCTGGTTCTTATCTTGCTCATGTACCCACAATTTGAGACACTTCACAACAGTCCACTTTGCTTTCTGAGTACCAAAACGGACTTTCTAGTGGCCATTGCATCAGCCAGGCGAGTCAGCGAACATCAGGCCCTCTCTGTACATCCACCTTTTACCCAGATGAGCTGGTTTTGAGGATCCGTGCTTCTTTCCTCTGAGAGGTTGTGACCCCTTTTCTTGTAGGGCAAAACATCACTACACCTACCTTTTTTGCTTAATGTAACCCTTCTAAAGAAAAGGAGGGACTCCTCCGTCTGGTTCCAAAAAGAGAGTTGTTTTTCTACCTTGATTGCACAAGAGAGTTCCAGGTGGACAATCAACTATTTGAGGGTGTGTTGGAACTATGGGAAGGCAGTGCAGAACCAGACCATCCGATGGATAGTGCTGTGCATTAAGATCTACTGACCATTGGCCGAAAAGCAACCCCTTGAGTCTTGCATTCTCATTCTATCAGGGCTATGGTTGAGACCACTGTGTTAGCTCGCAGAGTCTCTGTCCAGGACATTTGTCAGGTGGCAAAGTGGGCGCTGTTACAAAGTTCACAAAGCATTACTGTCTAGATGGTCATTCCTTATCTGGGAGAGACTTTCTAGCCGCAGATTCCATACTGATCCACCCATCCTTCCCGGTCTGCGAACTGATAATTATGGTCACCCTTCTCAGGGCTTTAGCAATCCACGCCAGTATGTCAGCATTCTTCTGACTCTGTACTTCTGGCATGGAAAGTCACGAAAAGAAACTGGCATCAGTGTGCTGGGGAGGCGCATATATACGCAGCGCACATGACACTTCAAGCATGGATGACAACGCAAAGCCAAACAAAGCCACCTTCTGGTGCACAGTGGTACTGCTTGAAAATTTCTGTATTCATTCTGACGCCTGGGGAATATTCTAAGGTAAGGAATCTGCAGCTAGATAGACTCTCTACCCGATAAGGCGTTACCGAAGGTAAGTAACTTGTTTGTCTGCCGCCTAGATGACCTACTCTCCACCCTACTTTCCCCACCCTCACTTCCCCGTTAGTGACAGAAACCAATCCTCAAAGGGCCTGGGTGAAGGTGGGGAATTGACAAACTGCGAACAGGCCCAGAGGTAAAAATGCAGAGTCTGGGGATGAGTGCAGTTGGAGGTGGAACTCCCTTATTATTGCAAACAGAAAACAGAATACAAACTGACCGTGTTGCACTCAAAGTTCTTTGTGCAAGGTTAACTCTAAAAGCAAAAGAATAGGAATGCTAAATTTATTAAGAAGTAAACTGGAAGCCATTTTGGTGGTCGAAGTAATTTCGATTGAAGTAAAGAACTGTCACATTCTGATATGTAATAATCTCTACAGATTCAATGAGGCTTCTCCACTCCATACTAGCTTCCCACGTTCCTTTTAATCCCCCCTATTTAATGGGCTTTCTGTGTAAACACCCTATGTATCAGATCTTGTGATGATGATGATGGATATTTCCAAAACTCCAACTGAGTACTCTAGGAGGATGTCCTGGTACTGAGTGCCTGAATGTAGGTTATAATTGCTAGAAAAGCCAGGTTTTCAAGCTCTTACTGAATTTGTAGAGGTTTGATTCGGCCCTAAGACTATTCCACTATGTAGGAGCCAGAACAGTCAAAGACCCACCTCCAGTGGTTAATTTGTATAAAAAAATAAAATACGAAATGAGTGCCAGTGTCCAAAGCTGTACTCAGAAGCCTGCTGCTGGCATTATTAAATGTCAGCTTGCTCACTGCCTCGTTAATCCACTACCAGACACCCCTTTTCTCCTTTATCTCACTCTTACAAGTGCCTCCTTTCTCACTTTGTGACAGTTTTTTGTCTTTCTCTTCCTTCTTCTTTCCCGTTTGTGTGTTTTTCCCTCTCTTGCTCTGGGGAAATGTCTTATCAGGAAAAATAAGTACTGGTCCCTAAAATTGAGTGCTGGTGGCCCGCCCCGACAACCACTGGCTCAAATTAGGCACTGCCTACCTCCCTTTCTCTGCTGTTTAAATCTGGAAACAGACAGCAGCAGGGCCTCCCTCAGTCTCAGTGCCCTACTTGGAATGTATCGTTTCACCTTATCGGACAGACTCGCTGGCCTCATGCTCAATGGGCCTGGAAGACTATTTTGAAGCTCACTCTCTGGCTAAATTGCAGGCAGTGTAACTCTTTGGTGGTAGCCGAGACCAAATCATATCACCTTCTTCTTCTTATATGTGGAGCTGCCCAGTTTTGAATTCTTTGGAGACGTGCCTGGGTTTTGACGGGAAGACCTAGTTCTCCAGTATTAGAGGTGTCTTTCATAGATTCACATGCCTGAATCATTCCCCGTCGTCGGAGTGGGAGTCCCACTGTATATAAAAAAGCAATAATATGCTATAATAACATTGGAAAAACCAGAAATTCCCAACCAGAAAGTAAAGTAGCCCAAGCTACAGTAGAAAAAACTTCCACACTCATGACTATCCTAGTCATTTTGTATAGTCCAAACTACAGCCAATCAGGCAACAGCACCCACCAGAATGTTCTCCCCAGAGGCTCAGGTTGTCAGATTTTCTACCGCACGTCATGTGAAGGGAGTCTCCCTGAGCTCTGCTCAGTTCTTCTCTATTTTCCTTCTGGAATCTAGTGTTTTTCAAGATGTCTTCCAAGAAATCTTTATTCAGACCTTGTAAATCTTGTGGGAAGCTCCGGCTTTTTAAAGAAGATCCCCACAAGAAGTGCATTTATTGCCTTTATCCTGAACATCAAGTAAAGGACTGCAAGATCTGTAGAACCTTCCCTCAGAAGACCCTCAGAGACAAAGAGGGCCGCCTGCTTTTGTGGCTCCAAAAGCTTAAGGATTCGGATTATCCTGCGTCTGAGGTAGGCAGTATTGCTTCTGGTTCTACTTCAGCCTCTAGGAAGAGAGCTGCTTCTGAGGTGTTAACTTCTCCTGGGGCTAAAGTTGCTAAAAAACAACTTCCATCTAAGGGGTCTGAGAGGCCTTCCTCTTCCAAGACTACTCCCCCTGTTAAGGATAAAGGTGGCCCATCTACGCCCCCGAGGAGATCTACCAAGAAGTTACCTCAGACATCTGAGAAGATTTTACCTCAGATTCTGCCCCTGTCATCGACGACGCCGTCGTCGACGAAGATTTTTGTCGACGCTACATCTACGTCGACGGTAACTTTTTCATCTCCTAAGCCACAGATGATCATGTCGACGGCGTCTTCATCGCCTATGATGGTCTATGTCACTGTTAGACCTCTTTCGTCGACGGCCATCGTCGGCGCCTCGTCGACGGCTGCTCTGAAGAAAATTCCGTCGATGACACATCATCGTCGACGCTGGCTCTACGGGCTCGTCGACGAGTTCCACTCCGTCGACGACGAAGGCGTCGACGAAGATACCACCGTCGACGAAGTCAATTCCGTCGACGACGTCAATTCCGTCGACGAAGTCCATACCGTCAACGAAGTCCATACCGCCGACGAAGTCCATACCTTCGACGAAGCCGGCATTGTCGACGAAAACAACAACGTCGACTGCCCCATCACTGTCGACGACGATAACTGCACCGTCGACCACGAGTTTGTTGTCATCTAAAGCCAAATCCAGTGCCACGAGTTCTTCAGTGGACCCACCGTCAACGCCGCATCTATCCTCTTGTACTACCTTGCAAGTGTGATCACCGTCTACGGTTTTTCAGACACAAAAAACATCTTTGCTTCAGAGGCGTAGTTCAACATTGGCGTTATCACCTCTGCATATTTCACCTCAAAGGGTACCCCTGCAGCTCCCAGAAAAACTTCTTGACTCTGAAGACAGTGAGGAGGATTCTGTACTTGGGGAAACCTTTGGTACGGCTACAAGTCCTTCCGAACTAAATATTAAGCTTCAGGAAGATGACCTAGAGGAACAACAGTCATCTGAACGGATGACGTCACCTGTGGCAAGTGTCCCTGCCACACAGGTGCCGATTGCATTGCTCACCAACCTCCAATGCATGCTTGACGATTATTACAGCCGGTTTCCGTCATCTGAATCTACAGGCTCTCAGCCTCCTACTCCGGCGGTGGAAGCGCCTTTACCTGACTTTAGACCTCCAATGTCTCCTCCACCGGCGCCGTCTAATCAGCCAGAGAGACAACAGTCTTCTGATGAGGAAGAACAAAGAGAAGAAGGAGAGGTTGATGACATGTCGGAGTGGGATGAATATCAGGTGCAGACTCCTTCTCCGTCACCTCCGGCTGCTTCGGACTCACCACTAGTAGACGTTGGTGGTTTTCACCTTTCAATGGAACAGGCTACTAAGCGATTTCATATAGATATGGAACATACGGAGCAGGAATGTTTCCTTTATGATTTTAAGGATCAGCCTAGAAAACAGGTCAAATCTATACCTATTGTTGACTTCATATGGCAGGAGGGTATTAAAGTGATGTCTACTCCAGCTTCCATACCCCCGGTCCTGCCAAGGATTGACAAGAAATATAAGGCACCGGTGAAGTCACCTGCGTGCCTTATAGGGCAACCAAAACTGGATTCAGTTATTATTCAAACTGCTCAGAAGAGGTCTCGGAACCCCTCATCTCCAATCGCAGCCCCACCGGACAGAGATGCCATTGGAAAACATGTTTCAACAATGGCAGCTACCACGGTCCGGGCTGCTAATTCATTGGCCGTCTTGGGCAGATATGACCGGCAGATGTGGTCGGATATTGCGCCATACATAGACCAGCTTCCGGAGCCCGCTAGATCTGAAGCGCAAAAGATCTTACAGGAAGGAGAAAAAATCTCGTCTGAGATTATCGATTCGGCTGTGGACGTTGCCTCCACTGGTTTCAGGCAATTAGTAGGTGCTGCTGTTTTACGTAGACAGGGGTGGCTACGATCTACGTCATTCCGTCAGGAAATTCAACTGTTTGGCCCGCAAGTAGAAGAAGCCTTGCAGACAATTAAAAAGGATACAGAAACAGTGAAATCCTTGGGCACCCTCCAATTTCGTAAACAGCCCTTTCGAGGAGCGAGAGGACGTGGATCGTCCTCTAACAGAGGTGGATACACACAGCAATCCTCCTACAGACAAGGAAATCAGCGCTACCAAACACAGCGCTATCAATCTTACGGCCAACGGAGAAATAATTATTCCCAGAACAGGGGGAAACCGGCCTACCGCGTAAAAGATAAACGTCAATGAGACTTGTCACCTGCCACCGCTACTGCCCCACTCTCAGGAAAAAGTTGGAGGACAAATATCAAAATTTTACTTAAAATGGTCATCGATAACATCGGACAGGTGGGTCCTGGACATTGTGGCCAAGGGCCATGCCCCAGAATTCAAACAACTTCCTCCGAATGTTCCTCCAAAGGTCCCACCTCCAGCTCACTTGAAAGAGCTTTTTGCCCAGATAAATCTGACGCTAAAGAAGGGAGCAATCAAGAAAGTGCCTCAAAAGATGGGAGGAACAGGATTCTACTCCAGATTTTTCTTAATAAAGAAGAAATCCGGAGAATGGCGTCCGATTCTGGATCTCCGTGCCCTAAACAAATATCTGAAGAAACTAACATTCATAATGTTATCACTACAGGAAATATTGCCTCTTTTAGCAGCAGGGGACTACATGGCCACCTTGGATCTCCAAGATGCGAATTTCCACATCCCCATTTAACCTCGTCACAGAAAGTATCTGCGATTCAGAGTGGCTGGCAGGGATTATCAATTCAGAGTACTTCCCTTTGGGCTGCGCTCGGCACCCAGAGTGTTTACAAAAGTCCTGGCCCCAGTAGCGGCTCACCTCCGGCTGGAATGGATACAAATATTCCCATATTTAGATGACTGCCTTATCAAGGCCAGTTCGTACGAAGACACAGACTACCATCTTCAACAGTGTCTAAACCTCATTCGGTCTCTGGGCCTATCCATCAAAATCAGCAAATCCCAGTTAATACCATCACAGAGACGGGCTTTCCTGGGAGCAACTTTAGACACCCAGCTACGCCAAGCCTTTGTCTCGGACGAAAGGCAAGACAAGATACAGAATATGGCCCGGTCTCTGCTTTCAAAACAGTCAGTTTCAGTCCGACTGTTCAAGTCTTTTCTGGGGATGGTGTCTTCGTGCATTCCGCTAATACCAAATTGCCGAATCAGAATGAGGCCTCTTCAGGAGGAGCTCAGCCTACAATGGCTACAGATCCCTGGCACCTTCGAGGATCTCATCCAGATTACACCTCGCATGCGGGATTCCCTGCGCTGGTGGACACAAAGAACAAATCTATGACAGGGTTGTGCATTCCTTCAGGATGCGCCAAACTTTACACTCACCACGGACGCATCCCTCGAAGGCTGGGGAGCTCATCTTCAGGGTCTGACAATCAGCGGCAAGTGGAGCCCTCAGTAAAGATGTTGGCACATCAACCTGTTAGAACTGAGAGCCATCTTCCTCGCGCTCAAAGCATTTCCTGCAATCATCCAGGGGGCCAATGTGTTGGTGCGCACAGACAACACTACAAGCATGCAGTATGTCAACAAACAAGGAGGGACAAGATCAGCTCTCTTGTCACAGGAAGCCCAGGAGCTGTGGACATGGTCAATACAACACAAGATCAATCTCCAGGCGGTTCATGTTCCTGGAACGGAGAATGTACTGGCAGACACGCTCAGCAGGTCAACAGTGTCCACTCACGAGTGGGAACTTCATCAGCAGACTGTGGATCGGATCTTCCATCTATGGGGTCATCCAGACCTAGACCTCTTTGCAACCAAGACCAACAGCAAATGCCGATTCTTTGCAAGTTGGCATCCCCACAAAGACTCTCAGGGGAATGCATTTTCGATCAACTGGTCTCATATATAAGCGTACGCTTTTCCACCAATACCTCTAGCTCCCAGAGTCCTGCGGAAGATGAAGAAGGAACCATGTTGGTTGATTCTCATTGCTCCCAGGTGGCCTCGCCAGTACTGGTTCACCGAGCTCCTTCTCCTGTCAGAGTGCAAACCAATTCAGTTGACCCCAATTCCGGACTTGCTCTCCATTCAAGATGGCCGGATTTACCATCCAGATCCAACGTCACTGAGATTAGCGGCCTGGCGCCTGAGTACCGTGAGTTCGCCCATCTGAACATCCCTGCGGACTGCAAGGAAGTTCTAGCCAAGGCAAGAGCACCTGCTACCATAAAGACGTACAGGCTTAAATGGAAACGCTTTTGTGTTTGGTGTCGCTCAGCTGGCATTCATCCTTTTTCAGCTAAACCAGAAGAAATCCTGCCTTTTTTCCTCCATCTAGCGAGATCAGGATTGTCTCATGCAACCCTTAAGGTATTCCTAGCAGCGATTTTGAGATACCGACAAGATGGGACAAATTCTCTTTATTCTACGAGAATTATACAACAATTCTTTAAAGGCCTTTTTAGAATGTTCCCTCCGGTACGTCGTCCACCTCCAGCGTGGCATCTCAACGTTGTGCTGGCGCAACTTATGCGCCACCCATTCGAACCTATCCATCGAGCAGATCTGAAATTTCTAACATGGAAGGTTTCACTGTTATTGGCCCTGACTTCTTCTAGGAGAGTCAGTGATATCCAAGCGTTCACTGTTCAGCATCCTTTCTTACAATTCACAAATGACTCTGTAGTGCTCTGCACTAATCCCAAATTCATTCCTAAGGTTCCTTCGGACTTTCATTTAAACGAACCTGTGATCTTAAAGACATTCTTTCCTAACCCACAAACGCCTGCGGGAAGGGCATTGCATACTCTGGACATTAAGAGATGTCTGAAGTTTTATTTACAAAGAACATCTACATTGCGCAGATCTGATCAACTATTCATCACATATGGTGTAATTTGTAAAGGACAGGCAGTTTCCAAGCAAACAATCGCAAGATGGATATCTACAGCTATTGCCTTTTGCCACGCACAAGCTGGAAGACCTTTACAAGCAGCTCCTAGAGCGCATTCTACGAGGGCATTGTCTTCCTCTACGGCCTTATTCGCTGGAGTCCCTCTTCAGCACATCTGCAGCAGAGCGGCAACCTGGGCCAGTCGCCATACTTTCACCAAACACTATTGTTTGGATGCAGCCAGCGAGGCCAATGCTTCAGTGGGTCGAGCAGTTCTACGAAATATTTTCAACTAAGGTGAGCCTCTGTTTCCCACCTCCTATTACTGCTGTCAGACGCTTATTATGTCTCTATATTGCGTATGCTTTTAATGATATGTTTATATACATATTGAATTGCTATGTGCTGTTAATGTTGACAAGCTAAAGCTACCTGTAGCGTCTGACAAGCAAAAATATGTACTGCTATCTACTCTGATTCAGGCATGTGAATCTATGAAAGACACCCCTAATACTTGAGAAGAACAATAGTTACTTACCTGTAATCTGTGGTTCTCCAGTATTGGTGTCTTTCATAGATTCACATGCAACCCGCCCACCTCCCCTCAGAGGCTCTCAGGCTACTTTGGTTTACCATCACTCCTTGCGAGAAAATCTGACAACCTGAGCCTCTGGGGAGAACATTCTGGTGGGTGCTGTTGCCTGATTGGCTGTAGTTTGGACTATACAAAATGACTAGGATAGTCATGAGTGTGGAAGTTTTTTCTACTGTAGCTTGGGCTACTTTACTTCCTGGTTGGGAATTTCTGGTTTTTCCAATGTTATTATAGCATATTATTGCTTTTTTATATACCATGGGACTCCCACTCCGACGACGGGGAATGATTCAGGCATGTGAATCTATGAAAGACACCAATACTGGAGAACCACAGATTACAGGTAAGTAACTATTGTTCATATAAGGCATTGCAGTAGTCCAATCATGATAAAATCAATGCCTGGATCTGAAGCATATAGTTTTGCTTAGCTTATAGGGGAGCACTTTCCGCAGTAACCTTAGGTGCAAAAAGCATGACACCAAAAACAGGGCAGTTTGTTTATTTATTATTTAACTCAAAGTCAGTAGTATCTCCTAGGTTCTG
Organism: Lissotriton helveticus; assembly: GCF_964261635.1. NCBI lineage: Eukaryota > Metazoa > Chordata > Amphibia > Caudata > Salamandridae > Lissotriton > Lissotriton helveticus. The sequence continues at coordinate 137,926,194 of NC_136070.1, forward strand.
TGCCATCTAAGACTGGATCTGGCACAACATTGCCTGGATCTTTGGGCCACCAGTCAGGATTATGCATTATAGATATTGGTCCGGAGCAGCTTACTTCGTTGTCTCCATTCAGCTCTAGTGCATTAGTGCACTTTTTCTTCTTCATATCCTGCATCCAATCGTGGAACTTCCCTGCCGCCTATCCTAATTAATTCAGTCACCAATACTACAGTCTGGGTATCATCTACATCAACAAACAGGGGTAGCCAACTTCCAGTGTCAGGTAGCCAGGGATGAGATGAATAGTTGAAATAGGGTGCTGCTGTGCTGCTTTAAAAAAAAAAATGTTTTACATATTTTTAGTGTTGAAATAGGTTGCTGATTAAGATGGAACCCTGATCAAAGCTCTCTGATTTGAAGAACATGCGGCTATCCTAACATTTTGGGTTTAGTTATTTGAAATGATGAAAATCATTGTAAGGCATTTCCCCGCACTCCCATAGAATCGAGTATTTGATTCAGTATTGGATGGGACACTGTAGTGAATACAGCACTAAGATCTAATCATACCAGTGCTGCACTTTGACTCTTGTTTAAAGATTTATTGTATCATCTAATACAGTTACTAGAGCAGTCTCCGCACTATATAACGATCTTAAACCGACATGTGCTTTGTAAAATAAGTTATTTGTTTTAATATGGCTGACCAGTCGTCTGTTTATTTCCTTCTCATGTATTTCTGCTGGAAAACGCAAAAGAGAGATAGGCCTGTAAATAGAAAGTTGTTGAGGGTCAGCATTTTTTTTAAAAATAGGAAGGATTTGAGCTTCTTCCTATGTTTGTGGCCAGGAACATGAGACAATTGATGTATTGCATAGGTCTGTTATTACAGGTGCTAGCAGATCAGCTGCCAAATTAAAGCATGAAACTGGGCAGGGGTCCACTGGTTCGTCCGATTTAATTTTTAGCATCATGGTATGAACTTCCCTGTATTTTAATAGCTCGAAATCTGTTGGCGTGGAGGCCTGGTTCTCTGGTTTTATGAATTTTATTTCGAAAGAATATTGAAAAGACTTCAGATAAATTATCTGAAACTGGTAGATCGATGCATATGAAGGAAGTTAAGCACATGTTTTTACTGTATCAAACAAGTCTCTGTCAGAGTTTTCTGCTGCTGCTATTTTTATTTTATTTTATTTTTGCTGACTTGCATAGCAACTCTGAGCACATGCAAATCTGAGTCCAAATAAATTCATTCAACAGCCGTCAGTGTGTCAATCTTTTCTTTAATCGGTCATCACTTCTTGCACCAGTCAGCCAACATGTGTTTCGCCTTCGGGTACAGTCATCCACAACTTCCTCAGGACTGTATAAATTTCGTAAAGATGTGTATAGACCATATAGAGTACTGATGTCTGCAGTAAAATGAAACTAACACCTCTTGAGTACGAACCGGCGGGGCCTAACTCCAATCCATTGTGTACATGCGGTGTCTACCTCCAATCCAGTGGAGTTAGGACGCTGCTGGCTCGTACTCGATTGGTGTTAGTTTGATTTGACTGCAGACACCAGTTCTCTGTATGGTGTGTGTTGACAGGCGACCCTGGAGGCAAATTGTGACGCTTTGTATACAGCAGGGTCAACCCTCATCCCAGTGGTTTGTTGTAATTTGAGGTCTGTTTTCTTGCTGTAGGAGGTGATGATCACTGTTGGAGATGTTGGAGAGGACTACGAGCATTGCCAACAACTGATAAAGAAATTGAGCGAGTTCCGAGGAGCCGGATCTAGAACGGTGAGTGACCTGGATCGCACGCTTGCCCTCTTTGATGTACTTTTGCACCTGCCTGTTCTAGCTTCTCTGTCTTTCTGCCTGTCTGTGTGTCTCCCTGGTGAAGTTTCCAGCCTTCTTGGAGGTCAATGTGGAAGGACGGACACTGTCTGTAGTCTTGATCTTTCTTGTGATCTTCTAAAGTATGCTGGGTGTTGGGTCCAGCTTTGCATTGATTGAACTAACTAACCCCCCTGTTGTGAGCAAAAAGTTCAGGACTAGAGGCAGTGTCCTTGCTGACCTAGAGTGAGGACACCCTATTGCCATCTAGCCAGTTTCAGATAGCTTCCTTGGGATCCAGCTACAGCGTATGGAGTTTTTATATAGAACTATATATGTGCAGCAGAAACAAATGAACTTAGACTAGTTACAAAAAATACAAACATGAACCAATAACCAAAACCAAAAGGTAACAGGAATTAAAGGAGTTTTTTTAAAAAGTGGATTATTATATGTACAAAAATCATATTCTTCGACTTGGTCCAGTTAAAACCATTTGTTAAAGTTCAGCTGTAATTTATTTTTCTCCTTCACCTTTTCAGTTCCTTAATGTGCAATCCATCTTACTGTTCGCTCTGTTTACATGTTTCCACTCTTTTCTACAAAACCCTCTCAGTTCTCGGTCTGCCCGTGGGCAGCCAAAGCCTTCATATTTCAGCCAAAGGTTATTAATGAGGCAAGTCATGGTCCTGGCCAAAGGAAACGTCTCCCAGCCCCATGCTCGCCCCTTAGCTGGTGTTGTTGCTGGCATGGTAACAAGGCCTGAAACATTCAGCCCCCATCCCCACGACTGGCAGGCGCTGAGCAACCTTCATTTGAAGTGTGGAGCAGACAGAAGCCGAGGAAATGACCCACCAGAGACAAACAAAAAAAATCTGAAAGATTTAAATAGTCCAAACCATGCAATGCGATGCGGAGACATTTTCCATTCTGCTGCACAGAGTCCTGTTGAAAGGGAGCAGATGTTCGGGCTCTTGTAGGCTGAGCTCCATTACTGTTTCATGGGGGGACACTTGGTGGGGGACTCCGCACATCTGCCGGGGGCTGCATGACATCTGTAAAACGGCCGCTTTTTGTGTATCTTTAGCCAACAGTAATTAGCCTGCTGGGATTTGTTAAAGAAAAAAATAGTTTTATTTTTTAATATACGGAACCAGGCAAAATAGATATGATACTTTGGTCGTTCGGTGTCAGCGGTCCGAAGGCCGCGCACCTCAAGGGCCTGCAGCTTCCCTCTTAGCCTGTCTGTCTTATCAAGGTCTCAGAAATGGTCCTGCCTGGAGGTATCTGGCTAGATCTCAACAAATTGAACGTCTAGGGTAGCCCTTTACCCTCAAGTATGCCGAATTGCATGCATGCTGGGATTTTTAAGGTCATTCTTGCAAAGTTAAAAGCGAAACCACAAGTCCAAGGATCAAACAGTTGATGCGAAAACCCCCGGAATGGTTGTCACACACTACATGTGGCCATTCAGTCTCTCTTTAGCCAGATACTGGTGTTGAGTGTGCTGTTGGTGAAGTCAGGGTATAATGGCTCAGCAAGGCCCAGGACTGCGTCCCCACTCTGCCCCAAGGTCTGTGTATTGCTCCGAGGTGGTGAGCTTAAATTGCTTTTTTAGGAGCCTATCAAATTTTATCAATACATTTTGTACAGTGACCGGTTTTCTTTTACAACACTGATTTGAGCAATGCCAGCCAGCTCAGTAATGTACAAAATCAAATATTTACAAGCACGCCCTTTAAGAACATTAGCAAAGAGCCTGGATTTAGCCTGTAAATAAATATGTGCTATAATGGCTGCTGAAACGGCCATAGTTCATTCAGTCTGGAAAACATTCTGACCCCATTTCTAACATTGCTGTATCAGGCCAAACGTCACGCCCAGCGTGGTCGACGGCAAACATTCCCGCAGGGTTTCAGCCGCTCGGAATTGGCCAGCAGTGTAAAGACCGTGTGCCCGCCCAAGTGCCCACAAAATGTACCTTGTATGCAGGATTCGAAAACAACCTCAGCCTCTGTTAAGTGCCTTGAAATGAGTGAACACTACAAGCTCGCGGGAAGGCTGAAAATCTGCAGATGCCATGTAAACGTGTCCGACCAATGTCTTGTGCAGATGCCCCAGGACAGAAGGCCTGACCCACCCCTTGGTAACGCGGTGAAAGCTGCTGGGCCCGGCTCTGATGAACCTCACTAAAGTAAAATGGCATAATGAAGTTATGCTTTAAAATGTTACCACTCTATGAACTCTGCACCTAGATCGGGAAAACAGGTGTCTTCTCTCCTCAATCTGGAATTGGTTTCAGAATAATCTCCCTGATTTTCTACCGCACGTTGTGCAAGGGAGTCTCCACTGAGCTCTGCTCAGTTTTTTCCTGTTAAACCTTACTTTTCACCTGTTTTTCCTTCAAGACCTGCTTGGACTTTGTGTCAAGATGTCTGATAAGGAGAAGAAAGCCCTCTTTAAAGCTTGTGCAACTTGTGCTAAGAAGATGTTGTATGTGGAGAACAAGCACAAGGATTGTATTTACTGTCTGTACCCAGACCATAAGGCAGCAGACTGTAAAATATGCCACACTTTTTCAACAAAGACTTTGCGAGACCATGAGGGGCATCTCTTGACCTGGCTCCAGCAGCTCAAGTCAAGTAAGGAACCAGTCTCCAGTGACAGTGATGAGGCATCCTCTGCTACATCTTCCAGGAGGTCTGTAGAAAGGGGTAGATTTTCCCCTTCACCTTCTGAAGACCACCTCAGTAAGGCCTTGAAAAAGACCTCTCATAAGTCTGAAAGGCGTAGTCCTGGCGAATCTCCTCGCCGAGGTGTAAAGGAGAGGGAAGGAATGTCAGCAGGAGTGATATCTGAGAGGAAATCCAGCTCTGTTCCTCCATCTTCTCTTCCAGCGGTTCCAGAAGCCTTCAAAAAGCCCTCATCTCTCTCTGTTCTGAGGGCAGATCTGTGGCTTTGTTGACGGGCTCGTCAACAGTGATTTCCTCGTCTCAGGCACCGATGCTTCAGGGTTCCACGTCAACGGCTTCGACGCCAGTGGTGGCTTTGTCGCCGACAATGGTGTCGAGAGGATGACGACTATGATGGTTGGTTATGGCGGCAATCACGTCTACCACAACAACAACAACGGTGCATTTGCTGCTGTGGTGACGACGATCTTGACGACGGCTCCGTCGACGACGTCCATATCTTCGTCGACGACTCTCACATCGTAGTCGACGGTCCCGTCGACAAGGGAAAACATTGCCATTACCATCAGGAAGCGCCAGATTACACCTGACATGACTTCCCCCAGGAGGGTGATTCCTCTACCTCTTGCACTCCTTCTCGAAGAAGAGGTTTTCCGAAGAGGATGAAGGACTGTATGGCTATGCAGATAGCCCTTCTCAATTGCACATCAAGTGCCAGGACACAGACTCTGATGGGGAATACGTGGAGGAACAGCAATAGGAATCTCCTTTAGATTATCAGGAGGACTACCAACAGGAGATGGTCTCTATGCCTTCCTCCTTACTAACGAACTTGCACTATATGCTATTGGACTATAGACGGAGATTCCCAACACAATCTCTGGCTCCAGTTGCGGTGCCAGTTACAGCTGTTCAGCCTGTATTGCCTTCTACCCCTCAATTGCAACCGCCTCAACCACAGCCCGTGGCTCAGGATGCACCACCAATTGTCCCTTTCATTTAGGATGATACCTCTGATGAGGACCAGGGCAACATCACTATTCCAGATCCAGACGCAGAGTGGGATGACTATGTGATTCTGGATCCGGTTTCTCCTGCACCAGCACCTGTTGATTCTCCCCCTGGTGACATAGGGGGTTTCCATAATTTGATGGAAAGAGCCGCTTAGAGATTTGAACTGACCATGCCCACAGTGCAGTCTGAATGCTTCCTTTCTGGTTTAAAGGAGCCTTACAAAAAATCTGTTCACTCCATTCCTATAGTCGGTCACATCTGGGATGAGGTTTGAAAGTGATGCAGATTCCAGCCACGATGATTCCAGTACTGCCTCGCCTTGAGAAGAAATATAAGGCTCCTGATGATAGCCCGGCCTGCCTGGTCAGTCAGCCTAAACCGGACTCTTTCATCTCTCAGGCTGCCCAAAGAAAGTCCAAAAATCCTTCTGCTCCCCTCATGACACCTCCAGATAAAGAGGGCAGACGCCTTCATAACGCGGGCAAGAGGTTTTCCTCCATGTCCAGCCTGTTGGTCAGGGCTGCGAACGCCTTAGCGACACTTGGTCGCTACGATCGCCAGATGTGTTGCGACGTTTCCCCATATCTGGATCAATTGCCGGAAGATGCGTAAGTGGAAGCAAAGAGGATTCTTCTAGAGGGAGAGAAAACATCTTCTGAAGTCATTGATTGTGTAATGGACATTGCAATGACTGCGTTCCGCTCCCTTGCGGGTGCTGCTGACCTTCATCGCCAAGGCTGACTGCAGGCTACTTGGTTTCGTCCTGAGGTCCAAAACAAAATCTTGGATCTTCCCTTTGATGGGGAGGCGCTCTTTGGTAAACCTATTGATGATGCGCTCCAGGACATAAAGAAAGACACGGAAACAGCAAAATCCTTAGGGACTCTGCAGTACAGAAAGTTCCCCTTCCGGGGAGCCAGAGGTAGAGTCAATACCACTTACAGAGGAGGATACCAAACTCTCAATCTTAACGGCCGAATTATAACCGGCGGCAAAATCAATCATCCTCTTTCTCTAGATATAACAACAGAGAAGGCAAGGACACCAGGGGAGGGATTCCTCTAAGCATCAATAGCGGCTTGCTGGCTCTTAACACTGTCCCTTCTCCTCCTGTAACACCAGTGGGAGGCAGAATTTCAAATTACTTCCACAACTAGCAACAAATAACATCGGATCGGTGGGTTCTGAAGATCATTCAATGTGGCCATACTCTGGAATTTTTCAGTGCACCACCTTCCAAGCCCCCTTGCGCCACTGTGTCAAAGCATCTTCATCTTCTACGTTTGGAAGTCCATCAAATGCTCCTAAAAGTGGCGATAGAGCCGGTTCCTCTCTCACAGCGGGTTTCTACTCCCGGTTCTTCCTGGTCCGGAAGACTTTAGAAAAGTGGCACCCTACTCTAGATATGAGGGAGCTCAACAACTATCTCATCAAACGATGATTTCAAATGGTTTCTCTGCAGAATATTCTTCGTCTTCTCAACTCAGGGGATTACAAGGCCACATTGGATCTAGAGGACGCATACTTTCATGTACCCATCCATCCAGCCCACAGGAGGTTCCTTCGCTTCACAGTAGCCAAGAGCCACTTTCAGTTCAAGGTCCTGCCTTTTGGACTCAGATCTGCTCTGCAGATCTTTACAAAAGTATTAGCTCCCGTGGCAGCTTTTCTACAAAAACAACAGCATCAGGTCTTCCCTTACCTGGACGACTGGTTGCTGAAGACGTCTACCAAGCATGCGGCAGAAGAATCAGTTGTGGCGTGCACATGCCTTTTCGACAATCTCGGGCTGACTCTCAACACAGAAAAGTCGACTCTCTGTCCATTCAGAACAGCCCGATTCCTGGGAGCCATTCTGGACATATCGCTCAACAAAGCTTCTCCGACCCCCGGAGAGGCAAGAAAAGCTGATGGCCGTGGCCTGTCTAATGTTAAAAAGACAGTAACTTTCAGTTTGCCTCTACAAGTCCCTCCTAGGGTCCATTTCCTCCTACATTCCTCTAATTCCTCAATGCAGGTTGTGGATGCGCCCTCTCCAGGAGGAGTTGGACTTGAAGTGGCGCCAAGTCGACGGATCCTTCGAAGACAAGATCTTCGTTACCGTGTCAATGAGGGACGCCGCATCATAGTGCATGAACGAGGAAAACATTTCTCAGGGCCCGTCCTTCAGGATCACCCCAGCTCCTCAGATAATAACTAAAGACGCCTCGCTGGAGGGCTGGCGAGCGGTCTTGCAGGACCTTCATGTAAGCGGCTGTTGGCTACCCCAACTTCGTCTTCTACATATCAATCTGCTGGAGCTCAGAGCGATTCGCCTGGCCTTGCAGGCTTTTCTTCCGTGAATACAGCAGTCTGCGTATCTAGTACGTACAGACAATACGACGGCCATGCATTACATAAACAAGGAAAGTGGCACCAGTTCTTGTCTTTTGTCACAAGAAGCCCAGACAATTTGGGAATGGGCGATACAGCAGGGGATATCGCTCAAAGCGTCTCAATGAGACGGCAGCCACGAATGCAAACTAGACCAGTCCACTCCGGAAGATGTTTTTCGCCTATGGGGCAGGCCTTCCATAGACCTCTTTGCCACGCCAGAGAACAAGAAATGCAGATTTTACTCAAGCAGGCTTCACCATCCGGGATCATTGGGGAATGCGCTTTTGATGGCCTAGTCAGGCGATTTGTTTACACTTTTCCCCCATTCCGCTGAGCCCCAAGCTTCTTAGGAAGCTCAAGGCGTAACCTTGCAAGAAGATTTTGATAGCTCCTGCGTGGCCCGAACAGTTTTGGTTCTCAGAGCTGCAGCTCCTCTCCCTGGACCTTCCGCTTCTGTTGCAGCCGATTCCTTTGCTGCTGACAATGTCCCAGGGCCAAGTCTGGCACCCGGATCCTCAGTCCCTGCAGTTGTCGGCATGGCTCCTGAGCACCGAGAATTTCTCGGTTTGACCCTTTCCGCAGAATGTAGAGATGTACTTTCTCAGGCACGAGCCCCAAGTACCAACAAGACATACCGGTTAAAGTGGAAGCGTTTCTGCATTTGGTGCCAACAAGAGGGTATCCATCCTCTTTCTTCTGAACTGCATGAAGTTAGACCTTACATTATTTCATTAGCAAAATCAGGGCTGGCTCACTCATCCATCAAAGTTCATCTTGCCGCCATCTCTCGCTTCAGATGCACATCTTCTGGTCCCTCCCTCTGGTCGGCAAGGATAATTAAACAGTTTCTCAAGGGCCTTTTCAAAGTCTTCCCTCCAGTCAAGCCTCCGCCTCCTCTTTGGCACCTTAACTTGGTTCTTACCCAGCTCATGAAGCATCCCTTTGAACCTATTTACCCGGCGGATTTGAAGTTCCTCTCCTGGAAGGTGGCTCTTCTGCTAGCCTTGACTTCGGATAGGAGAGTAGGTGAATTGCAGGCTCTCACCATTCAGGAACCTTTTCTCCAATTTAAAGAGGTGACAATGATACTCTGTACCAACCCAAAGTTCGTACCGAAAGTGCCTTCAGACTTTCATTTTAATGATCTGGTCATACTCAAAACTTTTTTCCCTCAGCCTACTACACCGTACTAAAGACTTCAGGAATTCTCCAAAACTATTTGTGTCTTTTAGCGCCCCTCATAAGGGGTTTCCCCTTTCCAAGCAGGGATTGCTAGTTGGATTACCATCGCTATCCAGTATTGTCACACAGCAGCGGGTAAGCCCCTTGAAGGTCGGGTCTGTGCTCCCTCCACGAGGGCGATTTCTTTTTCGACAGCCCTCTTTGCCACAGTTCCTATCCGGGAGATCTGCAGAGCGGCAACCTGGAGCAGCACTCATACGTTTACAAGACATTACTGCCTGGATTCTTCAACGCAGAGTGACACACCAGTGGACCAGGCAGTCCCGAGGAACCTCCTTCATTGAATGGTGAGCTTTTCCTTTCTACCCTCCTTCCGTTTTTATGCTTATGCTCTTTGCACATTTTTGGATGTTCATTTGATTGTTTCTTCCTTTTTTCCTTATGTTTACAAATGTGTTTAATTTTCCATTGACTTTTGATGTTAATACTTATAATGGTTGAATAAGGAATCAAGGTTCAAACAATGTGCTCATAACTGCTAGCTACTCTGATTCAAGCATGGGAATCTATGAAAGTTCCAATACTGGAGTAAGAAAACAAGTTACTTACCTGTAACTTTGGTTCTCCAGGATTGGAAACTTTCATAGATTCCCATGCGGCCCACCCTCCTCCCCTGGGAAAGCTCAGCCTTCAGCAGTTTAAGTTATACTTTTACATTACGGCTATGAAAATCTGAGGGTCTGAGGTTCTCTCAGGAAGGTTCTACAGGGTGAGGCTAATCTGATTGGTTGTTCATTTTATTTGGTCTCTTTTACAAAAAGAGGTGGATATGTTACTAAACTAGAATGGGCCTAGGCCTGGCTTCTTCATTTGTAATGGTTTCTATTGCTATTTTATATATTCCGGGGACTCCCATCCCGATGACGGGGAATGATTCAAGGATAGGAATCTATGAAAGTTTCCAATACTGGAGAACCAAAGTTACAGGTAAGTAACGTGTTTTCTTCTTGCAGGGACTTTGCATGCCAGAAACTGAGAGCCACAAAGAGTACTGACCACTGGAGTGTGAAAACAAGGGCCCTGAAAGTTGAAAACACCCTAAGTCTATAAATCTGTTTGCAAAGTGGGCAGGATGGGTCGGTGGTAGGGAATCTGCGGCTAGATGGAATCTGCGGCTATAAGGCGTTACCGAAGGTAAGTAACTTGTTCATTTGATAGAGACTTCTAGCCGTAGATTCCTTTTCTTAAATTAGATACCCAACCAATATCTCCCCGGAGGAAGGTCTGCAAAACGGTTTCACACTAAAAAGTCCTGCAGGACCGAGTGGGCAAAGTGAGCATTACTGCCTAGAGCTGACTGTCTAGGCAGTAATGCTCAGTAAATGTGTGTAGAGATGCCTACGTTGCTGCCTGACAGATGTCCAGGACTGGACCGTAACTCTGTGTGCTAATGCCATAGTCACAGCCTTGGCTCTGGTGCAATGAGCACGCAAACCCTCAAGGGTTTGCTTCTTAGCGAGTGTGTAGCAGGTTTGGATGTAGAATACGATCCACTGAGAGAGGGTCTGTTTCTGTACCGCCTTCTCTTTCTGGCCCCTGACAAACCCAACGAGGATTAGTTCATCAAACCGGTACTCTTTTTATGCGGTCATAGGGGAACAACAGTGCTCTTTTTGGGTCTAGCTGGTGGAGTCGCTCCTCTTTCTTAGAGGAATGAGGCAAAGCGTTAAAGGTAGGCAGGGTGATGGACTGTCCTAAATGAAAGGAAGCAACTGCTTTTGGTAGGAAGGAAGTGTAGGAAGCTGACTCTCTACACACTATACCAAAGTAAGGTATAGTGTGGACAGAGTCCAGGGAGTCCCAGAGGTATTGCAGAGATTAAATTAGGTAAGTACTAACAGCTCTGTTTGTGGTTGTGTGGGCGTGCAATTAGGCTTATCCAGAGGATGTGAACACATTTATTGAATTCATTTATTCAAGACTGATGGCACACACTCGGAGACAGAATCCAGACCAATTAAGTAAATATAAAAAAGGTATACTTATGTTTTATTTCTAGAACCAAGCAGAACTTGGTAAAGGTAAGTGAAATATACTCTCAAATGCAAGACTTTACAAGGAAATGCAGTTGTGGATGAAATTGCAATCATGATAGTTTTTTTTTTTTGATTTTCAAAAACCTTTATTGACCAAATTGCATTGTAAAATTACAGGATTGCACCATATCAAAGCACTGTGTATATAAAAATACAATCTAGTACAGCGAAGATCTTCTGAAACATATACCGCTGAAGATCAATACAAAAAAGGGAAAAACTTAATAGCACCAGGTCAGTGGGGCAAGCCGCTGTGGATGTATGTCACTACAACGCACACTTTTACAACGCATACCTTTACAATGCATTTTTACAACGCAACATCCATTACAACGCATTCCATTACAACGCATGCCATTACAAAGAAAATGAAAAAACTACATTTACAATGCATTCCATTACAACGCATAATACCTTTACAACGCATACCATTACAACGCATAACATTACATTGCATGTTTGGTAAGTATTGGATAGTGTAGGGGTAAAATTTACTATTCTAACTCCAGGGGGTGCAACAGTAGGGTAAGTGAAAACAGATCCTTTGCACACGCACGTATGGTTGATAGTCCGAGTATAGGGACATACAGCCTGATTCATGTACGGGCCGTTTTGCGTGGCCCTAATAGCGAATCATAGCGACTCGCTATTGAGGACACGCAAAACGGTATTCATGTAGGAATTGCTAAATAAATAGCGATTCCTACATGTTCTCTATTTGCGAGTAGAAAATTGCTACTCGCAAAAAAAGGAATAACTCCCCATGCATTCCTATGGGCCAAAAGGCCCATAGGAATGAATGGGGAGTATCCCTTATTTGCGAGTAGCAATTTACTACTCGCAAATAAGATAGCGATTTTAAGGGTGCCAGGGGTGTCCAAAGGACACCCTGTAGCACCCCTAAAATGCACATTTGAACAGGTGTTGCGCACACACATGTCCAAAGGACATGTGTGTGTGCAACATGCAACTTAGAAAAATACTTTTAAAAGCATTTTTCTAAGTTTTTGCTATTTACCGAGAGGTCTGACCTCTCGGTAAATAGCGGCCCAAATTTGCAAAATCGCAATTTTTGAAAGTGTCATGAATAGCATTTAAGGAATCTCTAATAGAGATTCCTTAAATGCTAATCCTCGCATATTAGCTAATTCTTCATTAGCGATTTTTGCATTTGGGATTGTGAATCCCAAATGCCAAAATTGCACTTGCAAAAGGCAAGATTCTGAGAATCTTGCCCTTTGCGAGTGCAATTTAGCTTCATGAATCAGGCTGTAAGTTTTCTACTCCTAATGAGTAAATGCTTGAAAAAAAGAAGCGTGAAAAGTCAAGTTTCATGTGAATAAAGTTTTTGTAAGTCAAACAGTGGACAGTACAGTAAGGAAGTAGCCAGCCGACACGTGTTTCGTCACACCGTGAAGGAGGTGTAACTCATCAGGGCTGTAGGGCTACAAGGTAGGTGGAATCGTGTGGATAAGGAGCGGCGGAGAAACGACCCCGTCCGTATGTACAATATGGCGATAAAACGCCCAGTAATTGCTGGGTCAGACAAGGGTAGCAGGGCCAGTGGCGTCCTGGGAAAGCGGCTGAGCGTAAGGAAAGAGCGCACGCGATCAGTGCGTATAGCGGCGTGGTGTCTCCAATTGTTGACTATTTATGGGAGGAAGGCGTTAAGGCGATGAAGAATCCGGCGATGGTGGTCCCTGTGCTACCGCGTTTGGATAAAAAGTACAAAGCACCGGATGACGGACCAGCTGCCTTGACGGGCCACCCTAAACCAGATTCTGTCATTTCGCAGGCGGCACAGAGGAAATCACGAAATCCCTCTGCTCCATTGGCGGCTCCTCCGGATAAGGAAGGACGGAGACTGAATAACGCTGGCAAACGGTTCTCGTCAATGGCTAGCCTTTTAGTGCGAGCTGCCAACGCTCTGGCAATATTGGGGTGATACGACCGCCAGCTCTGGTGTGATATAGCCCCGTTCCTGGAACAGATTCCTCCGGAATCCACTGCAGAGGCAAAGAAAATCTTGCAGGAAGGGGAAGTAACTTCCATGGAGATAATAGACTGCGCCATGGACATCGCGACAACGGCTTTTCGTACTTTGGCTGGAGCGGCAGTCCTACGTTGCCAGGGGTGGTTGAAGGCTACCTGGTTTCGACCAGAAATACAGAACAAGATCCTGGATCTTCCCTTCGATGGAGAGGCGTTGTTTGGTAAACTAATAGATGACACTCTCCAGGAAATTAAAAAGGACACGGAGACCGCCAAGTCCTTGGGCACTCTCCAGTACCGCAAGTTCCCCTTTAGGGGTTCAAGAGGCAGAGGAAATAGTTACAGGGGATCTTACCAGCAACAACGCTATTCCTCTAATGGATCAGGTTATCAGCAGAACCGCCAGTCTTACCAACAATGACAAGGCCAGTCTTTAAATTACTCTAGGCCCTACAACAAGGGCAAACAGGCTCACCGAGGACGGGATACGTCCAAACGCCAATAGCGGCCTCCTGGCTCTGCCTACTGTTCCCTCCTCCAGGAAATCATCAGTTGGAGGCAGGGTAACCAAATACCTTCAAAATTGGTCCAAAATTACATCGGACCGTTGGGTGATCAACATCATAAAACGAGGACATACTTTGGAGTTTACGGAAGTCCCACCACCCAGGCCCCCGGCAGCCATTCCGTCAAAAAAGCTGTGTCTCCTGAGGCTCGAAGTTCATTAGATGCTCCGGAAGGAAGCAACGGACCCGGTCCCCACCCATCAAAAGAGACAAGGATTTTATTCTAGGTTTTTCCTGGTAAAAAAGACGTTGGAAACATGGCGCCCCATTTTAGATCTCAGGGAGCTAAACACCTATCTCATCTCCCTGTCCTTCCGGATGGTGTCCCTTCAGGACATATTACGGATGATCAGCCCGGGAGATTTTATGGCCAAGCTCGATCTGGAGGACGCGTACTTTCATGTCCCGATCCACCCAGCACACAGAAGGTTTCTACGATTCACAGTAGCCAAGAGCCACTTTCAATTCAGGGTTTTACCCTTTGGTCTTCGCTCTGCGCCAAGAATTTTCACAAAAGTGCTGGCGCCGGTGGCAGCATTTCTGCGAAGAAACCATTACCAAGTTTTCCCCTACCTGGACGACTGGTTACTGAAGGCCCCGTCCAAAGGAGCGGCGCAGGACGCTGTTCGGGCTTGCACCAATTTGTTTCAGAATCTGGGGCTCACTCTGAACAGAGAAAAGTCCTCCCTGGTTCCCTCCAGAAGGGCTTGGTTCCTAGGGGCTGTTTTGGATTCAAAGCTCTCAAAAGCTTTTCCGACCCGGGAAAGGAAGGAGAAACTGGAAAGACTAGCTCGAAACTTTCAAGGAAAAAGGTGTCTTTCAGTACGCTACTACAAATCTCTGCTGGGGGTAATGTCATCTTGTATTCCCCTAATTCCTCACTGCAGGCTCCGGATGCGTCCTCTGAAGGAACAGTTAGACCACCAATGGAAGCAAGTTCACGGATCCTTCGAGGACAAAGTGACCGTCACTCCAAGGATGTAAGAAGCAGCATTATGGTGGACACATCAAAACAACTTGTCCCAAGGTCTATCCTTCGCAAACGTTCCATCTCCTCAAATGGTAACGACGGATGCATCATTGGAGGCTTGGGGAGCAGTGATGCAAGATCTGCATGTCAGCGGCCATTGGTCTCCTCGCGAGCAGAAGCTCCATATCAACCTTTTGGAGCTAAGAGCGATCAGGTAAGCTCTGCAAGCCTTCCTTCCACGACTTCAAGGTTCACGAGTGCTGATCAGGACGGACAACACCACGACCATGCATTATGTGAACAAAGAGGGAGGAACCTGATCTCTTCTGTTATCGCAGGAAGCGCAGCAGATCTGGGAATGGACAATCCATCACGAAATCTCACTGAAAGCAGAGCACTTACCAGGAGTGCTGAACGAAGACGCAGACAAGCTGAGCAGGTCATCTTCAGTAAGCCACGAGTGGGAGGTAAACCAGCAGGTTCTGGAACAGCTCTTCAGCAAATGGGGCAGACCGGAAGTAGATCTCTTTGCCACACCGACCAACAAGAAATGCCGGTCTTACGCTAGCAGATGTCACCACCATGTATCGTTAGGGAATGCCCTTTCGATAGCCTGGTCGAGGATATTTGTTTACGCTTTTCCTCCCATTCCCCTGATCCCGCGCCTCATCAGGAAGATGAAAATCGAGCCATGCAAAATTATCTTGGTAGCCCCGGCTTGGCCGAGACAATTCTGGTACACAGAACTACATCTGATGTCGCTAGTTCCTCCGTTGCCGCTGGAGGATATTCCGGATCTTCTCACAATGTCCGAAGGACAGGTTTGGGATCCAGATCCACAGTCGTTACACCTGACAGCATGGCTCCTGAGCAGCGAGAGTTCATGAATCTTCCCCTTTCCAGTGAGATCAAAGACGTTCTCTCCCAAGCAAGAGCCCCTTCTACAAACAAAACTTACAGATTCAAATGGAAAAGGTTTTGTGTTTGGTGTAGGAAGGAAAAGATAGACCCTTTTACTTCAAAGCCTCATCAACTTCTGCCTTATCTGTTGTCACTGGCTAAATCAAATCTGGCCCATTCATCAATTAAAGTTAATTTAGCGGCCATTTCGAGGTACAGGAGGTCTGGATCTGGACCTTCATTATGGTCGTCCAGGATAGTCAAGCAATTTCTTAAAGGCTTGTTCAGAATCTACCCACCAGTGAGGCCTCCGCCACCGACTTGGCAATTAAATATAGTCCTTTCTCAGCTCATGAAAGCTCCATTTGAGCCGATTCATCGTTCTGACTTGAAATACCTATCTTGGAAGTTGGCTCTCCTCTTGGCCCTCACATCAGCTAGGAGAGTTGGAGAGTTACAGGCCCCCACCATCCAGGAGCCATTCCTACAATTCAAGAGAAACACTGTAATCTTGAGAATGAACCCGAAATTCATTCCCAAAGTACCATCAGACTTTCACTTAAACGAGCCGGTGATTCTGAAAACGTTTTTTCCTAACCCAGTTACTCTGGCGGAGAAAACACTTCACACTCTGGATGTGCAGCGGTGCTTAAAATTCTACTTGAATCGCACTAAGGGGTTTAGGAGATCTTCACAGTTGTTGGTTGCCTTTGGTGGTCCAGGCAAGGGTCTTCCACTGTCTAAACAGGGGATCGCAAGATGGATCACAGGTGCCATTCTTCATTGCCACACTGCAGCAGGGAAACCTCTGGCTGGCAAGATTCCTGCTCATTCGACAAGATCAGTGGCATCTTCAACGGCCCTCTTTGCGGGGGTGCAAATTAAAGACATTTGCAGGGCTGCTACCTGGAGCAGCGTGCACACCTTTACTAAGCATTACTGCTTGGAGTCTTTACAGCAAGACGATGCGGCTGTGGGCCAGGCTGTCCAAGGAACCTCTTCCAGTAATTGGTGAGCTTTCCCTTCTATCCCACCTTCCGTTGATTGCACAGTTGTATTTCTTATATCGTATTGACTGTTGCAATGTATTATTATACAAAATGTATTTGTGGTGTCTAACTGCTTGCTATTCTGATACAAAAGCATGGGAATCTATGAAAGTTCCAATACAGGGCAAGAAAACAAGTTACTTACCTGTAACTTTGGTTCCCCAGTATTGGTAACTTTCATAGATTCCCATGCGCCCACCCACCTCCCCAAGGAAAGCTCAGCCTTTAGCAGATATGGTGTCGGATATACAACGGCTACGAAAATCTGAGGCTCTGAGGTTCCTTCTGGAGGTTTCTAAGGGGTGAGACACGTCTGATTGGCTGACGCCTAGAGTTTGGTCTCTTTTACAAAAAGAGGGTTATATGCTACAAAAGGAAATGAGGCATAGGCCTTTTTTCTTTCTCTTTTGTACCTACTGCTATGATATTTTTGTTACCGAGACTCCCATTCCGACGACGGGGAATGATACAAAAGCATGGGAATCTATGAAAGTTACCAATACTGGGGAACCAAAGTTACAGGTAAGTAACTTGTTTTCATGTTCTGAGATGCGTTGTTTGATAGGCCGAGTGGTCATCCCCACGTATTGGAGCCCATAGGGGCATTGTAGTAAATACACACAATTCGGTGTGTTACAATGTGTGTGTCCCCTTAGTTCCCACGTGAAAGACTCTGTTAGTTGCACAGTCTTGTGTATTGTCGTGAAAGGGCACGCGCTGCATGCTCCGCAGGGGTAGTGTCCTTTCACAGGTGGTAATTGCCACAGGGTAGTCTGGGTGGCTGGATTTTGTTTTTTTGGTCTGGTATTTATAAGTATGTCCTTCACATTTTTAGATCTCTTAAAGGCGAACCTGGGAGGTTCAAGAGAGAGTTCGCCTGTACTTAGAATTTGCCAGTGGCGCAAGATGATTTTCCTCACCTCGTTTGAGGCTGGCGTGAAGGTGGTGATGCATGTCATGGGTTCATTGATTTTAGGGGTCCGGGCCCTGTGTTCTAGGAGTGCTCCTCTGTGGTTATTCTGGGCTCTTTTCTGCGCTCTTGCTATTTCCCTCAGTCAGATTCCTAGATAGAATACTGGACTGGGTTCTGTACTCAGATAAGCTGCTGCAATTACGCCTTACTCTCAAAAACTGCCCGAAGGGCAGGTTAGCTCGCAGCGCTTTGGGATGGTGGCTATTGTAATGGAGTAGGCTATTGCGATCTGTTGGTTTTCTGAACATGGTTGTACTTAATTGACCTTCCGTTAGCTTGATTGTCAGGTCCAGGAATGAGATCTGCGTGGCAGAGGCCGTCATTGTGAAATGTAGGTATGTGTTCAGTGTGTTTACCCATTCAAAGAACTCATTGAGGGAATCCCTGGTGCCCGCCCAGATGATCAGGATGTCATCGATGAATCTCATCCACAATTTGATGTTGTTGTGGTAGGGATTAGTGGGGGGGTGTTAGACCTGTCAGCCCTCTGGGTGGTCCCTCCTATTTAAGTATTTATTTTTGTTCCCCTTTTTGCTCCTCAATGTTTTATTTTGACGTCCACTGGCAGTTTTTAGGTGTTGACCTAGGGGTTAGGTGCTCCTTGCCCCTGTAGTTTTTTTTGTAACCCCCCCTGCCTTAGGTGCCTTTTCTGAATAAAAAGTATGGGATACACAAAATGGTGGCTATTAACTGCCATAACTGTAATTTCAGGAAAAAGGCCCATAGGATAGTATAGGAATGATCTAGAACCTTCTAGCCAGTTCTAGTAGCCTGAGACCTGTCTATATAAAGGCCAGTGTGAGAGCGGCCATTTTAGAGTGACCGGAGGAGCTTGAGTGGAACCTGGTGAGGAGTAAAGCGGTAGTGTAGGGAGGAAGGCGCACTGTAAGGGGTTAGATCGTCCCACGGGCCGGCTGCCCTACTGTGTTGGTGGGTCCCTCTACCTATTGACTAAGCCCTATCAACACTTGGTCATCTCTAGCTCTAAACATCGAATTGTGCCCAGGAGAGAAACGTGGCTGGGCTGCTTTGGAAGAGCGGCAGCCGACCGGCCTGGGAATTCAACCAGGAGAGCACTCAATTATAAAGGAGACTGGTTTCTGTTTTCCTTGCCCTTTCGGGACCCGGCCTGAACTGTTTCCACAAGGTGTGGGGGGTCGAGTAAAACATCGGCCGTCCTCCAAGGGTCTTATGCGTCCATAAGACTGAGGAAAGTACCTTACCTCGCTGAGGCTGGCGGCCGTTTTCCCTGTCACGGAGCTTCTGTCCCTCTTTCCTCAAAGCCCGTTAGGGAGATCCAGCGGGAAGGTCCGCTTGGGGTGAGTGGGCGGGTGTCACCTTAGTGTCCCTGGGGGACCGGGAGATGGTTCCTAAGATCCAGGTGCCCTCAAATACTGTCAAGTATGGGCAATGGGTCACCATCAATGGCCAAAGAGGGGAAGCTCCGAGAGACACAGGAGCCAGTATGACAATGGTAAGGAGTCAACTGGTGTCTCCAGAGCAGGTGATTCCACATGTACTCCACCCCGCCGCGATGGCTGACGGCAGATTGGGCCAGTACCCTGTGGCCGAGGTTCCCTTTGAGTGGGAAGGGGTTGCAGGTTCCCTTCGAGTTGCCGTAAGCCCTGCCGTGCCAGTCGATTGTCTGTTGGGAAATGACATGGAGCACAATGCTTGGAAGGAGGTGGAATACCGGACTCATTCGGAGATGCTGGGTACACCTGACTGGGCCTGTGCAAGCACAAGGTCTGCTACTACCCGGAGAGGGAGTTCGCGTGGGCTGGCGCCTGGAAAAATGGCCCAGCCCGCTGCCAATAAGGGAAAGACCCGAAGACAGGAGAAGCCTGCTTCGGCTTCCACGCCCCATGAGACAGATCGGCCACCTGCGGTGGTGGGCCAGGAGTCCGTGGAGGGGGAAGTAGTCTCCCTGGAGGACTTACCTATCCCTGCTGAGTGGCATGTGGAAGGAGGGCCAACCAGGGAGGAGTTGTGTAAGGGCCAGAAGGAGTGCCCTACCCTTGAGGGACTGAGGCGACAGGCCGAAGCCCAGGCAGCAGGGAACGTTGCAGGGCACTACCATATTTACTGGGAGGACGGACTACTCTACAGTGAACCCAAGGTACCTTTGGCCGGTTCATCACGGGCCTTGGTAGTCCCTCAACGATACCGAGCCTTTCTTCTAGAATTGGCTCATGAAATTCCCTTGGCAGGACACTTAGGACAGGACAAGACCTTTGCTCGGCTTGTCCCCCACTTTTACTGGCCTCAGATGAAAGTGGCATCCGACACATACTGTCGGACGTGTGTATCCTGTCAAGCCAGTGGGAAGACAGGGATGAAGCTGAAAGCTCCCCTGGAACCACTTCCTGTCGTTAGCACCCCCTTTGAAAGGGTGGGCATCGACATTGTGGGGCCATTGGATCCACCAACTACAGCTGGTCACAGGTTTATCCTGGTTCTGGTGGATCACGCCACGCGGTACCCAGAGGCAATTCCTCTGAGGACTGTCACTGCACCTGTTGTGGCTAGGGCCCTGATGGGGATCTTTACCCGAGTGGGTTTCCCCAAGGAGGTTGTGTCCGACAGGGGGACCAACTTCATGTCAGCGTACATGCGGGCTATGTGGAAGGAGTGTGGAGTTACCTACCGGTTTACCACTCCTTATCAACCACAGACCAATGGTCTGGTGGAAAGGTTCAACAAAACCTTGAAAGGCATGATAAGAAGTCTGCCTGAGAGCCTGCGGAGGAAATGGGACGTCCTCCTGCCCTGTTTGCTATTCTCCTACAGGGAAGTGCTGCAGAAGGGAGTGGGCTTTAGCCCCTTTGAGCTACTGTACGGGCACCCTGTGCGTGGACCTCTCAGCCTGGTGAAGGATGCATGGAAAAAGTCTCCCAGAAAGCCTCCCCAGGATGTGGTGAGCTACATGCTGGCCTTCCGGAGCCAAATGGAAAAGTTGTGGAAGCACGCTTCTGACAACTTGGAAGCCAGCCAAGCAGTGATGAAAGAGTGGTATGACCACAACGCTCACCCTGTGGAGTTGGAGCCTGGCCAGAAAGTGTGGGTGATGGAACCTGGAGAGCTAAGTGCCCTCCAGGATCGCTGGACAGGCCCCTTTGAGGTGTTGGAAAAGAAGGGTAAGGCCACCTACCTGTGGATCTGAAGACCCCTCGAGAGCCCCTACGGGTGCTGCATGCCAATCGCCTCAAACCCCACCATGAGAGGCCCGAGGTCATCTTGATGTTGGTGACGGATGGTGCAGAGGAAGCGGAAAGCGAGCCTCTCCCTGATCTTTTTTCGTCTCAGGAAAAGGATGGGTCGGTGGAGGGAGTGATTCTCTCCCCATCCCTAACTCCTGAGCAACTAGAGGACTGCCGCCAGGTCTTGGAGCAGTACTCCTCGTTGTTCTCCCTTGTCCCGGGAAGGACCCACCTGTGTACCCATGATGTGGACACAGGAGACAGCCCACCAGTGAAGTCTAAGACCTACCGGCTGTCAGACAAGGTGAAGGCTAGCATCCACGGTGAGGTTACCAAGATGCTGGAGCTAGGAGTCATTGAACCTTCCAGTAGCCCCTGGTCCAGTCCGGTGGTTCTAGTACCAAAAGCTGCCCCACCAGGCACCACTCCAGAACTGAGGTTCTGTGTGGATTACCGGGGACTGAACTCAGTAACCAAGACTGATGCACATCCGATCCCTAGGGCGGATGAACTTATTGACCGGCTGGGAGCTGCCCAATATCTGAGTACCTTTGACCTTACTTCAGGGTACTGGCAGATCTCCCTTACAGATGGAGCAAAGGAAAGGTCAGCCTGCTCCACGCCTGAGGGCCACTACTAGTTCTGTGTGATGACCTTTGGGCTCAAGAACGCCCCTGCCACTTTTCAGCGGCTGGTGAACCAGGTCCTCTCTGGAATGGAGGCTTTCTCCGCTGCTTATCTGGATGACATTGCCGTCTTCAGCAGCAGTTGGGAGGACCATTTGTGTCACTTGCAAGCTGTTCTCCAGGCCCTGAAACAGGCTGGCCTGACAATCAAGGCCAGTAAATGTCAGATCGGGCAGGGGTCGGTTGTGTACCTAGGCCACTTGGTGGGAAGTGGAGCAGTGCAGCCCCTTCAGGCAAAGATTGAGGCAATCATGGCTTGGGAGCCCCCCAAGACCTAAACTGAGGTCCGAGCTTTTCTGGGCCTCACAGGTTACTACCGTCGCTTTGTGAAGGGGTATGGCACTATTGTAGCGCCCCTCACAGAGCTCACATCCAAGAAACAACCTCGACGGGTAGTCTGGACAGAGGCTTGTCAGCAAGCCTTTGTGAAGTTGAAACAGGCAATGTGTGCAGCACCGGTCCTGAGGGCCCCCGATTTCTCCAAGGAGTTCATCATCCAGACAGATGCATCAGAGCATGGCATTGGGGCAGTGTTATCGCAACTCAATGAAGAGGGTCTGGATCAACCTGTTGTCTTTCTATCTAGGAGACTGCTTCCCCGGGAACAGAAGTGGAGTGCAATTGTGCGAGAAGCCTTTGCGGTGGTATGGGCTCTGAAGAAGTTGCGGCCATACCTGTTTGGTTCGCACTTCCTGGTTCAGACCGACCACCGACCCCTTCGTTGGCTGATGCAAATGAAGGGGGAGAATCCCAAGTTGTTGAGATGGTCCATCTCCCTACAGGGAATGGACTTCGGGGTGGAACATCGGCCTGGAGTGGACCACGCCAATGCAGACGGTCTCTCTAGGTATTTCCGCCTTAGTGATGAGGACTCCCAAGGGGTTGGGTAGCTCTCCCCACTTTCAGCTGGGGGGGACGCGTGTTAGACCTGTCAGCCCTCTGAGTGGTCCCTCCTATTTAAGTATTTATTTTTGTTCCCCTTTTTGCTCCTCAATCTTTTATTTTGACGTCCACTGGCATTTTTTAGGTGTTGACCTAGGGGTTAGGTGCTCCTTGCCCCCCCTGCCTTAGGTGCCTTTTCTGACTAAAAAGTATGGGATACACAAAATGGTGGCTATTAACTGCCATAACTGTAATTTCAGGAAAAAGGCCCATAGGATAGTATAGGAATGATCTAGAACCTTCTAGCCAGTTCTAGTAGCCTGAGACCTGCCTATATAAAGGCCAGTGTGAGAGCGGCCATTTTAGAGTGACCAGAGGAGCTTGAGTGGAACCTGGTGAGGAGTAAAGCGGTAGTGTAGGGAGGAAGGCGCACTGTAAGGGGTTGGATCGTCCCACGGGCCGGCTGCCCTACTGTGTTGGTGGGTCCCTCTACCTATTGACTAAGCCCTATCAACACTTGGTCATCTCTAGCTCTAAACATCGAATTGTGCCCCAGAGAGAAACGTGGCTGGGCTGCTTTGGAAGAGCGGCAGACGACCGGCCTGGGAATTCAACCAGGAGAGCACTCAATTATAAAGGAGACTGGTTTCTGTTCTCCTTCCCCTTTCGGGACCCGGCCTGAACTGTTTCCACAAGGTGTGGGGGTCGAGTAAAACATCGGCCGTCCTCCAAGGGTCCTATGCGTCCATAAGACTGAGGAAAGTACCTTACCTCGCTGAGGCTGGCGGACGTTTTCCCTGTCACGGAGCTTCTGTCCCTCTTTCCTCAAAGCCCGTTAGGGAGATCCAGCGGGAAGGTCCGCTTGGGGTCAGCAGGGCGGTAGTGCCTTCGAGAACACATCGCGGAGGCCAGCGAGGGCAGGCTAGCGACATCCCGGAAGAAGGGGGCGGAGATCAAAGAAGGCCGGCCCGCGTTCGTTCCTTCCCTCTCTGACGCCTGAGGTGAGGGCGGGACGCAGAGCCAACAGCAACGCTGAAAGAGTCGCGGCGTAGCTCCGGTCCCTTCAGCTGCACGGAGCCGACAGCACCTCGACCGGAGACACCACCGAGCAACAGAAACGTGGTGAGAAGAGGGAGAGAGGCTGTGTGACCTGACCGGGACGAGTCTGTCCAACAACGCGGTAAGACTGTTCGGTGTAGTGCAGGGCCTGAGGGGGGAAGGCCTCACTGTTGTCTCGCAGTGCTGGGTGAGGGAAATCTGTTTCCAACCAAGATACCAGCGTGAGATGAAATAAAGAACCATCGGAGGTCAGCAGTCAGCGGGACTGGGGAAAAGCATTAGACTGTCTCCGTAAGGACGAGTGGAAAAGGAATAAGAGACAAGGTTGATGAATTACCAGTGATATTTCACATAAACCCATTTGACATTTTCACCTGCTTAATTCAAATAGCGTGGTACAGAGAGGTTGTGTAAGTTGACCAGAGCCTAGTGGTCCTATTAAGTAACTTGTAAAAACCAATGGGGATGTAGAGGGAATCAGAACGGTTCTCACAGTAAACAATTAACCTGCTTGTTTTAATTTAAATTCGATAGCTACACAAATCCTTATATCCAAGAGTAAACGCTGTGGAACTGTCTGCTGAATCCATAGGATTCTCTAGTTCAAGAGACAAAGAGGTTTTAAAATGTAAAGTGCCTTTTGTTTACGCCTTAAGGAAGCACTATTATTGCTGTTTATGTAAATTACACAGTGCAGTTGTTGCTGAGTTTTCTTTTTAACTTTCTGGAGAATAATTGAATTGCCGTATGCAGGGTACTGTTGTGAATTTAATTAATGCAAAGAACCAGATGGGGAGTACTTGATGTGTATAGTGACAAAGCAGACTGATGGAATAAAAGAACACAGAAGAATTGTTTTATAAAACGACCCGTATTTTTCTAAACTGGTGTAGTGTCCTCATTTTTGGAGTGGATGGACGTGATGTTACTGAAGGGTGTGACGCAAACTTAGCACATGTACCTTTGGGATAAGCCTACCTACTTTGTGCCAAGCTACCCTATGTAGACTGGTAACCCCAGGTCCAACAGGGGGTCGATGTGTTTGTTTTCAAAATCAGCCATGTAGAGACAAGCCATCGATGGGGCGAAGGTACTCCCCATCGATGTGCCCTGAGTCTGGTGGTAATGCTTTCCTTTAAACTCGAAAAAGTTTTCAGTCAACGCGAGATTGGCGCATTCCATGACAAAGGCTGGAGGTGTCGGTGAGGTCCATGTCTCAGTATTTAGTATTTCTTCTATTACCCCTAGAGAGGACCTCTGTGGGATGTTGGTATAGAGGGTCTCTACGTCAAGGGTTACAAGGAGATCAACCACCACCCGAATAAAGTTACTTCCGGTACCCTAGCGCCATTTTAATTCATAAGTCCGTCTACAACAAACTGGCCCCTCGCCCACACTTCACCCATGGGCAGTTGGATTAAAAGATCTCCGCCAAAGAGCCCCTCTTTGAGGTGTTGCCCGTTGGGTATTGCACCGCCCACCCAACGAGGAGCATTGCCTATGATGAAGCATGACACCTGCAAGGGTGTGTGAGGCCAGCATATCCAACAAAACGGATACCCACTGGTAGGTTACCATTTAACCACCATCACATATCCGCACCCCAGTGACCTAGACCTATACCCCAGGAACAGCCCAGTCCTTTCTCTTGTAACAGATATTGGCCGAGGGCTAATACTGTGGCTGGCCCTTCCACTTGTCCCGAGTGGTAATCTTGCCCTCAAGATCCAAAAGATCTCTTCTCCCTCCTTTTGTATACAGGCCTTAAAACCCTCCCAGAGAGTGGACCGAGAGTCAACGGAACCCTCATTAAGCTCAAAATAGTTAGTGATCGCGGTTTGAATCTCATCACATAAGACCGAGTCTCAAAGCCTCCAGGAGAACCCCCGACAGGGGGAGTGAGGAAGACGGACGCAAAGACGAACAGGGTCATGATCTGAGAGGGTACACGCCATCTGGTCAATAGATGAGAGCCAAGTTGGGGCATGTGAGGTGGCAATCCAGAGGTCCGGACGGGGCCAACTGCCGTGTGAGCCGGTAACAAAAGTGCCCCTGCGGGCCTCGGACGAGTGTGATGCCATACATCTAAGAGGGAGTTGTCAATGAGAATGGACTTAAGGAGTGCAGCAGCGCACGGGTGTGAGGCGTGAGGGCCAGAGCGATCCAGTGCGGTGGACATTGTAACGTTAAAGTCACCTACCCCAAAGGGGCGTGACGGGGCCTAGCGACGAAATATGGTGCAAAACTTGCGCAAAGAAGTCCGGGTCGTCATTATTGGGACCATATAACGCTGCAAGTGTCAAAGGTTGGGCCAGAAGTGTACCATGAAGGATCACATAGCCCCCCCCAGGATCGACAATTAGCCGGAAGGTCTGCCACGGGAGCCCACTGCGTATAAGAATGGACACCCCAGAGAGTAATTGGAATAAGAAGAGGAGTGTGTTTCGCCCCAATGTCGGGAAAGAAGTCTGGAGGCGGTCGCAGGCAGCAGGTGGGACTTCTTTAGAAGACAAATATCCGCCTTGGTCGTGATAAGATGGGCATGGACCAGATGTGCCTTGCAGTGGTCATTCAGCCCACGAACGTTTCAGGTCCAGAAGGTAGTGTCAGTCATGGTGCCGTATAAGGGAAAGAAATGTCAAGGAGAGTGACAAGTGGGAAGAAACCTCGTGAAGATGCATAAAGCAGTGCAGCATGTAGAGAAGGAAAAAACATAATACAGCAACCTTGGGTGTGCAAGGAAACAACACGGGTCGTGCAAGAATAAACAAAGCAGCCTCAGAGGTAGACCACATAACCCAGTAACCCCCCACCCTACCACCCACACCATTCCCCCAAACAGGCTAAGAGTCCACCCACGCCCACCCCAGGGAACCACAACTGGGAAGTGGAATGTCTAAGTCCATGGAGGCATAGCGTCGCTCGGCATACACCCCTACCAAATAGGCAGGGTGGCCACCCTAGGTATCGTTGCAGACAGCAGAGGGGAGAACGTCAAATGATCAGAGGTGCTGTGCCTAGAGCATAGCTACGAAGAGAATAGCCCTGGGTGAGAAGAAGATGCGGGGAGGGCCAAGTCAAAACAGATACGTCAGCAACGATGGGACGAACCAGCAGAAAAGACTGTGAGTCAGGCCAGGTCAATCATTATCGCTCAAGATGCCGTCGGCAGTGGCTTGCGAATTTGCAGGTGAAGATCGATGCGAGCGATCTAGTTTCTTTGCAAAGGCAGAGCGTCCTTAGGGTGTGGGAAGATAAGCGTCTTGGAGCATTGCCTGTTTCTCAATTTAGCAGGGTACGCCGGGGAGTAGGAGATTTTATGGTTCTGATGGATGTGTTTCGGCAAGAGGTGTTGTCGGGTTAAAAGGACAAAGAGCTACCCCGGTGGCGGATCTCGCCTTTCTCACTGGCCGCTCAAAGAATTATGTTGCAGTCCCTGAAGTTGAGGATTTTAGCGATGATTGGGCAAGCCGGCGAGCCAGGGCGAGATCCGGGGGAGCAGTGGGCATGCTCCAGGATGAAGACTGAGGAGAGGACCTCACCAAAGAGTTCACCAATAAGTTGTTCCACAAAGTCCTCCATCCGCGAAATATTGGTAGATTCGGGCACACCCGTGATGCGAAGGTTGCACCTACGGGAGCGCGCCTCCAAATCCTCTTTGTTCCGTATCACTTCCAGTATCTTGTCCATTTGAAGAAGCTTTTGACGATCCCGGGTAGTGGCATCTTCAGCATCGGAGATCCTCGATTCAACATGCAGCAGGTGAGCATCATTAGAGTCCACATGGGTCTTAACCGTGTCCAGACGAGACGACAACTGTTCAAGCTGGGCCGCGATACCAGAGACAGCAGATTTGACTTCCAGCCTTATGGACTTAAGGTCATCCTCTCGCGTGGAGGCCATCTCGGCGGGAGCAGTAGGGTCACCCCCATCAGCAACAGTGCTGTCCTGGTGTGTCTGCCGGTGCTGGTCAAATGCTATCTTTGGCTATTTGGGGTCTGTCTTCCCTATAGCCTGGCAGAGGTGGGTCGGGAAGATGGCCAAGGCAGGGAGGCAGCGGTGTGGGCCCTCAGGGAGCGGATGTAAGCCAGGCCAGATGCGGTGATACTGAAGAAGAGCCAGAATCTGCGCCCTTAACAATGGCGAAAGACAACAAGTGCCCAACAAGTCCAGGGATCCCCGCAGAGGGTCGAACTGAGGGTGACGCAATGGTCTTGTTGGGCCAGCGAAGAGGAGCAAGAAGTTCAAGAGACAAATGCTGCCCGGTGTAATATGGCTTCTGGCCTATTTGTGCGGGTTTAGGCGGCACTGAAGAGAAACAACCGCAGGGGTGGCAGGGGCCGGGACACACGGGGGCATGCAGCCCTCCGATGCGGGGCCAGACCTACTGGGCCAGCCAGCGAGGACTCAGCGGAGATGCCCAGCAGCAGCAGCAAACAGAGAGGCCCCACGTTAAGGCCTGCACACCCCCAGCCCCGCCGCTGGGCCCCCGCAGATGCAACGCCCGCCCTGGACGTAGAGTGGCAAGCTGCAGACAGGCACCAGGGTTGACTTCAGGAGCGAGGCTGGCAGAGTGCCGCCAAGGCCGGGCTTAGGTGGCCAAGGGTCAAGGAGCCCACGCAGGAAGGTGTGCCAGCTGATGTGGGGCCCGGTGGGCTGGTTGTAATGTCCACAGGGCACGGCTCCTGGAACAGATAGGCAGTGAGGCGGTAAGAGCAGCGTGTATTCAAGAGGCTGGGTGCCAGGTGGAGTAGGGGCCACAGAGGTAGGCCACACGCCGAGGAGGAGAGGCAGGCAACTGGAAAGCGGGAGCCAGAGGGCGGAAGAGTGGCACCAGTCGGCCGCGACAGAGAGTTGAAGGAAGCCGGGGGCCCCGCCAGTGGAGAACAAGCGGTGGGGAGTCACTGGAGGCGCGTCGCACCCATTGCCAGACCCAGGATCTCTGAGCTGTCACGGCGGGCGTCAATGGCTGGAGGAACGGCGCCAGCGCTGTGGGAAGACCAGGCGGTGCGGCGCACATACCCCCAGTCCCACCGCAAGGAGCCCCAGCGGCAGTGGCACTCACCAGCTCTGGTTGGCGGCAGTCCTCCAATCAGCCATTCAGGTGTGAGGGCCGCAGCGGCAAAGAACACAGGAGAGCCGGGCCGCGCCGACAGTGAGCCACGATCCGAAGGCGAAGGCCGAGCGTCAGAACTCGGCTCCGCAGCAGCGTAGGGACCCAGGAATCACATCAGGAGGCACCCTATGGCGAGATGAAGTAGAATTACAGGACGCCTGGCAGTTTCTATGGGTAAGTCTGCAGGATTGTTTCAGATGAAAGGCTTGTCCGGCAGAGCCCACTTAAAGTGTGGTAATTTTGCAGCCGGCTAAGCCACGCTCCCCCCAATCATTACAAGTTTGTATTGGCTTTCAGGACAGCTGAATTACACAGTAATTACATTTGGAACACTTTTAGATTACCTTTCGACTACTTGGGTGGTATGCCTAGATACCACACCCGGGATCTCACATTACAAGGTAAGTAAGACTTTTTATTTTTGTAAACAGATTTCATTTTGTCAAATAACAAATATAATGCAAAGTTCAGTAACCCAGAAGACTTCTGCTACAATAAACTTTACAGGGACATGACTTTGACATTTAGATTATATGTTCAAGAAGAAAAAAAGGGAATACAAAAAAAAATGAACAATATGAAAACCCCCCTCCCATTGCACTATTATCTTCCCTCAACCTGTGCACCGCTCCTACACCCACACCAACATATAGAATACATCGCTACATATTTGGTCCCTTATTGCATGAATTTGAAGAATTAACCTGAGATCGTGTCATCCGCAGTAGATAATAGCTCCAATTGCAGGCCCGATAGTCCGACCATCGTTTCCAGATTTTGAATTGTTTTTGCGGGCATCCCCTCACTTTGAAATTTGGGATTTCCAACCCCATACAGAAGTCCAGGCCATTCTTCGAAGCTGACAAAGAAGGTGTAACTGATACTTTCCATAGCCTTACAATATCCCTTTTTGCCAATGTAAATCCTAACAACATGGGATGACGTTTATAGATGTTGCCCCCAAACCCCTCGATGATATGCAAGAGCACCAGCTTTGGTGAAGAGGGGAGGTCCCACCCCAATACATCCTCAAGACAAGCTGTGACCCCCTTCCAGAATTTCACAAGTGCAGAGCAGTGCCATATCGTGTGTATACGAGTTCCCTCTTCCCGCTAGCACCGTAACATACAGGGGAGGTCACGAGACCTGCTTTCCAGAACCTGACTCTGGTATAATATACGTGGTGGAGATATTTAAATTGAATGAGGCGTAGCCGGATTGCAATTGCAGCCCCCGAGGGGAGGCCAACACCTCTGTCCAATCCTCCCCCTCTAATGAGCCTAAATCCCCTCCCAAGCCTCTCTAAGTTTCTGTAGTGTGGTAGAGCTATTCATCACCAGCGATTGGTAGATTTTGGAGATTTTATGGTTTTGTAGGTCTCCCATAAACACTTTGACCTCAACTGTGCTGAATTCAGGAAGGGTCTCCAATCCCGCAATACTGGGGGAGATAGCATGTCTAAATTGAAGGTATCTATAAAATTATGTCTTTGGCATCTGGAAGTCCCTCTGTAGTCCTGAAAGGATTTCAAGACTAGGCCTGTAAGACTTTTTAAGGTTTGCAGTTTAGTTATTTTTTCTTTCATGCAAAGTTCAACTCAAAAACATTTTTAGGACCAAAACTTGTAACATTGGTTCCTATGGGAGAAAAAGGATTATCGGTTCTCAGGTAAGTAAACAACTTATGAGTTGGAGTTTTGAGGGTTAGGACCAAAGTTCCCCAAGGTCTAGGTAGGCACTCAAATTGCACCACAAGCTACTGCTGGGCGGCCGGGTGCAGAGTACAGGGGCCTAATGTTAGGCGAGGGAGCTAAGGGGGACTTCGGTCAGGGACTGCTTGCGAGCAGGCCACTAGGCTGTGGGAGCAAAGCTCCTAGGGTAGAGATCGGCACTACAGGGACCAACAATCAGCACAGGAGCTGCACCACCAGCAGCACATGGGTGTCTGGGTGCAGTGTGCCAAGGCGAAGTTAGGGGCCCTGTGGATTTCAATGGAGATCTCTGGTTTGATAAAGATGATGCAGGCTCAGGTAGGGAGGCTTCCTGAAGGCAACCACAGGCTGAAGAGCTAATTTGGGATCTTGGGGGATACCTGGACACTGTCGGTTGGGCCACCCTAGGCCGTGGGGCATGGGGTGTAGGGGTGTCTTGTGGCGTCAAGTTCCTTTTACCACCTCCAGTTGCGTTGAGGGGTCTCTTCAGGTTGAGGTTGCAGGCGTCGGCTTGAAGGAGGTCTGGGATCATCCCATGTCAGGATTGCCTCGAGGTGTAAGTCCACTCGAACTTGGGCCATGGGCATTGGGTGCAAAATCACGGAGCTGCCTGGATCCGGATTCTGTGCATGACTAAAGGTTGAGTAAATCCGGTGCTCACGGGAGACAGAGTCTTAAAGATGGTTGCAGAGCAGGTCCTCCGGGCTCTGAGGGGCTGCTGGGCATGGTTGGGTTTTGCTGTAGTTAGGTTGGAGTCTGGACAGGCCTGTAGGGCTGGGGCAAAAACAGCTGGTGTCCAGCTGGGTCGGCACAGCTCTTCGGTCCTTCTTCTTTTTCCTCGAATCTGAGGAAGCATCGTTCAGGGTTGCCCCATAATACCAAATTTTGGGACATTAAAGGGGTGTGCAGGTCGGGACGAATGAGTCCCTTTCTTGAGGCGGGCACACCTCCTATTATGTTACCCTCAAGTGGGAGGGGAGCATGAGCCTCTCTGTATTTCACTTGGTACTATAATCATCTTGAAGGCGACTGAGATGTGTGCTTTACTTAGCCTTCCCCACCTGAGGGGTGGAGTTGAAATAGGTGGGCACACCTCTCCTCCTAGCTTGGTTTCCTGCCTATTCTCCGACCCAAAGTGGGAGGCAGAACCGGTGGGAGGCAGTTGCTGTGGACAGCAAAAGGCAGGGACAGTTTACAAAGGCGGCAGACCTTTGAAGCTTCACCTTCATGGCCCTAGCATGACACCGCTACCTAGGATGGGCTTTGTTTCTGGACCCAGAGATCGGAGGCTCTCTACCCAGGGGTCCAGAAACCTGCCTGGTGGTGGCACATTACGGGCAGCCATTCAGGAGGTACACCAGGGCTGTTCTTTTTTCAGGGGACATCTCTAAGATGCCCTCTGAGTGCATTTTACAATAAATCCCATCCCACACTGGCATCAGTGTGGGTTTAATACGCTGCGAAGTTTGCTACCAAACTTCCCAGGTTTTAGTAAAGCCATTATGGAGCTGTGGAGTCCGTAATGACCAACTCCCAGACCATATACACTTTATGGCTTTACTACACTTACAATGTTTAAGAATGGACGTACAAACTGAAGGGGTACAGGGCACATGCCACTGTACCCTCAGTGGATGGTTAGTGCACCCTGCTGGAGAGGTACCTTTTACAAGGGGCTTACCTGTGGCCTGAGATGTGCCAATTGTGGGTACAAAGGTACAGTTTTGGGAAAGAAAACAGGCCCTGGAAACCTGATTGGCAGGGTCCCAGGGCACATCAAGTCAAGTTGCATCGAATGTCAGGCAAAAAGTGGGGGGTAACCATGCAAAAAGGGGCACTTTCCTACAGGAAGCTCTAATGCAAAGGACCAGCTTGTCTGGGAAGATGTTGAGGTACGGAGGTTTGGATGGCAAAGGGTGGAGTTATTGCCACTAGGAAGGCTGCCTTCATAGTAAGCAGCCTGATAGAAAAGCTGTGTAGAGGCTGAAAAAGAGCGCACATCAGAAACTTCAGAACTAAATTTAGGTCCCACTGAGGCATGATGAAGGGTGAAGTTGGGAACAAGTGTTGGGGACCTTTCAGAAACCATCTAGCTCAAGTTGGTCTAAGTCAAATCTAAAATTTCTAAAGAATAAAGACTTTACTTTTTTCTCTACAGAAATGTAATTCCCTATATTTTATTTTACAGTATCCCCTTCACTTCTCTCAAGGCAGTAAGCCCACTGAACAATTCCCGCCAGACCTTGTGCTTAGGAGCGTTTAATCCAAAATTCCAGCCTTAAGGCTGCTGATGATGCCAATGAGTTACAAGATATCAGTCATCTAAAAATCTGTTGCTCAATCTTATTTAAAAAGCCCCATCTCGATAAATCAATAGGCTGTACTGCATACAGTAAGGTGTCAGGGATTTTGGCCTGGTAGACAGATAGAAGATGAATAAAGTGTCTTCTGTCTACAGCATTATGAAATACTTCCAATACTTTTGCCTGGGAATGTGCCTTACACACATTTATCAAGATATGGTCAGTATCACCCAAGTTGCTACACATAATTGATCCCAAAAAAGTGTAGGATATGACCACTTCCAATTTTTGGGAGCCTGAATACCATGGATAATTGGCATAGTTACCATTTTTTCCCCAAAGAAGCAAATGATTTGACTTTTAGGAATTGATTTTGAAAAATGTGCAGCAGGGTACTGTTGCAGCACCACTAATCGACTATAAAGACCTTTAGGGGTAAGGTCCACAATTTCTATATTGCCTGCATACAAAAGAAATGATATTGACCGACCTCCGATGCTAGGTGGAAAACCAGCACCCTGTAAAAGGGAACTGGGCAAATCAGAAATATACAGGGAGAAGAGCAACAGGGCGAGTAAACACTCCTACTTTATGCCATTTTCATCTGGATCTTCTTAGAGAGCCCTCAATCGCCATCTAGCAGAACTTGACACCATATACTAGAGTGGAGGGCAATAATTAGAGGCAATAGGGTCCCAGGAATGCCGAGGTCAGACAACTTCTTCCATAGCGTTTGACAGTGCACCTTATCAAAGGCTGTGGAGGGGTCAATAAACATGTACTGAAGAACCCCTAAGAATCACATATTTTTCAGGCTTCTACATATTCCGCTATTGCAGTTTGAGGGATCTGGGAATATGTCTAGGGACAATAACAGGCAATGTCGCTTGTGTAATTTATTTCCAGAAACAGTAGAACATATCATTTGCCCATACCTCACTCTACTGGACTTGAGTAAAAAAAAATCTGAAACCTCTATTTCTTCAAATCAGTATAAGGACACTCAAAGAAACTACACAATTCTGTTTTAGTAGGAGTTCCAATAAATCTATTGGGTGCCTAACCAAATTTGTCTTACAGATGGAGCTGCTATTTAATGCCCTGCTGAAATAAACTGTTCTAGATGCTGTGTACATAATATTATCAGACATTTTAACCATGGTTGATGAATGATTGTTAATGTCATTTATACTTCTGGGATCAATTAAATTGTTGTTTTATTCATGCTATTGTATTGATTTTTAATATGAATAATAGAATACATTCTCACCTACCTACTACTAGTCCAGCTTGAGATCCCTAAAAATTACCTATACGGAGGTATGCAAATTGTGGCAACAATGAAAAGGATCAAATAAATTGGGCACTTCTTCATTCAGAAAAAGATGAAACTAGGACCGAATCCTGAATGAATTTTAATCTCCTCAGCATTCTAGCACTGTTTTCTTTACTTGAGCTCAAGTTTCTCATTGACAATTAGTTGAAAAAAAATTAAACCCCTCTAGTATAGATATAGTATTCAAGTGGCTATTTTCTTCTTTCATCAAGTTAGTTTTTTCCCAGAAAGATATTTTTCTGAGCATAATAAACAACTACTCAGAATTCATATGCACGTTTCCCTAAATTCTGTAAGCCTTTAACATTCCTGGTAACCTTTTAAAAATTATAATGAGAAAAAGAGAGAAAAACAGATGCATAGATTGAGTCAACATAACAAGCCATCTTGTTTTCTTATTTCCATATTTTCTGTCTGCTTACAGCCGCTCTGGAATGACACAGAATATTTGTTTTTCATTCAGTATTTATATATTGCCCAATCAAATTACATACCTCTGCCAACTGCGTATTTCAGCAGAGTTATTCTACTTGTTATTTCCCCGCCAGGCTTGCAGTACAACTTGGCTCGTGGTATTCCTCTAAACCTCCCTCTTACGTAGACCCTTTTTTCTTTCAGTATCTTTATACAATGGTGTAAATTTGCTTGCAAGCAAGTTGCTTTTTTTGTTATTTCCATCTTGTTACTCTTTTAAGACACCACAAAACCTTCCAGAATCAGGATCAGCTGGTTTGTTAACTACTGGTCGAGGCGACCCTTCTCCTGTGGTTCCTATGGATGTAATTGTATCATGTCCCTTCTGATCCTGGTGTCAGTAGGATACCATGTGAATTGAGGTATTCATGAAGTGGACACCTAATTGTTGTGGAGGAGGGATGTTTTGTTCCTTTGGTTGGAGACCATGTGATGCTTGAAGACTGTGTTACTTCTTACTTATCTAAGATTGATCTCTATAAATTGGACTTCTACTTGATTTAGAAAGTTAAAATGCAGAAACACCTCTTGAGGTGTGTCCTGTATGGTTACATTCACTACTAGGAAGAAAGCATCTAAGGCAAGAGTGTGAGACCACCTTTTCCCCATTTTTCTAGTAGCTTGGATAATGTGGACTTGAAATAATCAGATTTCTCTACAATCTGTGATAGCTATAAAGTCTAAATTAGGGCTGTAATTGCACTGACATCTGAAAGGCAAAAAGAAACAGAATAAAAAGGTGCTGCCTAAACTACAAAATGTGGAAGGCTAACAAAAATGGAATACCAAGTGTTTCCAAAGGTAATTCAAAAGGGAATGAGGCACGGCAAAACCTCATGGAGTGTTAATCACAAACAAAATAGTGAAATATAATATCAAAAAAACTGGTTTGAATTTGGTGACCAAAAGGCCAAATGACTGATGTTCCCGGATAAATGGTGATTGAAAACCATACTTTATCAAAATTATGTTAACAGTTTTCTATTCCAAAGTAAAGAAAGTGGTCAAATTAGATTTGAAATAAGCAGGAATGTCAATTTACTCCAGTATTGGAACTTACATAGATTCACATGCTTGAATCATTGATGGGAGTCCCCAGTATTTAAAAATAGTGGTAATAGACGCAGTAGAAGTAATAGTACATTGATATTTATAGACTAGAAAGGCCTAGGCCTCTCAGTTTATTAACCCATCATAGTCATTATTAAAAAAGAACCAAAATTCTGCCTCAACCAATCAGCTTTCAGTCAATCAATCAATCAATCCCAGTATTTATAGAGTGGACTACACACCCGTGAGGGTCTCAAGGCGCTGAGGGGGGGGGGGGCTGCTGCTACTGCTCAAAGAGCCAGGTCTTGAGGAGACTCCTGAAGGTGAGCAGGTCCTGGGTCTGCCGTAGTTGGGTTGGGAGGGTGTTCCAGGTCTTGACCGCGAGGAAGGAGAAGGATCTGCCTCCGGTAGTGGTCACCCTCTAGAACACTCCAGAGAGAAGGTCAGCACTTCAAATTTTCTAACGCGCGTTGTGCTAAGGGAGTCTCCTCTGAGCTCTACTCAGTTTTCTCTTCTAAAGGACATTTTCAGGATTTCCTATCAGGAAAGTAGTTTTACTTTATTATATTGATTTTTATAGAGTGGGTGTACTTATTTGTTGGAACTGAACTATGGCTGATAAGACTAAAAAGGCTCTCTTTAGAGAATGTGCCACTTGTTTGAAGAAGAGGCTGTTTATAGAGGACCCTCACAAAGACTGAATTTATTGTTTGTACCCTTCACATAAGTCTACACACTGCAAGATTTGTCTTACATTCTCAAATAAAACCCTGATGGATCGAGAAAGACATCTTTTAATTTGGCTTCAAAAATTTAAAACTAGGTCTGATCCTGTATCAGATTCAGAAAGTGAGCAGTCAACCTCTTCTAAAACTTCAAAAATCTCTTCAATGAAATCCAGGGATCCTTCACAGTCAGATAAGGAACCTGTCAAGATATGTGCCAAGGGGAGGAGCCAAGATGGCGATCGGGATGGCTGCATAAACGCTCGGCTCCGTGAGCCCTCCCGCCCCGCACATATATCCTGGCGATTAACCTGAGCTATATTTGTTAATCTGAGTAGGGGAAGGAAAGCATTCACTTACCATCTGCTCCTGTGGCTCCACCGTGCAGTTGACCCGAAGAAATGTCCCCGACTGTTTGGCGGCCTCTGGGGTGCTGAGACCGGGATCTCGAGTGAGGAGAGTGTCCGGCCGTGAATGCGATTCCTGTGGCCTCTGGTCGCGATGGGAAGCCGCCCGGAGAGAACCTGAGATCCGCGAGCCGAAAGAGATGATACCAACCCACTCCCAATAGCGGGTTACCCTGCGAGAGATGCGATATAGCTGGGCCGGAGAGAGTCCATGAGGCCCAGTTCCCCCTCGGTGTGATGCCCGGTCATGTTAACAGCCCCCCCCCCCCCGGGAGCCGGTGGGTGACTCCCGGAGAGCAGCAGGGGGCTTGTTTAGCCTTTTAGTGACTCTCCTTTCTGTTGCCTGCCACGACTATTGAGATCCCGCTGTGGATCCTGCTGGTTCCGGGGGATGGTCCCGATCCCGAGGTGAGGTGGAGGAGGAAGATACCGTGACGGCTGAAATGGCGGATGCTACCCTCTTGCGTACCCATTGTCCGGGCAGAGAAACCGGTGCACAAGAGAATCCCGGGGTTTGGCAACGCGAGGACAGACCCACGCCCGGCAATATACTGGCTGCATTAACAACCCTGCAGACTACCTTGCTCCGGGGGGCCCGAGAATTGGGAAAAAAGGTGGCCGCCATTGTTGGCCCGCCATTTTGTAACGGCATGGATCGCTCTCGAGGTGGCGCTGAGGTGTCTGCCTCTGATTCATTGACGTATTCCCCGGATGAGTCTACGTTCTTGGAGCCACGGATAGGTTTGGTTTATGAGCTTCCTGTAGATACCCCTGTTGCACGTGTGATTGTCCCATCGAGGCCTCTCTCTGATCGGCGAGTGGGGGAACAGCATCGATCCATGGCTTGGGCGGCCCCGGCGGGGTTTCGACGCTTCCCTCATCGTGTGATTCCTTTTCCGTGTTTGGCGGGACTGTGTTCTGTCTCGAGACTGTTGGCGGTGTCGATATTGTCGCATTCAGACTTCCGCCATGCATCATCTGCGAGATTTCGGTGGCTGGGATCCTGTGGAGCGATGACACTGCCTGATCCTCCCGATGCACTCAGACCCTCTGTGCTA
The DNA here is from genome assembly GCF_964261635.1 of Lissotriton helveticus. Classification (NCBI taxonomy): domain Eukaryota; kingdom Metazoa; phylum Chordata; class Amphibia; order Caudata; family Salamandridae; genus Lissotriton; species Lissotriton helveticus. The sequence continues at coordinate 137,963,819 of NC_136070.1, forward strand.
CTTTGTGTCCCGTCTGAGGGATTGTTCACCGTTGGTACTATTGACAGGAGTGGCCAGGGGTGAATTTGATTGGGACATGGAGGGACTTATGGATGGTTGATGGTGATTTGAGCGGCGCTTGGCGGAGTTGTAATTGCTTGCGTTATACGTGATTGCTGTTACTTGTACTTATTTTACCGTTGCTGTTTAGATGATTTTTGCATGCGGAGGTGGGAGGGGCCGGATGACCAGATCGAGGGCCCTTCTCCTGTCTTTTTTCTCTTTCTTTTTCTCTCTTTTTCTTTTCTGTATTTCGGGTCTCTTATTTAGGGCGACAGGCACGCTGCTGGGGGGGTAGGCCGTAGCCTTCTGCAGGGGTACAGGGTTGGGGGTTGGGCTTGTTATTTTGTTCTCTCTTTGTTTCTATGGCCCTTTGTCCCTTTCCTTTTTCGATGTCGTCGTCTTCCATGTCTCCTTTAGTGGGGTTCGCCTTGAGGGGTGGGGCTAGCTCGCCATGATTGCTCTGTGTTTATCGCATCTATCCTGACTCTTATGCTCCCTCCCCCGTTACTCCCAATATGTGTGCATCACTGGCGTAAAACTTTTTTGCTTTTACTTAGCTGTAATAGGGGCGTGTGTGACTGTGCGACATTGATTTTCACTTTATTTTTTGTTATTGCAAAATGAACCGTCTCAGATCCTTATTATTGCATGGTGACTTAAATATATGTCATATCGTGGATGCTACTCAGCCTTCGAACTCCGGACCGCTGTATATTTTTGCACTCCATTCCTCTTTGCCCGATCTGAATAGCGGCCGGCCGGATTGGTTGTAGGCCCATGTTTGTATTTCCGTGCCACAACAATAAAGGTTCTTTCAACAAAAAAAAAAAAAAAAAAAAAGATATGTGCCAAGAAGTCCTCTCACGAATCTTCCCCTGAGCACAGTAAGCACTCTCACAAAAGAGCAGCTTCCTAAGACAGTTTCTGAGCCAGATACACCTCCAGCTCAACTTAAATTGACATTCAAAAAACCCTCTTCTAACAAGCCATCAGTCAGTTCTCTTGTGAAGGAGGGTATTTCAACCATATAGTCAACAAGAGGCTGCTCTGCAGGCACGCCAAAGTCAACAACCTGGAATAAAATTGGAATCAGTCCCGCACTTTGGTTATTTAGGAGTAATACTTGACTCCACCTTTTCATGGAAAGCCCAATTAGAAAAATGTAAGATGCTCTTTAGTCAGAACACTAAACCCATTATCAGAGAACAAGGTTTAAGTACCAGCAAAGCCGTGTCTCCAGCAGTTGAACTCTTTAAGTATAAGGTTCAATCTGCAGTATTGTACGGCTCGGAAATTTGGGGCCCAGGATCCAAAGATGTCTTTAGGGTCATGGACAACAACTTCCTGAGAAGTCTGGTTAGAGTCCCCAGGAGTACTCCTCTGGTTCCGCTCCAGCTTGACCTAAATTTTCGTAGAACGGACCACCACATTATTCTACGTCCCTTATTGTTATGAATCAGGCTGTGGCGCGTACCGGAGTTGCAGGCTTACAAAAATGGCCTTATAGAAATCATGGAGCTTGACAGCTTTAATGTGATACCCTGGTTTAAACATGTTAAATTCTGGTTTACCTCAATAGGATTGTCACATTATTGGGAACAACCAGATATACTTCCACCAAATTCAAAAATCATGGTAAAAAAGTGTTTTTGGTCGTACATTTCAGGTATGATCACAAACGCTCCTTCTAATGGGTCGCTTGTACAAAGATTTCTTAATTTTAAAGGTGATCCATTCTTTGAGTCATTTCTGGATGAAATAGAACCACCGCTAGCAAAGACACTATTTCTGAAATTCAGATATGGAAACCTTCAAATTGGTTCAACACTGGTCCGTTGGTCTGGTGGTGTTAACTCAGTGAATCATGCAGAGGGTGAATCATGCACCATGTGTGGTGGTAACCAACAAGAAAATGAGCTACATATCCTCTTCTTCTGCCCAATATATGTTAAAGCGAGGAGGAGATGGATCAAGCCCATATGTCAAACACTAGGTGTAAGAACATGCTCACAGGCCCTAAGGATCCTTTTGACTGATAGCAGTCAGCCTATCGTATTTAGTGTTAGTAGATTTTTGCACAGCATCTTTTTCCAAAGGAAAAAATTGGGTTACAAACTGTAAACCGTTAAGTACCTAAAATGTCGTTGACATGTTATAATTGTTTCTGTATTATCTGAGGGGCAATTGATGAATTCCTATTTCTGTCGTCTGCACTTGATGTAACATATTTCTGTCACCCACATCTGTTCCTATTGAATTAGAACAACTACCATGACCTTCAGATTTCTTAATTTTTGATCTTAGATTCGACATGAAAACTGAATGAATTTTATAGAATGTTATGTATTTTAAAGGAATGTTTTATTGTTATTATGTATTGTTCTTTTATGGTATTCATGCCGAAATAAAGATAAATTGAAAGCAACAACCTGTTCTATGGCTCTCTCATCGTTGACGACATCCTTGTCATCGTCGACACTGGTTTTAATTTCGTTGACCATTCCTCTTGATAGCTAAGGAGAAACCATCGTCTACGAAACATTCGGTGACAACAACGAAACCGTCGTCGTCGAGTAAGTATCGTCGACTAAACTTCTGCGGTTGACGAGGTAGTCATTGCTGTCGAGCATACCACCGTTGAGGAAATCATCGTTGAAGAAGCCGTAGATGAAGGGACAATCACCTGTCTCGATGAGATCTCTACCATTGACGGAACCGCAACTGTCGTCAAATGCACGACCGTTGACGAAGTCATGAGACAAAATCTTTGGAACTAAATACACAATCGTCGACGATAATTATGTATATGAAGAAAAAATCACTGGAAAAGACACAGGAAGTGGAAATTAGACCAGGGCACACTTCGCCCAGTAGAATTACACAGTTATTACAGAGTCATCTACTGGAAGGGGATGATGAAGATTCTGAGCAAGATAGTGGTCCAATTGGGGATTCTTATAGTCCTTCGGAGTTACACGTAAAGTGTCAGCCATATAATGATGAGGAGGATGATCAACAATACTATGATCAAGCCTATTTATACAGCCTGCACAAGGTCACCAGCAGTCTCATGAAGAAATGGTTACAATGCCATCTGCATTGCTATCTGATTTACAGCTCATGCTACAAGATAACAGGCAACACTTTCCACCGCCAGGGCCTGCCAATAGGCATCCGCCATTTCAGGTGACATCGCCTGTATGACTGAATACTTCTGCTGTATTATATGTCCCTTGTACTCCACAAGCTGTTCCTCTCCAGGAACCAGCCTCTTCAGATGAGGAGGCGGTATTGCATGACTCTACATCGAAATGGGACGACTACAGAATGTCATCACCTGCTTCACCAACACCACCTCCGGTAGATTCCCCACCAGAGGATATTGGGGGATTTCACAACTTGTTGGAGCATGCAGCAAAAATATTTGCTATACTCATGCCATCCAAACAAGCTGCCTGCTTTTTATACGATTTTAAAGAGCCTTTTCGAAAGTCAGTTAGAGATATTCCCATTATAGATTATATTTGAGAGGAAGGTATTAGGGTCATGAAGAACCCAGCCCCAGGGGGGCGTGGCTAGGCACGCAATGGCGCCAGACGCACACGGGTAGAGCTCCGGCTTGAGCTCCCCTTCCCTAGGCCAATACTCCGACACAGTTCTCCGAAGCTGGCTGAAATTGCAGGCGGAGCGCTAGAGCAGCATCCTCCACCCTTCTGCCGATTTTGGCGCTGTTTGGCCGATTCCAACCGCTCCGGCCCCCTCTGAGATATCCCTGCCGCATCGCGCGCCGACTGGCCGGCGGGCGCTACTACGGGAGGCCGGGTGCTGGGCCTGGAAACAAGGCCAGCAACGTGAGACGCCGGAGACCCCCTGAGGAACCGCAACCAAAACTGTACGGGTGCGCCTGTGCCCCCGGGGCCTTGGCTGGGGCAGACTAGCATCGGCGCTGATACGCCCCGCCACTACTGCTGCATTGAGATTAGGCGAGACACGAAGCGAGGAGCCACACCAGGCGCCTGAAGGGAACCATAGCTGGGAGAAATACGACCCCCCCGGAGAGTACGACTTCGAATTGCCGACTGGGCTGGAGCCCCATAACAACGGGAGTGGACAACAGCGCTGACCCACTTAGAGACTGCGGTGAGGTGAGCCCATCAGAGCGCAATTAACTGAAATTTGTGAACAAAGTGCTCGTGCATTATCCTCTTCCTTCTTGTCCACCTTGGCACTGTGAGAATGCTCCCGACTGCCCCGGACCCTTCCAAGGGTATCCCTGAAACATCACTCACCACCCGGCCGACGGGCGCGACCAACAGGGACCGGAGATTCCACCGGGACGCTGGGCCTGGAGGCCGGGCCTACACCGCGAGACGCCGGAGGTACCCTGAGAACCCGGAATCAGAACAGGGTGAGCGTACCTAAGCCACGGGGGTCCCGGCTGCTATTGGCACACTCCGACGCTTCAGCACCTCGCACCTCCTGCTGATCGGCGCCTGGAGAGGACCCGGAGTACGAGATTTCACCGGGAACCTACTTAGGGCCGTGGCTGAGAGAGGTACGATCCCCCAGTGACCGCGGCCCCACGTTGCTGGTCGGGACGGGGCCCCGTGCTGGGGGGGGGGTGGACCACAGCACCAACCTCTACTGTGACTGCTGCGCAACGAGAACACCAAAGCGCCATGGCCCACCTTTAGGTCAGAGCGCTGGAGCAAACCGCGTTTCGCTCTCCCCCTCCCCCCACAGCCCTCGCACCTGCCGGAGGACTTCTGTAGCCTTCGGGGCTGGTAGCTCTGCGCCGAGGGCCACCTTTGCTATGATACCTGCAGTAGGGAGAGGCCAACAGCTGATAGACACGGCACAAGAATACGCCAGCGAGAGCTATCCTTGGCGCACCGATTACTCGCATACTCTACAAACGCACTGAGCGGTTACCTCTGGCTCGCGAACACATCTTGAGAACCGTAGACGATGCCTAGCACCTTGAACCACAGTGGTTGCAACTGTTTGAAATTGGAGAAAAAGCACAGTGGCCACAATAAGAACGCTGCCTGTTCCAGTGGCCCTTCAGAACCGCCACTACTTTGGACCTCCACTACCTGAGCGGTCGATTGAGATGGTCCTTACTACCGGGGGTTCTCACGGACATCACAGGCTCCCTCGCCTATCGCTCTGCTCATGTCTGGGGGTGTGAAGACACGAACTGGCACTGGAGGTGCACAACTAAAGGGGAAAATGGATAAGCTTACGAAATCGACGGACGCCGACCACGTGGCGACGAAACTGGACACTATGCTGGCTGCCATGGAGCGGCTGGAAGAATCGCTCCAGCTCACCCGCACCTCTCTGGAGACCAAAATAGGCAGCGTTGCGATTGACCTCACCCATCTGTGAGCCGATCACAAGAAGCTGGCAGAGCGTACTACGTCTCTGGAAGGCGCAATGACAGATCTTGAGCCCCGAGTCAGCCAGACGGATAAGCATGTAAGAGACCTCCTGAACAGAGTGGAATTCTTAGAAGACCGTGCCGAGGATCCAGAAGGGCGGGCACGGAGAAACAACATCAGAATTGTAGGTGTGCCGGAAAAATGGGAGGGGAAAGAACCTACGCAACACGTGGAAGATTGGCTGAGGACCCTACTGCCGGAGGGCGCCTTGTCGCCACATTTCATGGTGGAACGTGCGCACCGAGTACCGACGAGGCCTCTCCCCACGGGGTCTAATCCTAGACCGCTGCTTCTTCGGATTCTGAATTACCGCGACCGCGATTCAATCCTACGTGAAACCAGGAAACTCGGGGATGTCCAGATCGACAACGCCAAAATAAGGTTTTTCCCCGACTACTCAGTCCAGGTGCAGCGCCAGAGGCACTCCTTCCTTGCTGTGAAGCAGCGACTGCGCCAAGTAGGCCTCACATACTCCCTCCTCTTCCCTGCCAAGCTAAGGGTGGTGGCGCAGGATAAAACACACTTTTTCACCAGCCCTGAGGAAACTGAAGCTTGGCTGGACAGCGGCGTGGATACAGCGCCCAGACGGACACAGGGGTCCGCCACAACGACACGCACACGCGGACCGCAGCGGCGCCGCAAACACAAATCGCCAACAGCCCGCCAGTCGCAGGGGTCGATGGACTTCTCCCCACCTGTAGAACTTGTTGTTCTTGAGCAACAGGATGCTCTCCGCAAAGTGACGGAAATCAGCGGCTCCCCAACGTCGAACCCCGCCCAGGACGCCAGCCCCCGGGCCTTCCCAAGCGATGATGAGGCTATCTATGGGCTACCTGACTCCCAGATGTCCATGGAACAACCGGATGTCACACCACAGACAGCGGATCTGATTAATTGACAGGTACCGTCAGATCTTGACAGGGAGCATCTGGATAGCAATGTTTTGATCACGAAGTCGGCGTGCATCTCTGCTGGGCTGAGGTGTGGCGGAAATTGGGGCGGGGCCTCCGCCTCACCAGATGACAACGGCCGCGAGACACAGTGAGTACCACCCTTGATGCTCGAACAGTGGCACGGCGCCACACTAATGATGACCCCCTGCTGCCCCCACCTGTTGGGCCTTGACTATTGGTAGCCCAGCTACGCACGTGGCGCACGGCCCTGTATGACTTGCTTCACGGTGGTTTGCCCCGAACAGACACATGCATAGCAAGCCAGGTCATGACAGCTCAGCATGGCTCCTGCCGAACAATGCCTGCTTACTGAGGCCTGGGAAGGGACGAAGCTTCCTTTGCTAGCCATACTGTTATAATACCGCAGCTGTGCCTAGTATATAGCGACCCCTTGAATTGAAAGGTTACTTATCTCGATTGAGAGTTTGGACGGCGGCATGTTCAGCAACCGACCTTTTGGTATTTTGCACTTGTTTGGCCTTTTATGGTCTGTTATACTCTTTAATTCAAGCTCCTTATGGTTTTTTGAGAATTTAATCCTAATGTCAATGAAGATGTCTTTGAAGATGAACTGTGGGGATGTGCGAGGGATCCGGGGGTGGGTTAATGTGGTGGGAGAGTGGCGGGAAGCGAGTGTAGGGGTCACCTAGAGTAGCAAAATGACTGCGATAAAAATATGTACTTGGAACATCAGAGGCATGCACACACCGTCACGCAGATATCAAATGTACTCCTACCTCAGGCGTCCCCGGGTCCACATCGCACTCCTGCAGGAGACACATTTAAAAAACACTACATCGCAGATGGCGCGGGCAGCTTTACGCCACAGAATACTCCTCCTACGCCCGCGGGGCGCTGTTATGGGTGAGGCCAGGAACTCCTCTCACGGTAACATACTCCCACACTGACCCAGAGGGCAGATTCATGATCGTTCATGGCCGGCTGGATGGGCAGTCGGTGGTCCTGGCCTCCTTATACTCCCCTAACACAGACCAGGGGGGTTTCTTTACACAGCTGTCAGCGAAGCTGGCGCCTTGGCACGGCGTCCCTTGGGTATTGGGGGGCGATTATAATTGCATACTAGACGCTACGCTGGACCGCTCTTCCCCACCTCAGGCCGGCACACCAGTGCATGAGGCCATGAAAGCACTCACCAGCTGGGCAGCGCGATGGGGCTTGCATGATGCTTGGCGTACTCGCAATCCCACCTCTAGGGTGTATTCCTTTTAATCAGGAGCGCACACCTTGCATGTACTGTTAGATAGGTACATGATATCCACAGAGCTTCTCCCCCTTGTCATAGACACACACTATATGGGCCGCACCCACTCCGATCATAATCCGCACGTAATGGACATAGCATGGGAGCGCCCGCACCCACCTATCCCCACCTGGAGATTACAACCAGCCTTACTCCTAGATGCCCCTTTCCGTGACTCCCTTACTACACAAACAGCACAATACTTCAAAGTTAACGCTGGAACGGCGTCCTCCCCCCAGATTGAGTGGGACGCTTTCAAGGTCGTGATCAGGGGACACTGCTTGGGCACGCAGGGCATATACAGAAACAACTAGAGGGGGAATTGACACATGTAGAGACCGCCAACAACAACAAGGAGCAAAGAGGGAAATATGGGACCTAGGTCGCCCCCCACTCATCAAGTTCCAAATTCAATATTGACCTAGATCACAGGCACTATTCTCTTGTGCTATGTAATGATATCTCTCATGTTGCATTTAGTTTACAACTACCTCCCCTCTTTCAATGATTATGGGGTAGGGGATATATCACTCACGTGCCCAACTCAAAAAGCCCGTCCCTCTAGACAGATTCTTGTGAAACCACTCAACCACTGTAAAAAATGTGTGAGAGCGAGATGGCACCTCACGGGTGCACCACCAATGGGGAACCTGGTAGGTACTCACCAGGATAGCCCTGTTCTCATCATTGGTGCCATCAAGCTTAGAAGAAAGAAAGGTGTCCAAATGAAAACAAGTATGTGTAGAAAATAGAGAGTGCAGTGGAAAAAAACGGACAAAACACACAATAGTGTCACACAACATAAAACATATGCCTGCAGCACAGACGTACAAACTTTATTCCTATTCTTTTGTGCTGATTGCATAGATTTAAAAAAATTGAATCTGACTGCTACTTATACAGCCATATTCTACCTGCCGACATGTTTCATTGCCATAGTATTCATCTGGCAATTTCTTCAGGGCATGAGATTTTTGGCCACTGCTTTGGACACCAGGGTTTCACAACTGTAACGACATAAAAACCCAAAATCAGGGGTTTCCTTACTGTGTAAATATTCTTATGTATATTTTGCTGCACAAAACGCTCTGTCTTGTTATTTATCAATATTTACCCTCAAACGGCCGACGTATCTCATACCAGCCGAGAGGTATTAAAAACACACACTTGTGGACTAACTCCTTCTGTGAGCTGTCTTGCGTCCCCTTCGTATTTTTACTGAAACGAAACGAACATCGAGGTGTATTTAAGAGCACTCACTTCTCAACTGTCTTCCTCCGTGCTTCAACTCGCTCCACCTTAAACCCCATTACCACCTTACCGATACTTGGACGGACTGCCGGCTTCTACTCGACCCGTGCACCGTTCACGGGTGTTTACCTTTCCTTTACCTACTACCGCGAGCGAGTGGCCAGTTCTGATTGGCTCTCTCGATCTCGCGTTATTGGCGGCCAACTTAGGTTGGGTTCTTCCGCATGTGAGCTGTAAGGGAATGTGAGTTTATCCTCATTTATCGCGAGATCATGCCCTTTAGCATATTGCAAATATTTTTTACCAGCAGAACTTTATTTATACTTGTAAAGACAGTATTCAGGCATGAATTACAGCGTGTACAATGTATACTATAAGGCATTTTGTGAAGACGAGATTTTTTGAGGGGTGTATGAACCTGTGGATATATGTAAGTGTATAGCAACACACATCACTGCATCATCTTGTATATCTTCACAGACGCCAAAGAACATTTATATCGGTCAATATATGAGATCAAGCTTATTGACATACTCCAGATGTTTTTTATTTAGCAACACTTTATTCTCGTAAAACCAACTCTCCTGATTCTACAAAGTACACGAATAGAGCATTTTATAAAAGGAGATTTTCTAGATTTGTAGATCTGCCTGTTGAACCTGCATACACTACCTAGATGAACTACAGTGTCGTCAGTATGGACAAATAGAAATATATATGTATGTATCTATCAACACACCTCACCGCATCATCATGTGTGTCTCCATTGACGCACCAAAACATCTACATCAGGTGAATATATAAAGCTTCAAACACCTGGATGTCAGTGTATTTTGTTCCATTCCAGGAGTTCTTTAAGCCCCCTTTGTTCACTTCTCTCCTGATAGATCCACCTCGCTTCCTTCGTGGCCAGTAGTCTATCAATCATTTGTGGGTCTCCTGTTACTTTCTCCAATACCACCCATGTAAATGTATGTTTATTCGTATAGCAATGTTGGACTAACTTCGTGGTGTTTTTGCCTGACCTTATAGTGCTGAGGTGTTCCTGGATCCTTAATTTCACCTTATGTGTAGTAAGGCCGATGTATTCAAGACCACACTCACACTGGAGTCTATATACCACATTGGTGGTATTGCAATTGCTGAATTGTCCTAAAAACCATTCTTTTCCTGACTGTAGGGTTACGGTAGATGTTTTTGTGGTCAACGGACAAACAGAACAGCTCCCACACGGATAATGGCCTTTGGGAATGGAGCTATTTTTCGAAACCTTAGCTGGCTTTCCCCTTGTGTGCACCAACTTATCTTTTAAATTGCAAGATCTTTTAAACGCAAACCGAGGAGGTGGCATCTTAAACTCGTTATTTGACAAAACGGACCAATGTTTCCTGATGGATTGCCGTATCTTGGTGGCCAGGGGATCGTAAGTCATAATGACAGGAATACAGTCCTCCTTCTTCTGTAGTTTCCAGCAAGACACTTCTTGGACTTCTTGGAGTATTTAGAGCCCTCTTTTTTGCCTGCTTGATGACTCGTACAGGATAGTTTCTATCTTCCAATTTCTTACTGAGGACCTTGGCCTGTTCGTTGTAACCTGCTGTCGAAGAACAATTCCTCCGGTAACGGAGGAACTGACCCACCGGCAGGTTATCTCTAAGTGCCCTGGCATGGTATGACTCATATGAATGTAAGGAGTTTCTGTCGGTGGGCTTTTGATGGATACTGGTTATGAGGCCACTCTCAGCAGGTTACAACGAACAGGCCAAGGTCCTCAGTAAGAAATTGGAAGATAGAAACTATCCTGTACGGCAATCCATCAGGAAACATTGGTCCGTTTTGTCAAATAACGAGTTTAAGATGCCACCTCCTCGGTTTGCGTTTAAAAGATCTTGCAATTTAAAAGATAAGTTGGTGCACACAAGGGGAAAGCCAGCTAAGGTTTCGAAAAATAGCTCCATTCCCAAAGGCCATTATCCATGTGGGAGCTGTTCTGTTTGTCCGTTGACCACAAAAACATCTACCGTAACCCTACAGTCAGGAAAAGAATGGTTTTTAGGACAATTCAGCAATTGCAATACCACCAATGTGGTATATAGACTCCAGTGTGAGTGTGGTCTTGAATACATCGGCCTTACTACACGTAAGGTGAAATTAAGGACCCAGGAACACCTCAGCACTATAAGGTCAGGCAAAAACACCACGAAGTTAGTCCAACATTGCTATACGAATAAACATACATTTACATGGGTGGTGTTGGAGAAAGTAACAGGAGACCCACAAATGATTGATAGACTACTGGCCACGAAGGAAGCGAGGTGGATCTATCAGGAGAGAAGTGAACAAAAGGGGCTTAATGAACTCCTGGAATGGAACAAAATACACTGACATCCATGAGGATAAACTCACATTCCCTTACAGTTCACATGCGGAAGAACCCAACCTAAGATGGCCGCCAATAACGCGAGATCGAAAGAGCCAATCAGAACTGGCCACTCGCTCGCGGTAGTAGGTAAAGGAAAGGTAAACACCCGTGAATGGTGCACGGGTCAAGTAGAAGCCGGCAGGCCGTCCAAGTATCGGTAAGGTGGTAATGGGGTTTAAGGTGGAGCGAGTTGAAGCACGGAGGAAGACAGTTGAGAAGTGAGTGCTCTTAAATACTCCTCGATGTTCGTTTCGTTTCAGTAAAAATACGAAGGGGACGCAAGACAGCTCACAGAAGGAGTTAGTCCACAAGTGTGTGTTTTTAATACCTCTCGGCTGGTATGAGATACGTCGGCCGTTTGAGGGTAAATATTGATAAATAACAAGACAGAGCGTTTTGTGCAGCAAAATATACATAAGAATATTTACACAGTAAGGAAAACCCTGATTTTGGGTTTTTATGTTGTTACAGTTGTGAAACCCTGGTGTCCAAAGCAGTGGCCAAAAATGACATGCCCTGAAGAAATTGCCAGATGAATACTATGGCAATGAAACATGTCGGCAAGTAGAATATGGCTGTATAATTAGCAGTCAGATTCACTTTTTTAAATCTATGCAATCAGCACAAAAGAATAGGAATAAAGTTTGTACGTCTGTGCTGCAGGCATATGTTTTATGTTGTGTGACACTATTGTGTGTTTTGTCCGTTTTTTTCCACTGCACTCTCTTTTTTCTACACATACTTGATTTCATTTGGACACCTTTCTTTCTTCTGAGCTTGATGGCACCAATGATGAGAACAGGGCTATCCTGGTGAGTACCTAACAGGTTCCCCATTGGTGGTGTGCCCGTGAGGTGCCATCTCGCTCTCACACATTTTTCACAGTGGTTGAGTGGTTTCACTAGAATCTGTCTAGAGGGACGGGCTTTTTAAGTTGGGCACGTGAGTGATATATCCCGTACCCCATAATCATTGAAAGAGGGGAGGTAGTTGTAAACTAAATGTAACATGAGAGATATCATTACATAGCACAAGAGAATAGTGCCTGTGATCTAGGTCAATATTGGATTTGAAACATGTAGAGACCGACCTGCTCCAACGGGAGCAAGAGGCGGTAAGAGGCGCTGATGGACCATTGCTTGCAGCTCGCGCGGAACATGCGCGGTTGCTGGAACGGCTCTGTCATATCAATTACGCAGCCCACTCGGCGCGCACGCATCACCTCAGCGACAAACCTGGGAAATTGTTAGCCTGGCTCATTAAACAGGAAGATCGCCAGCGCCTGTGTCTGCAATATGCACTGACAGGGACGAGGGTGGTGTACACACAGAACGAAATACACATGGCTTTCACAGGCCATTATCAGGCTTTGTATCGCTCCCAACTACGGGTCCCCGCCACGGACATTACAGACTATCTCTCAGAAATACAGATACCGAGATTGACCGCCGCACAGCAAGGTGACCTTGGGGGCACCGCTTGCGCCGGAAAGCTGCGCACTGCCATTTTTGCCCTATCAAATGGCAAGTCCCCTGACCCGGACGGGCTACCTGCCGAATTTTTCAAAGCCTGCTCTGATATTCTGATTCACGAGCTGCTAAAAATGTATGCAGCTGCCACCGAGGACTCCTCTCTCCCCCCCACGCTAAACGAAGCCACCCTCATCTCCATCTTAAAACCCGGCAGGGATGGCACGCGCATGGGCTCATACCGGCCGCTGGCCCTGCTAAATACTGACTATAAAATACTTGCTTCCACCCTGGCTCAACTTCTGGCCCCCCTGGTCTCAACTCTCGTACACCATGACCAGAATGGTTTTGTACCCACGCGCAGCACCTCTTATAATATCCGCAGACTATTCAGAGTGCAAAAATATGCCACCCACCAATGCCCGCGATCGGGGTGCCTCGTGCTGTACCTCGAGAAGGCATTTGACTCCGTGGAGTGGCCCTATCTCAGGGCAATGATGGAGAAATATGACTTAGGGGACGACTACATCGACATTCTTGGCTTACTATATCAAAAACCCACAGTACGTGTGCGTACGGGCAGGCTGTTATCTGACGCAATCTGGGTGTGAAGAGGAACTAGACAGGGCTGCCCCCTGTCTCCGTTGCTTTTTTCCATAGCCGTAAAACCTCTTGCAGCGTTACTGAGAACGCAGGGAGAGGAGTGGGGGATCCCATTGGCGGACGGCTTGCATGCGGTCTCGTTATACGTGGATGATCTGCTTCTATACGCAGTCCCTGTCTGATACATTTCGGACCTTTGAGGCCATGTCGGGACTAAAAGTCAACTGGGCCAAATCAGGAGTGTACTTCTTCAGCCCAGATACACAGGAGTGTGACATCCGCATCATTGGCGGGAGACTCGCCTGGTACCCTACTACATTTAGGTATCTTGGAATACACATTTATAGAACTCCGTCTGACATATTGGAGGGAAACCTGATCCGAGCCATCTCCTCATTGCACGCGCAGATGACCTTCTGGAAGACCCTTCCTCTGAATGTGCCCAGTCGTGTTGTACTGACAAAGATGATAGTCTTACCAAGGCTATTGTACTGCTATGCCAATATCCCAGTATATGTTCCAACCCGAGTGTTTCGGGAACTAGAAGCCTCGCTCCGGTGCCTCATCTGGAACACTGGGAGACCTCGTGTAGCGCTGACAAAGCTCTATGTGCCCACAGAAGCTGGGGGCCTTGCGGTTCCCAACCTGGAACTGTATTATCTGGCAGCGCAGCTACAATGGGTGATGGGCTGGCTGAGTGTAAGGAACTTAGGCGATACTGCCACGGACGCCACCACCTGGACCCACACACAGATTAGTACATTGTTTCACCCCCTGACCAGGGCTCCCTGTCCGTCGCAGCTGCACGTGGCGGTAGCTCGCAGGTGCTTTCTGCGTAGCTTGAAACTAACTCGAGAGGTGAAGCCTTATGCCCCAGCGCTCCCTCTGCTGGGCACCCCTAGAGATGGCGGAGTGGTGACGGAGGCTATGCTGGAGAGATGGGTGCAGGCTGGGGTGGAAACACTGGGAGATTTATATGCGGACAGCGCCCTGCTTCCGTTTGAAGAGCTGGTCAGGGACACAGGCCTGCCAGCCGGACAGTTTCTCCTCCATGCGTCTATAACACGCACACTTGCGGACCCCTGGGGAAACATATCAGAGGAGCTGCAAACGCACCACTTCGTGCAATACCTCCATGTTATGGGCAATGGCTCCCACGTAGTCCATTGGCTAGCGCAGGCTCTCCTGATGCGCACACAACACTCCACCCAACAACTACGGGACAAATGGGCGGCGGATAGGGGGAGGGTATGGACGGACAAAGAATGGGCAATGGTGCTGGCCAGCCCTGTTAATGTCCCACGCAACTCCCGCTTCAAAATCATACAATTTTACATCCTACACCGCGCATACCTGTCGCCAGACAAGATCAACAAATACTTCTCGATTACTACAGCTGGGTGTCCACGATGCTCCCTGATTGGAGCGGACCTCCTACACATACTCTGGACATGTCCCACTATACAAACATACTGGAACACGGTGACAACCCTGCTGAAGCAGAGTGTTGGCGAAGACCTGCCACACACATGGGAGGCCTGTATCCTGGGGCTATACAAGAGGACTAAACTCAATAAAGTACCGGCTAGGTTCTGGGACCTGGGACTCGTCACAGCCAAACGCTTACTCACCAAGCACTGGAAAAAGAGCGAACCCCCCACAGGCCAAATACTGGTATGCCTCCTTTGCTAAATGGGCGAGGGTGGAAAGCGCCACACTGCACAGGGAGGAGACAGCGGGACTGAGAAAATTCCCCATTGCGCAACTCTGGGATGATATCTTGAAATCCTTCCAACAGGCGAGTCTGGATCGGGGAATCACCTAGATGATGCCCTTTTCTGAGCCGGTCCTGGACAGCGGGTGGGACGGAACGCCTCATGCCCCAATCGATACCCCATCATCTTGGATATGAGCAAGATGCAACCTATACCTATGCAGGGAAGTGTTGTTGCAGAGTCGTAATGAGACAGCCGTCTAGAACCCCTACGCTCCTGACACTGACACACTAGCGTCTGTTAGACACTGCTAATCCACTCTCCCCCTCCCCTGAGAGGAACCTGAGCCCCACAGGACTTCTATCGTCCAATACCTTAGCCCCGGAGTCGGAAGCTTCCCTCCACGGACACACATTGACACTGTTCACAACTCACTAGCCCTTCAACCTCATCCTATTCTTCTTATGTTCTTTTTATTTTCAGTCTCTCCCCCCACCACCTCATAATGTTGGAGAGTTTTTTTTCTCTCCGTTTTGTCCCATCTTATTTCTTCCCTAAGGGTTAAGTTAAGGCAGGGGTCTTCAAACTGTGGGGCACGACCCCCAGGGGGGGCGTGGAGTATTACAAAGGGGGTCGTGCATTCCCAGTCAAACTTCTTCCCAGGCCCATAGAACTACAAGGGCTTTAGCCCCCCTCCTCCTCGTCTGTGTCTCAGCCCAGGCTGCTGCAGTGCAGCTCGAGCTGCTGTGGGCTGGGTAGTTTTACCTTCGGCACGTCTGTTACAAAGTCGTGTATATTGTATTAGTTATCGATAACTATCTAGCCCTCGACATTCCTTATACAGCAATATAATAGGTGACACACCAAATGCTAACTGTCGGGAGAGACCCGGGGAAGGTGCGCGACTACAAGAACATGCCCGACTACAAGAACATGCCTCCTCACAACACATCTCATCCCCGCACCCCAGACTGCACTACTATCGATACCGAGCGAAATCACACTATCTAAAGCCTCCATTTCTATGCATATTGTTCCATCAATTTTGCCGAAAGAAATGTGATATGTGTTCAATACCTCGCTATATATTATCACTGTACTGTATTGTCGCTATATTGCTATGCAGATTAAGTGTGACATTTCCTTTTGCTCACTACATAATTGTGTACTGAAAATAAATGCTGAAAAACTAATAAAATATATTCAAACAAAAAAATGAAGAACCCAGCCCCAGTACCAGCAGTACTGCCACGTCTGGATAAGAAACATAAAACCACAGATGATGTCTCAGCTTGCCTCACAGGCCACCCAAAACCAGACTCAGTGGTAATGCAGGCCGCTCAACAACGCTCCAAAAATCCTGCGGCGCCTTTATCTGCACCTCCGGACAGAGAAGGCAGACGTCCAGATTCCATTGGCAAAAGGTTCTCATCGATGTCTGCTCTAACGGTTAACAAAGTGGTACAAAAGGGGGTGGTGATGGACGGAGCATCTGAACCAATCAAACACTCACACCCAGTCAACTGATCTGATATGCTCGGACGTGAGTCCCTTGCTCACTTTGCCACTGGATTCAAGCAAACCGGACTGAAGATGGCTGAAATGCCAGAAACCGGTCCTCGGAAGCTTGTTTCTGGTTCAGGGAGGGCATGGCTTGGCAGTTCGAGCTGAACTGTTCCCATGAGGCACAGGGTCAGACTGATTTGCATATGGCCATGTCTGAACTGGGGTGGCAGAGTGGGCTAAAGAACGGTGATGGATTAAACCCAGATCTGTTGACTGGGTGTGAGTGTTTGATTGGTTCAGAAGCTCCGTACATCACCACCCCCTTTTGTACCACTTTGTTCGCCATAAGTTGGCAGGGTATGCTCAGACGTGAGTCCCTTGCTCACTTTGCCACTGGATTCAAGCAAGCCGGGCTGAAGACGGCTGAAATGCCAAAAACCGGTCCCCGGAAGCTTGTTTCCGGTCCAGGGAGGGCATGGCTTGGCAGTTCGGGCTGGACTATTCCCATGAGGCACAGGGTCAGACTGATTTGCATATGGCCATGTCTGAACTGGGGTGGCAGAGTGGGCTAAAGAACGGTGATGGATTAAACCCAGATCTGTTGACTGGGTGTGAGTGTTTGATTGGTTCAGATGCTCCGTCCATCACCACCCCCTTCTGTACCACTTTGTTCACCAGAAGTTGGCAGGGTATGCTCAGACGTGAGTCCCTTGCTCACTTTGCCACTGGATTCAAGCAAGCCGGGCTGAAGACGGCTGACATGCCAGAAACCGGTCCTCGGAAGCTTGTTTCCGGTCCAGTGAGGGCTTGGCTTGGCAGTTCGGGCTGGACTGTTCCCATGAGGCACAGGGTCAGACTGATTTGCATATGGCCATGTTTGAACTGGGGTGGCAGAGTGGGCTAAAGAACGGTGATGGTTTAAACCCAGATCTGTTGACTGGGTGAGAGTGTTTGATTGGTTCAGATGCTCTGTCCATCACCACGCCCTTTTGTACCACTTTGTTTGCCATAAGTTGGCGGGGTATGCTCAGACGTGAGTCCCTTGCTCACTTTGCCACTGGATTCAAGCAAGCCGGGCTGAAGACGGCTGAAATGCCAGAAACCGGTCCTCGGAAGCTTGTTTCCGGTCCAGGGAGGGCATGGCTTGGCAGTTCGGGCTGGACTGTTCCCATGAGGCACAGGGTCAGATTGATTTGCATATGGCCATGTCTGCACTGGGGTGGCAGAGTGGTCTAAAGAACAGTGATGGATTAAACCCAGATCTGTTGACTGGGTGAGTGTTTGATTGGTTCAGATGCTCCGTCCATCACCACCCCCTTTTGTACCACTTTGTTCGCCATAAGTTGGCAGGGTATGCTCAGACGTGAGTCCCTTACTCACTTTGCCACTGGATTCAAGCAAGCTGGGCTGAAGTCGGCTGAAATGCCAGAAACCGGTCCTCGGAAGCTTGTTTCCGGTCCAGGGAGGGCATGGCTTCGCAGTTCGGGCTGGACTGTTCCCATGAGGCACAGGGTCAGACTGATTTGCATATGGCCATGTCTGAACTGGGGTGGCAGAGTGGGATAAAGAACGGTGATGTATTAAACCCAGATCTGTTGACTGGGTGTGAGTGTTTGATTGGCTCAGATGCTCCGTCCATCACCATCCCCTTTTGTACCACTTTGTTCGCCATAAGTTGGCAGGGTATGCTCAGACATGAGTCCCTTGCTCACTTTGCCACTGGATTCAAGCAAGCCGGGCTGAAGACGGCTGAAATGCCAGAAACCGGTCCTCGGAAGCTTGTTTCCGGTCCAGGGAGGGCATGGCTTGGCAGTTCGGGCTGGACTGTTCCCATGAGGCACAGGGTCAGACTGATTTGCATATGGCCATGTCTGAACTGGGGTGGCAGAGTGGGCTAAAGAACGGTGATGTATTAAACCCAGATCTGTTGACTGGGTGTGAGTGTTTGATTGGTTCAGATGCTCCGTCCATCACCACCCCCTTATGTACCACTTCGTTCGCCATAAGTTGGCAGGGTATGCTCAGACGTGAGTCCCTTGCTCACTTTGCCACTGGATTCAAGCAAGCCGGGCTGAAGACGGCTGAAATGCCAGAAACCGGTCCTCGGAAGCTTGTTTCCGGTCCAGGGAGAGCATGGCTTCGCAGTTCGGGCTGGACTGTTCCCATAAGGCACAGGGTCAGACGGATTTGCATATGGCCATGTCTGAACTGGGGTGGCAGAGTGGGCTAAAGAATGGTGATGGATTAAACCCAGATCTGTTGACTGGGTGTGAGTGTTTGATTGGTTCAGATGCTCTGTCCATCACCACCCCCTTTTGTACCACTTTGCTCTAACGGTTAAGTCTGCAAATTTCCCAGCGATTCTAGGGCGCTACGATCGCCAAATGTGGTCAGACATTGCTTCATATATCGACCAAATGCCGGAAGATGTGAAGGAAGAAGCAAAAACGATTCTGCATGAAGGAGAGAGGGCATCCAATGAGATAATAGATTCATCTATGGATGTCGCTTTGATGGGGTTTAAGCAACTGGTTGGAGCTGCAGTCTTGCGCTGGCAGGGATGGCTCAAAGACACCTCATTCCATCTAGAGAATAAAAATAAGATACTGGACCTTCCACATGATGGAGAAGCTTTTTTCTGCAGTCATGTATAGGAGGCCCTCAAAACCATCAAGACAGACACAGATACTGCCAAGTCATTGGGAACACTACAATTTAGAAAAGTTCCTTTTCGAGCTTCTAGAGGAAGAGGACAACCTTCCTACAGAGGGGGATATCAGCAATACCGCTACCCAGCATACTCTTCGTTTCCTCAATCATACTGGCGTCAGTACCAACAGAGGCAGCTGCCTCAATCTTCCTGCATCAGACCAAATAGAGGGAAAACACAACAGGCTGGCAAGGATGCTGGCCGTCGGCAATGACACACCGCTGGCTCCGGCTCCATCTCTCCTTCCTTCACATTTATGTCCAACTCATCCTACCCGCCTAGGAGGCAATATCTCCCACTAACTCCATCAATTGCAGTCCATTACTACGGACCAGTGGTTCCTTCGTCTGGTACAATTCGAACACACTCTAGAGTTGATACAGAAAGCACCTACAGCCCCTCCTCAAATCTCCGCCCACAGGCATCTCAAAGCACTTCAGCAAGTGGTCAGAAACATGCTTCAAAAAAGAGCAATAGAAAAGGTCCCATTATCCAGCAGGGGCATAGGTTTCTATTCCCGTTTCTTCTTGGTCAGAAAGAAGTCAAAGCAGTGGAGACCGATTTTGGACCTCGGAAACCTATATCTGTACTTAAGGAAACAATTGTTCCGAATGATAACATCGCAAGAAGTGCTGAATCTCCTACATCAATGAGATGTTATGACAACCTTAGACCTCCAGGATGCCTACTTACACATTCCCATTTATCCAAAACACAGAAAATACCTGAGATTTGTGGCAGCCGGTCGCCACTACCAATTCAGAGTACTCTCCTTTGGCCTTAAGTTGGCTCCCAGGATTTTTACCAAGTGCTTGGCTCCAGTCTCAGCATTCCTCAGACAACAGCAACATCACGTTTTTCCATATCGGGACGACTGGCTGATCAAGGCTCCATCCAAGTCAGCAGCAATGAAGTCCACGAAAGTATGCACTACTCTCTTCAAGAGATTGGGTCTTACAATCAATCAACAAAAATCCAATCAGATCCCATCTAAAAAAATTGTCTTCCTAGGAGTTCATTTAGACACAGTCTCCTTAAAGGCGAGTCCTACGGAAGAGCATCAGCAGCGTCTTCTCAATCTGACAAATTCCATCAGATCAAAAAAGTCTCTTTTGGTCTAACTTTACAAATCCCTTTTGGGAATGATGTTGTCTTGCATACCGCTAGTTCTTTTCTGCCCTCTCAAGATGCGCCCAATCCAAGTCGAGCTAGACAAGCACTCGGTTCAATCAAGAAGATCCTTCAACGACATCGTCTGAGTAAGTCCACGCCTGGTAAAAGCACTAGGGTGGTGGATAGACAAGAGTCATCTGTCAGTGGGGCTTCTCTTGCAACAAGTAGCTGCTCCACTAGTGGTTACGACAGATGCGTCCTTAGAGTGATCGGGAGCTTATCTCCAGGAACTCCAAGTAAGTGGCAAGTGGAATCAAAATCAATCTCAATCCCACATAAACGTGTTGGAACTGAAAGCGTTGCATCTAGCTTTACAGGCCTTTCTTCCCAGAATTCCAACTCATCGGTGTTTGTCCGGACAACTATATCACTACGAGGCACTACATCAACAAGCAAGGTGACACAAAGTCTCTCCATCTCTCCAGAGAGGCTCAGGTCTTATGGGAATGGGCCATAGCTCAAGGAATCCGCTTACGGGCGGAGTATGTTCCGGGACGTCAGAACATGATTGCGGACACTCTAAGCAGGTTGACAACATCATGTCACGAATAGGAGATTCACTAGCAAACGCTACAGGGCATATTTTAGATCTGGGGCAAGCCGGAACTGGACCTATTTGCAACTCACCAGAACCGTAAATGCCGGTATGCAAGTTGGCATCCCCAACAGGGGTAATGGAGGAATGCCTTTTCAATTGCATGGTCCGGCATCTTTGCCTACGCCTTTCCTCCCATTCCTCTTCTCCCAAGAGCTCTGAAGAAGATAAGAACCGAACCATGCAAGTTGATACTCATCGCCCCGGTGTGGCAGCGCCAGCACTGTTATACAGAACTGCTTCTTCTATCGTAGGTTCCACACTGTCGCCTACCAGTATTTTCCAAACTTTTGACCATGAACCAGGGCCAGATACTTCACCCGGATCTCAAGAGCTTGCATTTGTCGGCATGGGCCTTGAATACAATGAATTCCAACATTTGAACATTTCTAAGGAGTGCAGAAATGTACTAGCCAGGGCACGGGTGGAAAGTACCAACAAGACTTACCACCTCAAATGGAAGCGCTATTGCATATGGTGTCATCAATAGAGCATACACCACTATCCTCCTCTCCGGGCCAAGTCTTACCTTACCTCTTACCACTAGCAAAATCGGTCTTGGCTCATAGTTCGATAAAGGTTAATTTAGCGGCCATTTCCTGATATAGAAGGTCACCTTCTTCTCCACCCTAGTGGGCCCCTAGAGTTATAAGAGAATTTCTCAAAGGACTGTTTCGAATGTTTCCTCCGGTAAGACCTCCACCTCCAAAGTGGCAGTAGAACAGTGTCTTCTCGCAGTTAATGAAACCTCCTTTTGAACCAATTCACACAGCAGATATAAAGTTCCTGTCTTGGAAACTGGCTTTGCTCCTTGCCTTGACATCTGCTAGAAGGGTCAGTGAGATTCTAGCCTTTGTGATAGAGGAACCCTTTTTGCAATTAAAAATGGATGGAGTTCTGCTACACACAAATCCGAAGTTCATCCCCAAGGTTCCCTCTGATTTCCACCTGAACGAGTCGGTGGTACTTAAAACTTTCTTCCCAAATCCAACAAAATCGACAGAGAGGGCTCTACATTCACTGGATGTCAGGCGTTGCTCGAAATTTTATCTACATAACATGCAACCTTTCCGCAAGACATCTCAATTGTTTGTTGCATACACTGCGCTAAGGAAAGGTTTTCTGCACTCCAAACAGAGTATATCTAGATGGATTGCAAGTGCCATAAAATTCTGTCATCATCAATCAGGAGGACCTTTATCCGCAAGAGTCCGAGCCCACAAGGGCGGTGTCAACGTCTGCAACTTCATTTGCTGGAGTATCGCTTCCAGACATTTGCAGGGCTGCAACGTGGAAGAATAGACACATTTTCACCCGACACTACTGCCTGGACTCAGCAATACTAAATGACACAGCGGTTGGTCAAGCAGTACTTCTTAATATGTTCCACTAAGGTGAGCCACCCCTGTCTACTCTCCTACCTCATTACACACGAAATATTTAGGACCCAAAGGTTCTTAATATTGGAAGGGCCAAGAGGAAACAGAAGAGTACATCCTCCTGGTTATAGTATTAGTCACGTTAAGGTACTCCTTTATTGATCTTACATATAGATGTTATTTGTAAGAGCTGTTTAATTATAGAGGGAGAACAGTTAGAGAGTTCCAATGTGAAGTGGCCACTCCTTAAGTGGTGTAGGAAAAGACCTTCCTTTTATTTATATTCCCTCACACACCCTAGTGGTGTCATGCTTCATCATCGGGACACCACGACCTCTAAAAGTCGTGGTGGGCTCAACCAATATTTCAGGTAGCACTAAGATAATATATCTGGCCAGGGGGATAAAGATTAAAAATTCACTGGCAGATTGGGTCTGGCAGGAATATTAAAATAAATTAACAATAGGGTTGTTTGGGGTATTATGGTCCTAGGACCCTAGGGCCAACATGTTTCAGTCCTTAACATGCCCAAACGAAATTGGTGCTGGACTTTCTTCAGGGCTATGTGCCCCCTGGAGGAAGGAAAGACAGGGAATTATCCTATACTATTTAAGAAAGGTCAGGTAGCTGCTCCTTTGTAGTTCACCGTTGATTTAATGTTGAATCACTCCATCTGTAGAAAGGGAAGGAAACAACACATACCGAGTCACATATAAGCTCACTTAAGTGAAGAAAGCTTGCTACTAACGAGGCAGTTAAAAGAAGCTCACCATACATAGTAGCCTATTTGGTTTTAAATTATAAAAACTTCACGGGGAGAATTCCATGCATCATCACCAATCTATTGGAACCTATTGCAACTTGCCTATTGTAACTTGCCCTTGACTGGAATTGTACTGGGGGCTGCTTTCTTGATGAAGTATCTGTCCTGTTTGACAGTGTTGGTCCCCCGGACTGCTCCCATGGGAATTGGTCGCCAAAGTAACCCAAAGTGACTGCATTTAAGATTTCTTGAAAAATGTTCTGTGTTAAAATTAGTTGAATTTGCCAATGCTTGTTCGCTGTTGAATGAACAGTTGTGATTTACTGTTTCTTCAAGTATTTATATCTCTGGAGCCCTCAAGTGAATCTTGTTTGTTTTGGTGTCTATAAATTCATAAAAAATAGTCTATTGTTAGAAATTGGTGTCAGTTTCTTGAGAGTCATGTTTTTTCCTTATTCAATTGTTTTGGTGCTGTTTATATGCTACATACGTGTTTCTTGTTTAAGCCTGACTGCTCAAAACCACAGCTACTCAGGGTTAAGGTAAGGTTTGATGAACAAGCCTGACCGGACCCAAAACAAGGTTGTGAGTTTACTACACAGTGAGGTCCCACAACCACCCCATATAAAAAGACACATTTCTTCACTGGGCCAAGTTCAGATATTTGATGACACATGGGAAACTTTCTTAGACTTTATGTGGCTGATTAAATGCTATTACACATGTGTTTATATGTATTTTAAAGGTGGACATTGATTTAATGTAATATTTTAGAGCTAAAGTTTAAATGCTATATTATGACAAGATAAGTGGTTCAGCACTCAATTTCGGAACTTGTTCGGAATACGTAATGAGACATATGTCTATTGTGCATAATTTGTAACTTCAATCAATATACATGTCTGTTATAATTTAGTCTCAACAAACAAATGTGAAGATAGTTTCTTCTTTTAGTAAATCTTCATTCACCTTTTCTCTTAAAATCACATCAATTCAACAGTAGCCAATGCGTTTCATCTGACAGGGACTTCTTCAGGGTTCAGTTCATATATTAGCATCATTTTAGTTAGCATCATTAGTTATATCCTTCCCGATAGCCACCTGTCTGTCCCAGCGCTGGGACGCCCCATTGCTGAGGCAGCCATGCGCTTTATAAGTATGCCTAATATAACATAACATAACATTTGTTCATCTGAATCCGATGAATTTTACAAGCTGTTTATCAAGTGTCAAAGTTTGGAGTACATTTGCTCCTTCAGTATACCTGCATGGCTTCTGCTTCAAATGGAAGTTTTAATGTTATATTATATTTGTGGAAATGTTTGCAAATCTATTTGGAACCTAAAAAAAGCATTGGCAAAGTACGGAGTAGCATGTAGTGGAGTGGCATAGAGTGGGGTAGATGAGAGTGGTGTGAGGTGGCGTAGAGAGGTGTGGAGTGGCAAGAAGTAGTGTACGTTAGAATGTAGTGGTGTACAGTGACATAGAATAGAATGGCATTCAATAGAGTGGGGTAGAGTGGCATGGAGTAGAGTACCGTAGAGTGGAGTGGAAAAGAGTGGTGTGGAGTGTAATGGAGTACAGTGGTGTGGTGTAGAACGGCATACAGTAAAGTGGAGTTGGTTAGGTGAGATTTGCATAGGGCGAAGTGTTATAGAGTGATGTGGCGTGGTGTAGAAAGGAGCAGTGTAGAGTGGCATGGAGTAGCACAGTTCTGGGTGTAACTAAAGCATCAATAGAGATGGCAGATAGGGTTAAAGTAAAAGTAGGAAAGCTCATTGCACATCCAGGAATAATACCGAAAACGCTTATAAAAATGGCTGTACATTGTTTTGTTTTATTTTAATTTTTAAAGACATCACATTGTTAACACAAAAGCCAAGTTAAATCATATTATGAGATCAGCAATAAGTCACACACAGTAACCTATGAAGGTTTTCTTTGTGCACTCAGTGCTGAACATCGGCTGACCCCTGCCGTGATATTTGGAAACATGTTCTGGAAGGTGTTTAGGGCCTTAAGGAATATCTTAATCTCCCACATGGTATTTGCCCTTCAGCCTCCCATTTTTTGTTTTTACTTGCTGCTTGACAAATCTATTGTTCTTAATAGAAACTTAAAAGAACCTTAAATCCAGCTTTTTCTCTTTCCTGGCTTCTCATTGGTACCTGTGCGTGCCACTTACCTTTCCTCAATTTCTATTGCCTGTAGCATATTTTCCTGCATTTACCAATACTTGATCCTCGTCGGCTTCTCTTATCAGTTTCCCACCAGCGAATACTGTTAACATCCGCTTTGGTGGTAATATATTTTCATAAACTTTAGCCTTTCACTCTTGCAGCATATATTTATTACAGTTTATAACCAGGAGAGATTAAGGGGCTTATTATGATGTCGGGTGGAATCACTTCTGCCGACACCGATTTGATCATGGGACCAACCGACCGCCTCATTAGGATGTGACCGAACACAGTTTAGTTGCATTCCTATATTTCACTATGGGAGTATACATCACGGCCGTAAACCGGCTGTAATGCATGTTCCCATAGTGAAATAGGAGGAGCGGTTCATCCCTGCACCCTGTAGCAGACACTTCAAGGTGCCTGTCACAGGGTGCCGGGATCAACATGGGGCCACCATAGGCGGCCGTGCTCCAAACGGGGCCTTGCTGAGGGCCCCCAAACACACTTTCGCAAATGGTTTCCATGTCGGACAGATCGGCATGGAAACCATGTCAGAAACCGTGCTTTGTAATCTCAAGGGCGGAAAGGTCCACCATTGACATTACAGGCAGGATTCCGACTGGCAGACAAGCCAGCCGGAATGAACGGCCTGTTTACTTCCCAACCGCCTCCAACATAATGAGACGGTCGGAAATTAAACCAACTGGGTCATTACGATGCAGCCCTTCAGTCGGAGCCTTTACAGGCCGTATCGTAGTCGCCCCTAAGTGATTTGCATATAATCACAGGATGTTGTACGGCGCCCCCGAAACTCAAACCGAGATCCCCAGCTCTTGAATCAGCAGCTCCGGCCACTGTGCTACATCCTCTCTTCTCCTGTGTTATCTGTCATGGAGCTCTTTCCTTCTCCCGGACGATGATTGATGAAAACAGCTCTTTATTCATTACATAGGCAAAACAGATGGATTATCAATGCTTGTTGTTGGTGCTGTCTCTTTCCTTCTTTTGCTCACCACACCACCCCAGTTTGGACTCCGCGATATGCAAATCAGTCTTGACCCTGTTCCTTGTGGGAACAGTCCAGCCCGAACTGCCAAGCCAGGTCGTCCCTGGAACGGAAACAAGCATCCTGGGACCGGTTTCAGGGCATCACCGTTCATCAGCCAGGCTAGCTTGAATCCAGTGAGTACAGGACCCATGTCTGGGCATACCCTTCCCACTTAGGGCGACATATGCCAAAGAAACAATTGATGGACGGAATGCTGGACAATGCAAACATTCACCCCCAGTCACAAGGATCTGGGTTTAATTCATCAAACTTTTGCTCACCACACCACCCAGTTTGGACACAGCCATATACAAATTAGTCTTGACCCTTTTTCTTGTGGGAACTGTCCAGCCAGAACTGCCAAGGTAGGTCCTCATTGGACCGGAAACAAGCATCCTGGGACCGGTTCGGGGCATCACCCTTCATCAGCCAGGATAGCTTGAATCCAGTGGTGTAGTGAGCATGGTACCCAAGGCTGAGTGGGCATACCCTTCCCACTCAGGGTGACATATGCAAAAGAAACAATTGATGGACGGAATACTGGACAATGAAAACATTCACCCCCAGTCACAAGAATCAGGGTTTAATCCATCTTTCTTTTGCTCGCCACACCACCGCAGTTTGGACCCAGCTACATGCAAATCAGACTTGACCCTGTTCCTTGTGAGAACAGTCCAGCCCGAACTGCCAAGCCAGGTCCTCCCTGGACCGGAAACAAGAATCCGTGACCGGTTTCAGGGCATCACCCTTCATCGGCCAGGGTAGCTTGAATGCAGTGGTGTAAGGAGCACGGGAGCCATATCTGGGTATACCCTTCCCACTTAGGGCGACATATGCAAAAGAAACAATTGATAAACGGAATGCTGGACAATACAAACATTCAGTCCCAGTCACAAGGATCTGGGTTTAATCCATCATTATTTTGCTCTCCACTCCACCCCAGTTTTGCACCAGCCATATGCAAATCAGTCTTGACCCTGTTCGGGCTGGACTGTTCCCATGGGTGCAGGGTTAAGACTGATTTGCATATGACTGGAATGGCATGGTGAGCAAAAAAACAACGGATTTAGGTTCTGAATTCTGTACTGGGGTGAATGTATGACATTGTCCTGCATTATGTCCATCAATTGTTCTTTTTGTATTCAGTATATGGGTATTAAACTCCGCCCATGTTTTACCCATTTTTAGAAATGGCTCCTCTTCCTGTCCTTTGTAAATGATGGCTTTTTATTCGTCGACAGGCTTAGTAGTCCCTTCGTAGCACCTCCCGCTCTCCTGTTGTTACCCCCATAAGGACAGCCCCTCTTACATGTGTTATTACTCTATAGCTTTCATTAGCAGTTCGAGAGAACTATTTACTTAATTAATGTACACAGCGGTACAAAAGGGGGTGGTCATACTGATTCGGTATTTAAGAGTAGGTAAATGGGATGTAGGTAATTTCTCTTTTTAAATTACCAAATCGGTAAGAATCGGTAATTACCGAATCGGTATTTACCGATTCGGTAATTGCCATTCATTCCTAAGGGCCTGGAGGCCCATAGGAATGAATGTCAATTACCGAATCAGTAAACACCGATTCGGTAATTGGGGGAAACATTGAAGGGTGGCAGGGTGTCACTTTGACACCCTGTTGCACCCCATCAATCGTGTATGGGTGCACATGTTGCAGACATACATGCCCTAAGGGCATGTATGTCTGCAACATGCCAACGTTTGAAAAGCAAAAAAAACGCTTTTTCAAGGCTTTTCATTATTTACCACCAACTTCTAGTTGGTGGTAAATAACGAATTCTTAAAGCCCTGTAGCACTGATTACAGTGCTATCTACATCTCATAATACAGATTCGGTAATTTTACAGAATCGGTAATTTTACCGAATCTGTAAAATTACCGAATCTGTAAAATTACCGATTCTGTATTTTAGGTGGCCTTACATCTCAATATCCAAATACCGGTCGGTAACGGCCGAAAATCGGTATTTTCGGCCATTACCGAGCGGTATTTGGATACCTACATCTGGCCCCAAGAGTTATGTGACTCTATGTGAATGAGAGGGGTCTTAAGCATGAACCACGCTGTTGTAGTTTTGTGTCACGGGCAGGACACTGCATAGTTACCAAGTGACACTTGTTCACGTCATCCCGTCCTATATTTTTGAACCACCTTCACTTTCCAGTCTGATATTTTAGAGTCTATTGTTACCATTCGTTTCATTACTTATCTGAGAGTTTTATGGCGTGTTGCGTGTCTGTCAGTTGATCTAGTGTTCAGGTAGGTTCAAGGGTCTGAGTATGATCGTCGAGCGTCGTTCCTGCCACAAGCTGACAGAGGGGACAGGAGCAGTGACGCCGCCTATCAACGCACTGTTGTGTCCTTTCATTTGCATCACCACCTCTTGCTAGTCAGTCTCCCATAGCTGCCTCGACCTGAAACTGGCACTACTCAGGTCTAGAATATTCCGTCGTTCACCCACCCACGCATTCACATATATGTGCACTCGCCTATTCATCCAGCCATCCATAAACTTCTCTTACCATTCATCTATTCGTACGCTTGCGTCATCAGTCGTGCATCCACCCACACACCTATATTCATCCTTCCGTCCACCCACTGACTCATTCCCTTATTCCCCCTCTCATATGCACAGAAGCACACACAGATAGAGACAAGCCCTTGTTTTGTTGCGAGGCTGCAGACAACACTCGCCGCAGGCTGGTGGGCAAGTCATTCTTTATGCAAAGGCTAGGTGCAACACAGATTTATTTTTATACTGGAGTGATGTATTGTTCAAAGTAAGTGTTCAACAGGCCGGATCAAATGTTGTAATTTTAAACAGGCAAGATCAAATGTTGTAATTAAAGGTGTCATCTTGTTAATTTTTGATCACATTTATATGTTGCATGTAAAGATTAAACTTATTAAAGGAGCCAGAAAGAAAGGAAATTACCTGTCAACCCATCTTTCTAAGTACATCTTTGGCCTAGACGTTGGTGCAATTTAACTTGCGAGCTTAAACAAGCATTTGCAATGCAATAGGTCTGGCATTTACGCAAGTTTAAGCTATTGCTATTGGGGGCAAAGACTCGGTATGTTTTGTTCTCTTACTCTCAGCTTGGCTTCTTTCGTCCTTAAAATAAAACTTAAGTGTTTCTTTTGTTTTTAACAAGGAATCACTTGCTACCCTGTAACATCTCACTTTGACATTGAATATTTTTACAGCACCATAACGTTAAAAACGCTCTCTAGAAAGGGGTCCGTTCTAGCGGTGCACTAATCCAGCATATTTATTATGTGACTGTGTGACCTCTGATCACAGCAGGATTGTTCGAAAATGTTGAGTGTGTTTGCATGCTAATAGGGGATAATCTGCTGCATGGCTAAACTTATAAGATCCCAAAGGCGAGACCTATTGGCTATGCCAATGCTTGTTTCCCTGGTGAAATGGATCCAAAAAATAACACTTTAGCTGCAAATGTCGTCTTTTTCAGACATTTTTCTATTCTAAAGTGCAGCCTAGGGCGGAGAGAAAAAAAAGCTTCAAAATAGGAAAAATAAAAAATAAACACAAAATAAAGCAAGACAAAGTGGTTGCAAAGTGGCCAGATTGGTTTTTCTTCACAACCAAACACATTAGCGCCACTTTACAGAGTTCACCAGTGAAATGCTACTTTCGTTTTCCCCTCTTTCTTTGAACAGCATTGTTTTTCCTGGATGGGAAAGTGCACCATTCCTGGAGGTACTGCAATACCTGGTTGATGCGTAAACTGGAAAAAGTTTAATGCGATCCTTTTCAGCAGCTTTCCTTATTTTAGTTTATAAAATGTGTTCAGGATGTGGTCTTTTTAAACCATACTGTTTACGTTTCTTAAGGATATAAGCAATGGATATTGAAACAGGTACCTTCCAGCCCTGTAGTCACGTTCCTAACTTTTCAGGCATAAACACTTAATGATTTCTGAATTTTAAGTGTAAAAGCGTAAAAGTAACTATGTTTTTCTTGCTTACTATTCACCCTCTCTACTTAATATTTCATTCCCTATGAGTGTTTCCTATTTCCAGGATGTTGTTACTTTTTTTTCCAACCAGCATATTACTCTTGCCTTCCCTCCCTCATAAACTATTTCCAATTTTCTGGTTCTCCAGGGCCGTGAGGTCATACCAATGACAAGAATGTTACGCAAATATCATCACTCACTGCATACAAAAAAAAGTAAAAATCATTGTCATTTAAAAACCAAGAGCTCTAGCTTTCAGAAATGCGAGACCTATTGCATTGCAAATGCTTGTTTTATAAGTTTGCTGTGAGCTCATGGACACGGCACACCAAGCATCTAATTGCAGAGAATCTCATTGTCTTGGACCCTGTGATTTTAGGAGCTGACCGTGGATGATGCCCACATCAAAACCATCAATGCCCTTGCAACAAAACTGGAACGGCAGAACAAGGAGGAAGTCAAGACGGTACATCAGCGACGACAGCAGTTAAATGACAGGTCATTGACTGGTTCTTGGGAGTGTGTTTTGCTGTGATATGTTTGCATCAACTCATGAAGCTTCCTTTGAGAGTGATTGTATCTTAATCCTACTTTGCTGTGGCTTACTGTTGAAATTTGAGGACTCACATTTACTCAAGGTTTGTTAATGGGTCTCATACTTGTAAAAAATACAATTAATTTTTCCAGGTAATGCGATGTATCATATTTGCCTCATAGACTCCAGGATAGACATATTCCCAGGCTAGAAAGATGACCCATGGGGATAAGTGGAGGACATCAGTCCTTGCTGTCACACTTAACCAGAGAATCAAACATGGTTGGAGTCACCACACTCTTACTAATTACCCACAGTATTCACCGTACAAGCTCTTGGTCAAGTTCTAGCCAATGTTTACTCTTATATCCATCCTTATGCGAGAAAGACATATTTATGTGCACATTTTCCCTCTTCACGTGAATGTCCAAATGAAATGACCAGGCTAGACAATGTGTGCAATGACCAACATACTTTTTACCCTATGAAACTTTTGCTGCCTTCTATAAAACATTTTTACAACTAAGATAGTTTTGCCAGAATTGGTGCAATTGACACAGCTCGACAGGGGCGATTTTAATTGACCTTGGGCCATATGTATCAAGCAAATTCGCATTCTCAAAGGCCGAAATTCGCAGAATTTCGGCCTTTGCGAATGCGAATTTGCTACATGGTATGTATTAAGCAAAATCTGGTGTAAAATAAGGAATCGCAAAATTTGCGATTCCTTATTTTGCAATTGCATTTAAGGAATCGCAAATTTTGCGATTCCTTAAATGCAATGTATGAAGCAAAAAAAATTGCAAAATGTCCTTAAGGAATCGCAAATTGCCACCAACTTCAAGTTGCGAATTCCTTGAAAAATGCACATTTTGCATTTTTCAAAGTGCCATGTGACGCACATACATGCCCTTGGGGCATGTATGTGCGCCACATGTGCACCCATGCATATTTCAGGGGTACAACAGGGTGTCCTTTGGACACCCCTGCACCCTTGAAATTATTCTCAATTTGCGATTAGCAAATTGCGAATCGCAAATTGAGAATAATTTCCCATTCATTCCTATGGGCCTCCTGGCCCCTAGAAATGAATGGGAAAGTATTCCTTAATTGCGATTCGCAATTTGCTAATCGCAATTAAGGAGTTTTAAGAAATCGCAAAAAAAAGCGATTTTGTACATACATACCCATTTGCGATTCCCAAATAGCGATTTCTTAAAAATCGCTATTTGAGAATCGCAAATGGGTATCTTGATACATATGGCCCCTTGTGAAGCATTGTTCAATGTTCATATCTGTCGATAGATTAGTACATGATCCCCTAATGGCATTTGCTACATACCTGTTGCATCATAAAATTTTGAAGAAATTGACGAAAGGAGATGAAAGCATAGAGGCTCGTAATGGAAAATAGAAATGACTTATCTTAAAGACTTATCTTGGTTGAGTCTTGAAATTTCTTTTAAGTTCTTGAATTTCATTTATCTTGGTTGAGTCTTCATATTGTATCAAATGAAGTAGTGGTTGAAGAGAGGGCACTGTAGTCTGGCAGTTGTGGATACATTTTGATAAAGTTGAAAGTCTTTAGTTTGATGTGGGTGCAAAGAGGGCTGACTTGACCACCTCGTCGCCAGATTTATGTTGCATCCAGTGAAGACAGGATCAGCTTTGTATGTTAATGAAGATTTATTCATAAGAACAAGTACAGCTCTCAAACTGCCAGAGTGTCACTCTGTCAAGCTCCAGTCTCAACTGAGTAGTCAGAGCCTAAACATTCCAATATTGCTAAGCAACAATGACATAAAAAGGAGAAGCTAAAGGGAGAGGTTAAGGGTTGTACATCTTAAAAGAAAACACCAAATATACAGAATAACATAAGGGCAAATAAACTGAATAAAACTAAAACAAGGGATATAACAATACCCCATTCCACAATGAATTCAGATGGTTATTTTGTTGTTTGCGGAAGTGTATATACAATTTGCACACTATAGAATGCCCTCAAGACCTTGGGACTTGTTTAGCTTCTGTCACTTTTCATCTCTTACAGGATGCCTTGTACTTGTACCAAGAAGCTGCCTGGTAATGCAATCAGTAACAACAGGATGGCATTAGCTACTCATACTCAACTTGGAAACTTTAAAAGTTCCTCACTGGTGTAAATAATTCCCAGCTAACGTATCCACAGAGGAACATTCCGGTATAGAGCTTATTCAGAAAATCCCTTGTGGAAAGCCCTAGACCTATCAGTTAATATAACTTGAATCCTAACTGCTTCGCCATTGTGCTTCAAAATGTGTCAGTTGTCACACGTTTTCCCACAATTCTTGAGGTGAAAAAAATAGAATGGGCACTTGCAAGGAATTTTTGATCAAGGTCCTACAAAAACTTCCGACAAGCCTCCCCATCATTGTGACTAATGTTTCACCATCCCCCTATTCTGCATAACAACAAAGAAAATGGATCAAAATAAACATTCTACAGAAGACATTATACAAATAAACAGCCAAACCGAACAAAAGATATGAAAAAATACAGCAAACTTTTGACAAAAGAATAAAGCCAATAGTGGAGAGACAGGAAAAAGCTGCAGAAGATGTTAGGCAGAAAGTAAAACATGTTTATGGTCCACAGCCAGAGTGATTAACACGCGTCAGTGGGCTTACAGAAGGAACAGTAAAAAAAGGGATGAACTAGGAAGGAAAAATGAAGGGTACAACTGTTGGAAGGCGAGAGTCACGAAGAGTAGTACACATGATAGTAATACACGTGAAAGTAAGGAACTGTCAGATTGGAGAGTGTTGGTAGAGAGTGAGGAAGGGTCAAGATAAGTTTTGGAATGGGAAAGATTTTAGACCAGTGAGACAGGTACTGGAAGGGCAGTGTTAGAGGGATGACATACATTTTGGGTGAGCAGAGTTGTCCAAAGGGTGTACAAGCCAGGGGATGGAAAACAAGGAAAGGTGGGACACATTCTTGTAGAGGGAGACTGGAAAGGCGAAATAAGTGTGAGAGGGAGAAAGTCAGGACGTGTTAGATAAGTCTTTGCAGGGAGAGAGTTAGGAGAGGTGAGATGTGCCGGAGGAAGAGAGAACCAGGAAGAATGCAACAAGTCTTTGCAAGGAAGAGAGCCAGGACTCAAAGTGGGCAAGTGATGAAGTAGGACAGAGGAAGACTGAGAAAAGTATAAGAGGTCATTGGTGTTGGTAGCAAAAGGAGAAGAGGAATGCAGTGAAGAAAGAGCAATTGATAGGTGGAGGATGAAGAAGGGGAGGGTGAGTTAAGGTTCATCGGATGCAACAAGTCTTTAGATTGACAAAGGCCTGAGAAAGGGAGAATAACGAAAATGAAAATAAAATGAGAAGCTTCTGGGGCATTCTGAGAGAGGCAAAGGACTCTGAGCAAATGTTTAGAGGGGTGGCCTCTTGGTGACTGCCATCAGGTGGGAAACACATTATCCCTTTGGAAATTATGTAAGTTAGGAAGATTGTGGCTGCTACTGGTGAGCTTATTTGGAGCAGGCATTCTCTTGAAGAATTCTACTTCCATCTTCACTACAATATCTACTACAAAGAGATCACTCTTCAGACACTGTGAGTCTTGTGGAAAACTGTGACTACATTCTGAACACCCACACAAAAAGTGTATCTACTGCCTTCATCCTGACCATCAGCTGAGAGACTGTAGAATATGCAGGACTTTTCCTCAAAAGACCTTAAGAGACAGAGAAGGATGTTTACTTCTGTGGCTACAGCAGCTCAAAATGAAGGATGACCCACTATCAGATGTTGAGAGTGATTCCTCTCTCAAAACTGTTGCCTCTAAGAAAAGGGCTAGTGAGGCAGAGATGACATCTCCTAACACTAAGGTGCTGAAGAAACACCACTCTTCTAAACGTGAAGACCAGCTTTCCTCATCAAAAGGGATTCCTGCTCTCTCTAAGGGTCAGTCTCCGCCCTCTATGCCTCCGAGATCAAAGTCTCCAGCGTCAAAATCTATGCCTGAAAAATAAAAACTCAGAAAATTGGCATCTCGTCGACGAGCTCGACGTCGATTCCTCCGTCGACGAAGTCCTCCGTCATCATAACTACGACGACGACTGCCACCTTCTCTTCACCTAAACCTGCTGTGGTGATGTAGTCGGCGTCCTCTCCGTCGACGCTTGTATCGGGGACGGTGAGGCCTCATTCATCTACTGCCTCTCTCTCTTCATCGACGCCGAAAAAGAAGAAGCATTCGTTGACGGAGGCCTCTTTGTCGACAAGACCTTTTAAGGATCAGCCGGTTCCATCGACGGTGGCCTCCTCGACGGTTACTTCGCCGATGGTTGCTTCGTCAACGGAAATTAAGCCTTCACAAACAAAGGTTCAGATATGTCCCTTGACAACGGCTGCAGCTTCGTCGGCGGAATATTTAGTTTCACCTCCTGGTTTGATGCCTTTAGTGCCTTTGAAGTCTTCAGCAACTCTTTTGCCATCTTTAGAATCTAAGAAGGTTCCTTTGCTCCAATGTCGACAGTGTTCTATGGACCTTTTACTGCCAATTCAAGGATCTCCAAATCTTCCAGTGCAACTGTTTGATTATGGGGCGGATGAGGAGGATTCAGAGGAGGATGATAGGTTTTGGGCTGCTCGTAGTGCTTCGGAGCTTCTCATCAAGTGCCAGGATATAGAAGATGATCAAGAATATGATTATTACTTAGAGCCAAATATTCAATCACAGCCTGAACATTTTACTGCACCGATGCCTATGTCACTCATTTCTAATTTGCAACATATCCTTGATGACTATTATCGCCATTTTCCTCCTTCAGAGCCAGCTTCATCAATGCCTATTCCTCCGCCTTCCTCCATCATTGGGCCGCCACCTCCTGTTTCTCTGGTGGCATCAACATCTCAAAACATAGAGGACACACATACCACAGATGAGGAAAGAGAAGAAGGGGAGTTAGATGATAGATCCCGATTCTCTGAGTGGGACAATTACCAAATCCAAACTCCGTCGCCTACCACTCCAACTCCTGTTGACTCTCCACCTGTTGTTTTAGGTGGATTTCATGTCCCTATGGGCAGAGCGGCCAAGAGATTCCATCTCCCTATGGTCTCCAAGGACGAGGACTGTTTTTTATATGATTTCAAAAATCAGCCACAGAAACAGGTGCGAGCTATACCTATAATTGATTTCATCTGGCAGGAGGGTTTGAAGGTCATGAAAACCACTGCCTCCATTCCTGCAGTCCTACCATGCCTAGATAAGAAACTCAAGGTGCCAGACAATTCACCAGCCTGTCTAATTGGTCAACCGAAGACGGATTCAGTTATTCTCAGGCGGCACAACGTCTTGCCAGTAATCCCTTGTCTCCTTTGTTGGCTCGTCCTGATCGTGAGTGCAGACGCCTTGACTTCATTGGGAAGAAATTCTCCACCATGGCGGCAACTACTGTCCGGGCGGCTAACTCCTGTGCCATCCTAGGCCGCTATAATAGGCAAATGTGGTCGTACATTTCCCCCTTTATTGACATGTTGCCTGAAGCCTCTAAAATGGAAGCTTTGAAGATTCTCCAGGAGAGTGAGCAGATCACTGCTGAGATCATTGACTGCACAGCGGATGTCTCTTCCATGGGGTTTCGCCAACTAGCAGGAGCGGCAGTCCTCCGAAGGCAGGGCTGGTTAAGAGCTACTTCTTTTCGGCAGAAAGTACAAACAAAAATTATTGATATGCCTTATGACAGCGAATCATTTTTCGGGCAGCACATTGACGACGCCCTCCAGGCAATTAAAAAGGACACCAACAACGCACGTGCTCTTGGCACATTACAATTTAAGAAGCAGCCTTTTTGTGGTATGAGGTGGTGTGGCTCCTCCTATTCCTTTCAAGGAGGCTACAATCTAAACAGGCAGTACCAGTCCTATCAGGGACAACAACGTTACTCTTCCTCCCAGCAACAGCGGTCTTTTCGTCAACCACCAGCTGGATGTATGACATTACAACGCATGCTTTTACATCGTATGCTTTTACAACGAGGTTTTTACAACGCATACCATTACAATGCATAGTGCTTTTAGGCGCTGGATAGTGAATTGTTTAATTTACTATTCCAACTCCAGTCCCCGTGGATAGTAGGGAAGGTGTTGGATAGTACATTAAACACATTCCCTATCCTAGAGCGCCCCCCAGCGCAATGCGTTGTAATGGTTTGCGTTGTAAAAGTTGCGTCGTAAAGGCACTGCGTGGTAAAAGTTGAGTTGTAAAGGTTGTTTCCCCCACCAGCTGCCTCTTATAAGCAGTACAGATGAAAATCTTCCTACAGAGGTAGATTCCTAAAAAAACAGGGACAGCTGCCACCTGCCAACCACTCTACCCATCAATCCAACCAAAGTTGGAGGTCGAATCTCCCATTTCTTCTCAAATTGGTCTGTCATTACTACAGATCGATGGGTTTTGGACATAGTGTCACACCCTAGAATTTGTAAAATGTCCCCCAAATTCTCCTCCCAGAGGTTCTCCTCCTGCCCACCTGAAAGAACTTTTAGGCCAAATTAAAGTCATGTTAAAAAAAAGGAGCGATCGAAGTGGTTCCAAACTTACAAAGGGGTGCAGGTTTCTGTTTCTTCCTCTTCAAGAAAAAATCGGGGGAGTGGCGCCCCATTCTGGACCTTCGTTCCCTCAATAAGTTCCTTAAGAAGCAATCATTTTGGATGTTGTCTCTCCAAGAAGTACTTCAATTACTGTTTCAAGGGATTACATGACAACACTGGACTTTCATGATGACTATTTTCATGTCCCCATTCTACCAAGACACAGAAAATTCCTGCGCTTCAGAGTGGCTGGCAGAGACTTCCAATTCAAGGTCCTTCCGTTTGGCCTCTGCTCTGCGCCCCGAGTGTTCACCAAGGTCTTGGCACCGGTGGCAGCACACGTTCGTCAAGCGGGTGTCCACATTCTTCCTTACCTCGACGACTGCCTTATAAAGGCGCAGTCGTTTACAGTGGCAACCAGACACACTCAAACATGCCGATCTCCGTTTCAGCCTCTAGGTCTGTCCATAAATCTGAAGAAGTTGCACTTCACCCTTTCTCAGGTTCGGACTTTCTTGGGAGTTATGATAAACACTCAGAAGGCAAAAATCAAATGAAAGATAACAACGAATTTCCAAACTGGCATCTCTTCTACGCGCAAGAAAGTCCATTTCTGTTCGAAAGTTCAAGTCGCTTCTGGGAATGCTATCTTCCTGCATCCCTCGAATTCCCAACTGTTGCCTCAAGATAAGACCCTTGCAGGAGGAAATCAACAAACATTGGCAACAGGTCTCAGGGTCCTTCGACGATGTAATCACCATCACATCTCGGATGCAAAAAGGGTTGCTATGGTGGACTCACATGCCAAACATCCCGGCAGACCGCTCCTTTGTAGTGGACGCTCCAAATTTCATCCTTACAACAGACACTTCCATCGAGGGTTGAGGGGCGCATCTTTAGGGCCTCACAGTCAAGGGAAAAAGGGATGCACATCAACAAACTTGACTGCTGCGACCAGATTCGACTCTCGGCCAGAATTGGAGACGATTCATTCCCCCATCGTGTGACTCGTGCGACAGTTTGAAGATAATTGATTTATGTATCGCCGAAGTGGACGTTCCGACGCCACCTGACGGCTATTGCCCTTCCTGGACCACTCATCACTCCAGGAATACACTGTCCTCCACGTGCCACCCGGATCGGGACCAACTCGAGCTTGACTGCATTTGAAA
Organism: Lissotriton helveticus; assembly: GCF_964261635.1. NCBI lineage: Eukaryota > Metazoa > Chordata > Amphibia > Caudata > Salamandridae > Lissotriton > Lissotriton helveticus. The sequence continues at coordinate 138,002,619 of NC_136070.1, forward strand.
TCTTCTACATTGGTCCGATAATCTTTGATCCACGCACTGTATCCAGCCCACTATGTCCTGAAGATGATCCCCATTCATACGGATCGAAACGCCGTCGACCCAACAGCCAGACTCCAGGCGCCCCTCCACATTGGTTCTCCTTAAAAAACACTGAACTGTGAAACTAGAATTGAATTGGAAACCTTTGTGTACTTTCACTGTATATATTTGCACCTTGCACCTTGCGCCGTTCACGCTGTATTTTCTGTCACTTGCGCTGCCGTAGTGTCACAACTCACTGCACTCGTGCACCTTGTACTACCCTATGGGCTGATATTTGTCAATTGTTTAATTGTTCACACAGTGCTGCAACGAATTGTGTTTATCTGCCCCCATCCTTTAATTTTCCTTTGAATATAAAATATTGCTCTTTAGCATTATTATGAACGAAATAACTGACTCCTTGATTTTTGTAGGATAATACTGTATAGATATCCTTATCAAGTACTGTTTAGTAACGTGTTCAATAATACCAGTTGGGATATTGTTTTGTATATAACTCCTTAAACCCCAATCCCAATAGGTTGATGGGTTCATACTCCTGTTTCTCCACATATACATCAACAAACTTGGCACATAAACCTCTTGGAACTACTGGCATTATTCCCAGCGCTGAAATCCTTTTGCACCCTCCTTCAGGTAGCATCAGTGTTGATCCGGACGGACAACACAGCAAGCATGCATTATGTCAACAAAAAGGGAGGCACGAGGTCTACTTTGCTGTCCCTACAAGCTCAGCAGATTTGGAATTGGGCGATTAAACATCAAATAACTTTAACAGCAGTTCATGTTCCAGGAGTGTCCAACATTATAGTGGACTCCCTGAGCAGATCAATCTCATTCAACCACGAGTGGGAACTTCATCAACCAATGCTAGACCACATCTTTCAGCTAGATTCTTCCGCTGCTCAAGAAGCCGTCTTTAGACCCTTCAGTGCCTGAGAACTACCGTCCTATCTCGCTGCTACCAAGTTTGGCGAAAGTTTGTGAGAAGGCCGTCACCTTCCAACTCACCAAGTTTGTTGAGGAGACAAAAGGGCTTCATCCGGCCCAGTTGGGCTTCCGTGCTGCTCACAGCACGGAATCCGCCTTGTTGGAGGTTGCAGAGGCAATTCGGGAGTGTCTGGATGCCCGCGGGAGAGCAGCATTGGTTATGCTTAATCTCTCTGCGGCATTCGACACCGTCCCTCATGCCTTGCTCCTCAATCGCCTCTCTGACATAGGCATTGCGGGCAAGGCTTTGCACTGGATTAATTCCTTCCTTGAGGGCCGGCAGCAGCAAGTCTGGCTTCCCCCGAGTGCCTCTGCGTCCCTGCCGGTGTCCACGGGAGTGCCACAGGGTTCATCACTTAGCCCCCTCCTTTTTAACATCTATGTGACTCCGCTTGTGTATTTTGCGGAGTCACTGGGGGCTAAGGTTATGGCTTACGCCAATGATACCCAGCTGTTGTTTACCTGGCACAAGGTGGATGATTCTGTTGGGATTGCCCAACACTGCTTATCCTCTGTTTTTCACTGGCTGGCCAATGCTCAGCTGAAATGTAATGAAGGGAAGTCTGAGGTGCTGTTGTTTGGCTCCTTTCCTTCGGATTTCAGAGAGAGGCTTTGGCCTCTGGGTTTTCCTCGGCCCTCGAAAAGAATTGGCGCCGTGAAAAATCTCTGCGTCTGGTTCGATCAAAACCTGAACTTTGTGACGCATGTGAAGAAATTGGCCGGCACTTGTTTCGGCATACTTAAGAGCTTGAGGACGTTTCTTCCCCTCTTGCCGAGTTCTGCCAGAGAAACAGTGTTGAGTGCGCTAATCTTGTCCCGCTTGGACTACGCCAATGCCCTCCTGGTTGGCTGCTCGGGTCCCTGGTCAAAAAATTGCAGGTGGTGCAGAACTCTGCGGCCAGACTTCTTATGGGTCTATCTCCCAGAGATAGTGTACGGTCACATCTGCATGCCCTGCACTGGCTGCCAGTTAAATCACGCCTGAAATTCAAAATGCTGACTATTTCTCATCGGGCCCTGTATGGTACCGGCCCCTTATACCTACAAAAGAGATTCGCCTTCTATGTGCCAGGGCGACTCCTTCGGTCTTCCGCCCAATGGCTGATGCAGACCCCGAAGTTCAAGCGTCAGCGTCTCGGTGGCAATTCCTTTGTGCGCAGGGCTGGCCTGGCCTGGAATTTGCTGCCCTTAGCCTTGCGGACCATTCAAGACCCATTGATCTTCAAAAAGAAACTCAAGACTTTGCTGTTTTAATCAGACAATCTGACATTTCTTTCTTTCAGGAGCTAGCGCCGGGACACTTTAAGTAGCTGTGCGCTTTATAAATTCAACATAACATAACATAACTTTGTGGACACCCCAATCTGGATTTATTTGCAACGAGGCGAAACCGCAAATGCCCATTCTACGCAAGTTAGCTTCCCTAACCAGAGTCGTTTAGGAATGCCATTTTGATGTACTGGTCAAAAATCTATGCATATGCTTTTCCACCGATTCCTCTAGTCCCAAGGGTGCTTCAGAAAATGCGGAGAAAACTATGTTGCATCCTTCTTCTAGCCCCCAGATGGCCTTGCCAGATTTGGTTTTCAGAACTCCCCCTCCTGTCGCAGAGCGATCCGACTGCAATTGGTCCAGTCCTGGATCTTCTGACAACAAACCAGGGACAGGTCTGCCATACGGATCCAACACCTCTGAGATTGGCAGCCTGGTGCCTGAACACTATGAGTTTGCCAACTTAGTGATCCCTTCGAACTGCAGGGAGGTCCTTGCTAACACCAGGGCACCCTCCACTATCAAAACCTACAAACTTAAGTGGAAACGGTTATGTCTGTGTGAAGCTTCAAATGTTTACCCGGTTCATTCTACGCCGGAGCAACTTTTGCCTTTTTTCTTACAATTGGCAAGATCTGGGCTCTCTCACTCTACCCCTAAGGTTTTTCTTGCCGCAATTTCCAGATTTCGACAGGATGGTTCCAACTCTCTTTATTCTTCAAGAATAATACAACAATTTGTCAAGGGCTTATTTTGAATGTTCCCACCAATTTGACGTCCACCTCCGTCTTGGCATCTGAACGTTGTGTTGGCTCAACTCATGAAGTCCCTATTTGAGCCCATTCACAAGGCTGATCTCAAATTAATCTCTTGGAAGACTTCTTTGCTTTTAGCTCTTACTTCTGCTCGACAAATCAGCGACATACAGGCTTTTACTGTTAAACCGCCTTTTCTTCAATTCACCAAAGATTCAGTGGTGCTCCGCACTAACCCGGCATTTATCCCTAAAGTGCCTTCTGATTTCCACTTAAATGAACTGGTCCTCTTAAATACTTTCTTTCCTAATCCAGTCGCCGGCGGAAAAGACTTTACACTCCATAGAAGTTAAAAGGTGTTTAAAATTTTATCTGAAAAAAAGATCAACTGTTTGTAGCTTACGAAAGAATGCGTAAAGGACAACCAGTAACCAAACAGACTATTTCACGTTGGATATCTTGTACAATTTCCTTTTGTCATCAACAAGCGGGAAAGACACTTCAAACAGCCGTCAATGCACACTCTACCAGAGCAGTCTCCTCTTCTGCTGCACTTTTTAATGGAGTGCCTCTTCAACAAATTTATGGAGCAGCAACAAGGTCCAGCAGACACACCTTTACCAAGCACTACTGTCTGGAAGCTGCATACAATGCGGACACAGCCGTGGGGCAAGCAGTGCTACGTAATCTTTTTAAATAGTGTGAGCCTCTGTTTTCTTCCCTCCTCCTACACAGAATGTATATGTATATATGTATATATGATATATATATATATATATATATAAGTTCTACACCTCCTCCGAGGTTGCCGGGACTCCAGGACAGCGGTGCACCCCAGGGTCGGAGGTTGCCCTGTCTTTCAATAAACAGTTTCCCAAAGCAGAAACAAGTGCTGATACACTCCACTCCAAAGACGTTTCACCACTCCAAGATTATGTTTGCAAAAAAACGGGTTTATTCAATGCATGATTTCAGCATGGTATATCAAAATGATGTTATATCATTTTGATATACCATGCTGAAATCATGCATTGAATAAACCCGTTTTTTTGCAAACATAATCTTGGAGTGGTGAAACGTCTTTGGAGTGGAGTGCATCAGCACTTGTTTGTGCTTTGGGAAACTGTTTATATATATGTATATATATATATATCTATATATATATAGATATATATATATATGTATATGTGCAAAAAAGGGTTTTGTTTTGATATATATTGAATGAAAGAACTCCAAAAAACCTCCGGCAAGCAGCACAGCAACACCGGCGAAGAAGGAGACGGACCACAGGCTCAGGTACGATGATTTATTCTTGCACAACAGAAAACAGCTACGCGTTTCAGGCTATGAGAACCCTTGTTCACACTGCAAGTCAATAAAGTTTGTCGCTTTTTTATATGCATAGTTGTGCTCACCCTCATTAGTGACATCATTAATCACATGATCATAAAAAGTGAAAACGTACTTAATTTTGTTTCTCACTTACATTTTTTTCTCTTTCCGAATAATTCATTATTTATAATACAAATTATCAATAATTTTATCTCAATGCATAAAATGCAATAATGAAACATTACATCTATTTGTGTATTTTTTCAATGTTACCCAAGAACTATTTCACTGACATTCTATCTGTATAAATACATTTAGAGAAAAAAAAAAGGATAACTCATTTGTACACATCCTAATCACCTTGGTTTTTGTGTACCAAGGTAAAAATGTAATTTGTGCAAATAGTATTATATGATCAAATTAGTGCAAAACTAGCAAAGCAGCAACTGATTTTAAAAGTGCAGAAAACTGTGGAAATTCTGTGCAAAGAAGAAGCATTTATAAAGTGCACAAAACTGTCCGATTCAAGAAGCGTATCAATATTTATAACAATATTTCATATCAGAGCCCTGAGATGGATTTGCTAAAATCATATAAATAACCTTCCAAAATTCATCATAACAGTATAAAAAGTGCTAAAAAGAGATGATATTATAAATAGAATCAATATAAATATATACAAAGTTATAAAAAAGTGCATTTTCATCTTATATACAAACTGTATCAAAAAGCGTAAAATTCATAAAGGCCCGGTATTTTAAATATTCTCCAATTATCAGACTGTATAGTAGGACATATAATCTTTTGGCATTTCCTGCTCATCTATGTATATATGTATATACACACATTATTTATGTTTCCTCAATATTAGGGAACCTATATATTGGGAACTTGTTTGTTAGAAAAAATGTATTATGCATATATATTCTAAAAACGTCAGGTCTGATCTAGATAATAAACAGATAGAGATTTTAAAAATAGATTGTTGTAAAATGAGAAGCAGTTTGTAGGAATTGCACAAATCAGATTGTTACAGAAAATTGTGCATTTCTTCTGTGTTGTTTAATCCATTTGGCCATTTGCTATCAAATTCTAAAATCATTTTGGTCTCAAGTTGTCTTAACAAGCGCTCACGATTCCCTCCTCTTCTCAGTTTGGGGATAGCTCCAACTACGAAGTATTTTAAACAGGCCACATCGTTGTTATGAACATTCTTAAAATGCCGGGCCACCGGGTAAGCTGGATGTTGTAGTATTCTGACATGCACCTGTAGCTTAGTACTTCCAATATAATTCAAGCCACAGGTGCATGTCAGAACGTACACAGCAAATTTTGTTTTGCAATTGAAGTTACCTCTAATGGGCACCTCGCGTGTACTATATGGTGTGGAGTAATGAGTCGCATTGAGACCAAATTTACATGCTCGGCAGCTTGTGCATTTCCGAAATCCGTTAATAGACTGTAACCAGGATAATTTTTGTCTCATTTCCTGTGCTGCCTTGTCCAAGACAGACCCCATATTTCTGGCTCATTAAATGTAATTGCAGGATTCTCAGGAAGTCTGCAATTGAGCACTGTATCAGATAGGACAATAGGACAATTTTTCTTTACAATAGCTTTTAGTTTTCTTTCCTCACTGCTAAAGGTAGTCATTAGCCGTGGGCATTCATTAGAAGTGTTGGAATTAGCTATAGCATCAGGTGTTTCTGTTGTGATATCTACCACACTGCTCATTTTAAATAAGCTATCTCTAGATCTAAGTTTAGCTTTTTTTTTTTTTTTTTGTAAAACTTTTTATTAAATTCAAAACTTACATAAACAGAAAAAGAAAACAAAACACAAGGCAGTACATTACAGATGTGTCGCTTCGGTGTCGGGGGAGGGAGTACACATGCAGTCCAATCGGCAGATTCATACAGTGAGGAAAAGGGGGTGGAGGAGACCAGGAACAGGCAAAAACGTCTAATTAATCGTGGAGGAAACTATAGGTTGGGAGGAAGACAGGTCAGTTTCAAAATCTGTGGGAGGGGGGGTACATATATCACCACGGTATGTGTTCCATTGATTCCAGATCTTACCCCATTTACGGGGCGTGCCACGGGCAACATATACTGTCTTCTCTCGAAACATGCACCAATCCATGTTTTGTTGCCACAGCAGAACCGTCGGTGGCCTCTGAGCACCCCATAATTGGGCTATGTCTCTCTTAGCAATCATATTACCCAGGGTCACCCATCGAAGCTGCGCACCGTCATAGTCATTCGGTTCCCAGACATTCAACAAGCATCTCCTCGCCTCAGGCATTGACTGCACACCTGTGACCTCACTCATAACCTCATGCACCCGAGTCCAGTAGCGTGTCACGACAGGACATTCCCAAATGATATGGAGAAATGTACCCACGAGACCACACCCACGCCTGCACAGATCATCCACAGAGAAACCCATGCGCACCAAACGGGGACCAGTTACATACACCCTATGAAGAATTTTGAGCTGTACAAACCGAAGGCGCGCCGGGATCGCCACTTCCTTCGGGGAAGAGATCGCAGCCTGCCAGTCCTCATCATCAAGTTCCAGACCATCACTGGTCCAGACCTCTCGAAGGTGACAGAGGAGGTCAATCCTGTTGTTGATCAACTTTTTGTATATGAGCGAAATCGTGCTGTCCGGGACGTACCCGTCCAGAATCCGATCCTCCAGCGGGGACGCCTCCGGAATATCTGTGCCCAAGGGGAAAACAGATAATATTGCATGTCGAATTTGCGCATAGCGAAAGAACTCCCTATCACTCAAATCATACACAGCTTTTAGCTCCTCAAACGTCTTGACCCTACCCTTGGTCCACACATCATTCACCCTGCTGATACCAATCACATCCCACTTGTCAAAACCCTTCGATTTCCAGAGGGACCCGAGCCTATCAGACGCGTAGAGGGGAGTCGCACGAGTCGGTTTATCTGTCCAGCCCAGAGTCGCCGTCGCACGATACCACACCTGCACGGCTGTCATAGTGGGGCCCGTGAGAGTCCTGCAGACAGACCTCGTGTACAGACCCCTGTTATAATCTCCGCCGGGCAACAGCCACTTGTCCATTTCAAACGCCGGGTTCGGCGAAGGACCGTAAGTACCATGGTTAATCGCCCCCAGCTGAGAGGCCCAATAGTAACGGCGAATGTCGGGAAGCGCGATGCCCCAGTCATACCACGGGAGCGTCATCTTCGCTAGGGCAATACGGGAACGCCCCCCCCATATCAATCGCCTCTGTAGACTTTCAACCTCCCGAAAGTAGCTAGCAGGCACCGTGTTGAGCGTGTTTTTCAGCGCATAGAGGAACCGGGGCAGCGACATCATCTTGAACAGCGCTGCTCGTCCCAGGGGGGAGAGAGGGAGCCTACCCCACGCGACAACATCAGTTCGAAGGCGCTGGAGCGGGGGCAGCAAATTGCGTTCATAACGAAGTACAGGGTCTAAGGTAATAAAGATCCCCAGATACTTAAAACCTTCCCGCACCACCGAAATAGGGCAGCCACGGGGCAAGAGAGGAGCCTCGCCTGAGAGAACATAGACGCACGACTTAGACCAGTTGATGACGAGACCAGAGTTTTTACGGAAGGAGGTCAAGACGTCAAAGAGGACGATCAACGATTTCCGAGGTGACGTGAGGTACAACAGGATATCGTCCGCATATAAGGACACCCGGTCCTCGAAGTCCGAGTTCCATCTGATGCCTTTCAAAGATGGCTCCCATCTCAACCAGGCCGCGAGTGGTTCCAAAGCGAGGGCAAATAAAAGAGGAGATAAAGGGCAGCCCTGGCGCGTCCCCCTGCCGAGGGCAAATGGGGCGGAGACACGGCCGTTTACGACCACTTGTGCTAAGGGATCGGTGTAAAGCAGTTTCACCCAGTTAATAAAGTTCGGGCCGAAGCCAAATTTAGAGAGGACCGCCCAAAGATATGGCCACTCCAGCGTATCAAACGCCATGGTGGCGTCCAGAGACGCCAAAATGTCCGGTTCACGCAATGTCCCCGCCCGCGCGAGGACACCATGCAGGCGCCGGAGGTTCAATGCCGTGTTGCGGTGTGGTATAATCCCGGATTGGTCCGGGTGAACCAGCTCGCTTATGACAGTTACTAAGCGGTTGGCCAGCAGTTTAGCCAGGATCTTCGGTTCGGCATTGATCAGAGATATGGGCCTAAAGGAGGTGCAGCGGTCGCGTGGCTTACCCTCCTTGTGAATCACAACTATGGTGGCCAATCTTTGGTCAGGGGGAAGGGAACCTGACTCCAACGATTCCAAGAACATCGACCGTAGATATGGGGCTATCGTATCCGGACGGAGCTTGTAGAGCTCAATGGGGAGCCCATTGGGGCCCGTGGCCTTCCCCGAGCGGACCGAGCCGATGGCAGTAACTACCTCCTCCACCGTGGGCGGCGCCTCGAGGAGCCCCCTCTCAGGGTCCGACAAACAAGGCAGTGAGAGGTCTTGCAGAAGTAGCTGGGAGTCATGCTCGGGTCTATCGGACACCGGGGAGTACACATCCCGGAAATAGTCCGCGAAACATTCCACAATGTCAGCGGGGTCAGTGAGACTCACTTCATTCATATTCACAATCACAGGGACCACTCGACTTGCGCGCTCCCTCTTATCCAGCCAAGCAAGCAGCTTCCCTGCTTTGTCTCCCACATCATACAAACGTCCCTGCTGTTCCCTGCCCATTTCTTTCGCCACATCAGTAACTAGTGCTCTGTAGTCAAGTTGTTTAAGACTCAGTAGTGAGGTACTGGGTTTTTAAGAACCGGCACAGAACCGGTAATCCAGCGGTGCCAGGGGATCAACACCCAGAGACCTCGGGTTCTCCTGAGTCAGACCGACAGAAACTCAGAGTTTTCTAGGTGAAGTCAAAGATTAGTTTATTGGCTGCAACCAAGGTGACAGGGTCCTAGAAGTACAATACGAGTATATTCAGGAGACTGCACACTTTCACGAAGTCAGGCTTCTCTTCTTATACGTAATATTCAGCCTTGAGCAAAACATTCCTTGGATTCGTGGTATTTCATTTATGGTTACTGATTACAAAAGAAAAAGCAGAGTCATGATGACATGTACATATTTCACGTCGTGCTGCCCATAACAAATCATCCGGCAAGGCCCAACATTTCATCAGATATCGCTGGACCCCTAATAAAAATGGTCACCTCCCCATCATAAAGCAGGTGAAGGAAAGGAGTGGAGAAAGATGTGAGCGAGATATGGCAGGTGTGCGCGCTGAAATGGTTTTATGGCTGGTTGAGCTTAGATGCTATCTTGCTCGGCCACTGGGAGGGAACTGACCTAACGAGTTCGGCCTGGGGCAATGGTTCTAACTTGTACTGGGGTCAGGGAGAAGTCGATTAAGGAGTATGTGTCCTTGTGGAATCAAATTCAACTGAATTAAGGCCTATGTAAAGGGCAACATGCAGCTAAGGGTTTAGAAGGTAAATGACGATTTCGAGGTGAAATCGTCACTCGAATATGCCGAAAATACATGTACTTGATGTACTCGTCATTCTCAGTCTTTTGATACCAAATTCGTCCTATTTCGACGAAGTTTTTATTCTCGAGTCCAGTACTATTATATGAATCCAGATTTTTCAGAACCACAGACCCTCCTTTTGCCCTTACATAGGCAATTAATCTATCCTCATGTTAATCTGAGTCCAGATCTATATTCCTAAAGTCATTGAGATGTTGCTGCAACATCATTCTAGTGCTGAGCTCATGTCTTGACACAGGCTTCCTTACACATGATGTAACACAGAGGCCACATATTGCAGGAGCACACTGTATGCATAGACAGAACAGGAAAAGAATGGCTAAGACCATCCCAATGACCATCAGAATTTTCCATCCCCAGGCAGATATCAGTCCCCAGAACCATCCCATTAATGACCAATCTCCTTTATCCACATGGATAGATTCGGAAATTTTATGTAGTTTGGAGATGGCCCCATATACTGTTGGAGCATTATCTGGAATAAAAATGCAACAACTGGACTGGATCAATTTGCATACTCCACCTCGGTCCGCAAGTATTACATCCAAAGCGACCCGGTTCTGAAGGGTCATAAGTCGATCCGACTGGAGCTCAGCAGTCAGGTTACTAAGGGCACCAGCAGTTTCAATCACGGTGGATGCAACTACCCTTGTCATTTGCCTTATGTTTCTGCTGTTAGCCATGGCTCCCCAGAACGGCAAAAAACCCATTGCAAAGTCACCAAATTCTTGACCTGCAGTGTCTTCTTTACTCAAAACACCTCTAACTACCCTTGTCCGATGGTAATCCGCCGCTGCTGTGTAGGTGGGAGGTAACAGGAATGAAACAAAACATGAGCCCGTGAAGTCAGGGGGCAACCATGTATAGGCTCTATCATGGCAGATGAAATAAGTACCCTTAGCGGCTAAAAAGGCAGGGGAAGTCTGAGATCCAAAAACGTACGTTTCTGTACAGACACTCTTTCCTAGCTGAGCTCTGGGATTCCTACCAATACCTTGCAGACACAGGTGACCTTGATGGGGTACGATCCAGATAGGGGACGATCTCTTGGCTTGCTGTTTCCCACTTAATGTAGTGCCATATCCGGTCACATTCCAACCTACATATGCAAGTATCTCATCATCCGGGGTATCTTCGTAAGAAGTTACATCCTTGATCATGTCAACTATACCCTTGACTAGGGCGCTAGTCTTGAGGTTGTCTTTTACAGAACGTAGGGGTTGGATTTCTCGTGCATATATGAATATTGTCCTATATGCCCATGCTGACCCATTGTGACTAAATGGCAGGACCAAATAGGGGATACCTCTATCCGTGGTGTGGGGCATGAGACCACACACCCAACAGTTAGTTGTGTTCATTACAAGTTGGTGTTGGTGTAATAACTGAACGAAGGAGTTATTGATGAATTCTAATCTCCTATTTGATTCGTGGTCAGGCAAAGGGTGGAAAGAATGAGAGGAAACAGTAGGAGGAGGTATGGGTGATGTAGTGGGCGCAAATGTCACATGAAAAGAGAATAAAACATAGCTTATCAAAAAGACCATTACGCTGAATAGCATAAAAATACACATTATTATAAAAAATGTCTTCGTTATTGTTTTTAAAAGTCTCTGCTTAAAGTTCATTTGTTTGGCAGGTCTCTCCACATTAGGAAACTCCATCCTCTCTAAGGTGCTGCCCGCGGTGGTAGGTTGTTTCTGCTAAAGGATGCTTCCGTCAGTCTAGGGCAGCTCCCTTGGACCAACCGGAACCAGCGACCTATCGCCGTCAGCTGCACCCAAAAGTCTTTAATCAACCGCGACCCTAGCAGCGGAACCCGGATGGCGGTTCGAAAAAAAAAAAAAAATAAGCAAGTTACCTAGATGGGAGAATCTGCACTTTCAAAAATAGGATTTGGGGAAAAACACACATTTTTATTAGTCCACAGGTTTTTCTCTCGGATCATAAAATAAATCACTTTTACTTTAGTCTGTTTTTCTTGGTCGCAAATTGTAGCGTCTTTTCCCGGGTACTGTCTGGTCCAGAAATAGTAGCTCAGGTTCCACAGAGTTCAATTGTTCTGGTGGTGGCGCAGTTTCTTGAAAAATGTTCCCACTTTCACAATCAGGATTAGCTTCTTTTACACGTTCATCAGTTGTGCGTTTTGAGTCAGTGCCTCCTTTCCGGACCCATTGGTCATGTGGCAGAGGGAAGGGTATTTTTTTACAATGGATCCCGTGGACCCAATTGGCCTTCCCCTCCACCCTAACAGTCGACCTTGTAGACAGGAGGACGAGGTGAGGCCCGGTCCATCTGGGCTGGTCGTTTCTTGTTCTTTGGAAGTTTCTGACCAGCACCCAGGAACCGGGGTCAATGGAGTGACCCGGTGTCTCAGAGATCGGAGGCAAGGTGTTGTGGACCTGTTGATATAAAACACGCAATTTAGCCGTCAATTCATACAAATAGTCAAGCAAAATAGGGTGTTGCAGCTCGCTAAACTTCATGGGCCTAGGCACTCCCCATATGTTGGCTGGCCGACCAAAGATTATTTCATAGGGGCTGAGTTTCACTCGCGAATGCACAGTCATTCTGGTGGATAGGAGTGCTAAGGGTAGAGCGTCAGGCCATTTAAGACCTGTGCTCGCTTGGATTTTGGCCAATTTAAGTTTAAGCGTGCCATTGTAACATTCCACTAATCCAGCTGATTGGGGGTGATTTGCAGCGTGGAACTTCTGCCTAATGCCTAACCCTTCACACACTCTTTTCATCACACAACCCACAAATTCACTTCCGTTGTCAGACCAGACCATTCTAGGCATTCCGAACCTGGGGAAGTACTCTTTCACAAGGGCTTTCGCTGTGGACAAGGCAGTATTGTCCCTTAGGGGATAGGCTTCCACCCATCTTGAGAAGGCACAAACAACCACGAGCACGTATTTTAAATTGTTGCACCTCTCTATGTGTATGAAATCTAGCTGCAAGACCTCGAACGGATACGTAGGAGGTGCAAAATGACCAGCTGGAGTTGGGGTTCCCCTACCAGGATTGTGCTTCAGACATACCATGCAATTCTTGACAACATTCTCTGCACACTTGGGAATCCCTGAATTCTTCCATACTGGGGCCAACAACTCGCAAATCCCTTTCGCGCTGATATGGGCCATCCCATGAGCCATTGTAACCACTGCAGGCACATATGCATCGGGTAACAACCATCTCTGTTGCTCTGTCGATTCAATCCAACAACCATTTGCATCCATTCTCCCTGTACTTTCTCTCCACATGCTTAACTCTTTCTCCGTGGCCTCAGCTTGGATGGACTTCACACTTTCTATCGTGTTTTCACATATTCCAACATCACCAGTCCATCTTTCTGGGCTCACAACATACATTCGGCTCATCATATTCTTTGCAGTTTCCTTAGCAGTTTCATCAGCGAATGCATTTCCACGACCAACATCATCAATCACTTTCTTGTGAGCACTACATTTCACGATCGCTACTTTCAGGGGCAACGTCAGTGATTCAAGAAGCTCATTCACCAACTGACCATGCTGAATCTTAGCTCCATGCAAAGTCAGGAACCCACGTTCTCTCCACAATCGTCCAAAACTGTGAGCCACTCCAAAAGCATACTGGCTGTCGGTATAGACAGTCACTTTCATTCCTTTAAATAACACACATGCTCTCGTCAGTGCCACGAGTTCAGCGGCTTGGGCTGAACCATGTGGTATTCGCGCAGTTTCAATGATTGTGTGCAAAGTTGTGACAGCATATGCTGTAGTCACGTTACCATTTGGGAGTTTAAAGCATGAACCATCCACCCATAATGTACCATCACATTCAGCAAGAGGAGTGTCGAATAAATCAACTCTCCCTTTCGTCTCTTCCTCTGTTCTGAGGAAACAATCGTGCTGTTCTGAAGCATCCGATTCCTCAGCAATTGGTAACAATGTGGCTATGTTCAAGGTACAGCACCTTTTTATGTGCACATGGCTTGCTAGTAGCGTCAATTCATAACTGGACAGTCGAGCACTAGTTAAGTGCTGTGTCTTGGTCCTGTTTAACAACGTGTCTACTGCATGCGGGACCATCACGATTAGTGTATTATTCATTACTAGACCTGCAGACTGTCGAATAGAAACAGCTGCTGCTGCTGTGGCCCTTAAACAACTTGGCAATGCTCGTGCTACCGGATCCAAAGTTGACGAAAAATAGGCGCATGGCCGCTGTCTATCTCCGTATAACTGAGTCAGCACAGACAATGCACAGCCCTCCTTCTCGTGGACATATAATGTGAAAGGCTTACTGTAGTTGGGGTTGCCTAACACAGGGGCCGAACATAATGCTGTGCGTAAGTCGAGAAAACTTTTCTGACACTCATCAGACCAAGGAATGGGATTGGGTGTATTTGTACACGTTAGTACCAATAAGGGTTTGGCTAATAACGAAAAATTTGGAATCCACTGTCTACAGTACGATGTAATGCCCAAGAAAGCGCGTACTTCTCTCTGCGTTCTTGGCACATGCAATTTCGCTATTGCCTGAATTCTTTCTGGGGTCAGTTTCCTTCCCTCCTTCGATAAGAGATGACCTAAGTAGGTCACTTCTTGTCGGCAATATTGAAGCTTGGAAAGTGACACCTTGTGATGCAGATCACATAGATGACGCAGTAATGCCAACGTGGCCATTTTACAGATTTTCTCAGTATCCGCAGCGATGAGCAAATCGTCCACGTACTGTACGAGAGTGGAACCTTTGGGCAAAACCATTGTGTCAAGCTGACTTTTCAGAGCTTGACTGTATATTGAGGGGCTTTCGCAGTAGCCTTGAGGGGCGCGTTTAAAGCGGAAGCTGCGACCACCTAAACTAAAGGAAAAAATATCCCTGCTTTCCTCAGCAATCGGGATACTGAAGAAAGCATTCTTCAGGTCAATCACCGAAAACCAGGAGGCAGAGGCTGGAATCATAGTCAATAATGTTGTAATGTCGGGGACAACTGGGAATTGTGGCACCACTATCTTATTTACTTCTCTAAGATCAATCACGAATCTATACACAGGTGGCTGAGAAGGGTCAGTTCGTTTTAAAACAGGCAGAACAGGACTATTGCAAACATTGCCTCGTGTTTCTTCAATTACGTCTTTTTCAATCAACTCGTAAACAAACGCTAGCAATGCTTTTTCGCCCTCATTGGATATTCTGTATTGGGGAATTCGTGGCATTTTGACATTCGACTTCAATGTTACAACATATGGTGGAATTTCTAAAAGACCTACATCATTCGGACCAGTAGCCCAAAGAATATCTGGAAGAAGTGCCAATTCTGCTGGAAGTGCATTTCTCGACAAATACATGGGAGAAACCACTTTCTTACCTAAAGTAAGTTGTACTCCTGAGGGAGAACAGTACAAAGTCGCATACAATCTTTTTAGCAAATCTAATTCTAGCAAATTTTCACCACAACCTGTTGTCAAAATAAGGGGTGCTTCGAATTCACAAGGACCAACAGAAAGAGATAAAGGGTCAGAAATCGGATTTCTAACCGGGGCGCCAGAAAAACCTACAGAGACGTTCATTTCGCCAGACAAAGGTGCGCCAGGGAGTTTGGAGTGCATAATAGAACTCTTTGTAGCACCAGTATCCAACAGAAAAGGTTCTGACACACCCAATGTAATCACCTCAACGTAAGGTCCACTCTGATCTACTGGAACTGAAACAACTCCCTCTCCTTGTCTAAGGCTGTCCTAGCAATCATTACTCTCCCACTGCTCATTTTCTGTGTAATACTCGTCAACGTAGTATTGAGCTGTCCTGTCAGATACGTTATTTTGCTGGTCAAACCTATTCATAGAGTTTTGTGGTGGAAGGGGACGTGCGTCCTGAGGGGCGTTTCCACGCCATCTACCTCTAGGCGCTTGCTGACTACCACGACCTCTTACGCCAGAAATTCCATTTGCACGTTGTGGCAGGGCAGGACAGTCATATTTGTAATGACCCTCTTGTTTGCAGTATAAACACTGGTTGGGACCTACGCGGTTTTGATTGTAATCGAATCTCTGCAAGTTTCTCTGAGGCTGCTGAAAAGTGTTCTGGTAGTTATTCTGACCATTATTATTTTTATTACCACCACCACGTGGCGGATAGGCTTGCTGTAGTAAAACCTTCGTTTTGAGTTCTCTAGTTTTCTTCTCTACTTTATCTTTCTCATCCTTGTCTCTATTCTCGTAGTACTGTGCGGTAGCTAATATCTGGGCTGAAGATGAGACTGCCCAAGAACTTTCCGAATCTTTTAATTTCCTACTCAAATCTGGAAGCAGATTGTGCACAAATTTATCGACAAACAATCTCTGACCACCTTCTGTGGTCATATCTTGACCGCTGTGGTCAATGAATGTTTCTTCAAATCTGGTGAAGAAATCTGAAACAGTTTCTTCTTTCTTTTGCTTGCATGCAGATAACTTATCCCAATTTACGCGTATTGCAGGCATTATCGTTTTCATGTAATCTACTATTCTACCAGGTAGTTCCGCTATCAGAGGCTCAGGCTTGGCACCACCGACTTGTCGCGCGTCTGCAGTAGTAATATTAGCCCACGTGTCACCTAATTCCTGGTCATGATCTACATGACGAATTTTTCCCCATAACGGCTGTGGAACAACGTTCCCGAATAACATATCGATATCGGCCAAATTCATTATACATGACCCAGCAGTTTGCGACAATTCTTTATAGTACCCTGCAGGATTTTTACGCGGATCTGGTAGTGTTTGTTTGAGTGCTAAAACTTCAGCTCGCTTCCATGGGACATGTACCCATACGCGGTGAAAGTGGGGCAGGACAGGTGGGACAGCTGTCGCGTCACCCTCTCTCCATTGTGGGGGAACTTCTCTCATAGGCTATTGTCGTGCCTTTTTCCTACTAGATGCACTAGATTCCGATGGTGACCCAGAGCTGCTTCCCTTACTTGGATATGATAATAGCATTTCAACTGCCTTTTCCACATCGGGACCTACAATCATACCCTCTCCAAACTTAAATCGTACACGACACATATCTCGCGGGATGCATTCTTGATCATTGTCTTCTAAATCCTCGCCAAGAAAGACGCACATTTGTTCGAACACATATCTCTGTGTCGCTGCTTCCCATTGATGGAAGACTTCCATGACAGACTGTACATCATATTTTGCAGTGTCCATGACCCATTTCCGAGCTAAACTATTCAGGGAATCTCTCTCTTGATAATCAGGCAGTTGACTTCGCAACTGTCTTCTTCCTATGTTAGAGGTCGTAGCAGGCGACCCAAAAAGAGGTAAAAGAAGATTAGTAACAGTGCTGGCCATTTTCTGCCGAAGGGAAGGTGAAACTGAAGGACAAACAGATGAAAAAACGGGGTGAGATAAGGCGGGGGTAGAGATGGCAGAGGAGGTATCAGGAATAATAGATGTGGTACTAGGCAAAATCATAGAGGGGGCATTAGGAGATGTAGAAAGTACAGTAGGCAAAATCGTAGAAAACATAGGTGAAACAGAAGTGGCCGGTGGGCCTGGAGGAGGCTGCACCGGAAAAGTAGGAGCCAGCTGAAGAACAGCTGGTGGGTGCTGTGGAAG
The DNA here is from genome assembly GCF_964261635.1 of Lissotriton helveticus. Taxonomy (NCBI): domain Eukaryota; kingdom Metazoa; phylum Chordata; class Amphibia; order Caudata; family Salamandridae; genus Lissotriton; species Lissotriton helveticus. The sequence goes on from NC_136070.1 coordinate 138,020,141, forward strand.
AGGCAGAGGCGCAGCTTGTGCAACTAAAGGTTGCGGGGGTGCTGTGGCGTTCTGCGCATAGGGGGGTGGCGAAGTTAATAATTGCGACATTAATTGGTCTTTTTCACGCTCTTTTGCTGTCCCTTGCTGAAGAGACGGCAAAACTGGATAACATTTATCTATTGCCATTTTACGTTGCCTGTGCAACTGCTCATTTATCTGCTCTTCCTCATTATCTTTAAACTGCACGGCAGCTTGCATCACTGAAAGTCCCCCTTCTCTCTTATTTTTCTTAGCTAATTTAATTTCTTTTTGTTTGGCTTCTTTGCGCCATAAGCGGAAAGAGTCAAACATCGCCGGCCGGGCTTTCTTTTTGAAGAGTTTAACTTCAAGGTTGTCTAAGATTTCAGAATCAAAGCTACCATATTGGGGCCATTTTAAAACACCATCTTTCCTAGTGTATTTAATCCATACCTCGTTGTAAACGATGGGGCCTACCCCATGTTTAACGTATAGCTCGTAAGTCGGAGTTCCAACTGGAGGAACCGGACATGAGTCCTCCAATCAGGAGTCCCTATTATTACTACCAAGACAAAACCAATTCCCGAGTCTAAGACTAGGCATCCTCGCTCTCTAGTCTAGTTCCAAAACTTCAAAGGATTTATCGATTACGATATTTCTCGTGAATACACGAGTCCTTCGGTTATGGTGCTTGCAAGAACCAATAAAAACCTTATGTATCTCCAAGATACCACAAAGTAAGTGCAACTAAGGACTGGGAGACGCTCCACTTATACTTAACTGAAAATATCGATGGCTTCACCAGAAGACTCGTCTCAGCGTTTCGCTCTACCGAAAACTTCAAGGGTCCAACATCAGGGCGATAGCCAGGGCAGCAGTCCTTGTAGCCGTCGGGAAGCGGGGAACCTCGCAGTAAAGACCTTCGGACCACGTCGACATGCAGGGGTCGATGAGGTGGTGGGCCCTCCTCCGGAATTTCCACACGAAGCTCCTCACGATCTTCAGGCTGATTGGTACCACTGGAATCGCCCCAACGCTGGGCGCCAATTGAGGTACTGGGTTTTTAAGAACCGGCACAGAACCGGTAACCCAGCGGTGCCAGGGGATCAACACCCAGAGACCTCGGGTTCTCCTGAGTCAGACCGACAGAAACTCAGAGTTTTCTAGGTGAAGTCAAAGATTAGTTTATTGGCTGCAACCAAGGTGACAGGGTCCTAGAAGTACAATACGAGTATATTCAGGAGACTGCACACTTTCACGAAGTCAGGCTTCTCTTCTTATACGTAATATTCAGCCTTGAGCAAAACATTCCTTGGATTCGTGGTATTTCATTTATGGTTACTGATTACAAAAGAAAAAGCAGAGTCATGATGACATGTACATATTTCACGTCGTGCTGCCCATAACAAATCATCCGGCAAGGCCCAACATTTCATCAGATATCGCTGGACCCCTAATAAAAATGGTCACCTCCCCATCATAAAGCAGGTGAAGGAAAGGAGTGGAGAAAGATGTGAGCGAGATATGGCAGGTGTGCGCGCTGAAATGGTTTTATGGCTGGTTGAGCTTAGATGCTATCTTGCTCGGCCACTGGGAGGGAACTGACCTGACGAGTTCGGCCTGGGGCAATGGTTCTAACTTGTACTGGGGTCAGGGAGAAGTCGATTAAGGAGTATGTGTCCTTGTGGAATCAAATTCAACTGGATTAAGGCCTATGTAAAGGGCAACATGCAGCTAAGGGTTTAGAAGGTAAATGACGATTTCGAGGTGAAATCGTCACTCGAACATGCCGAAAATACATGTACTTGATGTACTCGTCATTCTCGGTCTTTTGATACCAAATTCGTCCTATTTCGACGAAGTTTTTATTCTCGAGTCCAGTACTATTATATGAATCCAGATTTTTCAGAACCACAGAAGGTGTAGTCTATCCGGGGTGACCTCGGATTCCAACTCCCCCTCGAGGACAGTGATTTCGTTCTCGATCCGGACAACCTCCTCCTGTTTAACCCTCTTAACATTGCTAATCAAGGAAAGGGCTTGGCCCCGAATCACAGTTTTGTACGCTTCCCACAGTGTAACAGAGGAGGATACGGAACCCACATTATCAGCAAAGTAATGATCAAGCGCTTTAATCAATTCTGCTCTCACCTTAGGATCACGGAGATACCAGGGGTTAATCGGAGCCACTCGGCCCCCAGTCCCTAGCTTCGTGTCTACGACCAACCATAATGGGGAGTGATCCGATATACCCCTAGCAAGGTGTTTTATCTCCCTTATAGAGGAGGCCTGTGAGGAGGGCATCAACACATAATCCAATCTCGAAAGACTGCCGTGGGCCCCAGAGTGGAAAGTGTACTGCAGCTGCCCTGGGTGGAGCAGGCGCCAACAATCAGTGAGCCCCAGAGTGTCCAAGAAGTCCCCCAACCAAGATTGAGACCATGCAGTTTCCCGGGGAGGGTAACGGTCGCACATCCCCAACACTACAGAGTTCAAATCCCCCCCCCACTACAAGCTGACCCTCAGGGATCCCCAAGATCACTCTTCCCAGATCGGCAAAGGTAGTGGCCTGCAGACCAGTCGGGACGTAGACGGAGAGCAGGGTGATAACCCTCCCCTCCCAGCGCCCCACGATGGCGGCGTACCGTCCCCTATCATCAAGGATGATGTCGTCAATAGCAAGAGGGAGGGAGCTCCGTACCAGAATGCCCGCCCCCCTAGAGCCAGAAGTGAAACCTGAGTGTGCCAGGAGACGATACCCACGCCTATTCATTGCGTGGCACGTATTGCCAATCAAGTGCGTCTCCTGAAGCAACACCACATCAGGGGATAAACGCCGCAACAATTGCAATACCACTCCCCGTTTTATCCTGTCCCCCAACCCGTTGACGTTCCAACACAACAATTTAAGTCCCCTACCCCCCATCCCAGAAACCAACCCCAGCCCCACCCCACACCAGACGCAACACTATGTAGCAGGAGCTCATCAAAACTATGCCTTGAAGAAAACAAAGAAACACAAACTGCAACCCCCCTACCCCCAAAAAGACCCTAAACACCTCACCTCCCACCCTGCACCCCTGCGTAAGACTCAAAAGCCACCCGAACTTGCAGTGTGCCTGTCGCCCCAGCATACAACTAATCTACGAAAAGAACCCCAGAGGAGGAAGACTCACCCACCCCCCGCCCACACCCCGAAAAGACCAAACATTTGCTGGCAATAGTTGCATAGCATCAAACCACAGCTGAAAGTCAATACGGTGGCCCGGGAGCCGGTGCTGCTCCCTATTCCTGCTCCACCGGGCTGCCCTCCGCTCCTCCAGAATGTCCAAAGTGTTCAGAATGTTCCTGCCCGAGAGCAGCGTGTCAAGCCAGTCACTTGCGGCCCCAGGATGGTCGAAGAAGAATGTTCGATCTCTGTACACCACACGTAGCCGGGCCGGGAAAAGCATAGCATATTTCATGTCTCTGTCTCTCAGCCTCCTTTTCACCCCTTGGAATCCCAGTCTTTGTTTCCGCACCTGCTGGGTGAAGTCCGGGTAGAAACTGACTGTAGAGTTTTCAAAAGCAACGGGACCAGATTGACGCGACGCTTGTAGGATCGCATCCCTGTCCCGAAAGTGGAAAATCCGAGCAATGATGGGACGTGGAGTGGCTCCTTGCTTAGGCGGGCCTCCCGGTATCCTATGTGCACGTTCCACAGCAAAGAACTTACTGAGGCCTTTAGGCGCAAGATGATTCAGAACTAGATCCTCCACCAGCAGGTCCACCGAAGAGGCTTCCGATTTCTTCGGGACACCAACCAGACGGACATTGTTCCGTCGTGCACGGCTTTCGAAGTTTTCCAAGCGCTGAGAGAAATAGTCATTGGCGGATCGCAAGTTGCCGACTTCTGCCTGTAAATCGGAGACGTCAGTAACGAGGCTGGATGTCTTTAGATCGAGAGATTTGACCTTCTCGTTGGTTTTCGCAAGATTCGCCCTGATCAGGGTAACATCGATAGCAACAGTGTCCAGCTTATGAGCCAGGGCTTCATACTGTTGACCCAATGTGGCCTTCATGCCAGCAATGGCGCCCATGACGTCTTTTAGCGACAAGTCCTCACCCGTCGAGGAATCCTCTCCGACATTATTCGGGGATTTGGTCGGTCCTCCCGGGGAGCCTTTGGCGAGGGTGTATCTGTCCATGACGTTCGACTGCACTGCACCCCCCCGGAGAGCCGGCTTGGTCTTGCGCTTTTCGCCCTCGGGCTTGGTGGCCATCTTGGATATCGTGCCCCGGAGGGTAGCCTGAGACCTGGTGAAAATGGCTACACTCGATGCGCCCGCAACAGTTTCAAAGAAGAAAGTGGGCACTGCACACCATTCAGTGAGCCATAGTAGGCCCGGTCAGCAATCGTTGAGTTATGGTAGGGTGAAAGGCGACCAATACGGGCCGATCCGGACAGAGTCAGAGAGGTCGCAGGGCGAGAAACGAAACCGAAAGTAGACGACCGAGCCGAGGAGACTCGGGCAATCCGTTGTTGTTCGATTACTGTCCGGCTGGCAGAGGAGCAGAGCCCGGGGTGGCACCAGGGAGCAGGCCAACAAAATTCAGAAGCCCGTAACTTCGGCCCGGAGTCCGAATCGAAATCTGGAAACAAATAAAGGATCAGCGGGGCTGTGCCACTAACGACCCGTCCTCTAAGTCAGGATAGGGTACAGGATAAACGGCGGAGGTGGCAAAGGTCCGGGAGCGCTGTGCTCACGCGACCATCTTGGTTGCGCGCGAAGCTCCTCTCCCAAGTTTAGCTTTATTGATAGCTTGTTGTAAAATCTTATCCGTATATCCTCGTGCCTTAAACTGTAGAATCATAGCATAGTGTGCCCGCATTAGCAGCAGTTGAGGGGGGGGGGGAAGGGGCGTTTTAAGGGAGGTAGTTCAGCATAGCGACACGGATTAGAATCGGAGGATAGAACTTAGGACTGACCCAGGATGTGGGGGGCACCCGAGGAAGTAGGCAGGCACCCTGGCAGTAATACTAGGGGGATCCGGGAGGAGGACTCTGGAGTGATATGGGTGGGTCTGTATCGGAAAGGGTGAGAGCTGTTGACGGTGTCCCCATGAGAACTCTGAGTCTGCTGGTTGGTGCATGAAGGGGGGGATTTTAGGGGGGTAAAAGCAGATACTGAACGGTGAAGCTGACCGAATGCCTGGGAAAGGAGTACACGGAAGCATCTTCTTGCGAAGGGTAGACCTGGCGCGCCGCCCAGCCTCCGGGATGTGGGCTAAATGGCTGTGTACGATATACCTGTCACTTTCAGGTTTGTGATGCTATAAGTGTACTGGTTGGCCTATTCTGAGGTCTTGTTTCTAATTCTGCAATAAAAATAAATTTAAAAACAAAAAAAACTAAAAAAAAACTGTAGAATCATAGCATTAAGACAGTGATCAAAATCTTGGGGAGAACTGCAGATCCTTTTTAGTCTGAGGATCTCGCCGTACGGAATGCTAGATATTAGATGCTTTGGATGCATTCTAGTGGAATGAAGAGTTGCATTCCCGGCGTTGGATTTTCTATGTAAAGTAAACTTGATAATTTCATTTTCAATATATACTTCTACATCTAAAAACTCTATTCTGTTTTTATTTATGTGAGATGTAAAATGTAAATTGAGGGAGTTTTAGTTAATGTCTTCCACAAATTTCAGAGCTTGCTGTTCATCTCCTCTCCATAAGATGAAAACATCATCTATGTATCGGAGGTAACAACAAATATGTTCGTCTACCCAATGTTTATGCTCAGTAGCTAGGACCTGTTCCTCCCACCAGCCAACGTGTAAACACGCATAGCTCGGGGAGAAACAGGATCCCGTGGCTACTCCCCTCAATTGTTTAAACAATTCTTTACCAAACACAAAGAAATTGTTATTAAGGCACCATTCAATAAGATAGACAATCATTTTGTTATGTTCATAGTATTCAATACTCCGGTTAGATAAAAAATGCTTAACAGCTGCAAGCCCTTGAGAGTGATTGATACTTGTGTAAAGCGACTCTACATCTAATGTTATTAAAAACATATTAGAATTCCATTTTAAATCTTGAATTTTTCTTAGGAAATCACTCGTGTCACGTACATAGCTAGGTAATGTCTTGACAAAGTCCCGTAGGAAATAATCAACATATTCACCCACATGTTCTCCCATGCTGTTAATGGCTGATATAATCGGTCTGCCGGGTATGGGACTTATTAGCTTATGTACTTTTGGAATTAAGTAAAGTGTGGGAAGGACAGGAAATTCTACATTCAGAAACTTATATTCTTCAAGAGAAAAGAAGCCTTCCCTGCGCCATTGTCCCAACATCTTTTGTAGAGTTGCTTTAGCCTTTGCATATTCTTTTTGATTCGTCATTTCATAACAACTGCCATTGTTTAATTGTCTATTTGCCTCCTGTATATAATCTTTTTTGGGCCAAATGACCAGGTTGCCACCTTTGTCAGAGTTCTTAACTACAATTTCGTTGTTATCTGCAAGTTTTTTCATCAGTTTTGCATATTCTCGTGTCATATGTAGATTTTTATTTCTCTTTTTGTTGTTAATTGATTGATACAACTTCTTGATATCGTTAGTCACACACTCATGAAATACATCGATGGAGTCTTTAGGCATCATTGGTATAAAGCTGGATTTAGTTTTGCAAGGACTCATGCCAGCACCTTTTTGGTGTGTGTCAATTTTATTTAATCTGGCTTGCGTGGCCAAGTCAACATCAGATTCAGATGGTTGTGATCCAGTGGAATCCTTAAGGTCATGCATGGTCAGTAAGATATGAGCATCTGAAGACAAAAAAGTAGCCTACCGTGACTTTTCACATTTTTCTATATCTGTATTTATTTCGGATTCAACTGTATCTTTAGCATTCTTCAAGTCAAAATATTTTTTAAATTTAAGTTTTCGGATGAAACAAAATATATCTACTCGTGTCCTTGCATAATTAAGGCTTTGAGTGGGATAATAGTTCAGTCCAAGAGACAGCAGTTGTTCTTCGGCTCTACTGAGGGTCACTGCAGATAAATTAATTATAGTTTTGTCCACTATTGCCTGTTGCCCCAATTGCTTTTTTTCTTCTTTTTTTGCCGATTTTTGTTTGCACTTGCGTCTCCTTTCTTTTCTCCTTTTGTTTCTTCTTTGTTTGTTTGTTGCCTCGTTTGTCTCGGTATTAATGTTTGGAGTCTCTCCTCCACTAAAAAATCCAGCTCTTCTTCCAAATTCAATCTAGTTATTGTTTGCTGATGGGAAAGATCAGATTCACAACTGGATTCACTTGTGAGGGAAATCGAGTCAATACTAGAAAGGGCTTCATTTTCATGGGCTCTGATATTAGTGTTGTTACTTGTAGAGGCATTTTCTGATTGTAAAATACTCTTGCTTTTCTTACTATATTCCTGTCAAGCGGCCTTGATCACATGACAGCGCCCTGACCTTTTTTCCCACTTTTAAAAGTGCTAGTGCATATCACAATTCATGAACATGGAAGACGGGCTCCCTTCTTATCATTTTTTAAAAGAAAAAATATACAAGCATATATATATATATATATCCAAAAATCGCAGTCCCAAATTGTGAGAGAACCAGAGGAGACCAATTTGATTCGCAGCAGATCTTTATTTGAATATCAGCCTGTGAGCAGAGAAACTTCACATGGGCACAATTAACGCCAATGTTATCAGCCAGCCAGGACGCGTTTCAAGTGTTACCCCTTCATCAACGGCTGGTTGAAAAGGACAAGAGGCGAAAGGCGTGTTTGCAGGCATTGAACTCAATTCCAAACATCCCCCCGCCCCATTGGGCGTGGCCACTCGGCATTGTGGGAGACGTAGTCAATGCGCCTCATGACCCCCGTGGGTCCGCCTAGTCCTCTTGTCAAATTGTCTTTCAAATGAGCCACTTTTGTCTCAAACCCTGAAAAAAGTGAGAATGATTCCGAGAGATGATCTATTAGCTGAGAAAACGAGGGGGCCAGACAAGAACATCAGGAATGTTTTCAGAATGATTACTCCCTACTCTGCTGGTGCCGATAGACTGAGGAGCTTGATGCGTAAGAATTGGCACATCTTGCTCACAGATGAAGTACTTAGAGAAGATCTGCCTCCGCATCCTTTAGTGACCTTCAGCAAAGCTAGGTCTCTGGGGGATGTGCTAGTACACAGCCATTTAGAACCCTTACCCACTCAAACTAATACTAACACCCTGAAAACAATGAGTGGCTTCTTCCCATGCGGGAAATGTAAGGCGTGTAGCAACAGCCGTAGGGTTCTGCAATATGACATTCCTGATGCTGGTAGGACCAAGAAAATCCAAAAATTCATTACCTGCAGCACCACCTATGCTGTGTACTGTTTGATATGCCCATGCGGTCTCAGATATATTGGTAGTACCATCAACCAACTTAAACTGAGAGTGCTAGAACATCAGAGGGCTATCGACAAGGTGGACCCCGCGTACCCAGTAGCGAGGCATTTTGCCGAACATCATAAAAGGGATAGAACTAAATTACGCTACTTTGGTCTGGACTATGTCCCATTCAATCCACGGGGTGGAGACAGACTGAGAAGGCTTAGACGCCTTGAATCTAGATACATAATCGATCTGTCTACCAAGTTCCCCAAGGGTATGAATAGTGGTGAAGATATGGTGGTCCATCTGGGGAAATGAAGGGTTACATGCGAATACAATGTTATTGGCATCTGATTCGAATATCATCTGTCTACTATACTACTATTTCTGAACACTTGAAAGTAATGTCAACCCATGGATGTATATAGTGTATATAGTGTATAGATTATATGGCCAAGCCCCGCACCCATGGTGATCACTTGATTCCTCAAGCATAGTATATTCTTTCAATATCATCATTGTGTATATACTTTATGCCTCGCATCAGACTCTCATGCCTCTTATATTGTCTTAGTACCTGGATGTGTGTGTATATATTCTGACTCTGATTACCCTCTATACTAATCAATTTCATGATTGGATGGATTTCATGGATATGACCATTCTTCCTTGTATAGTTGTGATCAGTTGTATATAGTATGCAGTGAACGTACCCCGCTGGACGGATGTCTAGCTGTTCGCTTTGCTGTGCTGTAGGATTTATTACTTTTTTTCTTTATATTACTCACTTATGATTGATTAATAGTACATGAAATTTTCATCGCGATTGCTGCTATATGAAGTACGCTACACCCATATTTGCACATATGTATATATATCTTCTAGCACAGTACTGTATGTGGTCATGATTTTTGCTTATTTTCTTCACTCAAGGGACCCCTGCCGATCCACGGCTGTATCTTTTGTACAATTATTGGAATGTATTGTTGAATTTTGCCCTTTGCCTATTATGATTTATCCAATACATGGATTAATTTTGTATGGTTCTGATCTTAGAAAACCATTCTAAGATGGCGCTCATGGTAATGCTGGAGGGGCGAGTCCCTTGTTGTTGTTCATGAATTATCACATGACCTTATTTAAATGTGTGCGCAGGAGAATGGGCTGTGACACCGACGAAGGCTTTTTGCCGAAACGTTTGTTGTGCTAAATAAACTGCACGCTGTTTAAGTAACTCCCCGGAGTGCTGCTCTTTCTTTTTCAAAAACTGAGACGTTTCTGAGCGTTATATATATATATATATATATATATAAATATATATATATATATATATATATATATGTATGTATATATATATATATCGTTCAAACAAATGTCCCAGGCGGGGGGAGCTCAATGGCTGGCGCTGGCGGCGAGGAATGGGACAGCCTCGCTATATTTTCCAAAAAGCAAAAATCCTCAATAAAGAAGACGCCGCGCACCACTTTAAAGATGGTTTAAGTGCTTTATTTTCAGTAGGTTTTCTCTCACCCTACGCGTTTCGGACTTTCCAGTCCCTGATCACGGTATACAAACAATAGTCCCTTGTTTGTTTTGCAATTTTATACACAACCTCCCACCTGTCCAGTTACGATGCATTATGGGTGTTGTAGGCATTTTACAGTTTCGTTTTTATCAAACAGTTCCCAAGTTCTTCGGATTAATTATAATGTTACACGGGCTAGTCGGGCAATATTTCTAACATTCATGAAATGAATTCATACATTTATGAAGAAATTTTATATAGGAGACAAAACATTATTGTTTAGTAAATGTCTCATATTAAGATTGAGTAACGGCTGAGTGCCATATTCAAAGAGATGCCCCAACATCGCGTTATCCTTCAAATCCTAGGTCTTTGGACAAATTATTTCTAAATTCTGCTTATCTACCACATTTACTTATACTTTATACATACTGAATACATTCTTTGGAATCCAAAAATTTGTCAAATTTAACCAGAAAGTTTTACCAAAAGGTCTTTTGCTTGTATTGTCCTAAGTCAAAACAGTTTTTCAATTTAGAGATGTAAGTACATCTCATCGTCCCCATTCAATCCCACAGGGCTTTTGGTTTTGAATTTTATTATCAGTTTAGATTCGAGACGTCACAGTCTTGTAATTCGATCCCCGCCTCTTTCTTCCTCCTTTATCAGAGCAATACCAGAATAGGTTACATCCTTCCATGTTTTGCCAGGGTGTGTCTTTAGATGCTTGGCAATTGCGTAATTGTGATCATTGTTTATTATTGCGCGAATATGTTCTAAAATTCGCTTCTTTAGTGCACATGTTGTTGATCCGATGTATTTTTTTTTTACCACAAAAGCACTGTAGTTGGTATACTACGAATTGAGAGTCACACGTGATTTTGTTTCTTATTTCAAATCTTCGGCCTTTTGGATCCATTAGGAACTTCAGATTTTTACCAATTTTACATGCCTTGCATGTTTGGCATTTTAAAAATCCCAACTGTTTTCTTTCCAGCCAGGTTAACGGCTTGTTTGACTGAAAGTGGCTATTTACAACTATGTCTTTTACGGACGGAGCTTTTCTGAATGATATCTGAGGTCTATCTCCTATCAACGGTCCAATGTCAGTATCTTTCTTAAGCACACTCCAGTATTTTGTTAGGATCTGTCTTATTTTAAAACTCTCTTTTGAATAAGTCAAAATCATTCGTGGTTGTTCATCATCACTTGGTCCTTCTTTCAATTGTGGTATCAAAGTCTCTGTTCTTGTTTTGTTTCTTGCTCTTAGTTCACCTTGTCTGATGTCGGTGGGTTTGTATCCACGATCACCGAAGCGTTTTCTTGTTTCATCAAACTTTGATTCCATTTCAACCTCCTCCGAACAGTTACGTCTCATTCGGAGAAATTCTCCATAAGGAATGCTGCGTTTCAATGACAGAGGGTGAAAGCTCGTCCCAAAAAGAACACTGTTGGTGGAGGTCTTTTTTCTAAAGACTGTCATTTCCAATTTGTTTTCTTTGATGTAGATCTTAGTATCCAGGAAATCAATCTCTTTCTTCTGAATATTGTAGGTAAATTTCAGACCTATTGTATTCTGGTTAAGGGCTTCAATGTAATCCACAAATTTTTGCCTTGGACCTTTCCAGAGGACAAAGAGATCGTCAATGAATCTTAACCAGAGTACCACATCCGTGGTATACTCTTCATATTGTTCTCCCCAAGCTATGGTCTTTTCCCACCATCCCATGGTGAGATTCGCATAGCTTGGGGAGAATGACACTCCCATCGCACATCCACATACTTGGGCATACAGGTTCTTGTTGAAAAGGAAAATGTTATTAGTAAGGCAAAACGTTATCATTTCAATTAGCATCTTTGTATGCCTTATCTCTGAGATTGGACGCTGTTGTAAAAAATATGTTATTGCCTGTAGTCCAATATCATGTTGGATTGACGTATACAGCGATACGACGTCTATGGTTACAAGCCAATATTCCTCATGCCAGTGGGTGTTCATAATGTTGCGAAGAAAATCCCCAGTATCTTTTATAAAAGAACTTAAGGAGGGGACAATTGGTGCCAAAAAGTAGTCAACATAAGAGGCTAAGTTTTCACACAAAGAACCACAACTTGAAATAATAGGTCTTGCCGGTGGATTTTTCAAAGTCTTGTGAATCTTCGGCAAGAAGTACATTGTGGGTGTCGTAGGATGTAATACTGTTAGGAATTCTTTTTCTTCCTTGTTAAATAAGCCTTTTTCATGCCACTCATTGATTTTCTTGTGTAACGTTAACATTATTTCAAAACCAGGATTTTTTAGAAGTAATTTGTAATTGTTCGGATCCGCTAGCTGCCTCTCCGCTTCCTTGACATAGTCTGTTTTATTTTGAATAACAATATTTCCCCCCTTATCTGCTGATTTGATTTCAATAAGGGGGTTTAATCGCAAAGCTTTCAATGCTTCTCGTTCTTGTTTGCTTATGTTCTCTTTTTTGGTTGTCACATTTGTCATTGATTCTAATTCTGCGATTATCAGATCATGATATGCATCAATTCGGTTCTCAGGATGTATGATGGGACAGAATTTAGATTTTTTCTTAAAGTTCGTTTTTGAATGTGATGCTAGCTGGATTCCCATGTCGGTAATTATTTGTGTGTTTGTCATATCTGTTTCTTCAGTTTGATTTTCCAACTGGTAAGCTGTTTCTAAACTTGTAGCATCATTTATAGTAAACATTTCCAATTGTGGTATACTCGTTTCTGTTACATTTCTGTTTTTTTTAGAAAAAAATTTCTTTAACTTCAATTTTCGTATATATTTATATACGTCGATGCGAGTTTCCACATCATCCTGATGCTTATCTGGACAAAAGGACAATCCTTTACTAATAACTGATGTTTCATGTTGAGACAGAATGTAGTCGGATAGATTTACTATTACTTTGGGATCCATTTTAGCAGGTTTTTTGTTTTTAGTATTTTTTTGAGGCTGTTCTGTTGCGCAGCGGAAACATTCGACTTCCTACTTCTCCTGGTTTTCCTCCTTGGTTTATATTCACTGTTTGTCCTCTTCCTCCTCCTCATGTCGATTGACTGCCTCTGCCTCGTCCTATTGTCTTTGGTATTTGCTGATCCTTGTATAGGATCTCCATCTCCTCTAAAAAAGAAAACTTTTTTGAGCCGGCCGCCATTTGTTCACCATCGCTAATATCAGATTCTGGCTCACTTACTGATGTTGCACTGTCTGAGTTTTGAGGTGTTGTCAGTTTTTGTTTTTTCAAAACCTCAAAACGTTTTGCGAAAGTGAAAATAGTTCCATTCTCAAAGTCTGATTCATCCCGCCTGAATTTTCGCTGTTTTCTTTCTTGTACTTCAGAGTCATGTTTATCAAGATTTTTATCCATTTGGGACCTCAGATTTTTAATTACCTCATCAGTTTCGCCAGAGTTCTTTATCAATTGCTCTGTATCCTTTATTTTAATGAGTAGGTCATCCACACTAATTTTCGCATTTTTGATTATAATGTGGATCATTCTTCTAGAGCATTCCATATTATTATGCCCCCACTCCTCGAGCATTTCTGGGGTTGTAGCTGGATGGTTGGGCAAGGTGAAAATTCGTAGACCTCTGGGTACTAATCCGAGTTCAGAGTACTTTTCTAAAGTTATTATTTCCCATCCTCGTGAGATTTCTTTACGAAGCAATTTTTCTAGTTGTTGAAAAAGTTGTTTAATTGTGGCATCTTTGCTCTTACTTGTAGCTATCTTGTTTGCGCCATCAGGTTGAGTTTTTTGTTTAGAGAACATACTTTCAGCTTTCTTTAGACGATCAGCTGCACGTTTTTCCATTTTGAAGTTAATGGATTTTTGAGGCCAAAAATGCTTCCAGTTTCTATTAAATGTGGTTCGATTAAATTGACTGTGTCGTGAACTTTTTGTGTGAGAAAGTCTTTATATTCGCATCCACAAAGGTTTCACTTGACACTTTGTTGCTTTGAGCACTATTTAAAGTGAGCGTTTGTTCAGGCTTTCATTAATATAATTTGTGTTTCCAAATACCTAGGATTTGAAGGATAACGCGATGTTGGGGCATCTCTTTGAATATGGCACTCAGCCGTTACTCAATCTTAATATGAGACATTTACTAAACAATAATGTTTTGTCTCCTATATAAAATTTCTTCATAAATGTATGAATTCATTTCATGAATGTTAGAAATGTTGCCCCGACTAGCCCGTGTAACATTATAAATAATCCGAAGAACTTGGGAACTGTTTGATAAAAACAAAACTGCAAAATGCCTACAACACCCATAATGCATCGTAACTGGCCAGGTGGGAGGTTGTGTATAAAATTGCAAAACAAACAAGGGACTATTGTTTGTATACCGTGATCAGGGACTGGAAAGTCCGAAACGCGTAGGGTGAGAGAAAACCTACTGAAAATAAAGCACTTAAACCATCTTTAAAGTGGTGCGCGGCGTCTTCTTTATTGAGGATTTTTGCTTTTTGGAATATATATATATATATATATATATATATATATATATATATATAACAAGTCCTCCCAGTGAAAGAAGGAAGCAGCCACACGGGGAAATACAACAGGAACCACTTTATTGGGCCATTAGCTGGGCATGATGCATTTCGGCTGTCTTAAGCCTTCCTCAGATACCGTTAATGTCCGGTTGTTGCCACACCCATGTTTGAAATAGTCCCACTTTGCTTCCATTGGTGCAAGCACAGTTAGCCCCTGGTCACATGATCGCCCATCTGCTGTAGCCAGTTTGTGACTACAACTCCCAGAGTTCTCCTTTCTTGGGAAGATGCTGTGCGGGGAACTTTCGTTGGAAATGATCGTCACAGTGGGCGTGCGCTTTGCGGGACTGAACGCGATGTGTCCTGTTGGCAGGGGTTCCGGTCAGGTAAGTGTCCTCAGTGCTCCCTCAAGTCCCCGCATACGTTCTAGCCACATTGAGCCGGATTCTGTAGGGCAATGAGCTGGGAATCAGTAAACCCAACTCTTCGTACAGTGACGAACTGCACCAGGCAGCAGCCCTTACTTCGCCTGCTCGCTGAGGCGGGCTGGAGCTGTGTCAAAACCTTGACGAGAAAAAACAGCTGCAGGAGCAGATACCAGTGAAAGATCCAGCCTGCTTTGTAGAACAGGGCCACTCGACACGCCTCTGGCTGGCGTGGAAATACGAAACAAGTCCTCCCAGTGAAAGAAGGAAGCAGCCACACGGGTAAATACAACAGGAACCACTTTATTGGACCATTAGCTGGGCATGATGCATTTCGGCTGTCTTAAGCCTTCCTCAGATGCCGTTAATGTCCGGTTGTTACCACACCCACGTTTGAAATAGTCCCACTTTGCTTCCATTGGTGCAAGCACAGTTAGCCCCTGGTCACATGATCGCCCATCTACTGTAGCCAGTTTGTGACTACAACTCCCTGAGTTCTCCTGTCTTGGGAAGATGCTGTGTGGGGAACTCTCGTTGGAAATGATCGTCACAGTGGACGTGCGCTTTGCGGGACTGAACGCGATGTGGCCTGTTGGCAGGGGTTCTGGTCAGGTAAGTGTCCTCAGTGCTCCCTCAAGTCCCCGCATACGTTCTAGGCCCATTGAGCCGGATTCTCTATGGCATTGAGCTGGGAATCAGTAAACCCAACTCTTCGTACAGTGACGAACTGCACCAGGCAGCAGCCCTTACTTCGCCTGCTCGCTGGGGCGAGCTGGAGCTGTGTCAAAACCTTGACGAGAAAAAACAGCTGCAGGAGCAGATACCAGTGAAAGCTCCAGCCTGCTTTGTAGAACGGGGCCACTCGACACGCCTCTGGCTGGCGTGGAAATACGAAACAAGTCCTCCCAGTGAAAGAAGGAAGCAGCCACACGGGTAAATACAACAGGAACCACTTTATTAGACCATTAGCTGGGCATGATGCATTTCGGCTGTCTTAAGCCTTCCTCAGATGCCGTTAATGTCCGGTTGTTACCACACCCATGTTTGAAATAGTCCAACTTTGCTTCCATTGGTGCAAGCACAGTTAGCCCCTGGTCACATGATCGCCCATTTGCTGTAGCCAGTTTGTGACTACAACTCCCTGAGTTCTCCTGTCTTGGGAAGATGCTGCGTGGGGAACTTTCGTTGGAAATGATCGTCACAGTGGACGTGCGCTTTGCGGGACTGAACGCGATGTGTCCTGTTGGCAGGGGTTCCGGTCAGGTAAGTGTCCTCAGTGCTCCCTCAAGTCCCCGCATCGGTTCTATCCCCATTGAGCCGAATTCTCTCGGGCAATGAGCTGGGAATCAGTAAACCCAACTCTTCTTACAGTGACGAACTGCACCAGGCAGCAGCCCTTACTTCGCCTGCTCGCTGAGGCGGGCTGGAGCTGCGTCAAAACCTTGACGAGAAAAAACAGCTGCAGGAGCAGATACCAGTGAAAGCTCCAGCCTGCTTTGTAGAACGGGGCCACACGACACGCCTCTGGCTGGCGTGGAAATACGAAACAAGTCCTAAGGAAGCAGCCACACGGGGAAATACAACAGTAACCACTTTATTGGACCATTAGCTGGGCATGATGCATTTCGGCTGTCTTAAGCCTTCCTCAGGTGCTGTTAATGTCCGGTTGTTACCACACCCACGTTTTAAATAGTCCCACTTTGCTTCCATTGGTGCAAGCACAGTTAGCCCCTGATCACATGATCGCCCATCTGCTGTAGCCGGTTTGTGACTACAACTCCCAGAGTTCTCCTTTCTTGGGAAGATGCTGCGTGGGGATATATATATATATATACACATATATCCATAGAATAACAATAGCATAGCAAAAAAAATCCATAGGAAGTATTGTAACATAGCAATCAATAGGATAAAACTTGTCACTTTACTAGCTCGTCCAAGTCATTAGATATAGTCCGAACTCCAGCCAATCAGGCGTCAGCACCCTCTACAACCTTCTCCCCAGAGGCTCAGAACCTCAGATTTCCTAGCACAAGTGTGACATAGGAGTCAAGTAAACGAGACGAGCCTCTGAGGGGAGGTGGGTCGGTCGCACGTGAATCTATGAAAGTCATCAATACTGGAGAACCACAGTTTACAGTTAAGTAACTTATGTTCTTCTCCAGTATTGGAGTCTCTTTCATAGATTCACATGCTTGAATCAGAGTAGATAGCAGTAATTCCAGAATTGTACATAGCAATTTGTATATCCTCATAGTTAATATATATATATATCCTCAATGGTTGGAGCGTGAGCAAGCCGTAAAGGCGAAACGCGTCGTTTTCCACTTGCCAATAAATAGTTTTTTTGCAAGTCAACCTGGGTGTCCCAGCTTTATCTCTACATTTGGAGGCAGTTTTGGAAGAAAGCAACTGGTATGCCGGTACCGGACTCGGACCGCCCGCGACAGCCCATGATCTTGCATCCGGCATTGGTGTAAAGAATATTACCTACTGGCGGTCGCCAGTAGGTATATATAGTTAGGATTTTTTCCCTATGGGATTTTTGAAAATTCTATGTCTAATAACTTTGGCGTTTGTGGACGGAATTGGATGACATTTTCTGGAAAATGGAACATTTTGTTTCTGAGCAGCCCCTGAAAATTTGGGGGGTGTTCGTCCAGGGGGGGCCGAGAAAAAAGGGGGGTCCCAAAACGTGTTTTTAACATTGAGTTTTCCATAGGGCGGTTGGCCTCACTTTTAGCCCGAACGGCTGAATGGATTTGCACGAAACTTGGCAAAATTGTAGGGACTGGTAGCCCGATGTGCCTTTTGTAGGTCTCAATATATGTGCTCCAGTGGATTTTGAGAAATTAACGTTTAAAAAAAGATATATATCTGTAACAGCGGACCGGGCAGCTCCCCGGTTCGCGGACCGGGGCGCGTACCAGAACTTCGCGTAGCGAAGCTGATTGGCTCTCCGGCGTCTGTCAACATTCTAAACAGTCCGGAGCGGCCGCCATCTTGTCTCTCGGTAGGATCGAGAGACAAGAGGAGGCCAAAACAAAGGGGGAAATAACCATAAGGGGGCATAGTAGATCCTCCCTGACCCCCTAGGTTTAATGTGGAGGCTTTAAAAGGGCCCCGTGGGGCAAAAAAATAATAATAATTTTTTTGTTTTTTTGCGTGGGTAGCGCCCGGTCCGCGAACCGGGAAGCGTTCTGGGCAGCGTACTATAATGAAAAATGAATGATAGACTTTTCAAATACTGTATGTTAATTGATTGTTGGTTTTGTTGATTATTTTTTAATTTTTTTATTTTTTAAGCAATTATTTATTATTGTGATTGTGTTTCAAAATTTAATAACATTTCTAACATTTAACTAGTTTATGAATTACATATAAAAATGATTAAAGACTCAAACAATTTTTTAATATTACATATAATTTTATTTTTCAGATTGTTTTTCAAAATTTAATAGAACGTCTAGCATTTGACTGTCCGATATGTCCTCTTGTTGAGTGAACATAAGTTCCCACATTTGACCGTCATCATAATGGAGTAAATGATCGACAGATTCTACACATTGAAGTAATTCATAGTCCCGTGACTCATCCATGAATTCTAAGTCATCAATGGGTTCCATAACTTGCTCATTGTTGCTGTCCAGAACAATTTCGAAGGAAACATTCTGCTCACCTTCCATTTTATTGCTGTAATTTGCATAAAAAATAAATATATCAGTAGTGATAGGGCACTGTTGGGTTTAAGTTCAGACAGGTACTTGTGAGTTTATAACAGAGAAGTAATCTATGGGCACTGTATGGTTTCAGGCGTGAAGTAGTACTATTAAAAAGTGCCTGTGAAGAAGCCTAAGTAAATTCATAATTATACCACAGAAACCTAAATCAATCCATAATTATAATAAAGAAGCCTTTCTCAATGTCTAACTCTGACAGAGGGATAGTATATAACTATCTGAAAATGTTTTCAAATTTATAAAATAATATCTCACCTTCTAAAAACAAGTTTAAGTTGTGAGTGAAAATGATCTTGCAATGTAATTCAGGAAGTAGTAGTCAAAATGGCTGTGTTTTCTTCTCTTCCTTTATATATATTCAGGTATATAACCAATCAAATGTCAGGTAAAAAAAGTAGAAAATGAAAGTAACATTTTCATTGGTTGTCAATTCCAACACTTCAGATGTGTTTTGTGAAGTAATTTACCTCAGGGTATTTAGAGAGGTCTACAGGCTAAATGGCTAAATGGAATTCCAATCAAATTTGTGAAAATGGTAGGGATTGGTATGTAGTATGAGCTAATCTATATTTGGTGAAATTGTCTCCAGTGGCTTTTCTGTGAACTACTTTCCCACTTTTTTTGATGGTGCGCTTCCCAGGGAGCGACCCGGTACGCGAACCGTTGAGCGCCTCGGTTCGCGGACCTTAAGCGTTCCGGGAGTCCACCATTTTGTGTTTCGGTCGAATTAAGATACAAGATGGAGGGTAAATAATGTTCAGAATGGGTAGAAGGGGGCACGGTAGAGTTATCTTGACCCCCTAGGTTTTGTGAGGGTGGCTGAGGAGGCTTATATGTGCGAAAAAAAAACATTTTTAAAAAAAATTTCGCGAGGTTAGCTCCCGGTTCGCGTACCGGGTAGCGCCCCAGGGAGCGTACTTTGTTGAAAATTAGTGAAAAATGTTAAAGTAAAATAATAATTGTGAGTGATTACATGTAGGGTAGCTCTGAGAAGAGCTTTTGGGTTTATGGTACATTTAGGTACTTATAAGTAGGTACCAATGCACATTCTTAAATTCAGAGTGAAAATTCTGTTGCCCTCATCTGAGAAGTGAACTCCATCTCCTCTGTAGATATCTTGCATGTAGTAACGCAAGTTATTGTTGTACAGGGAGCCCATTCCATGGTCTCTCATGTAAGCTGAAACAGATTTGTTTACATGCTTCCTCGACTTCTCAATTTGTGGACAAAATTGCTTGGACCACCTCCATTTCTGTCTTTGGCATATATTTGAATATACCAAGACAGTCTGAGGAAAAAGTGCCATTAATTGCTCAAAGGTGTCCTTTAAAAGCATTTCCAGACCTACACCAGTCAAAGTGCCCAAGTCATTACCTCCACAGTGCACAATTAACAGGTCAGGTTTGGGCAAATGCATAAAGGTTTTCACCAATGGTATCAATTGGTGACATTTTAATCCTCTGTGGCCAAACCACTTAATTTCCACATCTTGTAAATTGAGGTTAGGTAAATTCCTGTTTTCAACGTACCTTTGAGCCCAGTGAATATAACTATGTTCCACAATCCAGACAGAAAACATGGTGAGAGAAGGTTCTCCTGCAGTCAGATGAAGTGTGGCAATGAAATGGCAGTTGAAAAAATGAGAGTGTAAAATGAAAAAAAACTGTGGAGTTTCTGTGTTCATGAAGCAGTAACAGTGATTGGTGGATTTTGATTGCTGAAAACAGAAAGTTAGGGTGCACAGATGTGTTCTTTGAAAGATGTATTTTGAGTGGTCAATAAAAAATCATTAAATGAAAGAATGCACTGGATATGCAGGTGCACTGAGAGTTCAGAGTTCAATTGCAACATTGTTGTGTGAACTTGCAAACAACAGAGGTCTTCCAAGAGGTGGTTGCCATGCAGATAAGGCAGAAATGGCAGAGGGGGGATGGGTTTTCATTTGAAAAAAAGTGAGGGAAGACTTTTGATTGGGTGACATGAGAGATATGTGTGAAGAATTACAGCATTTCTGTGCTTTTGATAGCTGCAGACTCTGGAGTGCATACCTTTTGCTCTGCTGAAGACAAATTGGTGTGTTTCTGAGACTGTTTTCAAACTCAAAGTATTTGCTAAGGTGAGAAAATATTTCTTTAATTTAGATAGAGAATAGTGTGCTTTAAGGAGAAAATTATGAATTATGTGGCGCAAATTGCTTGTAAATATGCTCCCACCTGTGCATGGAAAATTTAGATTTTGAATGTTTGTGTTACATAGCCATGTTAAAAGTGACCCAACCATGCAGGAAAGGCAATCAAAAAACGCTTTTATGTGTCTTAAGGACATTTTAAGTAATTTTCCCATGTGCAGTGTTTTGAAATTATGATTTGAAAATCGTTTTTGAGGTAAAGGAATTGTTTTTAAATTTATGACAAGGACATAATGGTGTATGCTTCTTTATAAGGCAATTGACTGTCCCTGATGTTATTTTTCCCATTTTAATGTAAGACTTTTCTCTGTGGCGCAAATTGCTTGTAAATATGCTCCCACCTGTGCATGGTAAATTTAGATTTTAAATGTTTGTGTTACATAGCCATGTTAAAAGTGACCCAACCATGCTGGAAAGGCAATCAAAAAACGCTTTCATGTGTCTTAAGGACATTTTAAGTCATTTTCCCATGTGCAGTGTTTTGAAATTATGATTTGAAAATCGTTTTTGGGGAAAAGGAATTGTTTTTAAATTTATGACAAGGACATAATGGTGTATGCTTCTTTATAAGGCAATTGACTGTCCCTGATGTTATTTTTCCCATTTTAGTGCAAGACCTTTCTCTGTGGCGCAAATTGCTTGTAAATATGCTCCCACCTGTGCATGGCAAATTTAGATTTTGAATGTTTGTGTTACATAGCCATGTTAAAAGTGATACAAACATGCTGCAAAGGCAATCAAAAAACGCTTTTATGTGTCTTAAGGACATTTTAAGTAATTTTCCCATGTGCAGTGTTTTGAAATTATGATTTGAAAATCGTTTTTGAGGTAAAGGAATGTTGTTAAAATTTATGTGCGCCATATGCCCCCAAATTTCTTTTTCAGGGGTGCAGCAGGGTGTTATTGAGACACCCCTGCAGCTTTGGAAAAATTCCTAATTTGCGATGAGCAAATTGTTAATCGCAAATTGCACCTTCATTTATATGAGCCTCCTAGCCCATGGAAATGAATGGGTAATTTGCAATTAGCAATTTGCTCATCGCAAATTTGGAATGGTAAAGAATCGCTATTTATTCCTTAAAATTCGCTATTTTGGAAATGCAAAATAGTTATATGATACATATGGCGGTTGATGTCTAAGAAGATAAGAAGCTTAGGGATACATTTATGATGACTGGCGCAATGAAGTTGACATCACTTACTTCATTGGTAGAGCTTTACATGTATTATGTCCTCTGTATTCTTCATCAAGCGTAACTTTAATCTGCAATCCTGAGTAGGCCTCACCTTAAACAAACCTCTGGATAGGCCACATCTTATTGTCATCCTGAATTAATCATTTAAAATGCTAGGGACAGATTTATGATAGGTGTATGCCTCTTTTGCGCCACTTAGAAAACACTGTCCATGGGGAAATGACTTAAAATGTCCTTAAGACACATGAATGTGTTTTTTTAAAACGTTTGCAATTTTTTTGGGTCACTTTTAACATGGCTATGTGACTCAAACAGTCAAAATCTAAATTCGCCATGCACAGGTGGGAGCATATTTACAAGGAATGTGCTCCATGGGGAAAGGTCTTATAATGTAATATGGGAAAAATGACATCAGAGACACTGAAATGCCTTATAGAGAAGCATACACCATTATGTCCTTGTCATAAATTTGCAAACCATTACTTTTCCCCAAAAACGATTTTCAAATCATAATTTGAAAACACTGCACATATGGAAATGACTTAAAATGTCCTTAATTCAAAATTTGCTATTCCTTATTTTGCGATTGCACTGAAGGATTTGCAAATTTTACGATTCCTTAAATGCAATGTATCAAACAAAAAATATGTAAAAAATGATATTAAGGATTTGGAAACTACCACCAACTTCTAGTTTGTGGTAATTTGCGAATTCTTTTCAAAAAGCATTTTTTTTTAAAAAACAAAAGGTCCCATATGACGCCCATGCATGCCCTTAGGGCATGTATGTGTGCCATATGCCCCCAAATTTCTTTTTCAGGGGTGCAGCAGGGTGTTCTTGAGATACCCCTGCACGCTTGAAAAAATTCCTATTTTGTGATGAGCTAATTGCTAATCGCAAATTGCAACCTTCATTCCTATGAGCCTCCTAGCCCATGGAAATGAATGGGTAATTTGCAATTAGCAATTTGCTCATTGCAAATTAGGAATGGTAAAGAATTGCTATTTATACCCTTAAAATTTGCTATTTAGGAAATGCAAAATAGTTTGATGGTACATATGGTGGTTCATCTGTAACAAGATAAGAAGCTTAGGGATACATTTATGATGACTGGCGCAATAAAGTGGACATTACTTACTTCATTGGTAGGCCTTTACATGTATTATCTCCTCTGTATTCTTCATCAAGCGTAACTTTAAACTGCAATCCTGAGTAGGCCTCAACTTAAACAAACCTTTGGATAGGCCACACCTTATTGTCATCCTGGATTAATCATTTAAAATGCTAGGGACAGATTTATGATAGGTGTATGCCTCTTTTCTGCCACTGTGCGTCACTTTTATGATGCAGCGGCGGTGCTAATTTGCAATTAGCAATTTGCTCATTGCAAATTAGGAATGGTAAAGAATTGCTATTTATTCCTTAAAATTTGCTATTTAGGAAATGCAAAATAGTTTGATGGTACATATGGTGGTTCATCTGTAACAAGATAAGAAGCTTAGGGATACATTTATGATGACTGGCGCAATAAAGTGCACATTACTTACTTCATTGGTAGGCCTTTACATGTATTATCTCCTCTGTATTCTTCATCAAGCGTAACTTTAATCTGCAATCCTGAGTAGGCCTCACCTTAAACAAACCTCTGGATAGGCCACACTTTATCGTCATCCTGGATTAATCATTTAAAATGCTAGGGACAGATTTATGATAGGTATATGCCTCTTTTGTGCCACTGTGCGTCACTTTTATGATGCAGCGGCGGTGCAAAAGATTTGCTATGAGGCGACAACATTACAAATTGATGCATTTAGGCAGATATGTCATGGTGTAAAAAAAACGTACCACATGAAACCGATGCAGCAGTGATGCAAAAGATGCACCATGTCGCAAGACAGGCCTCACTTGGGGCCATATGTATCAAGCTAATTAGCATTCGCAAAGATCAAAATTCTACTAATTTCGGCCTTTGCGAATGTTAATTAGACAAATGGTATGTATCAAACAAGTTTGATGCAAAATAAGGAGTAGCAAAATTTGCTATTCCTTATTTTGCAATTGCACTGAAGGATTTGCAAATTTTTTTGAGACTACTTAAATGCAATGTATCAAACAAAAAATATGTAAAAAATGACATTAAGGATTTGTAAACTATTGTGGTAAATTGGTGGTAATTTGTGAATTCTTTTCAAAAAGCTTTTTTTTAAAAAAACAAAAGGTCCCATATGACGCCAACACATGCCCTTAGGGCATGTACGTGTGCCATATGCCCCCAAATTTCTTTTTCAGGGGTGCAGCAGGGTGTTCTTGAGACACCCCTGCACCCTTGGAAAAATTCCTAATTTGTGATGAGCAAATTGCTAATCGCAAATTAAACCTTCATTCCTATGAGCCTCCTAGCCCATGGAAATGAATGGGTAACTTGCAATTAGCAATTTGCTCATCGCAAATTAGGAATGGTAAAGAATCGCTATTTATTCCTTAAAATTCGCTATTTAGGAAATGCAAAATATTTTGATGATACATATGGCAGTTCATCTCTAACAAGATAAGAAGCTTAGGGATAGATTTATGATGACTGGCGCATCACCAGGGATGTGCCAGTCATCCTGCGCCGCTGTTCCGCCACCCATGGTGTGCTGCATTTACAATGCGGCGCAGCATGGGGCAAAAACGGCACAGATGCGTGACGCATCTGTGCCGTTAAGGTGGCGCATTGCTGGAGTTGTATCGCAAGTGCGATGCAGCTCCAGCAACGCTCAAGGGTGCACCATCTCCACAATGTTGCGTCAAGACCTATGCCTGATTCAAGCAGGCGCAGGGTTTTGAGGCAGGTTTCTCCTATCTGATTGTAAATGCGGCACACCATGGGTGGCAGAGCAGTGGTGCACGTTAACTGGTGCATGCCTGGGGATGTGCCATTTAACATAAATCTGCCCCTTTACATTTAAGTATGTGCAGGGGACACAGAGTCGGTGAGGCTTATCCAAGGTTAAAAAGAGATGAGTCCTGTTCAGTGAAAAATTAGACATAGGCTTCACCTGCTCAGCATCGCTGGACATGGCTAAATAATAGCTGCAAAATTTTACTCTTGTTAAACAATTTTACTATTATAATCTCTGAGATTTGTCTCTTACTCTGCAACATCTCATTGTTGTTATCTTTCTTTAAAGATAAAGACAACCTCAACATGAGCGACAATCTGCAATCAGTTGATTTTGACCTCATCATTGAACTTGTAATTGAAACATCAGTGGATGTTGATCCCTTGGATGATTTAAATCCTGAGGATGAAGAAGAGCGTGATGAGGATGCAGATTTGTCCGAATTATATGACATAGGATGGGAAGCTGACCTGCTTGAGCCTATGGAAATATAAACATTTATTTTTAAAATTTATAATTAATAAAAAGTAAAAAGGTAAACCGTTTAATTTAAAAATAAAGACACCTTCAAAAGCAGGTTATGTGTAGTGTCTTCAATAAAATATTAAAATATGCTCATAAAATTAGATCAGATTCACATATAAAATAGCATAGGTAACATAAATATAAATGTCATTTCTTTTCTGGTATTTCTGTATTGTAAATTTGCAAGGACTAAAAAATCTTCTATTTAAAATGTCAAGTAGTGTGTTAAGTTTTTGATCACTGTTATTGTTTTACTGTTTGGTAATACTGGTTAAGAACATTTTTTATTATATTTTACCACAGATTCAACTGCAGATCATTTCAAGATTTCACCATGCCTACAATAGAAAGACAGAGAAAGGCTGCAAAACGTCAAAGACAGCAGGTGAAAAAAAATAAGCAGCAGTCCTCTAACAAAAAGATTTGTCAAGTCACGAAGAAAGCACCGGGTAAGAGCACAAAACAATTCCTAAGAAATATGTGTAGTAAAAAAAATATTACTACAGAAAATGTTTCAGTCCATAAAACGAGAAGGAAATCAAATAGAAAGGAAAGGCCAATGAAAAATGTTACTGCTAGAGCAAGAGATAACTCTGTGCATGATAGTAGAAGGAAACAACAGTTTAGGGAGATTCGTAAACGAATGTTCCGCAACAGGATAATTGGCAATTTGTTAAAAAATATTAAGAAACGTCAACAGAAACTGGTTTTTTATAGGAGAAAAAAAAAAGTTGAGAAAGTTATTGATCAGGCATTTGAAATTAAACGTAAGTTATTTATTTTGATAATCAATAGAATTAGGAAGCTAAACAAGGCAATTTATGATTTCAAAAGAAATAGTAGATGGAAGAGAATAGTTAATCGTAGTAATTTTTGTGAAGTTTTTTCTGGAGAATGGATGCATAGTTCAAGCTGTGAGGCATTTTTTAATGAGGAGAGTTATTTCCAGGATAATGATTTGGTGCATGCAGTTGACACCAGTGGTCGTGCTTATGAAGTGAAAGATGGTTGTCCAGTTGAAAAAGAAAAACTTGTGACAACAGAGGCAGAAGAGGTGTTAGGTAATGAGGTTTTAGGAAGACGTGCTAAGGGTCCTGTGTACACCTGGAAGTGTAGTAGTATTTGCAGTGTGCGACAGGATTCCATCAATTTGCTTTGTGATTTTGTACGGTCATTTAATAAGAAAAGTTTGAAGCAGAAAATAAGGTTGTTGCAAGAATTAGATCCTTGCAGAGTAAGAGAAGTGACAGGTTTGCATGGTCATTCACTGGCTTGTCTTTCCAGGAGAGTATGCCAGAGTGTTTTTCATCATTTCAGGATGCTAGCAGTGCATCATAACAAAGTGAGGAAATTAGTTAGAATGTTGTATTATGCTAAGAGTCCAGCAATTATGCTTAAACAATTATGCGCTGCTCTTTTGCATGGTTCTGAAATAGATGTGAAGAATATATGTGAAGAAATTGAGTTTTGTTACTTTGGAAGTAAAGAGGAGAATGTTGAAATTGAGCAAGAAGAAGAGGGTCATGTGGAAGATAGTGTACAGGTTTCCAGTACAGATAATTTCCAGAGGGAAATTGCGACATTTGAGGTGAAATCAAGTGAGAGGCCTAATTTCACTTGTGTGTGTTGTCGACGCACTTATTATAAGAATCAGACTAAGTTAGTGGATTTATATGCAAAAAGTGAAAGGGAAAATAATAGTGAATGGAAGGATTTTGCAACATACTTGATGGTAGAAAATTGTTTTGATTTGGGATTGGATCAACGTGTGTGTACTTATTGTTGTTGCAAATTAAATCAAAACCAGATGCCTGCTAGAGCAGTTCATAATAATCTGGAATTGGTTGAGATTCCTTCTGAATTGAAGGATTTAAATACTTATGAATCTATTTTGATTCAAAGTATCCATCCCTTTCAGGCTATTGTAAGAATGGAGCCAAAGACAGGGAAATTGCCTCCATCAGATTTACAGAGAGGATTAAAGGGAAGAGTTGTTTATTTGCCTCTAGATTTGAAGAAAAACATTAACACAATTGGAGTAGAAAAAGTGGAAGAGGAACCTCTGGTTATCTTAGTTAATGGGGTTCCGACAAAGAATAAGAAAATATGGCAAGATTTAGTAGATGTTAGGAAAGTTAAAAAGGCAACATTGTATTTGAAAAAAAATAATAAATACTATAAGAATGTATATGTTGCAGAAGAGGAAGTAAGTGAGGAAGAGGATAGCGATTTGTGTGCTGGTCAAATTGAGAAAGTAGAACCCTCTACTAGTGAAGAAATATATGAACATTATAGTGTTTATCCTTTGCATTCCAAGGAAGTCATGGGGAATGCTATTGAGTTGTTTCAAATGAAACAAGCCAAAGGGAGTCCCATTAGTGTTTGGGAGGAAAGTTTGGAAGCTCGGTGTTTCCCACAGCTTTTTCCAACAGGTCAGGGAGGAAGATATGATGAGCGACCTCATCAAATTCCTGCTTCTGAATACCGGACTTTGCAATTGTATGCAGGAGATGCTAGGTTTCGACAATGCATTCCTTATTTGTTTCATCTCCTGTTTGAAAGCGATCTGTCTGGACTGTCATATGCAGTGAACCACATCTTGAAAAGTGGTATACACATGCAAAACATCTCGGCAAGTGACTTTATGGATAAAGTCAATGTCCAAGACAGTATTTTGGATTCTCACCTAATTAATCTCATGGCGTGTCAGCGTGGTACTAATGAGTACTGGTACCGTCGTCATGGTGATTTAAAATGTATGCTGAGGAACTTAGGTACTCCCACATGGTTCCTCACTCTGAGCTGTGCCGAGTATGGCTGGGAAGACTTACTTGAATTTCTACGAGAGGCAAATGCTAACGTAGATAACATCGAATTCAAGACACCCGGAGAACTGTGCTCTTTGGATCCAGTCAATGTATGTAGGTACTTCAATCATAGATTTGAAGCTATGATGTCTTTCATCATGAATAAGAAGAATCCACCTCTTGGAGAGGTGTTGGATTTCTTCTGGAGAAAGGAGTACCAAGCAAGAGGTGCTCCTCATATACATATGTTGCTGTGGATCAAGGATGCACCTAAATTTGGAACGGATCCAGAAGACTCAGTGATGAGTTTCATCCAACAGTATTCTACGTGTGCTGTTCCAAACGCAAAGGAGAAGAAAAGCCTAAGAGAAAAAGTTCTGCGTTTCCAAAGCCATCGATGTGGAAAGTACTGCCGTCGTAAATTCCGAAACAAGGACAAGTTCTACACTAAATGTCGTTTCGGCTTTCCACGACCGGTGATTTCTAAAGGAAGAGTAAACAGTTTGATGTCTTCGCTGCGACACAATGTCATGAAGAAATCACCTAAAAACACTTACAATTTGAAGAGGAACGAAGAGTCCAAGTACATCAACGACTACAACCCGGTGATTTTGTCCATGTGGAATGCTAACATGGATATACAGTTTGTGGCTGATAACTGTATGGCTGTGGCTCGGTATGTGACGTCTTACATCACCAAAAAAGAGAAGACAGAATTGAAGGATATGTGGGAGGACATTTCCCATGAAAAGAGCCTCAGCAAGAAGTTGTACAGTTTCAGTCTGAAGATGTTGTCGCATCGAGAAATCGGAGCGTACGAATGTTCTGACCGGTTGTCTTCAGCAAGTCTCTATGCCAAGTCCAGGAGTATCGTTTGGGCGAGTCTTGGTCTTGCAGCAACGCGTAATCGAGTTCTCAAACCTGTGCGGGAAATTGAGTATTTGGCGGAAAAGGAGCCAAACAGTACCGACATTTTGAAGACAAACATGTTGGATACATATTATCCAAATCGAAGCAGTCACCTCGAGAATGTTTGTCTGTATGAGGTTCTGCAAAATTACATATTCAAGAGGAACATCAAAGAAGATACTGAGAAAGGAGTGTATGCTGTAATAGGAAGTGAGGGATGTCTGGTCAAGCAAAGAAAATGCCACTTGGTAAACCATCGAAAATTGAGTGGCGAATCTCCTGAAAAAAAGGAGTTTTTCTATTTAGCACTTTTGCAACTTTTCAAGCCTTGGCGTGCAGAAGAGGAACTGCTTGGAGATTTCCTCTGTTATGAAGACTCTTTCAATGCCGCCAAGGAGACCATAGAATGTCCTGCTTTTCCCAAATATGTAGAAATGTTGAATGCGGAAATTGAGCAGGAAGCAATGATTGCAGCCGAGATTGCCAGAGACAGTTCTCAGGACAGTCAGAGTTCTGCTTCATTGAGTCAGGATCCACTAGGAGGACCTGTTATCGAAAATGAAGCTGCCACTGCTATGAATGAAGTGGAAAGAGCCATGGCACATGCTCAAGAGGATGCGGTTAACTTAGAAGAGTTGGAAAGACAACTCAACTTTGAGCAGAGGAAAATATATGACGAAGTTACCATGCAAATGGATCATGGATTAAGTCATGATAAGAAAGAGTGCTCATGTACGTCGTTGAAGCCTGTCCGACTGTACGTGAGTGGAGAAGCGGGAACTGGAAAAAGTTTCCTCATTAAAGCAATTTCATGCTATTTGCAGGAAAGGACAGAGTCATCGCTGTCTTGTGTTGTCACTGCTCCAACTGGACTGGCAGCACATAATATTAAAGGGATTACTTTACATCGTTTACTGATGCTGCCAGTGGAGCATGACAACAAATTACAATATCACAAGCTATCTGGAGATGCTTGTTTTGAAGTTTCAAGAATCTTGAGGAAAATGAAACTTCTTATCATTGACGAAGTAAGCATGGTTTCCAATGTCATGCTTGCCTTTGTGCATTTGAGGATGCAAGAAGTTCTCAAAACAGAGTATGATGTGTTATTTGGTGGCAAACACATCATTGTTTTCGGAGATCTTCTGCAGCTGACACCAGTGAAAGGGCAACCTGTGTTCAAAATGCTCACGCATGAAGATACCAGGAAGTGCCTAGGCAGCATTGGCAACGTCAATATATGGTTAAACTTCAATTATGCTGAACTGCATGAAAATATGCGTCAGGCGAAGGATGAAGTTTACAAGACTATTCTACAAGATGTTAGAATTGGAAAAGTGACCGAGCATGGGAAAGAAGCTTTACATGCACGATTACTGTCAAATTTATATCCAGAACAAGATGTTGTGCCTGAGAATATTTTTCAGAAAATTACTGAGAAGAAATCTGGAATATGTTTGATGCCAACTCTTGCAGAATGTGCCAAATTTAACAACAAAATGTTGCATTTAGAAAAGCAAGAGATTGTGAAACTGGAAGCTATTGATAGAGTAGAGCATATGGGATCAACAATTATTTTGTCTGAGAATCTGAAAACAAAATTGGATTCATTAGAGAAGAGTATATCTAAAACTGCAGGTTTTGAAAAGACTCTGAATGTGTGCTTGAACTGCCGTATAATTTTAAGAAGGAATTTACATGTTGAAAGAGGTCTGGTAAATGGATCAATGGGTAATGTTGTTGATTTTGTGAAATACAGAAATAGAGATGGAATTGAATTTTTAAAAATTAAATTTGATGGCATTGAGGAAGTACAGCTAATTGCTCGTTATTCTGCTAGATTTTTGCTTGTAAAAGACTTATATGTTCGCCGTAAGCAGTTTCCTGTTTGCTTGGCATATGCGGTGACAATCCATAAATCGCAAGGTTTAAGTGTAGACAGTGCATTGGTGAATATTTTCAGTTCTGTGTTCAAGGAGGGTATGGCATATGTGGCATTGTCACGAGTTAGAACTTTATCGGGATTGTACTTGATTGAGTGTGATGTCACAAACATTTGTGCGGATCTAGATTGTGTTAAGGAATACAATAGGTTAAGAAGAGAGTATGCGCCACATTTGCCTCAGTATCCTTTGTTTGAGAAACGTGTGGTAGGCCGGAAACGAAGGAATGAGAACAATACTGGGGAGGTTGTAGCAAAAAGACAAAAAGTCAATGAACCTAATATTACAAGCAGAAACAAAAAGGATTCTGTTGAAGATGTTGTTGGTTTTCAGTTTGAAAACAGTTCTGGTGTCAACTGCTATGCTAATGTAGTGGTTAATGTTTTGTTTTCTCTAAAAAATGTAAAAGAAGAGATTGTGGTCAATTCTGATCAAAGATTTTGCAGTTTGTTAAATTCTGTGTTAGAGAAATGTAGCACTGATAGAAGAAACATAGAAAGTGTGTCTGAAATTCGAAATCTGTTAGACAGATGTTCAGGCCAAACACAATTCTCTCAAAATATTCAGCAAGATTGTCAGGAGTTTTTAATGTATATGCTTGATGTATTACATGCTGAAGGTGTAGATGTAGATCAGCTGTTTGGGCTTTCTTATCAATGGCAGCATGACTGCGAGAACTGTATGGTATCAAGTACTACTAGTGTAGACTCAGAAAGATTTATATATTTAACTTTGCCAGACAGTAAATCAGTCTCCTTTAATAAGCTAGTAAAAGCAGCTGATCACAACATGGAGTGTAGCCAATGTAAATCTGAAATGATGTCCACATTATTTATACGAACATATGGCCAGTATGTCATTTTAATGTTCCAACGATGTAGGCCTGATGGAACAAAATTGACAACTTTAATTAAAAATGTTGTAGCTTCGCAGTTGTCAATATCAGGAAGGACTTTTGTAACTGCAGCAATTATATATCATGACGGCCCTTCAATAACATCAGGATATTACACAGCTTATTTAAAGTCTAGAAATGGCTGGTCATTCTGCAATGATTCTGTTTTAATTTTCAAAAAAAAATTGCCGTATGACCTTAAAAACTCTTACCTGGTGTTTTTAAAACCAAAATTTTAGGGAAATAATCTCGGGATGTGCTCTGTGGAATTTCAAGAAGTTCTAATGGCTCCTACACAATTTGGCCTTGAGGATAAGTGTAGTTCAGAGACATAACTTCTAACCAT
Source organism: Lissotriton helveticus (assembly GCF_964261635.1). Lineage (NCBI taxonomy): Eukaryota > Metazoa > Chordata > Amphibia > Caudata > Salamandridae > Lissotriton > Lissotriton helveticus. The sequence continues at coordinate 138,052,425 of NC_136070.1, forward strand.
AGGACTGGACATTATGGAGAAATACGTGCACTTTGAATGAGTTCAGAAAAACTGTTTCTTTTTATAAGCTAATTGAAGCAGCCAATCAAAACATGGAGTAGAGGGAATGTAAGTCTGCAATGCTGTCTACTGTTTTACATTGCTTTGTGATTAAAAGTGATGTAGAGAATTAAATAATTGTAGTAGTCATAGAGGTAGTGTAAGTCTGCTTGTATCAGTGTCATAGGAAATGTAGAACATGACTGAGCAAGAAGGGGAAGATATTACTATTCCAGGATTGTGAAAATGATCTTCAACATTTTAATTCTGAAAGTTGCGGAAATGCCAAATGACGGGATTGGCTTACAAGAAATCCAAGAGTTATAAATGGCTCTGACCAGATTTGGCCTTGTAGAAAATTGTGGTAGAGAGCAAGAAGTCATTTATTGCATGTAACGTGTTTTTAAAAACGATGGAGATTTTCTTTCAGAAAGTGGCGGGCTGAAAGTAATAACAGCACAAAAGAGTGTAAGCTGTTCATAGGACATCCTTGGACGTCATGGAAAGTAAGTTAACTTTAAGGAGTTCTGAATTTTGATTTCTGATGTTGTATGGGTTTTTTAAACACAATCATTTTGATTGTGTTTTTTTTTCCCCGCTGTTACATGATGAATACCTTCAAGTCACTGTTTTTAGTGAATTTTGATACATTCTGAGAACAGCAAAAATAAACCATTTAACATGTATAATTAATTCTGTACTGTTTGCATTTATGATGTATATGTAGAACTGTGTAGGAGGCATGGAGAAGGTGAGGCTTCTGTAAGTGTCAAAGTTGTTGCATGCAGTGCTGCACTTCTGCGTATTCTTTCATATGCTAGACTACATCTGCACAATGAGATACCTAAGCAAAGGAAACACAAGTGATGTGATTGTGAAATGAGCAAAATAAATTGCATGTATTTCAATTACATCACCTGTGTTTCCTATCATTACGAATCACATTGTGCAGATCAAGTTTAGGTCTGTCCAGGGAAACATAGGAGGTTTGGACTTTGTTGAAGAGTGCAGTGGACATGACTCACTTCATTGGTAGACCTTCACATGTATTATGTCCTCTATTCTCTTCAACAACTCGAAATTTCATCTGCAACCCTGAGTAGGCCTCACCTGAAACAAACCTCTGGATAGTAGACATCTTATTGGCATCCTGAAGCAATTATTTAAAATTTTAGTGTCTTGCGACACTTTTCTGAAACAACAGCAATGCAAAAGATGCACCATGTTTTAAGATAGGCCTCACTTCATCTGCATCAAGATACTGTTAGTTTAAAATGTATATCTTTAGGACTGTGTAGGGGGCCTGGAGAAGCAGAAGCTTCTGTAAGTGTCAAAGTTTTTGAAAAACTGTTTGTCCTTCAATCTTTTCCCTTGTCTTTTCTAATTTTTAAATACATGTTTTAATATTTTTCAAATGTTTGTTCTCTCTTTCACAGATTGAAAGTATAAAAACAAAAAGTGAGTAATTTAACGACAATTATAAGGTAAATATTTTGTACTGTTTTCGTTACATTTATATCACATTTAACTACTATTAGTTCCACTGCTTCATTTCTTTAACCCTCAGTTTCCTGCCTTTGCTACTTCCCTCATTCCTTTCTCTATTACCTACTTACTCAACTCCTTCCACTCTTTTTCTCAGTCCCTCTCTTCTCATAGTTCCTCACTCTTGTTCACTCACTGCGTCTCTATTACTCTTAGTGTCTTTGACTGATCAGTCTATCACTACTTGTTCATAATGCTTTCTCTGTGTAGTTGAAGCACACTAAGGGGAATATTATGAACACAGCCAATAAAATTATTGCTCTTTTTATTGGCAGAAAACTGGTGCAAAAGTGGTTTTAGTGGCAGTTTTCTGCCACAAAAGCAGCTTTAGCGACACATTTCTGCCAATAAAAGCTGCAAAACTTTTATTGCCTATGTTGATGATATGGCTCTATGTTAATTACATTTCTTTGCTGTTTCAATTAATCTTTTTCTGTTATTTTTTGTTTTCTGTTTTCTATTTTTTCTCTCTGTTATTCCTCATGTTTTAATCATATTTTGAACATTCACTCACATTCTCCAAGAAACTCTTCTTTGTTAATGTTATACTCTCTTTTTTTTTCTTTCACTTCGTTATGTATTTTGTTTTTCACAATTATACCCTCTTCTGTCTTTTCTTCGGTAAATAGATCTATTAAACAGTATCTCTTCTTTACTCCCTATAGCTGTCTTTCTTTTAACATCACTCTCTGTTTCCTTTCCTTATACTTACACTTTTTTTTTTGTAAACATTTTTTTGGTTAGCTCCGGGTCCGCGTACCGGGAAGCTAACCCGGAAGCGAACCAAAAGAAATAGAGCTTGCCAGAGTGCTAAACATTCTAGCAATTTTTTTGGAAAGGGAAGGTAGTTCTGAAAAGAACTTTTTTTTTTATATTTTTGTTGTTTTATATATATATATTTTTTTTTTACATTTTTTGGTTTTTTTTGTATTTTTTGAACGATTTTATATTTTTTTTGTTTTTTTTTGGGGGGGGGGAAACAACAAAAAACAGGCGTTGAAAATGGCTCAACAGGAGCAAAAAAAAATTACTGGGGGCGGTTAGGGCAATCATGGTGTTCATATGCCAGGTTGAGTGCATTGATGCTCATGTTGCCACAAGCTAATAATGCACGACAGTGCATACATAAGTGAATCATGTGCCCAAAATTTTCTTGAATATTTGGCACAGTTTCCCGTGCCTCTTCTGGTGTTAGAGAAACCGGTATTGTTGGTCTGGCCACAGGAGTTGGTCTTGGATTGTCGTGCATATCCCTTAATTCTGCCCGGCTGTAATTTAGGGGATGTTTCCTTGTCATGTGCCTGTGCATTGTGTGATTTCCAAAGCTATATTTTTTGTCCGTCCCTCTGGACAATTGTTCCTTGCATATCAGGCAGGTGACATACCTTGCGTTGACTTTTTTTTGGCCACGAGGCATTGAAAAAAAACTGCCAGATGAAACTGGCTTTCTTTCTGGAAACCCGGGGCAACTCTGCTAAAAATTGTGGTTCTTCTCCCTCCTCATCCATTTCTTCCTCTTCCTCCTCAGTGTTGGTAAGGACCTGGGGAGGTGGTCCTCTCTTCCCATGAGGAGGTGGTGGTGGTGGTGGGGGAGCACCAGCTGAAGCAACCAATGAAGCCATTTTCACACAAGCAAAATAGGTCTTCCAACAAGCAAAATAGGTCTTCCTCTCACAATGATGAAAGTCAGAGTGAGGAAAGAAGGAGGGGTTTTCATCATTTGGGAAAAACAATACTTCTCAACCAATGAAAAGTGTTATTTTTAGGTCACCTGACCTAGCCTTCCATCATTATGAAACTAAAAGTGAAATGAACCAATGAAAAGTTTTATTAACAAGTCACATGACCTCTCACGCTCATGTTACGCGCTGCGGAACGCTCCCCGGTTAGCTTCCGGGTCGCTCCGCTTCGCGCCTCGGTCCGCGCCCCGGGACACTTCCGGGTGCGCTAACGCGATACGTCACAAGACGCATTTCGCGGCAACGCGATACGTCGCGCTTTCGCGCCGCGGATCGCTTCCGGGGAGCTGCGTTTCGCGCCTCGGTCCGCGCCCCGGGGCACTTCCGGGTGCGCTAACGCAGTACGTCATAAGACGCATTACGCGGCAACGCGATACTGTCACTATGTTGATTTCTTACCGGTTCGCGGACCGGGTCGCGGAATCAAATTGAGCTAACGGGAAGCTTCCCGGTTCGCGGACGGGGAGCGAAACAAAAAAAATATTTTAAAAAAATTATTAATAAACATATAAAATATATTTTTGGATTTAAAGAAGAAGAATACATTTTACAGTTATATATATTAGCTTTTAAAAAACCAATGAAATTCACTGAAAAAACCATAGGTTATAGACCATATATAGTTAGGAATTAGCATTTACAAAACCTTGAAAATTCACTGAAAAAACCATAGGTTATACACCATATATAGTTAGGAATTAGCATTTAAAAAACCTTATTTTACTCACACAAAACCAATGAAATTCCATATATAGTTAGTTGTACTAACTATATATCACGCACCCGCAATCCACTGCTGATCATGTCACATATTACATCATTCATGACATGGTCAGTGACATCACTGATGACATCACTGATGACATCTCAAATGACATCACTGATGACATCACTGATGACATCTCAAATGACATCACTGATGACATCACTGATGACATCTCATTTGACATCACTGATGACATCACTGATGACATCTCATTTGACATTACTGATCACATCACTGATGACATCATTCATGTGATAATACGATGAACCTCTTCAGACTCTAATATAACCTTAGATACACTCAGTGTAAACACAGACTCACAGATTGTCACTCATCCATGAAGTTACACACACACCTAGTCAGTCATGCAAACAATCATTCACACCTCCATTTCCTTAACTATACAGTTAAACACACCTTACTTATTCAAACATATACTAAAACATATTTACTCACTTATACAATCCTGCATACAAGTTCACAATGATCCATACAGCCACTCACACATTCACTGGCTCTTATGCACAGTTATTTATATATGTCAACTCTCACATGTACTGTATTTTACATATGTACTTACTTTGACATGTAGCACTGAGATATCTATTCACTCACCAATACAGTCATGCACACAGTCAACCGCCCATACAGCTGTTTCCACATGCACTTTTGAACCCATACATCTATGCAGAGAGTCATACACCTCCCAGCCACCCATACACACTCTCAGTCTCCCATACAAATACTTGGGCAACCAATCAATAACCCATATAGTTAATCATATAGCTACTGATCAACACATGCAGCAGTTTACATAACAACAGACATAATGATGCACAAATTAAGACAGTTTAGTCACTAACCCATGCACTCAGTGAGACACATTTAATCACTCACTCATACAGTCAGTCATGCACCTACTAAATCCTTTGTTCAGACACTTCTACATCCACTCATTCTTCAATATGTAAGACATATTTTAACTTTACAGAAACATACAGTCACTGGATGTTGTCATCAGTGATGTCATCAGTGATGTCATTTGAGATGTCATCAGTGATGTCATCAGTGATGTCATTTGAGATGTCATCAGTGATGTCATCAGTGATGTCACTGACCATGTCATGAATGATGTAATATGTGACATGATCAGCAGTGGATTGCGGGTGCGTGATATATAGTTAGTACAACTAACTATATATGGAATTTCATTGGTTTTGTGTGAGTAAAATAAGGTTTTTTAAATGCTAATTCCTAACTATATATGGTGTATAACCTATGGTTTTTTCAGTGAATATACATATATATACATATATATATATATATATATATATATATATATATATATATGTATGTATATATATATATATATATATATATATATATATATATATATATATATATATATTGCTATTTTATGTACCGTGGGACTCCCACTTCGATGGCAGGGAATGATTCAAGCATGTGAATCTATGAAAAACACCAAAACCGGAGAACCACAGTTTACAGGTAAGTAACTTATGTTCTTTTTTCATCTTTGGATTCAAATACCAATTGATAACTACTATCCCCTTGTTATGAGATCTGTACTAACAGTTTTTATTGAGGAACACCATCCTAACCTCACCTTTCCGATCTCTCTTTTTTATACTGTTTAATTAGCAGGTACTGATTATCAAAAAGGAGAACAATACTCCCTTATTTCAGTAGTCATGTTCATGGTCTTCCGACCACCTATACCTATGTGAGTGTTCTTATAGTGCTCATCATATGGGCTACACTAGATAGCTGCTGTTCATAGTACGAGTATTTGGTACTCAAAGTGTTCCAGGTGGACCTTCATGGGACCACTTCATTAGAAGAAGAACCAGTGTGTGAAAATAATGACTTACCTCTCTCTCTGTTGTTCTTTCCCTTGAAGGTGGAATAGTTTTCATGGCAACCTGAATAAATATCGACGAAAATTGGAAGAAGCTCTTCAGGTCCATGCCTTGATTCGCGAAATCAATGACATCACAGAGAGAATGAGCGAAAAGGTGTGTCTGTAGTCACTGTGAAGTACAGTCATGTCCCTTGAACCATATGAATGAGATGGAATACACACACACATGGCCAAATTAAGTAAAAATAACTCCCACCTAGATACAACATTCATACGCCACCAGGCAGTATTTCTCAGAAGAAGAAGAAGAATTACAGACAGTAATCCCTCTCTGCTGCAGCCCGAAAAGGAACTGAGGGATTTTTTTTCTAACCCACCTAGCCATTTTACAGAAATAGTTTTTCATAGTGGGGCCATATGGTGGCCACGTCTCCAAAGTTGGGGCTTTGGTGGCTACCTCTCCAAATGAAAGCTGGGTCCCTCCCCATCACTGGGACACCCCACTTGCAGCCCCATAATACTTCTAAGAATAAGACTAGCAATAATTCTGAGCAATGCTAGACATTCCACTACGGGTTGTGTAGGACAGTTTTTTATATTGAGTGATATTTTACCCATCTTTTTGTAACACCAAAATATTTGTCTATCAGGAAAAAAGTCCATTCTCGTGAAGAGATCTTGGAGTTCATCATAACCATGTCTGTGACTTCAATTGCTCTTTACGTTATTCTACCCCTGCAGAGTTCACTGATGCAGGCACTAGACTATGGAAAGGATGTGGAGACAGTGGCCAACCTAATCCGTAGACATGAAGAAACAGAACGCGAGATCAAAGTCATCCAGTCGAAGAGTGAGGTATAAGGGGGCGGACTGGGCTTTCTACATTCTGATTACCTGACTGACCTCACTTAATTGAAAGTGACTGAACATGTACATTCTAGATAAGAACTTGACTTAATGTAGTTTTGTGTATGTCACCTGGCAAACTCTTTATCTGGCCCATACTTAGCTTCAAAGCTATCAGAAACATGTCACCAAATCATAGAAGCAATAAACAGAATATGTATGCACTATTGAATTCTTGCTAATGTTTAACTTATAACTTTAACTTCGATTAAAGTGATATAATGCGATCTATAGAAAATAGCTAGAAGAATCAAGAGAAATATTTTACAGGTTAGAGTAAGACGTGAGCATGGAAGTTCTACACTTGCTCAATATGTCTTGTGTAAAGTTGAAGCATAGGTAAGCTTTAGGCCCTAAATCCGAGTTTGTCGGAATCCAGGTTCTTTTTATCGCATGAGATAAAAATAAGAGTACCCTGAGGAACGTTATTTATTGGGTGTGATAACTAGCACCTATTACAAGTTTCTAGGAATAGCAGGTGTACATGTGATTATTGCACCACTTTCCCCGTTTAAACCTGTTGAAATGTACGAAGGGTGAGATGTTTACTGCACCCAGCAGTAAATACCTTATGCGGTAAATATCACCCAACTCATTATTCTGTCGCCTGCACAAACGGGTTTACGCAGAGGTCAGAAAACACTGACCCGCCCGTAGTTAGGACCCTAGCCATGGTCAAGTTTACTATAAGCCTGGCGCTCAAGGAGTGCTAAAAATAGTCCATGTACTTATTTAAGGGTTTTGTAACACACTAGACATGTTGTCTTTTGGCTACTTTGCAGTGCATTAGCGTCTGCAGTTTCATGACTTGTGCAGTTCACATATCGAATTGGTAGGTGTGAACAATCAGCTGCTGGACGCTGCAAGAGGATGGTATAACACTGGGTCGGCCTGCCATATCAGTATATCTCTGCCGCCTCTGTGGGCCTAAAAACTTTTGAAGATCAAGGGGGTGGGGATGGTCTGCAAATGGATATTGTGGCCCATGGATATTTTCATAGTTTCAAATAGCTTGTGTGAACTTTGAATAGGCAGTCAGATTTGCTGCAGTTGCTTTGTGTCCTTCTGCTATATTTTCAGGGTCACACCAACAGATGGGACCACAGGGCTGTTGCAGGGACATTGTGAGATGCCGGTTTCTGAAGGTTCTTGGGCCATTTCCAGGTTCCCCTCTGCTCCAGCTCCTATGGGGAGGTGGGGAGGGTCAGCCATCATAGAGGCAAGCAGTCCCAGAGAAGGCACAAAGGCTCTGTATCAAGTCTACTAAGCTATAGCTGAGGCACAGACTTTACACAACAGAGCTACTTCTTATTATACATAGATGTTCTTATATTACCTAGATATTACAGTATGATTTTAGACAGCAGACTATTGCTCCACGGATTAGACATCACATAAGTGAATAAGTGAGTTGCCTAATATCCTAGCAAAATTCAGCTGTGCCCTGGAAATGCACCAGCACCAAGAGACCCCTTTACGATGGTGGGAACTATATCAATGTTGTTAGTCAATTTAAGCCCCGTCTCTAAGGTGCCGACACGCTTCTCTCCACTGCAGTCTCTGTTGGATTTTAAATCCGTTTTCAATGTTCAGTTTTCATTTGGGTTATTTTGATTACATGTATTAGATTCATTTGTGCAGCAAATTTGGTTCACACGTGGTGTATTAACCCTGAGCCAATTTTGCAGATTCACCATTTATCACTATTTTCCTCAATACGGTAGTCTTGCTCCCTAAAACAATGTGACCCAAGTTATGTATTTCTGTGTAGTGTGAGTTTCTTACCGCCTATATCCCAGCCTAGTGAAACTATGATTCTCTCTCAGGGGATCTTCATCGATAATTATAAGCATGGAATAGTCCCGCCCATGTGCAGGGATTCTGGAGCAGTTCTTTCAAAGTCACATTTACTTCGCCTTACTTTGGAAAGGCCACAACACATATGTAACAGTAATGTTACATTTTTCCAGCCTTAGAAAAGGCTATATTGCCAATCTTTATTGAATGATTTTAACATTTAGAAGAAAAAAGGCCATACCCTTAAAAATCACTTAAGCAAAATGAAAAGTGATTGTTTAAAAACATCCTTCACAAATGCTTTATAAGATAAGGAGTAATACCAAGCAATGTAGACTGTGTAGGCTGCAGCACTGAAACAAAGTAAATAGGACACTGCGCCTGTATGGGCCTTTTGGCCTTCAGTGTCCCATTATGCCCTTTAGGTGGCAGTTTACTCAGTTCTTTTTTCCGGCTCCTGTTGACAGGATCCTGGAGCATAGCTTCTCCTTTTTTAAAGTTTTTCCTCACAATTTTCATATAAAGCTTCTTTAAAGCTTGTTCTCACAACGTCCTTTAGGTCTTTGAGTATTTTTAGATAGTTTCCTGACAGAAACATTATCTACTGTTTTGTAAAATGGCATTTTTGTTGCCCAGAAAGTGGTAGAAGAATGGCAAAAACAGACCCTTTCAGGTTCTGTATTTTATGTTTGCTAGACTCTCTTGACACCAAGACACGTTGCCACTGCAAACCCCTCTCCAGGTATTTTTTGATGGAGAGAGAGAAAATTCACATCCATGGCCAAGTGGAACACCATAGACAGCAAGATTCCCTGATGGGTGACACTTCTGAAGGGCGAGGAGAAACTATATCCTGTAGCGGGGCCCTAAGTCACGCTGTGAGGACTCCAGCAGCGGGAGATCCAAAATGAGAACATCTGGAGAAAGACATTGCTCCCTTTCGATGTTGAGGGCATCAGTGTCATAAAAGGCACTGCATCTACTTGCTTGCAGTCAAGGGATAGGTCGGTGTTGAGAACACTTATGATGTCAAGAAGGGGACCTTCATCGACATCCAGCAGAACTTTGCCATTGAGACACCATACAACTTCGTGGGCTTTGATGTTGGCACATGGTTCGACATCGAGAGATAATTCATCTTCCTTAAATAAGATTGGGGAGTGGCTTGCACGCATGAAAGCTTGCAGACTTCAATAAGAGTCTGACTCAGAGTATTCCAGAGCATTTTCATTATCAAGATCAACATCTCCAGTCACCATGCTGGATTTCCCAGCACCTCCTCAGGCTCCAGCAAGATCACCTCCTCCATCTCCTCCGACTTCTCCACAACTAGCCATGCCAGCAATACCTCAGCCACAACCCACTACTCCATCTTAGCCTCCACCGGTAACTTCTCTGAGGCGATCTAGACCTCGTACCTATAGGTCTAGGTCACATTCAAGATCTAATCTTGCTGCTGACATTGTCACTCCAGACGATCACACTCACACACAGATCTTCACGTCCCATCATACAACTGTGTCTTCTGGTCTATATTCATCTCCTCTGAAAGATTCTCCACCATCAAGACTATCTCCTATAGGTACAGTTTATCAACAAGGTCCACCTCACGTTGAGTTAGTGTGTATCCTGATGTTCATGGAATACACAATGTGTGTTAAAATACCCCTCACACACCAAAAGGGCCCTTGGTGTCATGCTTTATCATTGGGGTCTTCCCGCCCCGCGGCGGGACGGGGCAGTGCTGCGACAAGCGACTACGCTGGAGCACCTTTTTATGTGGGTGCTATGTGAGTGAATTGGAGTGAGTGTCAGTAGGGTCAGGGGTGATATATAAAAGTGATGTTAAAAAATACCTGGCCTGGTGGTAGAAAAAACTTTTTAATAAACACTCGCTGGTATTGTTAAAAAAAGTGATTCGGAGAGATACAGCAAGTTAATGGGTTTACTCTCCTGTGCGGGTCAACATGTTTCGGGGCACCAGGCCCCTTCGTCAGGAACAGGGTCAGATCCCCCTGTCACTCACTAATGTTTCACCACAAATAAAAAAAAATATATATTAAGGTGTATGTACAGAGGTGTGTGAATATATTCTCATTATCAATGTGTATAGATATATAGTTTATATTTATACGCTTCCCTAGCTCTATCAGAAGTCCTGATGTAGTAAGCCTGAAAAACAAGAGCACGTGGTTATAAATGCGCGAATCCCATTGCGCTTGACTTATTGTCACCTGTAAGGGATGAAGAAAAACGAACACACATATATATACTGGTACTTAGAGTCCCAGATAAATTGGGAAGTGCCTATTTTTGGGACAGTTGGATGCCGAACAAAATACAGTAGAACATACACATATTAGCACACAAATACAGTAGGTTAGCTTGAAAAAGGCATGTACTCCGTTATAGATACATACTTAGGGAGGATGGAGTCAGTGCCCCATGAGCCAAGTCTGGACAAAGGGTATTTGAGGGTCCAACTGCAGAGGGGAAAATAAGGGGAATGGAAAAAAAAGGAAAGAAATGTATTCTTGTTCCCTGGTTGCTTGTGGCAGCCTTGGCGATCTAGCTGTATTTAGGTTACAAAGTAAGTTCTCAGCTGTTCATCCCAGTCGGCTATGCCGTACTTACTCAACCCCCAGCACGTCAGTGCTTCCTCCTTCGTCCGTGGCTTCCGTGTTTGTGAAATGCCATGATCGGGCGGGCTTTTATATAGTTTAGATTGATTGGATAAAGCCAGTGAAAATTCGCATGGGAGAACATCGCAGCAACGTACGTTGCAAAAAGACCACGACCAGAATGGCGACACACTATGTTACAATGGGACACAGCATCCAAGATTTCAAATGGACAGTCATTGAGGCTTTTAACAACGACAAGGACCTTCTATCAAAGGAGCAACGTTGGGTGTACCGTCTAGGTACTCACCAGACAGGCCTTAATGACGAGATACCCTGGTCCCAACTCAAGATCTAACAAATCCAAGCGCGTACTTGGTACTGTGTTTTTCGCATGTCACACGTTCTAGGCCCTCTATAACAGCCTAGGTCTAACATTGGCGTCTCTTTCCAGTAACGCGGCACCTGATTAGCAGCGTTATAGTGTGCGCATGCGCGCAGATGCAACACTTTACCGCACATGCGCATTCACTCGGGCTGCCGGTTCACTACCGGCGAAGGTTGTTGTTTCGGAGCATTTCCCCACAAAAAGAATGCCTAAACAAATTACTTAGTTAGCAGTTTGCCACGGCTGACATCTACGAAATCAGAGGGACTCAGCAACACGTAATAATACCCTTTTAACAATGGCCGCCGCAGTACCCTTGATCTGGGCTCGCTCTCGACGGCACACCTGTCCCGAGTCCGAGGTCATTATCCAATCAATCTAAACTATATAAAAGCCCGCCCGATCGTGGCATTTCACAAACACAGAAGCCACGGACGAAGGAGCAAGCACTGACGTGCTAGGGGTTGAGTAAGTACGGCATAGCCGACTGGGACGAACAGCTGAGAACTTACTTTGTAACCTAAATACAGCTAGATCGCCAAGGCTGCCACAAGCAACCAGGGAACAAGAATACATTTCTTTCCTTTTTTTTTCCATTCCCCTTATTTTCCCCTCTGCAGTTGGACCCTCAAATACCCTTTGTCCAGACTTGGCTCATGGGGCACTGACTCCATCCTCCCTAAGTATGTATCTATAACGGAGTACATGCCTTTTTCAAGCTAACCTACTGTATTTGTGTGCTAATATGTGTATGTTCTACTGTATTTTGTTCGGCACCCAACTGCCCCAAAAATAGGCACTTCCCAATTTATCTGGGACTCTAAGTACCAGTATTTATATGTGTGTTCGTTTTTCGTCATCCCTTACAGGTGACAATAAGTCAAGCGCAATGGGATTCGCGCATTTATAACCACGTGCTCTTGTTTTTCAGGCTTACTAGATCAGGATTTCTGATAGAGCTAGGGAAGTGTATAAATATAAACTATATATCTATACACATTGATAATGAGACTATTGTCACACACCTCTGTACATACACCTTAATATTTAAAAAAAAGATTTTGTGGTGAAACATTAGTGAGTGACAGGGGGATCTGACCCCGGTCCTGACGCAGGGGCATGGTGCCCCAAAACATGTTGACCCGCACAGGAGAGTAAGCCCATTACCTTGCTGTATCTCTCCGAATCACTTTTTTTAACAATACCAGCCAGTGTTTATTAAAAGTTTCTTCTACCAACAGGCCAGGTATTTTTTAACATCACTTTTATATATCACCCCTGACCCTACTGACACTCACTCTAATTCACTCACATAGCACCCACATAAAAAGGTGCTCCCGCGTAGTCGCTTGTCGCAGCACTGCCCCGTCCCGCAGCGGGGCGGGAAGACCCCAATGATGAAGCATGATACCAAGGGCCCTTTTGGTGTGTGAGGGGTATTTTAACACACATTGAGTATTCCATGAACATCAGGATACACACTAACTCAACGTGAGGTGGACCTTGTTGATAAACTGTAATTTCAGGAGAGGAGGATGCGCCCACCTTGGTGCCGTTGAGCACCACCTCTTCACTCCCCCTTTTTGATATTATTTATCTCCTATAGGTGACATTAATACCTTCCAGGAGATTCTCCTCAGAGGGGCCAATAAACTAAATATTGCCAACTACTATTACTTCCACATCAGTAATCTTTGAGATGTTCCACCAAAGGTCACCTTCTAGACCTCCTTTACCCCTAGTACCTGGTTTGTTGGATCCGGCTTTGGAACCATTTCTGACACCACCTTCTATAAAGGCTTCCCAGTCCCGCCTTCAGGAGAAAGGCAAGCCTTTGGATCAAGAGCTTTCTTTCCTATCTGCGGAACATGTTTCAGTTTCAGTTATAGTCTCTGCTGCCCATAAGTTTCATGCTTTATTACCTTCATCCACTGTTCCTCCTGACAAGGAGAGAAAAATGTTAGACTCTGTGGAAAGAAAGGTATGTGGAACTTCCGCTGTCACAATGAAAGCGGCCAGGGCATCTGCAGTTCTGGGGTATTATGACAGATGTGTTTGGGATTCCACCCAACAATTCATAGAGGATCTTGGAAGAGACAGAGATCAAGATTTTCAAGAAATTATCAATGAATGCATGATGGTGTCTAATCAAATCATTAGTGCTGCAGCTGATAATTCTACTCTCGCAGCACATGTATATTGTCATGGCCTAACTCTCTGTCCGTCGAATGACAGTCATGACGGTTAGGTAATAATGTTGGCTTGCTTGCTGATAGAAGATGCCTTGAAGAGCCAATCATCCAGATATGGACAGACTAAGATTCAAATTTTTCTGAGGTGGGCTGCCACAACATCCATACATTTGGAAAAAGTTTGCGGTGCAGACTTGAGGCCGAAGGGAAGGACTTTATATTGATATTGGTTTTTTCCTAAACTGAAAATCAGGAATTTCTGATGTTTTTTGGGATATTAGAATGTGAAAATAAGTATCTTGCACGTATATCTAGCATAACCAGTTCCCTCGATGGAGTGGAGGGTAGGTCAGATGAAGAGCCATCATCGAGAATTTTTCTTTCCAAACACATTTATTCGCTTTATTAAGGTCAAAATGGGTCTGTATTCGTTTGAGGGTCATAGTTTGACATTGAGACATCATTCGATGAGGCAGTCATCGATGAGGCAGTAGTTGACGGGGTCCCCCGTGTATAGTTATAGTTTGATTGATCACGGCCCTTACTACCTCAATAGGATCGCTCCACTTTATATATTACACACTGTTAGAAATGGGATTTCCGGTTGGCTAAGGCTTGCGCCAAAGCCAGGCAGAAACCACCACTCTAGTCAGGGCAAGGGAGTTACACGCCAAAGATAACCCCTGCTAACCCTCTAGGCAACGTGACGCGAGTAGTAAGGCTTATCCCAGAGGCAATGCAAGTTAAGTATTTGCGCACACACCCACCAGCAGCAACATCCCAGACCCCCCACAAAAGGAACTCCACACAAGGGTATATATAAAAATAGCCTTTGTATTATACCAAACACATTAGATAAGAAACGCACACTTTACAATGTGCCATAGGCACGGGCGGAATTTACAGGGGATTATGTACATGTGATAGGGCCACATGGACCACTGTCAGGAATAAGCACTGTTAGAAGGGGCGATCTCAGAGGGCCAGGTTGTGCTCACCCGACCACCCCAGGATCCCCCTCTCCCACAGATCTTGCCGAGTCTTATCGTGAGGTCCTCGCCGGGGAGGACTTCGGGTCTAGGATCGTATTCACTGAGCTCACACCACACTTACGAACGGACACCACAACGTTGGATTTCAGTAACAAGTTCTTTATGAGCAGCAAAATGAAAGTAGCACTCTTATGTACAAATGATCGAGGGATCACAAAAGTCTTAGAGGATTCGGGGAGAGAGAAGCGGGACAGTCTTTAGCCTTTGGGCCAGTACGGGGCGTACCCTGCGCACAGCTCTCAATCCTCGAGCCGGGGGGTATGGAAGATGATGGGCGTACTGGCTGCTTCACTTACGTCGAGTCGGCTTGGTCGTGATGGTGATCTCGATGGTCCAGCCGGACCAGAGTACTCCTCGAGCTGCGACGAGGTCAGCAGGGCTCGATCTGGAGAAGTTCTTGAGGAGCCGCGACAGCGTCAGCAGGGCTCAGGTGGTTGCAGTTCAGCTTGAGCCGCGACAGCGTCAGCAGGGCTCCGATGGTGATAGTTCAGCTTGAGCCGCGACAGCGTCAGCAGGGCTCCGATGGTTACGAGTTCAGCTCGAGCCGCGACAGCGTCAGCAGGGCTCCGATGGTGCTAGTTCAGCTTGAGCCGCGACAGCGTCAGCAGGGCTCCGATGGTTACGAGTTCAGCTCGAGCCGCGACAGCGTCAGCAGGGCTCAGGTGGTTCAGTTCCTTGTTGCGAAGAGGGAGCCGCGACAGCGTCAGCAGGGCTCAGCGATTCAAGATGAGTTCTTCTCAGGGTCAGCCGCGATCAGATCAGCAGGCTTCAGGTCCAAGATACAACTGCCCGCTAGTTGTCGAGCGGGCCCAGATATAGTCCATTGGCCCTTTGATGTCCGGACCCTCGCAGGCGGAGGTCTCAAGCCCTGGGGGCTGGTCGTTGGCGAGGTCCGGCGGTTGGCTCTTTGATCCTTTGAGGAAGGGGTCCGGGAATTCCCAGACGCCCAGCAGGTCTGGAGCCAGCACTCAGGGAGGCCAGAGGTGCGATCGAAACTGGCCCCCGGGGGAGGGCCAAAGGTGTGACAGATACCAGTCTCTCAGGGGAGGCCGAAGGTGCCATCGAAACTGCCTGGCTTATCACACTCGGGGAGCCCTTTACCCCCCAGCCGGGACTGGCGCGCCTTTGGAGTCTGGGTTTCGCTGGGGCCGGGGTCACGCTAGGCCCAGGGAGACAGGGATCTCGGGAAGGGAAAATGGCTGCCGGGCCTTGTGGGGCATGCAAGGTTAGGCGCTCGGAGCCAGGAGCGGGACGGGGACCTGCGGGCCTGGTCGTGGGTTACGGGCATCCAGGCTTATCGGGGGGTGAGACGACCAGGCTTCGGGGTGCAGGCTACCTTCACGGGGATGCTGCGCAGGGGGCTCAGGGTGCAGGCCTACGCTCGCAGGGTGTGGAGGGATAGGCGCGAACCACGCCACGAGGCCGGGTCCAACACGCGTCCCCCCCAGTTGAAGGCGGGGAGAACTACCCATCCTCTTGGGGGTTCTCTTCGCTGAGGCGGAAAAATCGGGACAGGCCATCTGCGTTGGCGTGGTCAACAGTGAAGTCCATCCCCTGGAGGGAGATGGACCAGCGCAGCAATTTGGGATTCTCCCCTCTCATCTGCATTAGCCACCGGAGAGGTCGGTGGTCGGTTTGGACCCGGAAGTGAGTACCGAACAGGTAGGGCCTCAGCTTCTTCAGGGCCCAAACCACCGCGAAGGCCTCCCGCTCGATGGTGCTCCACCTTTGTTCTCGAGGGAGTAGCCTCCGGCTAATGAACGCCACTGGCTGGTCCAGGCCGTTCTCGTTCACCTGGGACAGACCTGCTCCGAAGCCGTGCTCGGACGCGTCCGTCTGGACTACAAACTCTCGGGAGTAGTCGGGGGCCTGTAGGACCGGGGCCGTACACATGGCGTCTTTCAAGGTTTCGAACGCCTCCTGGCAGGCGGGGGTCCAGCTGACCTTCTTCGGCTGGTTTTTGGAGGTTAACTCCGTGAGGGGGGTCACGATGCTGCCGTACCCTTTGATAAATCTCCAGTAGTACCCCGTGAGTCCTAGGAACGCCCGCACTTCCGTCTGGGTCGTCGGGGCCTCCCAGGCCACGATTGCATCTATCTTGGGCTGGAGGGGGGCTACGAGGCCGCTTCCGACCTGGTGCCCTAGGTAGACTACGGACCCTTGTCCGATCTGGCACTTGCTGGCCTTAATGGTGAGACCAGCCCTCCTCAGGGCTGTCAGCACCGCCCAGAGGTGCTGGAGGTGCTCGGGCCAGTGGGAACTGTAAACTGCGATATCGTCCAGATATGCAGCACTGAACTCTTCCAACCCAGCCAGTACCTGGTTAACCAGCCTCTGGAAGGTGGCGGGGGCGTTCTTCATCCCGAAGGGCATCACCCGGAAATGGTAGTGACCATCCGGGGTGGAAAAGGCGGATCTCTCTCTGGCCCCTTCTGTGAGGGCGATCTGCCAGTATCCGCTGGTCAGGTCGAAGGTACTGAGGAAGCGAGCAGCCCCAAGGCGATCAATGAGCTCGTCTGCTCGGGGGATGGGATGGGCATCGGTTCTGGTGACTGCGTTGAGCCCGCGGTAGTCAACGCAGAACCTCAGCTCGGGGACAGCCCCGGGAGCGGCTGCCTTCGGAACCAGGACCACGGGGCTAGCCCATGGGCTGTCAGAGGCTTGGACCACCCCGAGAGCTAGCATCTTTGATACCTCGGCCTTGATGCAGGCCCGGACTCGGTCAGGGACGCGGTAGGCTCTGTGCCGTACCGGTGGGCTGTCCCCAGTGTCCACGTCGTGGACGCACCAGCTGGTGACGCCGGGGGTGAGGGAGAAGAGGTCCGAGAACTGTTCCAGTAACTGGCGACAGTCCTCGCGCTGCTCGGGGGAGAGGGAGGAGGAGAGACTCACTCCCTCTACGGAGCCATCTTTTTCTTTGGTGCATAGGAGATCGGGGAGAGGCTCCGTTTCCTCTTCTTCTCCGTCGTCCATGGCGAGGAGCAAACTCAACTCGGACCGGGCGAAGTGGGGCTTGAGGCGGTTCACGTGGAGGACCCGCAAAGGGTTCCTGGGGAACTCCACATCGATGAGGTAGGTCACCTGACTCTTGCGCTCTACCACCTTGAAGGGCCCTGTCCACTTGTCTTGCAGGGCACAGCGCTCCACGGGGGCCATCACCCAGACCCGCTGTCCGGGTTGAAACTCGACCAGAGTGGCATTCTGGTCATACCACCGTTTCATTTCCTCTTGACTGGCCTCGAGGTTGGCCTCGGCCAGTTCTCGGAACTTTCTGGTTTGGTTCCGTAGGGTCAGGATGTATCGAAACACATCCGGAGGGGGCTCTGGGGCCACCGTCTCCCAACCTTCCTTGACCAGGCTGAGGGGTCCTCGGACGGGGTGCCCGTAGAGCAGCTCGAAGGGGCTGAACCTCAGGGATTTCTGGGGGACTTCGCGGTATGTGAAGAGGAGACAGGGAAGGAGGACGTCCCACTTACGCCTCAGGGGCTCTTCAAGACCCATGATCATTCCCTTGAGGGTCCGGTTGAATCGCTCCACCAGACCGTTACCCTGGGGGTGGTACGGGGTGGTGAACTTGTAGGTCACCCCACATTGTTGCCAGAGGGACTTCATGTATTTTGAGATAAAATTGGTCCCTCGGTCGCGGACGACTTCTCGAGGAAATCCCACCCGAGAGAAGATCCCCATGAGGGCCCGCCCCACTACGGGGGCTGTCACCGTCCGGAGGGGAATGGCTTCGGGGTAGCGGGTGGCATGGTCCACCAAAACAAGGATAAAGCGGTGACCTAAGGAGGTCCGGGGGTCGAGAGGGCCCACGATGTCGATTCCCACCCTCTCAAAGGGGGTACTGACCACGGGGAAGGGTTGGAGAGGGGCCTTGCGCTTCCCTCCGCTCTTCCCGCTGGACTGACACGTGGGGCAGGACTTGCAGTGGGTCTCCACATCGGAGCGCATGCCCGGCCAGTAGAAGTGCGTGACCAGGCGATGATACGTCTTGTCCTGTCCCAAGTGTCCTGCCAGGGGCACATCATGGGCCAGGTTCAGGAGAAAGCCGCGGAAGCGTAGGGGTACCACCAGCACTCGGGCTGACCCTAGCTCGGCAGACTTTTGTTCGCTGTACAGGAGGCCGTTTTCCCAATAGACAAAGTGGGAGCCGGACTGGTCACCGGCGGCCTGGGCGGCGGCTTGCTGCCGCGGCCCTACCAAGGACGGACAGGAGATCTGCTCTAAGCAGAATTCTTCACGGGACGGTCCTCCTTCCTGGCGCCACTGGGCCAGCTTAGGAAGGTCGTCCAGGCTCGGGGTCTGTTCGACGTCAGGCCAGAGGGGACCTGCGTCGGAGGGGGAGCTCTCCCCGGGGAACAGCTCGGGGGTTTCAGAGGACTCGGGGACCTCGGGGTCCTCGGGGGTTGGCGGTGCGGTCTCAAGATTCACCCCCTCAGGGGTAGCCACCCGGGCGGTCATCGACCGGGTGCTCACACAGGCCCATTCGGGCAGGCCCACCATCTCCAGGTGGGTCCTTTTCTCAACCCGCTGCCATGGGGAGCTCTCTAGATCGTTGCCGAGCAGGCAGTCCACAGGCATGTCGGACCGGACTGCAACTCGTAACTCTCCGGAGACGCCCCCCCATTCGAACGGGACTTGAGCTATCCGGCAGGTGCGGACGGAGTTGTCCGCTGCGGTCACCCTGCAGGAGATGTGGGGAACAATCTGGGCTTCGGAGACTAGGTGGCGTTTGACTGCGGTGATACTGGCCCCTGTGTCTCGGAGCGCCCCTATGCGGTGGCCATTGACGGTCACCTGCTGTCGGTACTTCTCCGTGTTGTCGGGCAGGGGGGCTCCGGGGACCATTTCCCTATCACCCAGGGAGACTAACATCATTGCTGCGGGGTCAGCCCCCTCGAATTCCTCTTCCCCCTCCTCCTCTAGGGCTACTGAGGTGATGTGGCGCGCTGGGGGTCCCGCAGCGGCGGGCTTCTTGAACAAAGGGCATCGAGGGTCATTGGCATAGTGCCCTGGTTGCTGGCAATGGAAGCAGGCTTGGCTTACTCGGGGCCCTGGTTTGGCTGGGGGAAACCCTGCGCGCGCTGTGGGGGGTGAGGTGCCGGGCTGGTTTCTGGGGGGACTGCGCGGGGACCCTACCTGGGACCCCCTCTGTCTATTCTGACCCCCCCTCCCCTCGGGCGGGTGTTCAATCCCGTCGTCGGAATATGGAGATCCTTGCAGAATTGTTTGAGCTCTCGGTGCGAATAGTCTCCCAGAAGCTCCATCTGGAAGGTGGTTTTGTCGTTCGTGAGGCTCATGGTTGTTCTTCGTTAAGGTAGTGTGTCAGTACTGTACGATCCCTAGACGTAGGTTCTTATCGCGACGCTGCCACCAATGTTAGAAGGGGCGATCTCAGAGGGCCAGGTTGTGCTCACCCGACCACCCCAGGACCCCCCTCTCCCACAGATCTTGTCGAGTCTTATCGTGAGGTCCTCGCCGGGGAGGACTTTGGGTCTAGGATCGTACACACTGAGCTCACACCACACTTACGAACGGACACCACCACGTTGGATTTCAGTAACAAGTTCTTTATGAGCAGCAAAATGAAAGTAGCACTCTTATGTACAAATGATCGAGGGATCACAAAAGTCTTAGAGGATTCGGGGAGAGGGAAGCGGGACAGTCTTTAGCCTTTGGGCCAGTACGGGGCGTCCCCTGCGCACAGCTCTCAATCCTCGAGCCGGGGGGGTACGGAAGATGATGGGCGTACTGGCTGCTTCACTTACGTCGAGTTGGCTCGGTCGTGATGGTGATCTCGATGGTCCAGCCGGACCAGAGTACTCCTCGAGCTGCGACGAGGTCAGCAGGGCTCGATCTGGAGAAGTTCTTGAGGAGCAGCGACAGCATCAGCAGGGCTCAGGTGGTTGCAGTTCAGCTTGAGCCGCGACAGCGTCAGCAGGGCTCCGATGGTGATAGTTCAGCTTGAGCCGCGACAGCGTCAGCAGGGCTCCGATGGTTACGAGTTCAGCTCGAGCCACGACAGCGTCAGCATAGCTCCGATGGTGCTAGTTCAGCTTGAGCCACGACAGCGTCAGCAGGGCTCCAATGGTTACGAGTTCAGCTCGAGCCGCGACAGCTTCAGCAGGGCTCAGGTGGTTCAGTTCCTTGTTGCGAAGAGGGAGCCGCGACAGCGTCAGCAGGGCTCAGCGATTCAAGATGAGTTCTTCTCAGGGTCAGCCGCGATCAGATCAGCAGGCTTCAGGTCCAAGATACAACTGCCCGCTAGTTGTCGAGCGGGCCCAAATATAGTCCATTGGCCCTTTGATGTCCGGACCCTCGCAGGCGGAGGTCTCAAGCCCTGGGGGCTGGTCGTTGGCGAGGTCTGGCGGTTGGCTCTTTGATCCTTTGAGGAAGGGGTCCGGGAATTCCCAGACGCCCAGCAGGTCTGGAGCCAGCGCTCAGGGAGGCCAGAGGTGCGATCGAAACTGGCCCCCGGGGGAGGGCCAAAGGTGTGACAGATACCAGTCTCTCAGGGGAGGCCGAAGGTGCCATCGAAACTGCCTGGCTTATCACACTCGGGGAGCCCTTTACCCCCCAGCCGGGACTGGCGCGCCTTTGGAGTCTGGGTTTCGCTGGGGCCGGGGTCACGCTAGGCCCAGGGAGACAGGGATCTCGGGAAGGGAAAATGGCTGCCGGGCCTTGTGGGGCATGCAAGGTTAGGCGCTCGGAGCCGGGAGCGGGACGGGGACCTGCGGGCCTGGTCGTGGGTTACGGGGGTCCGGGCTTATCGGGGGTGAGACGACCAGGCTTCGGGGTGCAGGCTACCTTCACGGGGATGCTGCGCAGGGGGCTCAGGGTGCAGGCCTACGCTCGCAGGGTGTGGAGGGATAGGCGCGAACCACGCCACGAGGCCGGGTCCAACAAGCACTTGGTAGAACTAGCACTTAGGACATAGAACAAATGTAGCACCAAATAGCAAATGTAGCACACAACCAGTAACCACTGATGATCCCTCCAACCAGAAAACAAATGACTAACCCATCTCCACCAGCTCCCTACCCAGTGGATTCACCTCTGGATGATATAGGAGGATTCCACAACCTGATGGAGAGATTTGCAAAGAGGTTCCAGCTCTCATTGTCTGTCAAGTTGTCAGACTGCTTTTTATACGAATTCAAAGAGCAGGCAAGGAAGTCAGTGCTTGCTATTCCTTTAGTAGTCTAGGAAGACGGCACAAGGATATTACAGACCCAGCTATGGTAAATGCTGTCTTGCCACGAATAGACAAGAAATACAAGGTGCCAGCGGATTCACCCACCTGCTTGGTGAAGCACCCAAAGCCGGACTCTGTTGTTACTCAAGCGGTCCAAAACTGAACCGAAAATCCTTGTACATCAGTCTCTGCTCCACCAAATCTAGAGGGCAGACGCCTAGACAAAAAAAGGTAAATGGTTTTGCACGATGTCCGCCATCACAGTCCGTGCTGCTAATTCCCTGGGTATATTGGGCTGGTACGACCGACAAAGTGGTCCGATATTGGTGCACGGATATATATCTCATGCCAAAGGATAAACTATCAGAGGCCCAAAGAATCCTTCAGGAGGGAGAGAGAACACATTAGAAATAATTGAGAGTGCAATAGGCAAAGCATCTACTTAAGTTTGGCAGCTGGCAGGGGCCGCAGTTCTAAGGCGACAAGGATAGCTCAAAGCAGCCTCTTTATGGACCCGGTGAATCAAATATCCTGCACATGTCTGACGACCCGGTGGCCCTTTTTGGTAAGCATGTCGATGAGGCATTGCAAGCCATTAAGGTGGATACAGACACAGCAAAGTAATTGGGAATACTGCAGTTTTGCAAGGTGCCTTTTTAAGGAGCACAGTGAAGAGGATTCTCCTCTTATAGAGAGGTTATCAGCTATTTCAAAAGCTCTATCAACAACAGTACAGGGCATCTTACCAACAACAGTCCTATCATCTTCCTCCAACAGATGCCTACAATAAGCAAGGGCCTAGGCAGAAACAGAACCCTCAGGGCAGAAAAGCCAATAGAAAACAGTGACCTCTCTCAGTTGTTGTCTGCACCCAACTATGCAACACCCATGGGTGCAAACATTTCTAATTTCTCCCAGAACTGGAGCCAAATAACAATAGACAGATGGGGTATTAGACCTTATCACCTATGGTCATTCTCTGGAATTTGTCAAACGACCATCATCAGGTCCATCAAAGGGAACGCAACCACCTCATCTTCACTTACTCAAAAACAAATCCCTCACCATGCTAGCCAAAAGAGCAATAGAAACAGTTTCCCGTCCCCTGAAGGGGATGGTTTCTACTACAATTGTTTCTTAATCAACAAGAAAACTGGAATGGCGACCCATCCTAAACCTCTGAAAGTTAAACAGGTATCTACACATTTACATGGTTACCCTTTCCGGCATCCTGAATCTCTTAAAACAGGAAAACCACATGACATCTCTAGACTTACGGGATGCATACTTACACATACCCATACATCCCAAGCTTCAGAAATACCTTTGTTTCACTGTAGCCTCCACCCAATACCAATTCAAAGTCCTTCCATTTGGCCTCAAGTTTGCTCTCATCATTTTTACCAAATGCCGAGCCCCTGTGGCAAACTCTCTCAGAAAGAACAGTTATCAGGTATTCCCCTACCTAGATGACTGGGTGATAAAAGCACCAAAAGCATCTCATGCGTCCAAGGCCATAGAGGCTTGCCCACAGTTGTTTCACAACATAGATCCCTCTGTAAATTATCAAAAGTCATCCACTATTCCATCCAAGAAGATAACGTTCCTGAACACAGCATTAGGTGGTGTGTTTCAGTGCTTCTGTCAAAGTCACTTCTGGGCATTATGTCCTCAGCAATAAATCTGGTATCTCTTGCACACCTGAAAATGAGACCATTAAAGAAGGAGCTTCAAAAGCAATGGACTCAAACAGAAGGATCTTGCGAGGACCTTAAAAAGATTACACCGGAAGCACTAGCCTGGTGGTCCCAGGCCTCACTTTCTGGCCTCAAATACCCAACTTCCTAATACCTACGCATACCCCCTAGAAGGTTGGGCTGTCATCTGCAGGTCTTGCAAATTCAAGTAAAGTGGTCTACACTCCAGTAAATCATGCATATCACTCTCCTGGAGCTCAAGGCCATCTATCCCAGTCTCCAAGCGTTCCTGCCAAGGATAGCAGAGTCTTCAGTGCTAGTGTTTACAGACAATGCCATTGGCATACACTACCTGAACAAGCAAGGCAGCACAAGATCCCTGATGCTTTCTAAAGATATATCACATCTCATAAGGTAACTCTGTGGGTCGAACACGTTCCCAGAACAAGCAATCTCTTAGCAGACAAGTTCAGCAGAACCAAGGACAGCTGCCATGAGTGGGAGCTGGATCAGTCGGTTTTGGACATGTTCTTCTCTCTTTGGGGCAAACTGCATTGGATCTATTCGCAACAATCAAGAACAGTAAATGCCAGTTCTATGCAAGTCAGTACCCTCATCCAGGATCATGAGGGAAGGCCTTTTTGATCAGAGGGTCAGAGATTTATGCACATCTATCCCTCTCATACTGAAGGTTCTCAGCAAATTGGAAGTGGGCCTCCTCCTGATACCACTCCGGTGACCCACACAGCATTGGTACATGGAGCTTCTCCTACTTTCGTAATCCAACCACACTCGCCTACAAGTATCCCCAACACTGTTGACGATGAGGCATGGCCAGGTCCTTCACCCAGACCTGCCTTCTCCTCACCTATGTGCATGGCTCCTGAATTCCAGGAATTCAGAGAGCTGAATATTCCTCAGGACTAGAGGGACATTTTTTTAAAAGCAAGGGCAGAAGCCACCATTAAAACATATAAACTGAAATGAAAAGGTTTCTGCTTATGGTGCCAGAAATCAAATCTCCATCATCTACAGGCATCACCTGAGCAGATAATACCCTGTCTCCTGTCGCTAGCTTGGTCTGGTCTGGTGCATGCCTCTATCAAGGTTCATCTCACTGTAATATCTAGATGCAGGCGGTACTTGCAGCGGTTTTTAGGTCTTGCCTAGAGCAGCGCATGTGCTGTTGCTCGACTATTAGTAAGGGGCTTTTGAAAGTGCTACCCATAAGCTATTCTTGGCCTCAAGCCTTGCTTGCACACTCGTGTGCACGCGCGCCACCACCATCTGCCTTTCTTATCTCTTCCTCCTCGCTTGCCATTACTTTCACTTTCGCAGCAATGGCTCACCTCCAAGCACGTTCAGGAGAATATTCTGAGTTCTAGCTACCAAAACCTCAAATTCCAAGCAATGACGGAGTGTACTGCAGCAAATACATCAAATATTGGGAGTCCTACATGCAGGGTAATGCTTTGTACAAAAGGCACGTATATTTTGTCCTTCGAATCTCTCTTCCTATACATGTAAAACTTTCGAAATGGGCTCAAACTCCTTCTGAAATGACTTGACCAGACTTTAAAGATGCTTTTCTTGAAAGTTCTGTGCTCAGTTTGGAAAGGTAACAACAAACCACCACTGGGTCTGGGCCCCCAACAGCAAGGCTGAGCCACAAAATCTAAATGAACAAAACAAGATGCCAGTACTGTCTCTACTATTTATTTAAATAAATAGTAGAGACAGTACTGGCATCTTGTTTTGTTCATTCAGTTTGGAAAGGTGGCCCAAGAATCCGCAGGTGTTAACTAATTTTTAATACAGAAAAAGCACTGTATTTTCAACTAAGTGAATGCCAACTGTGGAGCCCGCTGGAACCGACTTCATTAGCTGCCCTCTCTGTGATTCCCACATCTGGCCTAACGTAGAGATGTGGCTTCACTGCTATTGCATAAACTGCATGGACAGTGTGCGTTTTAAACACCACGGGAATAAGTCCATTAGAAGACAGACCACCGCTGGGATCGTGTGAAATCGCCAACTGCATAAAATTGAAACTTGGTGAACTTTTTTTAACCTAAAAAGCTTCGGTTTAAGCAGGTATTTCTCGTGGCTGGAAACTGTGAGTGGCTTCTATATGTAGGCAGTATGGAAGAGCCCACGTCAACTGTCTGGCTCTCTCCTGCCCACTCCACCTGGCCCTCTCCTGCCCACTCCACCTGGCCCTCTTCTGCAAACTCCATCTGACCCTCTCCTGCCCACTCCCCCTGACCCTCTTCTGCAAACTCTACCTCACCCTCTCCTGCCCATTCTACCTCACCCTCTCCATCCCACTCCACCTGGCCCTGAATGAATGAAGGGAGTCTTTTATCGCGCAACTTAGCCCAAGGGCATCAAGGCGCGTAAGCTGGTAATGTAATGTACAGACACCAATAAGAGCATTTACAGATATACCTCAGAAAAAGAAGGGTTTTCAATGCTTTACGGAACAAGGCGGGTGAAGGTTGCCCTCGAAGATCAGGGGAGAGGGAGTTCCATAACCTCGGTACCACCGTACAGAATGCTCTACCTCCCCACTTTGCTCTTACAAACCTGGGGACCTCAAGAAGGTTTTTATTAGAGGAACGGAGGGATCGACTAGGAGAGTAGAGATGGATAAGTGACCCAAGACCCTCAGCACCTGTACCGTGGAGAGCCCCATGGGCAAGACAGAGAATCTTAAAAGAGATCCTGGACTCAATGGGAGTCCAATGTAGGCTTCTCCGGGCTGCAGTGGCTGAGGCCAGTCTAGGTAAATTTAGGACCATCTTTGCCGCCGCGTTCTGGACCATCTGAAGACGGTGTATGAGGCTTTTGTTAATGCCCACATAAAGGGCATTACAGTAGTCCAGTCTTGAGGAAACGAATGCCAAGGTGGCCTGTTTCCGGGCATCAGGGGAGAGATAATGGGCAATTTTTCTAAGAACCCTAATAACACCACAGCAGGTGGAGACAGTCCTACTGACCTGACGGTCAAAGGAAAGAGTAGTGTCTATCAACACCCCTAGGTTCTTAGCAAACTGGCGGGGAGGAGGGCAGTCTCCAAGGGAGGCAGGCCACCAGTCATTTGACCAGATATCCTGACTACCCCAAAATATTAGCACCTCCGTTTTCTCCCCATTTAGCTTCAGGAAGTTCTGTACCATCCACTGCGACACAGCCTCCATGCAGTTCCTGAAGTTCAAAGCTGATTCCTTCACGGGCTGCGTAAGGGAAAACATTATTTGGGTGTCGTCAGCGTACAACAGAACTCCAGCCCGAATGATCTAACTACCCTGGCAAGAGGTGTCACATAGATGTTGAATAATAGAGGACTCAGTGAAGAGCCCTGAGGGACCCCACAATGCACAGGCTTGGGGGCAGAAAGGAACAGGCCCAGCTTTACTCTCTGTTCCCTCTCATTAAGCAAAGAAGCTAGGAGACTCAATGCAGGCCCTCCGACCTCTATATCCCTAAGGAGAGTTACCAGAATAGATGGAGATAGGGTGTCAAAAGCCGCCGCCAGGTCTAACAGGACCAAAAGAGTGGTATGGCCCTTATCGACCAGGGAGCGGATGTTATTAACAACTGCCGTGAGGGCGGTCTCAGTGCTATGGGAGCTCCTAAAGCCATGCTGGGAAATATCCAAAAGGGCAGAATCCCGGAGGAAGGAGCTAAGATGCCGATTGAGATGAGATTCCAGCATCTTTGCAGGAGCAGGGAGGAGTGAAATAGGGCAGACGTTTTTTAAAACCCCTGGGTCTAGAGTAGATTCTCCTCTCCTGCCCACTCCACCTGACCCTCTCCTGCACACTCTACCTCACCCTCCCCTGCCCATTCTACCTCACCCTCTCCTGCCCACTCCACCTGGCACCCTCCTGCCCACTGCAACTGGCCCTCTCCTGCCCACTCCACCTGACCCTCTCCTTCCCACTCCACCTGATCCTCTCCTGCCCCCTCCACCTGATCCTCTCCTGCCCACACTACCTCACACTCTCCTGCCCATGCTACCTCACACTCTCATGCCGACTCCACCTGCTCTCTCCTGCCCACTCCACCTTGCCCTCTCCTGCCCACTCTACCTGGCCCTCTCCTGCTTACTCCACCTTGCCCTCTCCTGCTCACTCCACCTTGCCCTCTCCTGCCCACTCTACCTGTCCCTCTCATGCACACTCCACCTTGCCCTCTCCTGCACACTACACCTGGCCCTCTCCTGCCCACTCTACCTCACACTCTCATGCCAATTCTAGCTCACCCTCTCCTTCCCACTCCACCTGGCCCACTGCTGCCCACTGCACCTGGCCCTCTCCTGCCCACTCCACCTTGCCCTCTCCTGCCACTCTACCTGGCCCTCTAGTGCCCACTCCACCTTGCCCTCTCCTGCCCACTACACCTGGCCCTCTCCTGCCCACTCTACCTCGCCCTCTCCTGCCCACTAGACCTTGCCCTCTCCTGCCCACTCCAACAACCCTCTCCTGCCCACTCCACCTTGCCCTCCCCTGCCCACTCTATCTGTCCCTCTACTGCACACTCAATCTTGCCCTCTCCTGCCCGCTCCACCTGACCCTCTCCTGCCCACTCCACTTGACCCTCTCCTGCCCACTCTACCTGGCCCTCTCCCGCCGACTCCACCTTGCCCTCTCCTGCACACAGCACCTGACCCTCTCCTGCCCACGCTACCTCACCCTCTCCTGCCCCCTGCAACTGGCCTTCTCTGCCCACTCCACCTGACCCTCTCATGCCCATTCCACCTGACCCTCTCCTGCCCATTCCACTTGACCCTCTCCTGCCCACTGCACCTGACCCTCTCCCGCCCACTCCACCTGACCCTCTCCTGCCAACTCTACCGCACCCTTTCCTGCCCACTCTACATCACCCTCTTCTGCCCACTCCACTTGGCCCTCTCCTGCCCATTCCACCTGACCCTTTCCTGCCCACTCCACCTGACCCTCTTCTAACCACTTCACCTGACCCTCTCCAGTCCACTCCACCTGACACTCTCCTATCCACTCTACATCACCCTCTCCTGAGCACTCCACCTGGCCCTCTCCTGCCCATTGCACCTGGCCCTCTCCTGCCCACTCTACCTCACACTCTCCTGCCCACTCTACCTCACCCTTTCCTGCCCACTCTACCTGTCCCTCTCCTGCCCACTGCAGCTGACCCTCTCCTGTCCACTCCACCTGATCCTCTCCTGTCGACTCTACCTCACCTTTGCCTGCCCACTCCACCCAACCCTCTCCTGTCCACTCGACCTCAGCCTCTCCTCCCCACTGCACCTGGCACTCTCCTGCCCACTCCACCTGACCCTCTCCTGCCCACTCCCCCTGACCCTCTCCTGCCCACTCTACCTCACCCTCTCCGGCAAATTCTACCTCACACTCTCCTGCCCACTCTACCTGACACTCTCCTGCCCACTGCACCTGGCTCTCTCCTGCCCACTGCACCTGACCCTCTCCTACCCACGCTACCTCGCCCTCTCCTGCCCATTCTACCTCACACTCTCCTGCCCACTCTTCCTGACCCTCTACTGCCCACTGCACCTTGCCCTCTCCTGCCCACTGCACCTGGCCCTCCCCTGCCCACTCCACCTGACCCTCTCCTGCCCATTCCACCTGACCCTCTCCTGCCCATTCCACCTGACCCTCTCCTGCCCACTCCACCTGGCCCTCTCCTGCCTACTCCACCTGACCCTCTCCTGCCCACTCCACAAGACCCTCTCCTGCCCACGCTACCTCACCCTCTCCTGCCCACGCTACCTCACCCTCTCCTGCCCACGCTACCTCACCCTCTCCTGCCCATTCTACCTCACACTCTCCTGCCCATTGTACCTCACCCTCTCCTTCCCACTCCACCTGGCCATCTCCTGCCCACTTCACCTGGCCCACTCCTGCCCACTGCACCTGGCCCTCTCCTGCCCACTCCACCTGACCCTCTCCTGCCCACTCCACCTGACCTTCTCCTGCCCACGCTACCTCACCCTCTCCTGCCCACGCTACCTCACCCTCTCCTGCCCATTCTACCTCACACTCTCCTGCCCACTCCACCTGGCCCTCTCCTGCCCACTCCACCTGGCCCTCTCCTGCCCACTCTACCTGGCCCACTCGTGCCCACTCCACTTTGCCCTCTCCTGCCAACTACACCTGGCCCTCTCCTGCCCACTCTACCCGTCCTCTACTGCCCACTCCACCTTGCCCTCTCCTGCCCACTTCACCAACCCTCTCCTGCCCACTCCACGTTGCCCTCTCCTGCCCACTCTACCTGGCCCTCTCCTGCCCACTCCACCTGGCCCTCTCCTGCCCACTCTACCTTGGCCTCTCCTGCCCACTCCACCTTGCCCTCTCCTGCCCACTCCACCTTGCCCTTTCCTGCACACTCCACCTTGCCCTTTCCTGCACACTCCACCTTGCCCTCTCCTGCCCACTACACCTGGCCCTCTCCTGCCCACTACACCTGGACCTCTCCTGCCCATGCTACCACACCCTCTCCTGCCCACGCTACCTCACGCTCTCCTGCCCATTGTACCTCACACTCTCCTGCCCACTCCACCTGGCCCTCTCCTGCCCACTACACCTGGACCTCTCCTGCCCATGCTACCTCACCCTCTCCTGCCTACGCTATCTCACCCTCTCCTGCCCACTCTACCTCACACTCTTCTGCCCATTCTAACTCACCCTCTCCTGCACACTCCACCTGGCCCACTGCTGCCCACTGCGCCTGGCCCTCTCCTGCCCACTCCACCTGACCCTCTCCTGCCCACTACACCTGGACCTCTCCTGCCCATGCTACCTCACCCTCTCCTGCCCACGCTACCTCACCCTCTCCTGCCCATTCTACCTCACACTCTCCTGCCCACTCCACCTGGCCCTCTCCTGCCCACTCCACCTGGCCCTCTCCTGCCCACTCCACCTGACCCTCTCCTGCCCACTCCACCTTGCCCTCTCCTGCCCACTCCATCGACCCTCTCCTGCCCACTCCAACTTCCCCTCTGCTGCCCACTCTACGTGGCCATCTCCCGCCCACTCCACCTTGCCCTCTCCTGCCCACTACACCTGACCATCTCCTGCCCACTCTAACTCGCTCTCCCCTACCCACTCCACCTTGCCCTCTCCTGCCCACTCCACCGACCCTCTCCTGCCCACTCCACCTAGCCCTCTCCTGCCCACTCCACCAGGCCCTCTCCTGCCCACTCCACCTGACCCTCTTCTGCCCACTCCACCTGACCCTCTCCTGTCCACTCCACCTGACTCTCTCCTGTCCACTCGTGTTCGTGTAAGCGAGTTGACACACGTCGGACGGTTATGGAGAATAACGTAGATTAACAAGGCAATTGGATGGAACACAGCCAGGAACAATAGAGGGTGGATTACCGTTGGCAGAGAAGAAATTATAATACAAGGTCAAAAGAAAAAGGAAAAAGGGAAAAAAATATTTTAAGGTTCCTTATTCTATACAAGATAAATTTGCTGAACAACGGACTACAGATGTTATGGTCCTTATGAGATATTGAAGCTACTTGTGTGGAGCTAGCTACGTGGGACACACCAAGAAAGAAGTCCCGTTACTAATATGCAAGGATAATTTGAGAAGCAACTACAGTTGTGGTCGCTATACGTTATATTCTTCGCGTTGGCCAAGTCTTTGTAAAATCCCACCAAAGTGGTTCTATACTGGACAACAGATAGAGAAATAATAGAATGTGTTATGTATATGAATAGATGAAGCTGTGAATGTGGATGAGTGTGAGAGAGTGTTGTGTTTGGCTTGTTCTCTACCTGGTGATAAGGTAATTTATATATTGTTATAGGAGTTATGAATGTTGTACTGTGATTTAAAATGGAAATAATGCAATTTGAAATGAAGAAAATATAATATTTTAACTCAGAATAATGATGAAAAAAAGAAGCAATTGAATGAAAAAACAATGTAAATGATAAAAAAATGAGAAAGTAAAAAGATTGTGTTATTGTAATGTGTTTATGCCCAGAATAATCAGAGGTTGTACCCTGAACAAATAGTTTAAAGGTCACGAGGGAGCTCTTCTTCTATTGTATTTTTTGTTTGCCCTCTTCTCCCTGACCTAAAAGTAAACCTTAGAGGGGGTCCCAAAAACGCTACTTGGCCTCTTGTTGGAGGGGCAATCCCAGGGGAGGGCAGACTCGACACCTGACCACCCTGTGACCCACCTCTCCTAGGAACACACCCGCGCACTGGCGGAAGACCCCTCCGGGAGAGGACTCCAATCTAGGATCGTACGCGCTGCGCTAGCACCACTCGAAAAAGGGACACCACACCATAGCATTAAGAGAATGTATTCTTTATCTTCAAGAAAGAAATGGATCTTTATGATCCGCAGGTTTTCTATGTACAGGCGAGCAAGGACTCCAAAATGTCTCGGTCGGGGTAGGGTAGCGGGACAGTCTCAAAGTTCAAAGTTACTTGCGGGTGCGTATCATACGCACAGCTCTCAATCCTCGAGCCGGGGGATACGGGGTGATCTTGGGTCCAGCCGGACCAGGGTAGTCTCTGAGCCGCAATCGAATCAGCAGGGCTCGAGTAAGGAAGTTGCAGTTCTTACGGTCTTGGGGAGCCGCGATCGAATCAGCAGGGCTCAGGAGTTCTCAAGGTTGCAGTGGAGCCGCGACAGCGTCAGCAGGGCTCAGGTGGTCTCGGGCAGAAGTCCTTCTCTGCTCGGTAGGAGCCGCGACAGCGTCAGCAGGGCTCAGGTGGTTCTTTAGGTTGCAAGGGAGCCGCGACAGCATCAGCAGGGCTCAGGTGGTCTCGGGCAGAAGTCCTTCTCTGCTCGGTAGGAGCCGTGACAGCGTCAGCAGGGCTCGAGTAGTCTTCAGGTTGTAGGGAAGCCGCGACGAGGTCAGCAGGGCTCACGTAGTCCAGGATACAACTGGGGATCGTCCCTAGAGCCACTCTTGATATAGGACTGCTCCTCTTTGATGTCCGGAGTCCTCGCCGGCGGAGTTATTAGCACCTGGGGGCCGGTTGTTGGGGGTTCTGCCTCGGCGGCTCCTTTCCTCCTTTCAAGTTGGATCTGGAGGGATCCCAGACACTCAGCGGGCCTGGAGCCAGCCCTCAGGGAAGCCGGATGGGTGATCGAAACTCATCCCTCGAGGGGAGGTGGGAGGTGTGATCGAGCTACTCCTCCCTCTCTCACTTACAGGGAGCGCTCTACCCCCTGGCCGGGTATGGCGCAGAAGGCCGAGGTTGGGCTGGGGCCGGGGCGGCCATCTTAGGTGCAGGGACATGGGCCTCGGCCTCGGGTACCAGGGAAATGGAGGGTGAGAACGGGGAAACCCAGTGTCGGGGATTGCGTCATGGAGGGAATGGTCGGGGGAATCCGGGTCATGGGGAGCTGCACGGGTCAGGAAGGACCACGCCACGAGGCCGGGTCCAACACCTTTCCTGTCCACTCTCCTGCCCACTCCACCTGACCTTCTCCTGTCCACTCTACCTCACCCTCTCCTGGCCACTCTTCCTGATCCTCTCCTGCCCACTCCCCCTGACCCTCTCCTGCCCACGCTACCTCACCCTCTTCTGCCCACACTACCACACCCTCTCCTGCCCATTCTACCTCACACTCTCCTGCCCACTCCACCTTCCCCTCTCCTGCCCACTCTACGTGGCCCTCTCCCGCCCACTCCACCTTGCCCTCTCCTGCCTACTACACCTGGCCGTCTCCTGCCCACTCTACCTCGTTCTCCCCTACCCACTCCACCTTGCCCTCTCCTGCCCACTCCACCTAGCCCTCTCCTGCCCAGTCCACCAGGTCCTCTCCTGCCCACTCCACCTGACCCTCTTCTGCCCACTCCACCTGACCCTCTCCTGTCCACTCCACCTGACCCTCTCCTGTCCACTCTCCTGTCGACTCCGCCTGACCCTCTCCTGTCCCCTCTACCTCACCCTCTCCTGCCCACTCTTCCTGATCCTCTCCTGCACACTCCCCCTGGCCATCTTCTGCCCACTCCAACTGACCCTCTCCTGCCCACCCTACCTCGCCCTCTCCTGCCCATACTACCTCATACTCTCCTGCCCACTCTACCTCACCCTTTCCTGCCCACTCTACCTCACCCTCTCCTGCCCACTCCACCTGGTCTTCTCCTGCCCACTCCACCTGACCCGTTCCTGCCCACTCCACCTGACCCTCTTCTACCCACTTCACCTGACCCTCTTCTACCCATTTCACCTGACCCTCTCCTGTCCACTATGCCTCACCCTCTCCTGCCCAC
Source organism: Lissotriton helveticus (assembly GCF_964261635.1). NCBI lineage: Eukaryota > Metazoa > Chordata > Amphibia > Caudata > Salamandridae > Lissotriton > Lissotriton helveticus. Next base: position 138,086,500 of record NC_136070.1, read on the forward strand.
TCTAACTGATCCTCTCCTGCCCACTCCCTCTGGCCCTCTCCTGCCCACTCCACCTGACCGTCTCCCGCCCACTATACCTGACCCTCTCCCGCCCACTCCACCTGACCCTCTCCTGCCCACTATACCTCACCCTTTCCTGCCCACTCTACCTCACCCTCTCCTGCGCACTCCACCTGCCCCTCTCCTGCCCACTGCACCTGGCCCTCTCCTGCCCACTCTACCTCACACTCTCCTGCCCACTCTACCTCACCCTTTTCTGCCCACTCTACCTGTCGCTCTCCTGCCCACAGCAGCTGACCCTCTACTGTCTACTCCACCTGACCCTCTCCTGTGCACTCTACCTCACCCTCTCCAGCCCACTCCACCCAACCCTCTCCTGTCCACTCTACCTCACCCTCACCTGCCCACTCTACCTGACCCTCTCCTGCCCACTCCACCTGGCCCTCTCCTGCCCACTGCACCTGGCCCTCTCCTGCCCACTCCACCTGACCCTCTCCTGCCCACTCCCCCTGACCCTCTCCTGCCCACGCTACCTCACTCTTTCCGGCAAATTCTACCTCACACTCTCTTGCCCACTCTACCTGACCCTCTCCTGCCCACTGCACCTGGCCCTCTCCTGCCCACTGCACCTGACCCTCTCCTACCCACGCTACCTCACCCTCTCCTGCCCATTTTACCTCACACTCTCCTTCGTATTCCACCTGACCCTCTCCTGCCCACTGCACCTTGCTCTCTCCTGCCCACTGCACCTGGCCCTCTCCTGCCCCATGAACCTGGTCCTCTCCTGCCCACTCCACGTGACCTTCTCCTGCCCATTCCACCTGACACTCTCCTTCCCATTCCACCTGACCCTCTCCTGCCCACTGCACCTGGCTCTCTACTGCCTACTCCACCTGACCCTCTCTTGCCCTCTCCACAAGACCCTCTCCTCCCCACGCTACCTCACCCTCTCCTGCCCACGCTACCTCACCCTCTCCTGCCCATTCTACCTCACACTCTCCTGCCCATTCTACCTCACACTCTCCTGCCCACTCCACCTGACCCTCTCCTGCCCACTCCACCTTGTCCTCTCCTGCTCACTCTACCTAGCCCTCTGCTGCCCACTCCACCTTGCCCTCTCCTGCCCACTACACCTGGCCCTCTCCTGCCCACTCAACCTCACCCTCTCCTGCCCACCCCACCGTGCCCTCTCCTGCCCACGCTACCTCACTCTTTCCGGCAAATTCTACCTCACACTCTCTTGCCCACTCTACCTGACCCTCTCCTGCCCACTGCACCTGGCCCTCTCCCGCCCACTGCACCTGACCCTCTCCTACCCACGCTACCTCACCCTCTCCTGCCCATTTTACCTCACACTCTCCTTCCCATTCCACCTGACCCTCTCCTGCCCACTGCACCTTGCTCTCTCCTGCCCACTGCACCTGGCCCTCTCCTGCCCCATGCACCTGGTCCTCTCCTGCCCACTCCACGTGACCTTCTCCTGCCCATTCCACCTGACCCTCTCCTTCCCATTCCACCTGACCCTCTCCTGCCCACTGCACCTGGCTCTCTACTGCCTACTCCACCTGACCCTCTCCTGCCCTCTCCACAAGACCCTCTCCTGCCCACGCTACCTCACCCTCTCCTGCCCACGCTACCTCACCCTCTTCTGCCCATTCTACCTCACACTCTCCTGCCCATTCTACCTCACACTCTCCTGCCCACTCCACCTGACCCTCTCCTGCCCACTCCACCTTGTCCTCTCCTGCCCACTCTACCTAGCCCTCTGCTGCCCACTCCACCTAGCCCTCTCCTGCCCACTACACCTGGCCCTCTCCTACTCACTCAACCTCACCCTCTCATGCCCACCCCATGGTGCCCTCTCCTGCCCACTCCATCGACCCTCTCCTGCCCACTCCACCTTTCCCTCTCCAGCCCACTATACCTGGCCCTCTCCCGCCCACTCCATCTTGCCCTCTCCTGCCCACTACACCTGGCCGTCTCCTGCCCACTCTACCTCGCTCTCCCCTACCCACTCCACCTTGCCTTCTCCTGCCCACTCCACCGACCCTCTCCTGCCCACTCCACCTACCCTCTCCTGCCCACTCCACCAGGCCCTCTCCTGCCCACTCCACCTGACCCTCTTCTGCCCACTCCACCTGACCCTCTCCTGTCCACTCCACCTGACCCTCTCCTGTCCACTCTCCTTCCCACTCCACCTGACCCTCTCCTGTCCACTCTACCTCACCATCCCCTGCCCACTCTTCCTGATCCTCTCCTGCCCACTCCCCCTGGCCCTCTTCTGCCCAATTCCACCTGACCCTCTCCTGCCCACGCTACCTCACCCTCTCCTGCCCATACTACCTCATACTCTCCTGCCCACTCCTGCTGGCCCTCTCCTGCGCACTCCACCTGGATCTCTCCTGCCCACTCCACCTGACCCTCTCCTTCCCACTCTACATCACCCTCTCCTGCCCACTCTACCTTACCCTGTCCTGCCCATTCTACCTCACACTCTCCTGCCTTCTCCCCCTGGCCCTCTCCTGTCCATGCTACCTCACCCTCTCCTGCCCATTCTACCTCACACTCTCCTGCCCACTCCCCCTGGCCCTCTCATGCCCACTGCACCTGGCCCTCTCCTGCCCACTCTACCTCACCCTCTCCTGCCCACTCTACCTCACTCTTTCCTGCCCACTCTACCTGTCCCTCTCCTGCCCACTGCAGCTGACCCTCTCCTGTCCACTCCACCGGACCCTCTCCTGTCCACTCTACTTGACCCTCTCCTGCCCACTCCACGTGACCCTCTCCTGCTCCTGTCCACTCTACCTCACCCTCTCCTGTCCACTCTACCTGACCCTCTCCTGCCCACTCCACCTGGCCCTCTCCTGCCCACTGTACCTGGCCCTCTCCTGCCCACTCCACCGACCCTCTCCTGGTCACTCTACCTCACACTCTCTGCCCACTCCACCTGGCCCTCTGCTGCCCACTCCACCTGACCCTCTCCTGTCCACTCTACCTGACCCTCTCCTGCCCACTCTACCTGACCCTCTCCTGCCCACTCCCCCTGGCCCTCTCCTGCCACTGCACCTGGCCCTCTCCTGCCCACTCCACCTGACCCTCTCCTGGCCACTCTACCTCACACTCTCTGCCCACTCCACCTGGCCCTCTCCTGCCCACTCCACCTGACCCTCTCCTGCCCACTCCCCCTGACCCCCTCCTGCCCATGCTACCTCACCCTCTCCTGCCCACTCTACCTCACTCTTTCCTGCCCACTCTACCTGTCCCTCTCCTGCCCACTGCAGCTGACCCTCTCCTGTCCACTCCACCGGACCCTCTCCTGTCCACTCTACTTGACCCTCTCCTGCCCACTCCACGTGACCCTCTCCTGCTCCTGTCCACTCTACCTCACCCTCTCCTGTCCACTCTACCTGACCCTCTCCTGCCCACTCCACCTGGCCCTCTCCTGCCCACTGTACCTGGCCCTCTCCTGCGCACTCCACCGACCCTCTCCTGGTCACTCTACCTCACACTCTCTGCCCACTCCACCTGGCCCTCTGCTGCCCACTCCACCTGACCCTCTCCTGTCCACTCTACCTGACCCTCTCCTGCCCACTCTACCTGACCCTCTCCTGCCCACTCCCCCTGGCCCTCTCCTGCCACTGCACCTGGCCCTCTCCTGCCCACTCCACCTGACCCTCTCCTGGCCACTCTACCTCACACTCTCTGCCCACTCCACCTGGCCCTCTCCTGCCCACTCCACCTGACCCTCTCCTGGCCACTCTACCTCACACTCTCTGCCCACTCCACCTGGCCCTCTCCTGCCCACTCCACCTGACCCTCTCCTGCCCACTCCCCCTGACCCCCTCCTGCCCATGCTACCTCACCCTCTCCTGTCCATTCTACCTCACACTCTCCTGCCCACTCTACCTGACTCTCTCCTGCCCACCTGCACCTGGTTCTCTGCTGCCCACTACACCTGACCCTCTCCTTCCCACTCCCCCTGGCCCTCACCTGCCCACTACACCTGACCCTCTCCCGTCCATTCTACCTCACACTCCCCTGTCCACTCTACCTGACCATCTCATGCCCACTCCACATGGCCCTCTCCTGCCCACTGCACCTGACCCTCTCCTGCCCACGCCACCTGACCCTCTCCTGGCCTCTCTACCTTACATGCTCTTCCCACTCCACCTGGCCCTCTCCTTCCCACTCCACCTGACCCTCTCCTGCCCACTGCACCTGGCCCTCTCCTGCCCACTACACCTGACACTCTCCTGCCCACGCTACCTCACCCTCTCCCTCCCATTCTACTTCACACTCTCCTGCCCACTCTACCTGGCCTCTCCTGCCCACTCCACCTGACCCTCTCCTACCCACTCCACCTGGCCCTCTCTTGCGCACTGCACCTGGCCCTCTCCTGCCCACTCCACCTGACCCTCTCCTGGCCACTCTCTGCCCACTCCACCTGGCCCTCTCCTGCCCACTCCACTTACCCTCTCCTGCCCACTCCCCCTGACCCTCTCCTGCCCACGCTACCTCACCCTCTCCTGTCCATTCTACCTCACACTCTCCTGCCCACTCTACCTGACTCTCTCCTGCCTACTGCACCTGGTTCTCTGCTGCCCACTCCACCTGACCCCCTCCTGTCCACTCTACCTCACCCTCTCCTGCCCACTCCACCTGACCCTCTCCTTTCCGCTCTACCTCACACTCTCTTGCCCACTCTACCCGACCCTCTCCTGCCCACTCCACATGGCCCTCTCTTGCTCACTTCACCGGACCACTCGCCTCGTCCTCTTCCACATTCCCCCTGAAATTCATGAACATCAGTGTGTAATAATAAAATATAAATAAGTGCAGGTACCCAAAAGTTTTTTAGGAGGCCACCTAAAAAGCTTCGGTTTAAGCGGGTATTTCTCATGGCTGGAAACTGTAAGTGGCTTCTATGTGTAGGCAGTATGGAAGAGCCCACGTCAACTGTCTGGCTCTCTCCTGCCCACTCCACCTAGCCCTCTCCTACCCACTGCACCTGGCCCTCTCCTGCCCACTCCACCTGGCCCTATCCTGCGCACTCCACCTGACCCTCTCCTGCCCATTCCACCTGACCCTCTCCTGCCCACTCCACTGGACCACTCGCCTCGTCCTCTTTCACATTCCCCATGAAATTCATGGACCTCCGTTTGTAATCATAAAATATAAATAAGTGCAGGTACCCAAACGTTTTTAGGAGGCCACCACCCACTTCAGCACTGGCACTATATCACTCATGGCATGGATACTGCCCTAAATTTTGGTTGGAGCAAGCAAATTAAGAGAGCCTGCCTTCCGCCAAGGGTCAAGGTGATACCTGCGCTACCCATCTTTCGAAGTCACATGTCTGAAAGATAACTCACTCCAGAGGCCTTTCAGAGACCTTAAACTAGTTAGATGAGAGGCACCATATTAGATCAGAGCAACGTGTAAACATTCAATGAGACGACATATTCAAGTGCTGTTATTCGTCTTTTATTTTCAGCTGTGCAAAGTATGCAGATGATGAAACCATCCAACGCATTTCACCCAAACATGGGCTTCTTCAGGGCAAAGAAATTTAGTGATGAAAAAGATCCTTCAATTGCAGCCGATTTTGCGGCGAGAATTGTTAGTTCTGATTAAAAAATTGAGAAGCTCTCGAGTAGGATTCTCACAGAGTATAATCGGAATCCTGTGTGTAACGCAAAGTGTCTGTGGAGCCGTGGCTGGAGCGCGTCTTTCAGGCAGTAAATCTGGCACGAGACTTTACTTAGATTTAAATTCACCAAACTGACTGAACTATGACTATCACTCTAGAGTCCTGCTAGTCAGACTAACTCCTGCCTGACACCAGACTGACAACCTCTTGTCCAGCTCTACCAGTCTTTCACTCACAGGCGTGAACAGGGCACTTTTTTTTATCCCTTTAGGGTGTGGCTGTAAATGTTATCAGATTCATTACAGAACCAGAAGCATCATCTGCCTCTCATTCTATCCCCCAAACCATCATCACAACAAGCTCTGCGCTTCAGCAGGGAGGCCAAGCAATGGATGCTCATGCATGACCTCTGAGCTCGCCAGTCTGGGGAGCTCGGTAGTCCATCCGTCAGAATCCTGCAGGTCCTTCCGGCTCTTGTTCTGCAAACCCTGCACCTTTTACAGCAGCAGAATCCAGATTTGCACTAAGTTGGAATATAGTGCGCCAATCACATGTTGTTCGCTGTACGTGGAAACATACTCGCCCGTCCAAGCTCCGCACAAGTCTGACGTCCTGTATGTACAAAGCAATCTGTGGCATGATAGCATACAGATACAGTTACGAAGTTACTATATCACAGGATGGCGCCTAACTCCGTCTTAGCCATGCCTTCGCGGCATAGCCAATAAGTCTCGTTTTTGTGACCTTATAAGTATTTCGTTATGCAGCACAATATCTTTGGTGCAACAACATCAACTGTTGCATGACTAAACACTTATAAGATCCCAAAGGCGAGACCTATTGGCTATGCCAATGCTTGTTTCATGAGGGGTCTGCCCCTCTGATGTGCAGGACCACTTAAACATTTTTCTTTCACTTTTATAAATGAATACCTGAGCAGTAAGTACATCCATGCCTGGCTGCCTAGTCGGAGGTCGAATTGAGGGTCAGGCAGCCAGGCCCTTGTAGCCTATCGAGTGCATGGCAGGACACAAACAGAGTTGCGTCAGCATAGCACTTATGTCATTACGCAGGGCTTGCCATTTAACAGCCCTTAATTCCCATAAGGCGACACCATACTGTTGTGATGTGAACACCAGTTCTAAAAATAAGCAGGGTCGGGCGTTGCACACTGAAGCCCTGCATGTCACTCACAGGCGTTTACTCCACCCTTTTCATGCTTTGCATATTTTAAGATTCTGTAGAGGAGGTTTCCCTCTATGGTCGTCCGACCATCGGCGTTGGGATCGGCGTCGAACTTACCAGCGGCAAAGAAACAGATGTCGTTGTCGAAGTCTTCGACGGTGCAGGTGCACCAATCGAGTCCAAGACCGAAGACGACAGTTCCAAATTCGAGTCACCAGGTAACGGACCCTCCGTTGATGTCAACCCGGCAACAATCAACGTCGGGGAGCAGGTCTCCGTCAGTGTTGGGCGAACATTTGACGTCAGCAGCCTCTCTCAGGTGGTTAACGTCGAGGCACAAGTCTCCGTCGAGGTCTTCTCGTAGACGATCGATGTCGAGGCATGAGACTCTGTTAGCGGCTTCGCGTAGAGGATCAACATCAAAGCAAAAATCTCCATTGTCACGTCGAAACAAAAGACTTTGTAAGCATCGTCCCAGAGGAGGTCGACATCAAGGCACAAGACTCCATTGCAGAGGCGCTCGACGTCGAGACACAGGTCCACGCCGGCGCCTTCTATTAGGCGATCGACGTCGAGACAAAGGACTCTGTCGGCGTCAATGCAGAAACGTTCGACGTCGAGACGAACTCCTCCGTCGTCGTCAACCAGGCAGTGATCGATGTCGAGGCACAGATCTACCCCCAGAGAAAGATCGACATTGAGACATCGGTCTCGATCCGGCTCACGTCCAGTGAACATTTCTCGTCGCCATCAGCAACGAGGACAGAATCTCCAGCGCTGGTTCACACAGTGACTTCACGTTCAACGTCGAGTAAATCTCAGCAGTCGGAGTTGTCCCATTGCACTGTTTTAAGACGCTCTTCGTTGTAATCCTTAAGATCACCGGAGGTGGTTATCTCAACATTGAACAGTCCGGCACCTTCACCTGAACACCCCCGTTCATCTGAGTCTTCTACACGTGAAGAGAGGCAGAAATATCTATCTGTACACCTCTCTCCTAGTAAGATGTTACCTCTATATCACTGGCAACAATCTGATACTGCACAAGCACGAGGTAATCAGGACTACTCTAGTCCTCTACACAGGTCCCCTCGACTGGTGCAAGCTGTAGATCTCTCTCCTACTACTCCATCGAGGGGTCAAGATCATACACATACTCCTGCACCCTCCTCAAGGAAGAGATTCAGGTCTCGAGGTCAGAGGAGAAGACAGAGATCTCCGACACGTTCACCCTCTTCCACCCATTCTTCAAAGAGGGACTACTCTCCTATTCTTACAGACAGCCCACCGTCAATGTTCTCTCCGATGGATGATGTCAGTACCTTCCTGGACATTCGGCCAGAGGGGCAAATAAATTGAACATCGTTATGCCTACTCAGTAGAGGTCATCTTTAGTGATTTTTGAGACTTTATAACAGAGATCAGCAGCCAGACCGTTGTTACCATTGGTGCTGGGGCTACTTCAACCGGTGATGGACACTTTTCTTATGCTGGCGACTTTGAAGACTGCGCCAGCGAGGATCTTGAAGGACAAATGAGCCCCGGAAGAGGATCCATTATTTCTCAGATCTGACCCGCCTCCGGACTCTGTAATTATTGCTGCTGCTTAAAAGACCCATGCAGTGGCCTCCCCATCAACAGTCCCACCTGATAAGGAGAGCAGAGAAGAAGGTCTATGGCACGTCAGCCTCCATGCTGAATGTCTCCAGTGCCTCGGCACTATTAGGGTGCTATGAGAGATTCTTGTGGGACTTGCTTCAAAGATTCACAATAAAGCTGCCCAAAGAAGACCGAAGGGATTTTGAGGAGATATTGCAGGAAGGCAGCTTGGTGGTAAACCAAGTTATCAGCGGTGCAGCTGATGGAGCGACGCTGTCTGCACACTCCTAAGCGCACGGAATCTGTGCCAGAAGGTCATCCCGGCTCGACTAACTGCGCTAAAACCGGAAGCGCAGTCTCAAATCCTCAACCTCCCTTTCTCAGGCTCATCCTTGTTTGGGACTCACACAGATGAGGGAATATCAAGGATAAAGACGGAGCTTGATACCCTAAAGGCGGTCGGGCTTGAAAAAAGAAAAGAGTTCAGGTGCTGTAACAGACCATACGATCAGCAGTCCTTCCATCAGAGGGTTCAAACTCCTCACTGGCAGAGGCAACAGCATCAGCCGAGCCAATCAATATCACATTATCAGGGCTGTTGTGCCCCCAGAGGAAGAGTAACCCCTCTTCAATCTACTGCCTCATCGAAGACACCATCTAAGCAGTGATTGTCCGCTTCCCCCATTGCCGTTTCCCACTCCAGTGGGGGAAGTATTGCCAACCATCTAGAAGAGTGGGGTGGTATCACAAAAGACCAATGGGTGTTAGCTACGCTGCAGAATGGGTACTCTCTGCATTTTCAGCATTGACCCCCTGCGATACCTCCAGTAAAAGCAACGTGCCACCAGATGAAAATACTGCAACAGGAAGTATGCATCCTCCTGCGCACATCAGCCATCGAGGAGGTTCCTATATCGCAAGGAGGTTGAGGGGTATAATCATGATACTTCCTGGTGAGGAAGTAAGGTCAGAAATCCGAATACAGGCCTATTCTGGATCTTCGGCCCTCAACAAATCCATCAAAAAAGAGAAGTTTTGCATGTTGGCTCTCCATCGAATATATCCATATCTGCAGCAGGGTGATTGGATGTGTTCACTGGACCTGCAAGGTGCATACTTTCACGTCCCGGTCAGTCCACATCACAGGAAGTTCCTGCGTTTTCTGGTGGGATCGACCCATTATCAGGTCAAGGTTCTGCCCTTCCGGTTGAAGTCAGCTCCTCGGGTGTTTACAACGTGCATGGCAGTAGTGGCAGCCGCCCTATGGCGCAGAGGCATCTTTGTGTACCCCTATCTCAACTACTGGCTTCTAAAGGGTCCCCCCCCAGAGCGTGAGGAATTATTTTCAACAATGTCTAGACCTTTGCCAGTAGGGTCTCCACGTCAATTTAGGAAATCGACACAGCAGCCCACGCAAAAAATTCACTATCTGGGTGCAACAATAGACTCCACAATAGGAAAAGTGCTTTCCTCAGAGGAGAGACTGTCTTCTATCACAATGAAGGGCAAGCAGATTCTACACAGCAACTTGCCTTTGGTTCGTCAAGTTGCCTCTCTCCTAGGGCTGATGGCATCCTGCATCTTTCTTCCCCCCAATGCCAGGCTGAGAATGCGTCCATTACACTAAGATCTGGAGGACAAGTGGGATCAACGAACGGCTCGGTGGGACGACAGGATAATACTGTCAGAAGCAGTCAGAGCATCAATTCCATGGTGGATGCGGCAGGAGAATCTGCTGGTAGGGATACCATTCCTATAGACACCTCCCTCTCAATCATTGATCATGGATGCCTCCCTCCAGGGTTGGGGAGCTCACATGGGGTCCCTCCAGACTCAAGGTCGATGGTCAACAAAAGAACAGTTGTACCACATCAACATGTTGGAACTGAGAGTGGTACATCTAGCTCTCAAGGCTTTTCTCCCTTCGATTCAGACCAACTCCATTCAAGCACAGACGACAATACAACTACCATGTACTATCTGAACATACATGGAGGAACTTGATTGAGGGCCCTATCTCTAGAAGCCCAAGCTCTCTGGCATTGGCTCCTTGTGAAGAATCTATCAATAACAGCAAGTCACCTATCGGGAGAGCAGAATTTGCAAGCAGACGCTCTTAGTCGTCACTTCGAGGACCAGCAGGATTGGGTTCTAAAGAATGAAGTTCTCGAAGGAATTTTCCAAGAATGGTGTCGTCCAAGCATCGACCTGTTCGCGGACGACACAATGAAATGAAATGAAACAATATTTAATAAAGCGCACTGCTGCCAAGCGGCTTCCTGGCGCTGGGGGACCTGGAACAAAGCTCACAGCGGGGGACACAAGGGAACCTAAGAAGGGAAAGCCAAAGAAAAAAGAAAAGTTTTTAAGGCTTTACGGAAATGGCTAAGGATGGGAATGGAACGAAGATGAAGTGGGAGACTGTTCCAGAACTGGGGAGCCAAGACAGAGAGACGAGTGCCCCCGGATCTGGATTTGCGAAAGCGAGGAGTGTAAAGAAGGGAAAGAGAGGAAGACCGGAGAGTACGACTGGGAACATAGGGAGAAATAAGGGAAGTGATATAGACAGGGGCAGAACGAGAATGGGCACGAAAGGCAAAACAAGCTAGTTTGAAAAGGGATCTAAAGCGGATGGGGAGCCAGTGAAGGGATTTCAAAGCCGGGGTAATGTGAGAGGATTTGGGGAGGGAGAGAATGAGACGGGCAGCTTGGTTTTGGATGGCCTGTAAACGTCGAGATTCGTGGGAAGGGATGCCCACGTACAGGCCATTGCCATAGTCGAGGCGAGAGATGACTAAAGCCAAGACTATGGTTTTAAGCGCGTCGATGGTGAAAAAGCGGGAAATGCCAAAATGCCAAAACTTCGCATCAAGGTTCTACCGACCAGGGTCGAAAGGGAATGCCATTTTGATCAGCTGGTCAGGGGCATTTGTGTACGCCTTTCTTCCCCTTCCACTCATCCCGAATGTCATGACCAAGCTCTCCCACTCAGAGACAAGGATGATTCTGATTTCTCCGGACTGGCCAAGACAGTGGTGGTACCCAGACCTTCTGCACCTGTCAGAATGTCCGCACACGAGGCTGCCGTGCAGATGGACATAGAACGCACGAAATTGGCTTGTTATACAGCGATCGAAACTTGAACTAATGCGACCTTTAAATTCCCTCCTCCCTCCTTCTCTTCCCTTTCCTCAAGTGTTTTCCTCCTCTCTAGAGTAATATTTTGCTTCCCCCGTTCTTTTTCTTTTATTGTTTTTAGTATCGAACAGCCTACTTGCATGGGTCAAAGCTTCAGATCACATATGGTGTTCTCTCATCTCTTAATGATGTGGAATGTGATATTGTATATTAGTTCATTCCTAGCATAAATGTAACCCTTGGCCTTCAATGCTGTGATCTCTGGGACTGTCGATTTGCATTTGTTTTCTCTTCTGTTTTCTTTTTCTTTCTTTCTTCTTTTTTTCCTTTATTTTTCCTTTCTGTTTATTGTTGTTACTCTTTATATACTCGCGATTTCAATAAAATAGATTTGAAAGAAATACAAACGTACCTACATCTCTTAAAGATGTAAGTTACCAACATATTGCAAAAAGGAGCTATAGAACGAGTTCCACTCAATCAGAGAGGTAAAGGTTTCTACTCATGTTTCTTCTTGATTCGAAAGAAGTTAAAGAAGTGGAGACCGAACTTGGTTTCTGATAGATACATCTGCCGTGTGGATTTCTCACTTTGTGAATATCCCCCTTGCGCCAGCAACATTCGGAAATTCTTTTCGTAGCCTCGCGCCGACGTGGACTAGGACGTCATAGAGACACGGCATCGCTCGCGACTCCGCTGACGTCACCGACGCCTATAATGGGCCCACGCCGGCGTGATGACATCAGTTCCCTTTTTTCCGCGTCGTCGACGCTAACGGTTTCGGGAATCTCAGTAGCCAACTGGTACTTTGTTGCCTTTTTGTTACAACTTTCTACTTCTTTGTATCTTGTCTCTTCGACGATGTCGACAAAGAAGCCCGGCTTCAAGCCCTGCAGGGAGTGAGGGAAAATGATGTCTATTACTGACCCGCACGAGGACTGCATCTGGTGTTTGAGCTCCGACCACGATGTGGATGGGAGTTCCTCTTGTCGAAAGATGAACCCGAAGGCCCTGAGGGAAAGGGAGACCAAGCTCCTGGTAGCGAAGCTGAAGGCTGGAAAAGGAAAATCGTCGAGGTCTCGTTCTCGAAGGGCGAGGTGGAGGTCGAGGTTGAAGTCAAGGTCTGGATCTCGAGAGGAGTCATCTTCGAGGTCCGCTTCAGATCATACTTCGAAGTCGAAGAAGAAGCATAAGAAGAGGAGGCATGAGTCCCGACGTCGTTCCGGTAAGGAGTCGAGCTCGAGATCACCGAAGAAGGTACGTTCTAAGTGGTTACGCTGGATGTCTCTGAACCTGAAGGTGAGGCCTCACCTTCGGAGTCACGTGTGCAGTCGCCGACTCCGGCTTCGAATCCGTCTCCGGCGCCGTCCCCGGCCCGAGAAGAGGAAGAGGTTCAGGTGGATGTGGATTCCGCGCCTACTGAAGAGCCGAATCCGATCCCTCCACAAGACAAGCCTAAGGGTTTCCAGCCACCCTTTCCAATCCCAGGCCAGGACCCATCGGCGTTTCTGAACATAGCGTATGGCGTCTTTTCAAGGGCGTGGTACCCCTCTGGCGCACCTTCGGGTCCCATGGGTCCTCTGGCTTTCAATCTAGGAGTCCCTCACTCCTATCCTCCTGCTCCATATATGCCCTACATGCCAGCTCCGACGCCGCCATGGCAGTTTCCGGCTCCGCCGAAGCCGTCGACGCCGGTTTCGGCGTCACCCGCTCCAGAACGGCCTCGAGAGCATCCCGCTGGGCCTTCGGATTCGATACCGACATCGATCCCGACTCCGTCGGAGCCGTTGGTGGATCCGGCTGCGAGGCGTGTGAAGGAGAGATCCAGAAGGGAGGCTCAACGCCTTTTAGAAGAGTGAAGGTATATGGAATCTCATCCAGATATGGAGGAAGGTGAATTGGATGAGGGCTGTTTTGAAGAACTGGCTGACGCTGGTAGCCTGGATTTCTCTCCGGAGTGGGAGTTGCCTTCAGGCTCTGATGCACCTTCTAAAGATGTCCAGCCTTATCATATGGTGATGAGGAAGGCTGCAGAACTTCTACAGTTAACTTTGCCAACGGTGGAATTTAAATCCAATCTTCTCACTGAGGTTTTACATTCACCTAGTTCCGTGGTAAAGCCATTACTTCCGTGTAATGACGCCTTAACGGAGCCCATTTTGGAGGTGTGGAAGAAACCACTGTCAGCTCCTGCAGTATCTAAAAGTGGGGCAAGAAGGTACAGGGTTGCACCTGAAGACCCTGCTTTTTTGACGTCTCATCCTTCACCAGAGAGCCTAGTCATTCAAGCAGCCTGCTCTAAAAAGAATGTGAGTGCCTTTCCCCAGGTACCCTGTGAAAAAGAGGCAAAGAAACAGGATCAGGTTGCTTAGAAGACCTTCTCCTCTGCAAGCATGGCGTCGAAATCGACCAATGCCACTTGTCTGATGGGGAGGTATGTGCATGCCCTTATGGATTCTCTGCGTATTCTAGCTCCTAAGATTCCTGATGCCAACAGGAAGGATTTTGAGGAGGTTATTTTGGATGCACAGGCAGCGACTCGCCAAGTGATACAGAGTGGTCTGGACACTGCGGACTCTGTGGCGCGTATCATGGGCACTGCTGTCGCCACTAGAAGATCAGCTTGGTTGAAATCCTCAGACTTTTCGGCGGATGTTCAAGCGACTTTGCTGGATCTTCCGTTTGATGGATCTGGTCTCTTTGGGAAGAAAGCTGATACGGCCCTGGAGAGATTTAAAGACAGTAGGGCGACTGCTAAATCTTTAGGTCTCCAGATCAGAGACTCTTCGACTAACAAGAGATTCAGGGGTTTCGGTCGCTCTTCCTTTCGGAATTACCGACAAGGTCAGCAGCAGCAGCAACAGCAGCAGCAGCAGCAAAATTCCATGTACAGATCTTACAGGGGAAAGCAAAGAGCGCGTCCTCGTGGGCGTCAAGCCTCTTCCTCCTCCACTTCCTCCAACCCTTCAGCCACAGAAAAGGAGCCCTAGATCAGCCATTCAGGATCATGTGGGTCCGGTGGGGGGTCGGCTTACCCATTTTCTACAGGATTGGGAATCAGTTACATCAGATCTTTGGGTTCTCAATCTTGTAGAAAATGGGTATGCAATTCCCTTTCGGGAATTCCCTCCCAATTACCCTCCTTGTCAAGGTTATTGCACGGAGGAACATCTGTTGCTTCTTCAGGAGGAAGTGTTGACTCTGTTAAGAAAGGGTGCGATAGAGGTGGTCCCAGAGCAGGAAAGGGGTCAGGGATGCTACTCCCGGTATTTCCTGATTCCCAAGAAGGATGGCAGACTTCGTCCGATCCTGGATCTCAGGATCTTGAATCTTTATCTGAAACAAGAGAAATTCAAGATGCTCACCCTTGCTCAGGTTCTTCAAGCGCTGCTAGAAGAAGACTGGATGGTGTCGCTCGACTTGCAGGATGGGTACTTTCACATCCCAATCCTGAAGTCGCACAGGAAGTATGTCCGTTTTACGGTGGGATCGCAACACTATCAGTTTGCGGTCCTTCCTTTTGGACTTACTACTGCGCCTCGAGTCTTCACCAAGGTGATGGCGGTGGTGGCTGCACATCTCAGAAGGTCGGGGATTCCTGTATTCCCCTATTTGGAAGACTGGCTGATCAAAGCAGAGTCGTCAGAGAGAGTGCTCCATCATCTGCAGGAGACAACCCAGTTGTTGTACAGGTTGGGTTTTTCGATAAATGTACCCAAGTCTCACCTGGTGCCCTCCCAGCGCAACCTGTTCATAGGTGCTGTACTGGACACAACTGGATGTCGCGCATTCCCTCCTCCTCAAAGGATTCGTGACATACAGGAAATGATTCCTTTATTTCACAACGGAGCGGTAGTTCCAGTCCTGAAGGTCCTTCGTCTGCTCGGTCTGATGGCTTCCTGCATTCTGTTGGTCAACCATGCACGCTGGCACATGAGGGCACTCCAGTGGTGCCTCCGCAGGCAGTGGTATCAGCACAACGAAGATCTCAGGGAGTCAGTGAGGATCTCCAGAGAAGCTGCAGCGGATCTGTCTTGGTGGGGCGTGGAAGGCAACCTGTCTCAGGGGAAGCCTTTTCATCTGCCTCCTCCGGTAGCCACAGTAATAACGGATGCATCCACTCTAGGGTGGGGTGCTCATCTGGGGGATCTGGAGGTCAAGGGTCTTTGGTCTCCAGAGGAAAGGTTGCTTCATATTAACCTTCTCGAATTGCGGGAGATATGTTTGGCGCTCAAGGCCTTCCCTTCGCGGTCGGTCGATCCAGGTCCTGATGGACAACACGACCGCGATGTGGTACATCAACAAGCAGGGGGGAGTAGGGTCGCAGTGTCTCTGCAGAGAGGCTCTGCGACTCTGGTCCTGGGTTCAGGACCATCAGATTTGTCTGATGGCAAATCATCTGGCCGGAGTTCTGAACGTGCGTGCAGACAGTCTCTGTCGGCAGTTCTCGGCCGACGACGAGGGGAGGCTTCACCCGGAGGTGGTTCGTCACGTCTTTCGGACGTGGGGGACTCCTCAGGTGGACCTGTTTGCCACTCGTGAGAATGCTCACTGCCTGTCTTTCTGCAGTCTCCAGTATCCGTTGAAAGGAGCCTTGGGGGACGCGTTTCAGTTGAGTTGGGAAAGACGACTCCTTTACGCGTTTCCTCCCATACCTTTGATTCCTCGGGTTCTGAGGAAGATTCGCCAAGACCGGGCCCAAGTCATATTGGTCGCCCCGGATTGGCCAAGAAGGGTGTGGTATACAGATCTTCTCCACCTCTCCTCTCACCCGCCGCTCCGTCTCCCTCTCAGGGCAGACCTTCCCTCTCAGATGGAGGGGCAGGTTCTACACCCCCACCTCCAGACATTACACCTTCATGCCTGGAGATTGAACGGGGCAACCTGAATTCATTTTCTCTCCCGCCTGACGTGGTGGATGTCATCTTGTCAGCCAGGCGTGACTCCACTAAGACCATTTCTTCATATAGATGGTCAAAATTTGTCACTTGGTGTGGGGAGAAATCTATTGACCCTTTGAGAGCCCATTTGTCTGATGCTCTCCAGTTTGCTCTCTCTCTGGCGCAGCAAGGGCTTGCTGTTGCCACAGTTAAGGCCTATCTTTCTGCACTGTCGGAATTTCTCTGCTTGCCTGACCAGCCATCTCTTTTTAAGTCTCCTGTAGTTTTAAGTTTTTTGACGGGCCTCACAAATAAGTTCCATCCTACTCCTTTTATTGTGCCTCAGTGGGACTTAAATCTTGTCTTGACCTTTTTAATGGGTGCTCCCTTTAAACCTCTTCACAAATGTCCTATGAGGCTTTTGACTCTTAAGACAGTCTTCCTCGTTGCAATAACCTCAGCAAGGAGGGTAAGTGAGCTTCAAGGTCTTAGTTCCAAGCCCCCTTTCTTGACCATTCATGCTGATCGAATGGTTCTTAGGACCAGGGCTGCTTTTCTCCCAAAGGTGGTGACTCCTTTCTACCTTGGTCAACCCATTACCCTCCCTACCTTTTATCCTCCCCCACAACCTTCCAAGGAGGAGGGGAGGTTACACCGTCTGGACCCCAAAAGGGTGGTGTCCTTTTACCTGGACAGATCTAAAGACTGTCGATTGGATGACCAGCACTTCAGTGGGTTTGCTGGCTGCAAGAAAGGAAGAGCGGTCCATAAAAGAACTTTGTCAAGATGGATCGTCCTCTGTATAAAGATCTGCTACTCTTTGGCCGGTAAGGAACCACCAGAGGGTATAAGGGCTCATTCTACAAGAGCTAAATCTTCAACCTCAGCATTGGCTAGAGGTGTTTCTGTAGAGGATATTTGTAGGGCGGCAACTTGGTCTTCCCTCCACACTTTTGCGAAGCATTACTGCTTGGATTCCGAAGTGAGGAGGGACGGCCACTTTGCGTGCTCTGTCCTCCAGGATTTCCTGGTTTAGAAGAGCGGACACCCTCCTCCGGGAGTGGGGACTGCTGTGGGACTCTATTTACAAGGTGAGGAATCCACACGGCAGATGTATCTATCATCATCATCATCATAACCACTTTATTCGATTTTTCAAAAAATCATAAAAGTATGCTATATACAATAAAAACATTTCAATAATTCATAAAATGCATACAGTACATTCAAGTATAATAAAATAACAATATAAAATATATAAAATGTTTCCTCATTTGAAATCAATAATTCATAGTCAATCTAATTCAGCTATCCTAAAAACCCCCATGGCTACAATGCAAGTCTCTTCTTCCTACTTCGAAAGGCTGCCACAAGAAAACTTGCCACACAATACATTGTTACAGGTGGTTCCAATAGTAGCTAAAAAAGTAAAGCAGGTTTAGCCTGTATGAATGCTTTCTCTTTCAACAGGGGAACAATAAACTTCCTTCTGGCATCGTGATAGAAAGTGCAAAACAGCATGAAGTACACTTGGAATGACTTCCTTATTGCAATAGAAAGTCTTGGTGGTATTTTTACTGGCCCCAATAGCCATTATGTGGGATTTGGAGTTATTCACTACTAGATCAAGCGAATTCATGAAGGCCCCAAAGGAGTCAAGCAATCTTTGCAACCCAAGAGGTGTACGTGCTACCAGAGCAGCGTCATCCGCGTATAAGAGTACAGGTATAGGAGTACCTCCCATACGCGGAATGTCGAGGGACGCAGTTATCAACCTCTCCTCCAGGGAGTTTATGTACAACGTGAAGAGCATGGGGGCCAAGGTGCAGTGGAGAAGCGTGGCTCAGTGGTTGGAGGCGGCAGACCCGGAAGCTGAGATCGGCCGTGGACCAGGGTTCGATTCCCCGCCTCGACGGGTCTCGGGCTCAAAAATTCCACGGACTCGACAATTCTCGCTCCGGTGCCTACTCAACTCACGGGGTCACACTCTGCGACTCTGGGCAATAGCTTGCTTAATCTCCACTACGGCCCCTCGCGGCGGGATGCCTGGCTTTCACCTTGTGGATACCCTGCCGGGGTATCTCACAGGGGAATACCAGGACGGGTTCCCTAAGCAAGCGCCTTGATACCTTCGGGTGATACGTGCGCTATATAAGTCGCAATACATTTACATTTACACCTCTCCCAGATGTATCTATCAGAAGAACAAGTTACTTACCTTCGGTAATGCTTTTTCTGGTAGATACAATATCTGCCTGTGGATTCCTCACTGACCCACCCGCCTCCCCGTTGTCCACTCTTCTATACCAGTATATCTGTATTGTATTTATTTTATGGTCAAGGAAATGTGTTATTTCAAATGTTTGCTTACATTTGCTTCACACTGTGTGTGTTATTTTGACTATCATGTACTGTGTATACTATGTACATTACTACTGTCATTGGTCCGTCCGTGTGCCTCGAAGGCACGGAAAAAAGGGCGGAACTGATGTCATCACGCCGGCGTGGGCCTATTATAGGCGTCGGTGACGTCAGCGGAGTCGCGAGCGATGCCGTGTCTCTATGACATCCTAGTCCACGTCGGCGCGAGGCTACGAAAAGAATTTCCGAATGTTGCTGGCGCAAGGGGGATATTCACAAAGTGAGGAATCCACAGGCAGATATTGTATCTACCAGAAAAAGCGTTACCGAAGGTAAGTAACTTGTTCTTTAGGCAGCCTAAACAAATTCCTCAAAAACATTCGTTCCACATGGACTCTATTCAAGATGTGTTTCACCTCCTCAACAGAAACAATTACATGACGTCTCTGGACCGAAAGGGCTTAACAGCGGGGAAGAATTGGTAGTGCATTTAGGAGAATAGCTGCTACTTTGATGGTTGTTATGAGTGTGTTTTCGGATGTCTACAGATAACATGATTAAAGAGAACTGTTGATCAATTGTTTGTTTTTAGGCACTATTGGGTGAAAAAGCCGATACACTGCATTATAACCTTGGTTTTTTTTCCTTTAATAGTTAGCCATGTAATACCCACCTGCCATGATTTGGTAAAAATCATGTCCTTGAATGGGCACTTGGCCGATACGCGGCGTAATTGTGATTCTGGACAGTGGTTTCGGATTAGTATCTGGAAATTGCAGACTATCAACAAATAAATTGTTAAAGTAACATGGCAAACAGTTAATGTCTTTTTGCAAATGTTTGGCCGATACACTGCAGCACATAGTCAATCATTTTCATTTTAAAACTGTAATAGTATTTTTGCAAATGTTTGGCCGATACACGGCAGTATAAACTTAAACCTCATTCCAATATTGCTTTATGCGATATGGTCCATGTAAGATCAGGACATTCAAAGATGGCGCTCCAAGTAAAGTGAGCAATGGTTCTTTTTTCATGTTTATTGCTACCATGGAAACAAGTTAAAAATGGGCACCGTTGCCGCGTCAGTAACACTGACGAAGGCACGAATGCGGAAACGCGTCTGTTGTTGCTGACAAGAAAATAAAGTTTCTTTGGAATTGCCCCGCGATTGCTGGATTGTGTTCTGTTAAGCAGGAGCATTAGGAGCATTGGAGCGTGTATACTGACCACCGTGCTGCCGGCACCCTCTCGCGAGTGCTCTGTACCTATGGTGGGTGTGGAGCAATATTATATGTGAACAAGGGCTCTTGAATCCCGAAACGCATCGTGCTTGGGTTGGAGATTTAAAAAAAATAAAACATCTTGCCTGAAAACTGCGGAGTCTGCGTCTCCTTCTTCGCCGCCTGGCAGGCTGCAAGTTGCGGGAGTTGAAGGATTTCCTTCTATATATATACAAAGTATTACTACAAACTGAGCAGTATTAGGCACATTTGAAGCAGAACTCCATGCAGATATGGCGCTGAGGAAGGCTTATTGCTGAAATGCATTTGCCGATGCTGCAACGTTCCAAATAAAGCGGTTTCCTTGCTGAAATCCCCTTTGGCCTCTGATCTTTTCTTTCTGGAGAGATGTGGTGGAATATATATATATATATATATATATATATATATATATATATATATATATATATATATATATATATATATATATGTTCATCAATGTGTCCCCACTTGAAAGACGCACTAATGGAGCGAAAATGGACACACGTGAGGAAGGGATTCGGGCAGATTGACATTCTGCTCCGATCGTGCTGAAAACTGTATTTTATTCAGGTCACATAGAGAGTGGGAATATCGCTGCAGTATGGCAACTCACCTGACTGTTTTCCAAAAGGAGATTCCACACGGTCTTCAGTGCAGGTACTGAGCAAGAATCACGTACACTGGTACCGCACTTGAGAACTATCAGCTTGTTACCTTGAAAATGACTATACAATGCACTGTGGGAATTGAAGTGTTTATTTTAGTCATGTGACTTTGCCTTTTTAAAAGCATGCACAAGATTACTTCTGTGATTGTCTTTCACCCGTGAGCAAGGCTATTGTGCCGAAACGTTGGGAGATGAATGCTGACGCTGCTGAACACTGAATTAAATTACATTGCCAGTATTGGGCCTCAGTTTGCTGTTTTACACGGTGGTGTTTGATGGGCTGCTCCGTGCCCATTGTCCTGAGGCCGCCCTGTAGGGTCGGGGGCTCCAGAACGAGAGAACTGTGTTTGGTGTATACATATATATATATATGTATATATATATATTTATTTATTTTTTATTTTTTTTTTACTTGAAAACGAGTCCCGAGGATCGTGGGACCTGGCGTTAGCAATATATATATATATATATATGTATATATATGTTCGGTATGTTGTCGTCCAAAACTCAGCCGAACCAAAGGATGAAGCGAGACCCGATCTTTTGGTGTAGATTATTTATTTGCCCAACACCAGTCAGCCATGACACATTTCGGCTACCAAAAGCCTTGATCACATGACACCGTCATGGGGGCTGGCCACCCATTTTTAAAGTGCAAGAGTGCCTGTTGCGCGATAGACATAGTGAAAACACTATATATATATATATATATGTTTGTATGTATGTATGTATATATATATATATATATATTTCTTCGAATCTTCACGTCCTCGTGTTTATCGACGGAAGTCACGGCACCACAACAGTAAGTTAGTTTAAATTTGGTTTATTTTAAACACACCATGTGCAAAAAGTGCAAAAGGACGGCCTACGCGTTTCGACTGCAATCAGTCTTCAACTGGACCATATATATATATATATACAATGTTTAGTTACATTTCCATGGGAATAAAGCATGTATATGTTTCTACCTACCATCTGCTATTTGTGCTAATACTATAAAATATACAAATACAGTAACTGCTTGCTATTCTGATTCAAGCATATGAATCTATGAAAGATACAATACTCAAGAAGAAAATGAGTTACTTACCTGTGACTGTAGTTGTCCAGTATTGGTATCTTTCATAGATTCACATGCGACCCACCTTCATCCCCTGAGAGGCTCCCCTTATAGATTGGGATTTAATTCCCACTTGTGCTTTGAAAATTGGAGGGATTCAGCCTCTCTCTTATAGAGGGTGCTATCGCCTGATTAGCTGAAGTTTGGTTCTCTTTTTAAAAAGACATAGATAGGCAATCAAATTGATTGTTCATTGCCATTCTAACCTGCGATAATAATAAATACTGCTTTGTTATGATACCGTGGAACTCCCACTTCAATAACAGGAATTATTCAAGCATGTGAATCTATGTAAGATACCAGTACTGGATAACTACAGTTGCAGGTAAGTACCTTGTTTTCATATAAATACATGAAAACAATGTGATTGTCGCCTAAAAATCATTGGACATGGTATATTCCCAATGTTTACCCTATACATTAGATAACCATTATTTTTTGTTATTTACCTATTTGTTTGTATGACAATTAAATTAAAGGAACAAATATCTTTCTTTGCAGACCGTTGAGTCAGAAGCCAACCGTCTGTCCGAGAGGAATCAAGTAATGAACGATAAGCTGGGGACAAAGCAAAGAGAGATGGTACAGAGTTGGCAAAAGCTCCAGCAAGAAGCCAAGCAAAGGTGAGGTGCTGATGCAGGATGAGGAATTTGAAGATCTTAACTTCAAGTATTTTATTGTACTGCAGCATTTATATAGGGTTTACTACCCCTAGGTGGGGCAGTGAAGCACTTGCCTACATGGGCATCAAGCTAAGCTATGTGTAGGATGTGGTGTTGGAAGTGTGTTGTCATTGTTTTTCTATCTATGTGGGAAGTATTTCCCTGTTGTGATGACCACTGAGGTCTAGTTATTGTGTTATGGAACGCAGTGCTTAGCAATGTGGTGCATGAAGAAATGTGGGATATAGGAATGCAGTATATGGCTTTTACTAAGCTTGCATCTATAATCAGCTCTGCAAGTCTGTTTGTGGTATTTCTTATGATCATCGTTCACTTAACCTGTCCTGCACTGATTTGTCCAACCTGGCATTTTATTTAGGGTTGTTTGTCTTGCTGGGTATGATTGGAGAAGGAACAGGTGTGGCAATCTTCTGGGATAGGCTTTGTTACTATCAATCCATATCTCAATGGCAGTGTGAGATGCAAATAAGCAATAATAGTGTGTAACTAGTTGGAACCTGCAGTGGTGGACTAGTTTATAGTCCCCAATTGGCCTGCATTGTGTGACATATCTCTTCAGCTTTACCATGCCTGTTCTCTTTGTGATGGCTGGTTTATAGTCTGATACTGTGCGGGTGATGGATGGGACCCATACCGGATATGACTTATGTGTGAGGATCATCTCCTGTGTATGGTTTCTCGTTGGAAGTTTACAGGATACAAGATATTCCTTTGTCAAGCCAAATTAAATGTTATAGGGATGGGCAGTAAACCAACCACAGAGACTGTGCCGCCACTAAAGTTTTCCATTCCAGTCACCCTTTCTGGTGTTGTTTCGCAGCCTTTCTGAATGCATTAAGGAGCATTTTAGGGGAGCTGTCTAGACAATGTAGACAGATTATCTCTCAGAGCTGTAAAGAAATCTATCCCTTTCGTGGTAGTTTTAAAATAAATCTAGTCCCTTCTTCTGACAATCTACCATTAACCTAGCTCTGCAGTTGTCATCTGATGGCTGAGGAATGAAGAATACATATTAAGATACATCCAACTAAATGTGTATATCATCCCCAACTTATTTTTTATCACAAGGGATTTTGGGATGGAACACTAGGATACAGTCCCATTTCACTGATTGAACTGTATTCACTCTCTCCCTATCATTTTTTGACCATCATCTGAATGTCTTATTCTTTTATGGTCCATCCCGTCCTTGAGGGCCTCTACTAGTTCAGGTTAACTACATCTAACTCTGTCTAAACTGTTTCCATCGGAGCCCCAGCTCAATCTGCATATCCAAAGCTTTGGTACCATCCTTAGGTACTGCCTGACTTCATGGTGGAGGTGGAGCAGAGCAGGATGGATGCCTCACTAACACAGGAAACCCTTCTGCCTCTGCGGTGCCTCGCTGTGAGGTTTCTTGATGTGCTGATTGCTGGCTCTACAGTGTCTGTGTCCCTGGCTGTGGATTGTTCCAGTTGCTGTACTTGTAGTTATTTTCTAGGTACCTCATTTGGTCTTTGCAGTATCGCTCTAGTTCAGGAATATATATGTTCCTGTTGCTTCTCTCAAACATGCCTCACACTTTCAGAATCTGAAGTTCGTACCAATGATCTCACCTACTTCAGCACATCAGTTCTGAGATTTTCCACCTTCACTAGGTACATAGAATCTGTGAGCAACCTCAAATCACTGACAAGCTGGTACTGGACAAATCTGCCTCAAAAACTTCCTGTAAACACCCTAAGACTTAGTCAGAGTCACTGGCGTAACGAAAAGTGAGGGGGCCTCCCTGCACGGTACTTAGAGAGGCCCCCTCCAGGCTCAATCAGGAGCTCTCCGGCCACAGTGCAGTGCCGAGGGGGCCCCTTGGAGCTAGAGGCCCCCCCGCACCGCGGAGGCTGCGTGGGCCTGTGTTACGCCCCTGGTCAGAGTCTTTCAAGCCCTCTTAGTCGCCGAAAAAGACCTAATGTAACTCACCAACCTCTTGGTTTTTTAGCCTACCAGGGGCACGACAAGAATAAATCACCCAACAGTGGATACCCCTAGGTAGTTTTAACCTCCCTTGCACGCACCATACCACCACTTCTTTCTGGATCCCCTTCCCGCCCCCACACCCGCACTCATTTAATGGCTTTTTCTCTTTTCAAAGATCTCCGTGAAAGAGACCCTTCGGGGGCCCGTCAGTGTTAGAACAGGCTATTTCTGGTAGGCTAAGGCTGACGCCAAAGCCTGGCAGAAACCACCATTCTAGTCAGGGCAAGGGAGTCACATGCCAAGATAACCCCTGCTCACCCCCTTGGTAGCTTGGCACGAGCAGTAAGGCTAAACTTCTGTATTGTCAAAACATATCAGATAGAATCACACATGTACATTGTGCCAACTGGCACGGGCAATATTCACAAGGGATTATTCACAAGACAGGGCCACATGGGCCACTGTCAGAATCAACACATTTGGAAATAGTACTTTGTAGATCATAGAAAATAAGATATAAAACAAAATAACAGTTATAAATCACATCCAGTAACTACTGGGAACAGGTAAGTACCATCTACGCAACCCTAAACACCGTAGGAGCATGTCACGCAGGGAACCAGGACCTCACTAGGACCACCTGTACTAAAAAGAACAACCACCTAAGTATCACACAGCATTTAGGGGTATAAGCACAACACATTACACATGATGCATGAAAACACATTCAGCGGTGTAGTAAAGGGAAACACATGATGCCTAAAAACATTCAGAGGTGTAAGACAAGGAAAACACATGATGCATAAACCTACACAGTCAGCGGTGTTCAGAACAGAGCACATGATGCAATAAAATACATTCAGAGGTGCAGCGCAAGAAGACACATGATGCCTAAAACATTCAGAGGTGCAGCGCAGGGAAAAGGAAGACACATGATGCCTAAAAACATTCAGAGGTGCCAGAACAATACAAAAGCGCAAAAATCACATGATGCCTAAAAACATTCAGAGGTGCAGGAATAACACATGATGCAAGAAAACACATTCAGAGGTGCAATAACCATACAATTGCGCAAAACACACAGTAGGCAATTACCATCCTAAACATAGCAGGTAACCACATTGCGCAAAACTCACATTAGCAATTACTATTAAAAACATAGAAATCACATTGCGCAGAAATCACATACCAGCCCCCATCTAATAAAGGGACTAAAAGAGCCCTGTGTCTAGAATGTCAGGGCGCGCTGCCGTGCAGCGCTAGTCAGGGGTGCGCCACTGCCGCAAAACCTAAACGTAGCAGGTGCCGACTACTTGCTGGGCACCTGAGAACATCCCAAAACCTAAACGGTGCAGCTGCCCACTAATTGCTGGGCAGCTGTGAGAAAACTGCGACAGGGCCCTCACTGGCCCTTAGGCGCAAACTGCGCCCATGCTGGAGCCACACAGGCTCTGAAAACATATATGCACCATGGAGCCCTCAGGCTCTGAAAACCATGGCACCTCGAGCCTCGCTGGGCTCGTCAATCAAAAATAGGGGCGGGAGCCTCTCAGGGCTCCAAAGAACAAAGCATGCCCCCAGAGCCTCTCTCAGGCTCTCATTAATTAAAAATGCCCATGAGCCTCTCTCAGGCGCTAAATACACCAATTGGCACTCGAGCCTCTCTGGGCTCGACAACGAAGAGGCTGGGGCCGAGCCTCACAGGCTCGGACCGGAACAGGTAGGCGGAGTACCTCTCGGGGGACTCGATATCCCTGGGGGCCCCACGGGCCTAGGCGCACAACGAGCAACCCACTGGAGGGGAGGGGCGGGCACCGGCAATGTGCCCCGACGCCCCCTCCCCTTCTCTGCACTCACCGGGTCGGCGCGCCGGTCCTCTCTCTCTCCCCGGGGCTCCCTCAGCACACGGGAGCCCCAGCAGCAGGCCGCGCTTCTCTATTCACCCGGTCCCCCATCTCGGGACCGGGCCTTCGCTGGCTCACGAGCGCTGGACCAATCCCAGCACGGGGCCGACAACGAGACCCCGACCACGTGACTCTTCCCTTGGCCGAGCCCCAATCGGTGCGCGGCTCCTCTGTTGAGCCCTCGGTGATGCTTCAATCACAGCGCGGCTCGCTGAGGGGGGCTCGTCTCTCTGAGCCAATCAGGGCTCAACTCCTTCGGTTTCTTCTCTCCGCGGCCATTACACACAGCTCGGGCCGCGGCGGTGAACAAAGGGGCATAACGAGGGGTGGGCACCCTCGGTCACAAAAATAAACGTAGAAACGGGGTGAGCACCCGTTAGGCACTTAAATAAATGGGGTGGCACCCATCAATAAAAATAATTAAAACACGGGCAATAGGCAACAACAGCGCCCGATGCTGTAAGATTTAAACAGTGCTTCCCAGCAAAGAAAATAAAGCGCTCTCAAGCGCTAAACACAAAATAAAGCGCTTCCATCGCGCTGGGGGCATTGGTAGCACCCACAGGCCCCTAGAAATTACCCCTATAGCAAGAAGGGTCCACAGAAGTTCTTCAGGGGATGTAGCAAGTCCTTCCAGGCATCTTAGGCTATAACAAGCCTTGGCAAAAGCAAGAGAAAGTTCCCAGAAGTCTGCAGCAGGGGACCACAGGCAAAGGTCCCCAGGGAAAGTCCATCAGGTGTCCAGGGGCTGGGCAGGGCCCAGGGATTCCCCTAGGCCCAAGCAGCAGCACGCCCCTGGCAGATTCAAGTCAGAAACAAGAACATTTTGGAAGGGGACACAGCCCCTTCTTATACACAGAAAAGTCTTTGAAGTCTTTGTGCAGGCAGTGTGAGAACCAGCTAGAACTGGTTATAGGGAAGTCCTTCCAGTATCAGGGACAGAGGTGACAGTCGCCCAGCGGGGAGGTGGAGCCAGCATTGTGGTCAGGCAGGCACAGCCCTTCACTATCAGGTGCTATCTCCTCCCACTTCCCTGGCAGCAGATGCTGCCTTTCATCCACGGGCTGACTCAGGCAACCTCCTGGGGCTCCACAGCCCCTGTCACTCTCAAACCAGACATTCAATCCACAAGCAGGCTCAGGCACTCCTGGGCCAGGCTCACCAGCCAATCACACGCCAGGCACAAATTACACAAATATGCCAACTTCTAAAAGTGGAGCTTCTAGACTAGACACAATCATGCAGCATACACCATTACGCAGCATTCAATCTCACGAGTTGGCACATATCAAACTCGACCCTGCACTCCCCACACATCAGGAACTACCATGGGCATACATATTCCCCATTCATTCCTATGGGAGGGCAGGTCACTCACCACACATACACAGAGAGCACACGCACTTTACACTGTACCACAGTGAAAAAGTGCGCAGAGGCCTAAAACCATCAACACTAGGTTCCAGAAACAGGTTAGGAAAAAGCAAAAAGTTTCGGGGTGAACCTGCCAAAAAGGGCCAGGTCCAACACAACCCCCTTCCAGCCAAAACGCAGGGTAGACCAATCACTCCACTGATGGGCTTCCTTGCTTTGGGCGACAAAACACGGACACGGGCCCGCACGGCAGGGACACCCTCTGGTTTTTCGCCACTCTGAACCCACCTGGTTACTTCCAAACCAGAACTCTCTGACCCAACTAGGGTACCCCACTGGTACTCTCTAGTCATCCACGGTCAAGACCAGGCCCTAGGCCATCCAAATGTCACAGGTCCTGTCCAAACCACAGAGTGGGGGGCAGTAACCCCTGGCACACAATAGCCATTCTCCACTCTCCCTCTCAGTGTAGCTACAACTACCACTGGACCTTCAACCTAGGGACCACACCCTCAGGCTGACCAGAGGTCACGGGCAAGCATGCCCCACCCTACCTCTACTTCTGGGGTTCCCGCACCCTCACAGGGAAGCACTCACCAGAACACAATTCTCTTACCAGATCAGGACCTCATTCCATCACTGGTCTACCACCTGGAAACTATTTCACTCCTGAGGTACAAAGCACACAGCACAGTCCCTCTTCAAGCAGGTGGGGGACACAGCACACAGCAAAGCCCCCTTTCCTCTACCTTAGTGGAAACAACAAACTGCAGGTGGGCCCCAGAACACACAGCAAGGGCAGCCCCCTCAGTCTCTTCAGCTGATCTACTTTTGTAGAGATTCCTCTTGAACTAGAAGTTTCCTAATCTCCCAACCTAGGATCTAAACCCTTAGGTTGCACCGGGGTCAGAAGTAAGGACACCGTCCCTCTGCACCCCCTTCCAGAGTTCTGCACCCTCCCACCTTGGAGCGGTACCCCTGGAAGCCAAACACCAGGTCAGGACACTGATTACAGATGCCCTTACCTCCAGGTCAGGCTGAACCTGGCCTCCCCCCTCCTTGGGGAATAACCTCCAGAGGCCCCACAAATGGTCAAGCACTCTAGACGGTCAAATGCCCAGCGAACCAGGACTTCTGCACTCTCCACTTAGGAGCGGTACTGCCCAACACCAGGACCGCCGGAGTTCTGGTTACAGACACTCCCCGTCCTCTAGACACAGGAAGATCCTCCTCAAATGACTTGTAAGTACAGCCTAGGCCCTTGACCTGGCGTTCCCTTAGGGAACCCTCCAGGCCTTGAGACAGGGTTTCGGGCCAACGTGGGACACACCGTCCCACACTCACTCCGCCTCCACTGAGACAGGACGTGAGCCCCTACACCCCTGCCATCCTTATGGGACCTAGCTGGGCTACACATGAACCTCTTCACCTACACAGGATCATCAGATACACAAGTCACTACTTTCAGAATCACTCCCTAATGCCTCTGCAAGACATCTAGCACGCAGCCAGACATCCACCTTCTTGTCCAGTGCCTCTGCAGGACCTCCTGCACACCACCAGAGGTACACCTCACGTGCAAGCTCCTTAAAAAACTCACACCAACTCCTCCAGTTCAACACAGCACTCATCCACACACTCCCCCTCCAGACTGGTGAGACAGTTCCTCACTGCCCTTGACTCTCAACCTGTACCCCTCTTACTGAGCACCAGGCACTATACTCTGGGAACTGGGAATGGGACTATACGCACTAGACACATTTAAGCTGCCACCACTGGATCCTACCATACTGGGGAATCCAGACCCACACACTACACTCAGGGGATAACCACTCTCCCAAGCAAGTCATTTCTCCTCCACACTCCCTCTCTTCCATCTACCCACACAGGAACAGGAACAGGGATTGGACACTGGACCCAGCAAGGGATTCCTAATCTATGGGAACCTCCCCCTCTACTGCCGTCCCGCCCTGTCATTTTCTCCCATCTGCCACTAAACATAAAGCGCAGGAACACCATCTGAAAATGACACTCTTGAGGAAAAACAAAATCAAAAACAATAATCCCAAACATGTGACTATCTGAAAATGCAGAGTTTTGTAATGTAGCCAGTTGTCGTTGTGGCACTGCGCAAACACAAGTCCAAATCCGCACCGCTGACCAACAATGTTAGAACAGGCTATTTCTGGTAGGCTAAGGCTGACGCCAAAGCCTGGCAGAAACCACCATTCTAGTCAGGGCAAGGGAGTCACACGCCAAGATAACCCCTGCTCACCCCCTTAGTAGCTTGGCACGAGCAGTAAGGCTAAACTCGGAGGCGATGTGTAAAGCATTTGCGCCAGCACACAACAGCAACAACATCCTAGGCACACCACAAAAGGAACTCCACACAAGGTTATATAAAAATAACTTCTGTATTGTCAAAACATATCAGATAGAATCACACATGTACATTTTGCCAACTGGCACGGGCAATATTCACAAGGGATTATTCACAAGACAGGGCCACATGGGCCACTGTCAGAATCAACACATTTGGAAATAGTACTTTGTAGATCATAGAAAATAAGATATAAAACAAAATAACAGTTATAAATCACATCCAGTAACTACTGGGAACAGGTAAGTACCATCTACGCAGCCCTAAACACCGTAGGAGCATGTCACGCAGGGAACCAGGACCTCACTAGGACCACCTGTACTAAAAAGAACAACCACCTAAGTATCACACAGCATTTAGGGGTATAAGCACAACACATTACACATGATGCATGAAAACACATTCAGTGGTGTAGTAAAGGGAAACACATGATGCCTAAAAACATTCAGAGGTGTAAGACAAGGGAAACACATGATGCATAAACCTACACATTCAGCGGTGTTCAGAACAGAGCACATGATGCAATAAAATACATTCAGAGGTGCAGCGCAAGAAGACACATGATGCCTAAAACATTCAGAGGTGCAGCACAGGGAAAAGGAAGACACATGATGCCTAAAAACATTCAGAGGTGCCAGAACAATACAATAGCGCAAAAATCACATGATGCCTAAAAACATTCAGAGGTGCAGGAATAACACATGATGCAAGAAAACACATTCAGAGGTGCAATAACCATACAATTGCGCAAAACACACAGTAGGCAATTACCATCCTAAACATAGCAGGTAACCACATTGCGCAAAACTCACATTAGCAATTACTATTAAAAACATAGAAATCACATTGCGCAGAAATCACATACCAGCCCCCATCTAATAAAGGGACTAAAAGAGCCCTGTGTCCAGAATGTCAGGGCGCGCTGCGATGCAGCGCCAGTCAGGGGTGCGCCACTGGCGCAAAACCTAAACTTAGCAGGTGCCCACTACTTGCTGGGCACCTGAGAACATCCCAAAATCTAAACGGTGCAGCTGCCCACTAATTGCTGGGCAGCTGTGAGAAAACTGCAACAGGGCCCTCACTGGCCCTTAGGCGCAAACTGCGCCCACGCTGGAGCCACACAGGCTCTGAAAACATATATGCACCATGGAGCCCTCAGGCTCTGAAAACCATGGCACCTCGAGCCTCGCTGGGCTCGTGAATCAAAAATAGGGGCGGGAGCCTCTCAGGGCTCCAAAGAACAAAGCATGCCCCCAGAGCCTCTCTCAGGCTCTCATTAATTAAAAATGCCCATGAGCCTCTCTCAGGCGCTAAATACACCAATTGGCACTCGAGCCTCTCTGGGCTCGACAACGAAGAGGCTGGGGCCGAGCCTCACAGGCTCGGACCGGAACAGGTAGGCGGAGTCCCTCTCGGGGGACTCGATATCCCTGGGGGCCCCACGGGCCTAGGCGCACAACGAGCAACCCACTGGAGGGGAGGGGCGGGCACTGGCAATGTGCCCCGACGCCCCCTCCCCTTCTCTGCACTCACCGGGTCGGCGCGCCGGTCCTCTCTCTCTCCCCGGGGCTCCCTCAGCACACGGGAGCCCCAGCAGCAGGCCACGCTTCTCTATTCACCCGGTCCCCCATCTCGGGACCGGGCCTTCGCTGGCTCACGAGCGCTGGACCAATCCCAGCGCGGGGCCGACAACGAGCCCCCGACCACGTGACTCTTCCCTTGGCCGAGCCCCAATCGGTGCGCGGCTCCTCTGTTGAGCCCTCGGTGAGGCGCCAATCACAGCGCGGCTCGCTGAGGGGGCTCGTCTCTCTGAGCCAATCAGGGCTCAACTCCTTCGGTTTCTACTCTCCGCGGCCATTACACACAGCTCGGGCCGCATCGGTGAACAAAGGGGCATAACGAGGGGGGGGCACCCTCGGTCACAAAAATAAACGTAGAAATGGGGTGAGCACCCGTTAGGCACTTAAATAAATGGGGTGGCACCCATCAATAAAAATAATTAAAACACGGGCAATAGGCAACAACAGCGCCCGATGCTGTAAGATTTAAACAGTGCTTCCCAGCAAGGAAAATAAAGCGCTCTCAAGCGCTAAAGACAAAATAAAGCGCTTCCATCGCGCTGGGGGCACTGGTAGCACCCACAGGCCCCTAGAAATGACCCCTATAGCAAGAAGGGTCCACAGAAGTTCTTCAGGGGATGTAGCAAGTCCTTCCAGGCATCTTAGGCTATAACAAGCCTTGGCAAAAGCAAGAGAAAGTTCCCAGACGTCTGCAGCAGGGGACCACAGGCAAAGGTCCCCAGGGAAAGTCCATCAGGTGTCCAGGGGCTGGGCAGGGCCCAGGGATTCCCCTAGGCCCAAGCAGCAGCACGCCCCTGGCAGATTCAAGTCAAAAACAAGAACATTTTGGAAGGGGACACAGGCCCTTCTTATACACAGAAAAGTCTTTGAAGTCTTTGTGCAGGTAGTGTGAGAACCAGCTAGAACTGGTTATAGGGAAGTCCTTCCAGTATCAGGGACAGAGGTGACAGTCGCCCAGCGGGGAGGTGGAGCCAGCATTGTGGTCAGGCAGGCACAGCCCTTCACTATCAGGTGCTATCTCCTCCCACTTCCCTGGCAGCAGATGCTGCCTTTCATCCACGGGCTGACTCAGACAACCTCCTGGGGCTCCACAGCCCCTGTCACCCTCAAACCAGACAGTCAATCCACAAGCAGGCTCAGGCACTCCTGGGCCAGGCTCACCAGCCAATCACACGCCAGGCACAAATTACACAAATATGCCAACTTCTAAAAGTGGCGCTTCTAGACTAGACACAATCATGCCGCATACACCATTACGCAGCATTCAATCTCACGAGTTCGCACATATCAAACTCGACCCTGCACTCCCCACACATCAGGAACTACCATGGGCATACATATTCCCCATTCATTCCTATGGGAGGGCAGGTCACTCACCACACATACACAGAGAGCACACGCACTTTACACTGTACCACAGTGAAAAAGTGCGCAGAGGCCTAAAACCATCAACACTAGGTTCCAGAAACAGGCTAGGAAAAAGCAAAAAGTTTCGGGGTGAACCTGCCAAAAAGGACCAGGTCCAACAGTCAGGCATTGCAGCGCCGGCCTGACGAGGAGCAAAAAAAGCCAGATGATGAAGCATGACATCCTTCTGGGTGTGTGAGGGCGAATGAGAGGCAAGACTTGTCCCTCCCCTTCGGGATTGGATCCTTGAAACTGGCGATATACATCTGCCTCTTTTCCTTCCTTCACCCTCTGTTCTCGAAGTATAACAGTGTGTCAGAAACTGTTTGTGATTCCCAATTGGGTCGCAATTGCCCTGCCTCATCAATATTCATGAGGCAGGTCGCAATTTTCGACGCATTGGGAATGGCCTGTAATCACAGGGCTGGTGGTCCACTGGGTCAACAGACCACTATGTTTGTGATTGCATTTTAAATAAAGCAATTTTTTTTTAATCGAAATGCAGCCTGTTTTCCTTAAAGGAAAACGGGATGCATTTAAAAAATAAAAATGAAAAGCTACCTTTTAATTTTTTAATAGTAGGCAGGCAGTGGTCTGTGGGGCCCCTGCCTGCTCTTAAAAAATGTTGGCGCCCACATTCACAAAAGTGAAGGGGTCCTTTGGGATCCTTTCCCGTTTGCGAATAGGTTACCACTTCCTTCACGGAGACGGTAAAATATGAATGTTTTGCAACCACATTCCGGCTGCCAAACATTCATCCATGCCCCAGCGACTCACTATTAGGAAGGGACACCCTTGAAACGCCCCTTCCTAACACTGACTCATAAAATAGGGTTAGTTCATGCCAAACGATCCTTTAGAGTTTGCAAACACCCAGATTCTCCTTTTGAGACCCCTAAAACATGTTGTACATGTGGCCCTATTTGTTAAGAGAACATGGTTGGGAGAAACACAAAGTCAGGATTTTAAATCTAAATCGGTGGTTGGGGTTGTCTGTACCAATAAGACTTCATCACTTCTCAAAGGAACCCTTTTTAGTAACCTTAGAATAATGACATTGAAAACAATAGTAAAGTTCTATATGCATGCCCTGCAGTTTGCATCAGCTACTTGATGCTGGTTCAGAGCTCACTGTGCTATGTTGGAAGGACTGCAAATTATGAACAGCAATTAACAGAAGGAGCTCTGTGTTAAAAGCAGTGACGCACCTACCTAGGTAGATAAAATCAAATCTGTGATTTGCGTGTTAAACACGATGTGGTTTGCAGCAGGCACATTCATCTGTTAAGCTACTTTATGAATCAAAAGCTTGACTACACAAAACATAAATGGCTCCAGCATGGGCATTAACTACCAGAGCCATCTTACAATTATTAATATCCCCTCAAAATTGCTGGTCACACAAATATCTCTGCAGCAGGTGCCCTAATCTCGTAAGATGTTTTAAAATTCAGCTCCTTTGAGGCCAATTAAATAACCCACAACATACGTACTGTCACGTTTCTCATTGTTGCCAATTTATTTGCCAATCATTGTTAAAAAATATTTATAAGTTGGCTATCAGATTCGCTTTTCATGTCTCTGTCCCGCGCTACTCCACCCCCAGTGCACTGACACAGCCTGAGCTCCAGTGTATGGGTTCCCGGGTAAATGTGTTCCAGTTCCAGCACTGCGTCTGAATCATCATCTGTCCCTCTTGGCAGGAAGGGGAAATTGGCAGCTTCGTACCAGCTACAGAAATTTAACGCCGATGTGAGGGAGCTTCTGGAGTGGGTGCAAAGTGCCCAGAGCTTGATGGAGAGCGAGGGCCTTCCCAAGAGCCCGGATGAAGCAGAGACAATGGTCGAGGAGCACCAAGAGAGAAAGGTAAGGCTGCGTTAATGGGCCAATGGCGCCCTCTGTTGGCAAAGAACTATAAAAGTAAACGCAACCGTATTTTGAACGTAGACCACATGTTCTACTTCAGGGCTATAAGTGGAATGAACAACTGGGGTGGGGGTGTGTGTCTCTCAAAGGGGCGTGGCCGATTTGATTAAGGGAGTGGCTTAAACACACCTAAGCTAAAAATCTGTGCTTAACATAGTGTGCTGCTCGACTGGCAGTGCTTTAAATGGGAAAAAAATAAGTGCAGGTACCCATTAAAATGCGCAAGAGGTGTAGTGAGTGGGCGGGGCTAGGGGCGGGGCTAAGGGCAGGACAGGATGATACTTAACGACATCTATAATAGTTGCAGCACACAGCAAAACACATGATAAATGTGTTTATATAAACAAAGCAGGTTAACTCATTACACAAAATGAAAGAGAAATGCAATAATATGTTAACATTTCCTTTATTTGCAATAGTTGCACCTTCTTAATGCCATACTGTTAATTGCTGTTGTTTAGCACAATACTATATATTTTTGAGCAAGTGAGTAGGAAGAAACTGAAAATATCCCCACTTCGAACCAAAGCTCTTATGGCACCAAGCAAATCATCATGACCCTCCCCAGAAGAAATCTCTTGTCTCTTCCATCGATCTATCCATTCATCCTTTCATCCAACCATTTACCTGCTGATGTTCACCATTTACGGTTTATATTCTGTTGTCTATTCAGTTTTTCATCCATCATTCAGTTGATTTTCACCATTCCGTCTGTCCACCCTTCATATCCAAACCTAGCCATCCTCCCTTAAACCTATCCATTAATCTTTTCACTCATCCATCTCTTTATCCACCTTTTCACTCATCCATCAATCCTTTCGCTCATCGATCCATCAACCCTGTCACTCCTTAATACTATCCGCCCTTTCATTCCATCCGCCCTTTCATTCCATCCACCCTTTCATCCATCCTCTCTACCTTTCATTCATCCATCTAATATTTAACTTATCCACCCATCATCGGCCCTTATATCCAATCATCCACCCTTTTTCACCCATCCATTCACTCATCCATCCATTCATCTGCACATCCACCCTGGCTCACTCATCCACCCATCCACTCACTCACTCACCAA
This sequence comes from Lissotriton helveticus, assembly GCF_964261635.1. Classification (NCBI taxonomy): domain Eukaryota; kingdom Metazoa; phylum Chordata; class Amphibia; order Caudata; family Salamandridae; genus Lissotriton; species Lissotriton helveticus. Next base: position 138,122,650 of record NC_136070.1, read on the forward strand.
CCCTCCCTACTACGTTATTTATGAACCTTTGTCGCCGAGCAGACATGTACACACAAAGGGCCACCCATTTTCTTTAAAATACCTTCTGAGAGTTTCTTGATTCTTTCTCACTTTTTTCTTTAAAAAAACAGGCTTACAAATGCAGGCAAACAGAGAAATATAAGCAGACACACAAAAGATTTCGGTATGTTAAAAGCCATGTTATACTCTTCAGTATGACTTTTTTAATTGCCACTGCCAGGGGATTGCCAGGATTTCTGTGTTTACGCAAATGCAGAGGATAGTGTGAATGTGTTGACAGCCCAGGGCCAGAATGGACCCCAGAGCTGCCAAGGTTTCAGATTGCTATGTGTGACATTTTCATATTTTCATTGTAATTATGAGTAATATTTCAACGATATGAGTGACACTTTCTCACTAGAAAAATGAGGGAATCGTATAAACGTAAAAAAATGACACATTTGAGTCGAGCTGCTAATGTTTCAGATTATGTATGTGTGACATTTTCATAGATTCAGTGGATTTACGGGAGTCAGGCAACAACTAGATGTGTAACACTTAGAGGGGCACATTCTTGCGAGCATAACCATGGTATGAAGTCAATGGAAGTAGACAAATATCAGAAATTGCACTCATTTGAGCAACAAGGAAGTCAAACTCGGCAGCAGGGGCTTTTGAAGCTATTATTCAATTTCAATACAAATCAGCACCCTCCACCCCAACCTCAGCTTCAGGTGCTGCCAAACCACATATAACAAAGGGATCATCTCTGTGACAAAAACAGCAACTCACTGAGCTATCTACATACAATACAGTACAACACAATATGCCTTTTTGAAGGCACATTAACCATCTACGCTACTTAATGGTCATAGTGCAAACTGTCAGTAGAGAAAACTCTGACTTCTCGACAGCGGCAACAATAATCCCATGAGTTATCTCTGATTTAGCAAGTCTAACTGTGCTGAGAAAATAAAGGGTGCTGCTTTGTAGTGTCACTATCAAGCAGGGATGGTAAACACTTTGCACTACTAATAAATCAGCAAAACTGCTAGTTTAGACAAAACGTAGCGCATATTCAGCCCAGACAGACAACTCTAGTGTGCCCATTTGCAAGGCCCCCTGCCGTGCTGGAGCCCCATAATCATTTTCGTAAGAAACATTTTAAATGTCAGCAGCAGGAGAATATTAAATTATCTCTTTACAGCTGTCAGAACGATCGACCGAGGAGCTGCTGGCCTGGCACCGCGTGGATCTCCAGCCTGTCTCTTCTTCAGGGATTCAGACAGCGAGCCCTGGTGCAGTGTCTCTGCCTCTGCCCTCTGCTCCCACCATGAGACTCACAATGGCGCGGTGAGTCTGGGGCAGAGGTCAGGAGGAGGTGTGCAGGTGATGGATTCTCGAACACCGGCCTCCTCCTTCAACTCCATGCAGCAGGGGAATTTCATGGGTGCACTGGGGCCGACTGGCTGGCAGGAAAGGCAACATCCTTCCACAACCTGGGCATATAAGAAACAGACCTTGAGGCATTTGGCGTTAGGAAGGTGGGTGCCTCAGTGCAGAAAACAGTTAGATTAGCGCTCCAGGGGCCTTTTCGATCGCATAGACAATGCGATCGAAGAGGCCCCTGGAGCGTTAATCTAACTGTAGGGTTAATGCCCAGACAGGGCATTAACCCTCAGATCAAGAGAAAGGACGTGTGAAATTCCGCCGCCCTTTTGTCTGATAACATTTCTTATGTTCAAAGTGTTACCCTGCACTGACTTTTCACTTTTCACTACCTGAAGTGCTGCGCTTTGAAAATCACACGCGCGTGCAAGCAGGTAAAATGAATCTCCACCCAGCTCTGTCAAGCACAGCATGATGGCGAGCATCGGACATTATTTAAAAGAGCCCTGCTGAATAGCTCAGCTGGGGCTCTGATGGGCGGGAGGGGCCTGCAGAAGCGGCGACTCGGCTGCCAGTAACATGTCCCACTCCGGCCCACCAGCACAGCCACTAGCAGACCTTTTCATGAGTACCGGTACTCTCCTCGGGCAGTAGAGAAGTGCCGGTACTCAAAGTGATAAATTTAGGAAGTGCCGGTACTCAGTACCGGTGAGTACCGACCCATTTAAAGCACTGTCGACTGGTATTTTGCTGCTTCTGTCATTGCATCCTTATTGTAAAGAATATTGAACATTCTTCAGTTTTGAAATGATGAGACTGTGAAGAACTATAACCAGTCTCTTTGAAGTTACCTTAAAGGCAGTGAAGGATAGAAGTGGAGGAGTGTGGCTCAATGGTTAGAGCGGCAGACCCTGATGCAGAGTTCTGGCCAGGGACCAGGGTTCGATTCCCGCCTCGGCGGGGTCTCTGGCTCAATTTCCTCGGACCTGTTAATTCTCGCCTCGGTGCCCATTCGAATCACGGGCCCCACGCTGCAACTCTGGGCAATAGCTTGCTTAGCCTCCACACCGGCCCCAACAGCGCTAAGGATGCCTGGCTTCACCCTGGGGGTGCCCAGGAGTGGACACTTCACAGGGAAAGCCAGGAGGGGTTCCACAGCAGTATGAGTATCAGCGCCAGGAAGCCGCATAGGCGACACCGCAAGGTGACCGTCCGGTGACAGTGCGCTCTATAAGTACCATGACATTTACATTTACAGAACTGCAGCAAAGCAAAGTGAAGATTTTTCTTTCGCCCTTAGTGTGAGGGCAAAAATGGAGAGCCCGATAGGGACCTGTCTCAGCACTTGCTTTTAGGAACACGCTGGCAGAACGTGGCCCACTTAAAGCCCTTATCCTACTACAGCTCTTCCCCTCCCTGAAGCCTGAATGCATGGTTGCCATTCCTCTGCGGCACTCGAGCTTCCTGTTTTCCTTCATTCTTTCATGGCCATTAATAGACACATATTGGTATTTAATTTTAGGGATGGACGCAAAATTGAGGATACAGCATTTGGACACTTGGACGCAACATAACTCGCTTAAGCATTTCCTAACTGAAAAAGAAATATTAACAGCATACCCGCCAACGTACAAAATATTTTCACCATGTGAGGAGGGGTTGGGCCTTGGAGGAGGCTGGCCTGGTGCTAAAAGCGAACTAAGAAGCTCTCTGCACCTCACCAAGCCCTCCCAAACCGTCTAAAAAAACAAAGAATCGCCAAGGCTGTTGCCAACGTCCAGGGTAGGACTGAGATGGAAAAACTGCCCCGGCATCAAAAACAGTGGCCCTCTTTAGTGAACCAGTGGCCCACATTTACAAATTGGGGTAGTTTTGAACTTGTACAGACACGCTGTACAGTTGCACTGTCACGCTGTACAGTTGCACTGTAAGGTATAGTAGACTGCAAGCATATGTGCTTGCTGCAGTCAACGTTAGTGGTAATATCAGGAAAATCAACGATAAAACCGGCCCACCAGACCATACAACAAGCGCGCAAAAAGCCCACAAAATGGTCCACATACTAACCTGTTAAACCATCCCTCCTGGCACTGCAAGATTTCCCTAAAGGCCAGGGATTAACCCCCCTTCCAGTACCATTTCTGCACAGCAGCATGCTTGTTAGTGCCCGCTAGGCTCAACCATGGCTCCAGAAGTTGCCCCAGATATCTGCAGCCTGTGCAAGTATTCCCGTATTGTATGACATTGTTGGGACTGAAAAGTCCTCTGCATGGTTAAGACACATACCTCTGCACTGAGTGCCCAACTGCACTCTTTTCTGGATCCCTATTGCTGATTTAATGTCATAGTGAACACAGATCATGTGTGTGCCATGGCATGGACCTGTCTCATGGACTGTGGTCTTGCTGGCCCGGGAGGGGTGGACAAAGAGCTATCTTCATAGTGGTGGAGGGCTACTGCTTTCACCGGGAGTTGAGCAGCACGAGCTCGGTAGAAGCAGCATACTGTGTAATGATCAGTTGTAGCGAACAGGACATTTTTATCTTGTTCACTAGAGTGAGGCCTATAGGCTCAATCATCTTTTTATCAGTACCATTGCTGTGTGCTTAACTCGCCCTTGGCTTACATCTGGTAGAAGTGGAAATTCTGCATAGCACAGAAGTAGTGACTCTGCCCTGGTTGTTTGTGTGCTGGGAAGGGTACAGTGCACTGATACAGGAGTACTATGTAGTACATGTGTGCCTAGTATATGTACCAGGTGTATGTATGATTGTGAGGAATACATGACATGAAAGATGTAGTGTTGTGCAGTGCATGCACAAGAGAGCATTTGCTGGGTTTTTGTGGATTTGCGTGGAGAATAATACATGATGTGTGAAGTGTTGTGCAGAGCGCATATAGTGAATATGTGTACTGAATGCACATGTACATGTAATAACACAATTCATTGAGGTACTGGTGCAGGCCAATAAGTGTGCTGTGAATGTACACTGAGTAAGTGTGTCTTAAATAGTACATTATATGGAGGACCCTAGTTTCCATTTTGGGAAACCCAGGCCTGCCTGGTGAAGACATGAGGAGGAGAGGAATCCCCTGTGTATTGCTGCAGTCCTGTGAGCTGGGTGGGACACACGCTGGGAAGGGGGAGAAGGAAGAGACTCTCTCTCTACACTTCAAAAGACTGCTCTTTGATTCACTGATAGATCACAATGAAGGGGTCTAGACACATCTCAAGATGCGAGATGGTGTAGATAAGGAAATCATAAAAGGTAGGGCTGGGATTAACCTTTTGATGCACATAACACTCTGGCTGATATCCAGCTGTGAACTCTGATCACTTCCATGACTGTTGTCATGAGACATTCAGCTTCAGAATCTTGCCTTCTGTGACAGACATCTTTTATGAGGAAAGAAGAAAGAGAGGTGTCTACTTCAAAAGAAGCCAAAATGCTACTAGATCAAACCTAATAACCATTATAACGACCCTCTCCCTTCAAAGTTCATGAAAGAAGTCAGCCATATCGTGATTCCTATATGGACAAAAATTATTAACGCCTCTCTTGAACAAGGGATACTTCCTGAATGCCTAAAAACTGGACAAGTAGTACCATTATCAAAAAACCGACAGCGAACCCGGCTGATCCGAATAATTTTCGCCCAGTAATTAACATCCTGATACTTGCCAAACTAATAGAGAAATGTGTACACAAACAACTTAGCGAACACATAGACAATTTCTCCCTATTGGATGAATGTCAATCGGGCTTCAGAACAGGACACAGCACGGAAACAGCAATTCCACATATAGTTGATGATGCTCTACAGGCCCTAGACCAAAAAAGATCATGCCTACTCATCCTTCTAGACCTATCATCTGCATTTGACATGGTAAATCATGCAAAATTATTGAACAGGCTCCAAGTCAGGATGGGGATATCGGGTAAGGTGCTGAAATGGTTTGATTCCTTCCTCAAAAATAGAACGCAAAGATTCCTGGTCAACCAAGCACTGTCACCTTCATGCCCTAACACGATTGGAGTTCCCCAAGGATCTACATTATCTCCATCATGGTTTAACCTGTATGTCGAACCGCTTACAGAAATTCTCAGAAATTCTAAAATAGCCTTCCATATGTATGCGGATGAGACACAGCTATACATCAAAATCGCGTCTCTGGAAGACATTAGGTTAATGAACGAGGCTTTACAAACAACACTTCAATGGTTAATGAAATGAAGTGAAATGAAATGAAAGAAGGTACTTATATAGCGCATGACTGTCACCCTACGGGTATCCTGGCGCTTAGATTGGAGAAACCGTTATAGCAGTGGAGGCAGCTGTCAGAGATACAGTCTAGTTTTTGCTCCTATATAATATATATATAATATAATATAATAGCCAAGATTTCAGATTCTTCCTAAAGCAGGTCAGCGAGTCACTTTGTCTGAGATTCTGCGGCAGCTCATTCCATAAGCATGCAGCCACCACACTAAAGGCTCTGCCCCCCATCCTAGATTTCTTGAATCTGGTAGCCGTGATCAAGTTAGCACTAGAGGATTGGAGTTTCCTCCTGGGGTTAACAAGCAATCACCTGAAGCTAAACACTCAGAAAACAGAATTCCTACTGATCTCGCCACTAAAGAACCACACAGAGTCCAAAGAATGGTCTAAAATGATCACGGCTCTCAACTGCACCCCCACTTTAGTTGACTCGGCGAAATCACTAGGTATCACATTCGACGAGAACCTTGATATGAAAGCACACATCAAAGCTATGGCTAAAAGTGCCCGTTTTCATTTGAATTACCTTAAGAAAATGAAACCTTTCATTTCACAGATGGATAGTACAATCATTGGTAATCTCGAGGATTGAATACGGTTGCACTACTTTAGCTGGTCTACCCAAAATATCCACAGCACCACTAAAAGCATGCCTAATGCAGCCGCAAGAATTATCACTGGATCGAGGAAGTTCGACCATATCTCTCACCTGAAAGCATTAAATTGGTTACCGTACGAAGCCAGAATCCAGCTAAAAATGGCATGCATCACTCACAAAGCGCTCCATTACAATACTCCAAGATACCTCGCCCAGAAAATTAAATTGAATTATCTGGAGGAAACAGACCAGCTAGGAGTGCCAAGGAATTTGTGCTGAAACCACCCATCTTCCGGAAGAAGAAAACCTATGATAGAGCTTTCTCAGGAGCAGCACCCAGAATCTGGAACTCTCTGCCACCTAATATTAGAAAGATAACAAACACAGCCACATTCAAGAAGGATTTGAAAACATCTCTAATGAGCAAATACCTCCCATAGACAATCTGATCTTGTTAAACTCCTTGTTTATACTGGAGATCCCTGTAATGTATCTTCGTTTTTGTACTTATCTATGTTATTTAACCTGGTATAGTCATACTATACAAGTCTTTGTCTATTCTACCTCATGCAATGTAAACTATACAAGACTGTATCTATTCTACTTCTTGCATTGTGAAGCGCTCTGATACCCAAGGGTCTTGTTCGCGCTATACAAAACTCTCTAAATAAATAAATAAGCAGAACCCCACCATACAACTTCAAAGACTCACACCCTAAATCCCATTTGGTGTCTGAAAAATGAATGATTGAAGGGGGTGTTGAGTCACCAAAAATGTGTCAACTGTGAAGCCAGATGGGTTGTGTGAGAAGGGGAAGCTCTGCAAGACTTCTGCATGCGACCAGGACCGGGGGCCAAGACCTGCTACTTTCCCTGCAGGGTGAGGGGACGCCACTCAGGGAAACCAATATTACCTGCACCAGAGCCTGGAGCACTAGTGCCTACCTGCGGGCCAAGATTAGTATGTCCTGTGAGGAAGAAGAATGTGCTGGAGGGAGCGAGGTCTAGTGGGGAGACCTACCGTGAGGACTCCCTGTGCTAGTTGTGAGGATTTGTCTGTGCACTGATTGGACAATAGGCTGTATGCAGGACTGTTTTACGATGATCTGCATATACCAGGCGATGTCTGTTGTAGACTGAGCCAATTATTGACTGCTGTGCGGCAGGTGCCAAGCCCACACGACCTCTTTGTGTTGACCCGGTATGTCAGAGGGGGCCACCATTGAAGTAGTTGTGTGATCAGCTTGCCAGAACTTGTGAACGCCTGCAGGGCCGGCCTAAGGCATGTGCAAGCTGTGCACCTGCACAGGGCCGCCAAACCCCAGGGGCCGCCACGCCAATATATATCCTTAGATAGATATTTGCGTGGCGGCCCCTGGCAGGGATTTGGTGGCCTCGGGCCCCCTACCTACACTCCCTGCTCAGGGCCTCCGTGAACCTAGAGCCGGCCCTGACGCCTGAGCTGCAGCCCCATATTCCAGGATGGGCTGCCGTAGTGTGGGCGATTTCACCTGAGAAGTCTACCTTGCATCCGGAAGGTACCACAGCAACCCTGTGTGCCAGGAGGGGCTGCTGAGGCCACCAAAGACTTAGGGCCATCAACCTGGACTGGAGTGAGGCTTTGTGCGACCAACTGGTCTAGCCTCACCAAGAGATCTGCCCTGACTTTCTCCCGAGGATCAGGAGGACGTCGGGAGGACAACACACCCTCGCAGGAGTCCAGTAGGGTGCCGAAGGATTGAATTCCCCCTGTTGGGGAGAGCTTGACTTACAGCATCTCTGTGAGCTGGAAGCTGCTCCGACCAGAGAGTGAACCAGCACCCGCCTGAAACTTTAATGTGTACCGCGAGCAGTCCAACTTCTCTAAGCAGGTTCTGATCTCGCAAGTGCCCAAGCTCAGGGCATCCACTGTAACACGGAACACTTCCGTGTTGCAAGGGTGAAGAAGACCTGAAGTAGGCCTTTGGACCCAGGGGGATTTTCTGTTGAAGGTGCTGCACAACATAGACACTTTTGACTAAAATCCTGATGAGACAAAGTGAACTTTTGAGTACAACCCAATATGTGCATTTCCGGGGTGCGTCCACAAGTGAATGCGGAGTAACCCCAAACATGTTACACAAAGGAGGGTGGGGCAGGGATTTGCCTGACAGCTACTAGAGCCTCAACTTCAAGAGGGGTTGTGTTGTTGCTTTTAAATGTCACATTTCTTTGCATGTATCTACATCCCCCGAGGGAACCTTGACTGCTTGACTACATGTTGGAAAGGCGACCCCAGGGGAGACAGAAGGTGTCTGACTGTCCGCCCCGAGACCCACCTCTCTGTATGGAATAGGCCGAGCGCCATAGGGAGGCCTCCTTGGCGAGGCTCCTCTCCTACAATCGTAACAGCAGAGGAATCACACTACTCACAGAGAGACACTACACAGGAAGGATGTTCACAAGGATCTTTATATAAGTACTCAAAGCAAGTTCTTGGCAGGATAGCGGCAAGGATCGAGGGATCCGTAATGTCTTGATCTCGGGGAAAAGGGGGTAGCGGGACAGTCTTGGCATCCACGGGTGTGTGGATAGTTCGAGGGTTCAGGCCGCGACCGCGTCAGCAGGGCCTCAAAGATAGTTCAGCTTGGTCAGGCCGCGACAGCGTCAGCAGGGCCTCGAAGGTAGTTCAGCTTGGTCAGGCCGCGACAGCGTCAGCAGGGCCTCGAAGGTAGTTCAGCTTGGTCAGGCCGCGTCAGCGTCAGCAGGGCCTCGAAGATAGTTCAGCTTGGTCAGGCCGCGACAGCGTCAGCAGGGCCTCGGAGGTAGTTCAACTTGGTCAGGCCGCGACAGCGTCAGCAGGGCCTCGAAGATAGTCAGCTTGGTCAGGCCGCGACAGCGTCAGCAGGGCCTCGAAGGTAGTTCAGCTTGGTCAGGCCGCGACAGCGTCAGCAGGGCCTCGAAGGTAGTTCAGCTTGGTCAGGCCGCGACAGCGTCAGCAGGGCCTCGAAGGTAGTTCAGCTTGGTCAGGCCGCGACAGCGTCAGCAGGGCCCCGAAGGTGGTTTAGCTTGGTCAGGCCGCGACAGCGTCAGCAGGGCCTCGAAGGTAGTTCCGGGTGCAAGAGTTCGGATCAGGATCAGCCGCGACGAGGTCAGCAGGGCTTCAACTCCAGATACAACTGCCGTCTGGATCCGGGGCTGGCCCAGATATAGGACTGGAGGGCTTTGATGTCCGGACCCTCGCGCCTGGGGGTCAGAGGGGCCGGGATGAAGGTGTCCAGACACCCAGCAGGGGGGCGGAGCCAGTGCCCAGGGAGCCTGGAGAGCGATCGATACCAAGCGTCCGGGGCGGTGGGAGGCCCATCGAGACTCTCCTCCTCCGGGGTCTGGTCGAGTGGCCACTTTACCACCTAGGAGGATCCTGGTGCCTCCAGGTCTGGACTTTGCTGGGGCCGGGCCCGGGATGGCTGCGGCCACGTGTCCGGGGGGTGAGGGTCCCAAGATGGAGTCGGGCCGGAAAGGGTGGCCTGGTCAGGGTGCCAGGCTGGCAGCGTTGGCGAGCAGGCTCCGCCGGGGTACCAGGGAGGCGGAGAGCTGTAGGTGGCCGGGGGGCTGCTCGCGCCGACGGTTCGTGAATGTGCGTGTCCGCTGGGTCGATAGTAGGTAAAGGCAGGGCCGATGTCGTCCTGGGCCCTCCATGCGGACGGGGTCGGACCACGCCACGAGGCCGTGTCCAACACACGTCCCCTCCAGCTGAAGGCGGGGAGAGTCACCCATCTTCCTGGGGGCTCTCTTCGTCGAGGCGGAAAAACCGGGACAGGCCGTCAGCGTTGGCGTGGTCACTGCCAGGGCGATGCTCCACAGTGAAATCCATGCCTTGGAGGGAGATGGACCATCGCAGCAGTTTAGGATTTTCGCCACGCATGTGCATCAGCCACCTTAGGGGCCGGTGGTCAGTCTGCACCCGGAAGTGGGTGCCGAAGAGGTAGGGCCTGAGTTTCTTGAGGGCCCACACGACAGCGAAGGCTTCTCTCTCGATGGTGCTCCATCGCTGTTCTCGGGCCAGCAGCCGTCGGCTGATGAAGGCCACAGGATGGTCAGTTCCTGTGGAGTCCATTTGCGATAGGACCGCCCCGATGCCGTGTTCCGAGGTGTCGGTCTGGACCACAAACTCTCGGCTGTAGTCGGGGGCCTGGAGCACAGGGGCGGTACACATAGCTGCTTTCAAGGTCTCGAAGGCCACCTGACACGCGGGTGTCCACTGCACTTTCTGTGGCCGGTTCTTCGAGGTCAGTTCCGTGAGGGGCCCCACAATGCTCCCATAGTTCTTGATAAAGCGCCGATAGTACCCCGTGAGCCCCAGGAAGGCTCGGACGGCGGTCTGGTTGGCCGGGGGTTCCCAGGCCAGGATGGCGTCGATCTTGGGTTGGAGGGGAGCCACTTGGCCGCTCCCCACTTGGTGTCCCAGATAGGTCACGGACCCTTGGCCTATCTGGCATTTGCTGGCTTTCACAGTTAGCCCGGCCCGGCGGAGGGCGGTCAGGACTTCCCAGAGGTGTTTCAGGTGCTCAGCCCAGTGGAGGCTGTACACCGCAATGTCATCTAGGTAGGCGGCACTGAACTCTTCTAGCCCCGCCAGTACTTTGTTTACTAGTCTCTGGAAGGTGGCCGGGGCGTTTTTCATGCCGAAGGGCATCACCTTGAACTGGAAGTGGCCGTCGGGTGTGGAGAAGGCTGAGCGCTCCTGGGCGCTAGGGGTGAGGCCGATCTGCCAATACCCGGCGGTGAGGTCGAAGGTGCTGAGGTACTTGGCGGCCCCCAGGCGGTCGATCAGTTCATCGGCCCGGGGGATGGGATGTGCATCGGTTCTCGTAACAGCATTCAGACCCCGGTAGTCGACGCAAAACCGGAGTTCTGGCGGGGTGCCAGGTGCGGCGGCCTTGGGGACCAGGACCACTGGGCTGGCCCAGGGACTGTCGGAGGGTTCGACTACCCCCAGGGCCAGCATCTTGGTGACTTCCTTCTGGATGCAGGCCCGAACTCGGTCGGGGACCCGGTAGGCCCGGTGTCGTACTGGTTGACTGTCCCCGGTGTCGACATCGTGGACACACCATTGGGTAACCCCGGGGGTGAGGGAGAACAGATCTGTGAATTGTCCCAATAGTTCTTGACAGTCCCGGCGCTGTGCGGGGGTCAGGTCGGGGGAGAGAGAGATCCCTTTGACGGAGCCGTCCTTCTCGGTGCACTTTAGGAGGTCGGGCAAGGGCTCGGAGTCGTCTTCGGTCCCATCGTCGGTAGCGAGTAGCAGGCTCAGTTCTGTGCGGGCAAAATGAGGTTTGAGCCGGTTGGCGTGCAGAACCCGGAGGGGGTTCCGGGGAGACTCCATATCCACGAGGTAAGTGACGGGGCTCTTGCGCTCGATCACCTTGAAGGGCCCCGACCATTTGTCCTGGAGGGCACAGGGTTCGACCGGGGACATGACCCAGACCCGCTGGCCCGGCTCGAACTTGATGGAGGAGGAGTGCTGGTCGTACCAGCGTTTCATGTCCTCCTGACTGGCCTCCAGGTTGGCCTCTGCAAGGGCCCGGAACTTCCGGGTCTGGTTTCGGAGGGTCAGGAGGTATCGGTAGACATCCGGGGGTGCGCCTTGGACGGTAGTTTCCCAGCCCTCTTTGACCAGGCTGAGCGGACCTCGGACAGGGTGTCCGTACAAGAGTTCAAAGGGGCTGAACCCCAGGGATTTCTGTGGTACCTCCCGATAGGCAAACAGGAGGCAGGGCAGCAGGACGTCCCATCTGCGTCGTAGGGGCTCCTCTAGGCCCTGTATCATTCCCTTGAGTGTCCGGTTGAACCGCTCCACAAGTCCATTCCCTTGGGGATGATACGGGGTGGTGAACTTGTATGTGACCCCGCACTGTTGCCACAGGGACCGCATATATTTAGATATAAAGTTCGTGCCCCGATCGCTCACGACCTCCCGGGGGAATCCTACTCGGGAGAAGATCCCCATCAAGGCTCGCCCCACCACGGGAGCGGTGATGGTTCTGAGGGGGATGGCCTCCGGATAGCGGGTGGCGTGGTCCACCAGGACAAGTATGAAGCGATGCCCTTGCGAGGTTTGAGGGTCCAGGGGCCCCACAATGTCTATTCCCACTCGTTCGAAGGGGGTGGTCACTACTGGAAAAGGTTGGAGCGGGGCCTTCACCTTCCCCCCGCTCTTTCCGCTGGCTTGGCATGTCGGGCAGGTGCGGCAGTGGTTATGTACATCAGTGCGCATTTTGGGCCAGTAGAAATGGGTCACCAGGCGGCTGTAAGTTTTGTCCTGCCCCAGGTGCCCTGCGAGGGGCACATCGTGCGCCAGGTTCAAAAGGAAGTCTCTGAATCGCAGGGGAACCACTAGCACTCGGCTGGCCCCCAGCTCGGCAATCTTCTGTTCACTATATAGGAGGTCGTGGTCCCAGTAGACCCAGTGGGACCCTGAGGCGTCCCCGGTAGCCTGGGCAGCGGCTTGTTGGCGGGTCCCCTCGAGAGAAGGGCAGGTCTTCTGTTCCTGCCGAAACTGTTCTCGGGTGGGACCACCCTCTTGGCGCCATTGGGCGAGTTCGGGGATGTCGCTAATCTCGTGGTGGTTTCCGGGCTCCGAGGGCCTGGTCTCGGAGTCGCATTCTTCATGGATGGCCGAGGGTGGTGGCTCGGGCCACTCCGGCTCTTCGGTCGGGGCGGCCTCGGTCGCTGCCGGGGCTCGGGCCGCCATAGATCGGGTCGTCGCACAGACCCACTCTGGTAGTCCCATCATTCCTAGGTGTTCTCTCCGCTCGACTTGGGCCCAGGGAGAGCTCTCGAGGTCGTTCCCAAGGAGGCAGTCCACGGGAGCGTCGTCCCGGACGGTCACCTTGAGGGTGCCCGACACTCCCCCCCATTCAAAGGGAATTCGGGCCATCTGGCATAGAGTTTCGGAGTTGTCGGCGGCCCTCACGGGGCAGCGTACGTTCGGGATGATCTGTTCGGGGGTCACCAAGTGGCAGCGGACGGCGGTCACACTGGCTCCCGTGTCTCGGAGGGCTTCGGTCCGCCGTCCATTGATGTGGACCCACTGTCGGTATTTTCGAGTGTTGCTCGGTAGCGGGGCCTGGGGGACCATGTCTCTATTGCCCAGGCAGGCGAGGGCCATGGCGGCCGGTTCATACTCAATTTGTTCTTCCTCGTAGACCTCTACGTCTTCTTCTCCCTCTCCTCCCAGAGCTGCAGCAGCGAACTGGCGGGTCGGAGGCCCAGTGGTGCCGGGACGCTGGTTCATGGGGCAGAGAGGGTCACTGGCATAGTGACCGGTCCGCTGGCATCTGTGGCAAGTAATGTTCGGGTGGGGCCCCGGCCGTGCTGGGGGGTCCCTCTTCAGGGACGACGAAGTGTTACTCGGGGGGGACCCGGGAGGGGGGCCCCGGCCCGAGGCTGGCGGGAAGCTTCGGCTCTGGTTCTGTCCTCCTCCGCCTCCCCGCTGGCGGGGGTGCCCCCGGCCGCCCTGACCGGTTTCTCCTATCGGTGTTCGGGGGACCCGGGTGCTCACCCATCGATCTGCCTCGACGGCGAGTTTCCGGGGCTCGGTTAGCTTACTGTCGAGTAGATGCTGTCGGAGCTCGACAAAGCAGTTGTTGGAGAGGTGCTCCCAAACGATGAGGTCGAACAGCTGCTCGTAGGTGGACACTTTGCTGCCCTTTATCCATCCTTCCAGGGTCCTGCTATAAAAGTTCACGTACTCGACCCACGTGGTACCGGGGATTTTCTTGCAGTCTCTGAATCTCTGTCGGTACATCTCGGGGGTGAGGCCATACCGGACAAGCAGGGCGTCCTTCATGTGGTCATAGGAGGACATTACGTCGTCGGCCAGCTCCAGCAGGGTGTCTCTTCCTTCGCTGACGAATCTCCCCCATAAGCCGGCACCCCAGTCTGATCGCGGAATGCGGTGCGCGGTCATGGCAACTTCGTACGCCTTGAACCATTGCTGGATATCGTCATTCTTGTAGTACTCCTTGACGATATCCTTCGGGATGTGGACCTTTGGGTCGGCAGGAGGTGATGGGTTCCGGGCTACCGTGGCGCCAGTTCCTTCGAGGTTGGCTTTGATTTCGAGTTCCTTGAGGCCACGCTCGTGTTCGTATGCAAGTTTTTTTTCTTCCAATTCTCTTTGCCGCCGTCTCTCTTCCAGATCTCCCTCTAATCGCAGTTGTTCAAGGGCCATTTTTTTTTCTGCTAATTGGAGTTCTCCGTCCAGCCGGAGTCGGGCGAGCTCTAGTTCATGGAGCCGACTCCTCTCTCGCTCCCGGGCATCTTCGTGGGAGAGGCCCGGGTCCCGGTTGGCGGTTCTTTCCTCTATGGGGGCTATGACGGTACTCACGGGTACTTCTCGGACAATGTCATCGTTCGTTTGGGGTGGGGTCTCTCTGGTCTCCACCCAGGTTTGCAGCGCTTCTTTGAAATCGTCCTTTGTACTTAGTCCAGTGGTAGCGATACCCAAGTCTTTGCAAAATTGTTTAAGTTCTTTATAGGTATACTCCTCTAACAGGTCTTTCTGGAATTCTGCGGTCGTTCCGGCTTCCTTAGTAGTCATCGTGGCTGTGGGTCTCTGTCAGTAGTGACGTGTTACTCGCTGTCCGATTTGCGTGGGCTCGGATCCCGTCGCTTGCCACCAATGTTGGAAAGGCAACCCCAGGGGAGACAGAAGGTGTCTGACTGTCCGCCCCGAGACCCACCTCTCTGTATGGAATAGGCCGAGCGCCGTAGGGAGGCCTCCTTGGCGAGGCTCCTCTCCTACAATCGTAACAGCAGAGGAATCACACTACTCACAGATAGACACTACACAGGAAGGATGTTCACAAGGATCTTTATATAAGTACTCAAAGCAAGTTCTTGGCAGGATAGCGGCAAGGATCGAGGGATCCGTAATGTCTTGATCTCGGGGAAAAGGGGGTAGCGGGACAGTCTTGGCATCCACGGGTGTGTGGATAGTTCGAGGGTTCAGGCCGCGACCGCGTCAGCAGGGCCTCAAAGATAGTTCAGCTTGGTCAGGCCGCGACAGCGTCAGCAGGGCCTCGAAGGTAGTTCAGCTTGGTCAGGCCGCGACAGCGTCAGCAGGGCCTCGAAGGTAGTTCAGCTTGGTCAGGCCGCGACAGCGTCAGCAGGGCCTCGAAGATAGTTCAGCTTGGTCAGGCCGCGACAGCGTCAGCAGGGCCTCGGAGGTAGTTCAACTTGGTCAGGCCGCGACAGCGTCAGCAGGGCCTCGAAGATAGTCAGCTTGGTCAGGCCGCGACAGCGTCAGCAGGGCCTCGAAGGTAGTTCAGCTTGGTCAGGCCGCGACAGCGTCAGCAGGGCCTCGAAGGTAGTTAAGCTTGGTCAGGCCGCGACAGCGTCAGCAGGGCCTCGAAGGTGGTTTAGCTTGGTCAGGCCGCGACAGCGTCAGCAGGGCCTCGAAGGTAGTTCCGGGTGCAAGAGTTCGGATCAGGATCAGCCGCGACGAGGTCAGCAGGGCTTCAACTCCAGATACAACTGCCGTCTGGATCCGGGGCTGGCCCAGATATAGGACTGGAGGGCTTTGATGTCCGGACCCTCGCGCCTGGGGGTCAGAGGGGCCGGGATGAAGGTGTCCAGACACCCAGCAGGGGGGCGGAGCCAGTGCCCAGGGAGCCTGGAGAGCGATCGATACCAGGCGTCCGGGGCGGTGAGAGGCCCATCGAGACTCTCCTCCTCCGGGGTCTGGTCGAGTGGCCACTTTACCACCTAGGAGGATCCTGGTGCCTCCAGGTCTGGACTTTGCTGGGGCCGGGCCCGGGATGGCTGCGGCCACGTGTCCGGGGGGTGAGGGTCCCAAGATGGAGTCGGGCCGGAAAGGGTGGCCTGGTCAGGGTGCCAGGCTGGCAGCGTTGGCGAGCAGGCTCCGCCGGGGTACCAGGGAGGCGGAGAGCTGTAGGTGGCCGGGGGGCTGCTCGCGCCGACGGTTCGTGAATGTGCGTGTCCGCTGGGTCGATAGTAGGTAAAGGGAGGGCCGATGTCGTCCTGGGCCCTCCATGCGGACGGGGTCGGACCACGCCACGAGGCCGTGTCCACCACACTACAGCTACCACTCAGAGTCAAGCGCAGAAGGGGTACTTTTGGTAGATTTATTTTGGAACACAACGTGTCCTGTGGAGAAAAAATCGAAATTGCCTTTAGGTGTTTCATATCCAGCAGCGGCCCTTGGTTTAAGTCACTGGAACGAGGGAACTTACAATTTGTGAATTACAAGCAGCTTTCTGCTGCAGGCACATTGACTCTTCGTGCTATCTTCTCTTGACTTGAACTGAAACGAAGAGCATGCTACACTCTATTGCCACTGTACTGTATTACAAATATCTTCAATAAAAAATCTTTGAAATAAAAAAATAAAAATATTTGAAAGTGGGACTTGTGCACAAGTACCAAACACGTACAAGACTCTGCAGAGGGCACACTAATCCACAGAGCTATCTTGCACCCAAGTACTAAACAGGTACACGACTCTGCAGCAGGCACACCAGTGTTTAATTTAAGTCGATGGTTTTCGGTGCTTGGCACAAGTACTTAATTGTCAATACTGGCACTTATGACAGGCTGCACTTGGTGGAGCACCTTTGTATAATTTAGAGATTAACACAACAACAGTTGTTTATTAATGCAATTTACATTGAAATTACTGATACCAAGCCATTCAACAGTTTTAGGGACCTGAAATCGTCTGAATGGCATTCTTTTAGGAGTGTGATCGTTAGTAGCTGTGTTGGTGCTGTCACTGCAGAACTGATGGGGGCAATGGTTGGTGCAAGCTGCCTCCTGACGAGGATCCTGGCACTTATATTGTTTTTATAAATTATGCACCGAGCACACTAATCCACAGAGCTATCTTTCTGCCAAGAGCTTAGCATCTAGGAACCAAAAAGTCCGAAAACGTATAAAGAAAAACTCTGGTTCGTGACTGCGCTGGGCCCATTCCTGGGCATACCCGTCACGCGTGTCATCACATTGAGTGAAGCAAAAAAGGATGAGTGAATTCCTGATGAGTGAGAATCCCTTTCCATTTTCGAGTGGCATGTCTGTCTTAGTTAACAAGGCAATAGAGACTTGTAAACACTGTGGAGTTGTGCGGGGTACTGACTCCAAACTTTGCCATAAATCTTTTACTAAAACCAATAGCTTGTGCTTTTACTTGACTATTTGCTGAGTTCTAATTGCTTCAATTTCATGGTAGTTTTAATCTCACTCACGCTTCCCTTTATTCTGTAAAATGAGGAGGATCATTATTTGGGCTGAATGGGGCCATGTTGCCTTCCTTCCTCATTGGTGCATGTCTCCTATGACCCACAGGTGAAATGGCGACGAAAAGTCTGAGCATGAGTAATGATGGAAGCTCGTGCTTGGACTTTCCACCTCCACACGGCAGCATCCATGCGCATATTAACTCCAACTCTGTTAAAGAATGTCCGTAGGTGCAACTAAATAGAGATTAGCCCTGCGCCCATCAGTTGTATACAGGTCCCAAACTACTTGCAAGAAAAACTCCACACCACAGGGTGACAGAAACTAAGAGGAATTCAAGACTGACATTAGTGTTTAAAAAAACGAAGCAATCGCAAGGTGTTGTAGCAGACTTTTCCAGCCTAGCCCCCCCCCCCCCCCTACTAAGGGCCCAGATCCCAGAATCCTCAAGTACAATTATAAACGTCCTTACCGTCTGAAAAAATCTTAAAACACATCTTTTCTAGCTGTTGTATTATATACTGCCTTCTTGTAGGTAGAAAGAGGTTACGCTAATTTCACCCAGAATGCAGTCAGAATCTGAAGTTATGAAGATGTTCTACTGGTGAATTGTTATATGTGAAGCATCACATAGCTCCTGTGACTAGCGGCTTGCACTATAAATGCAATACAAAGTAAATAAACACATCAACGTCTATAACATTGAAATATTCTTCTGCTGGAATTTCCTCCTCCATCAGCCCTTGATAGACAGTACAGGATAGGTGCACTCATCTGCATTCATCTGTAATAGATTGCCTTAATTAGAAAATATAGGTGAAAAAATCCCAGTGATTCACTTTTTACTCATCTATAATGTTATGTTATGTATGGCCCAAAAAATCACCTGTCCTGTCTTTCAGTTGTAATGCAGGGGCAGAGAAGTATTGGATAGCCATATATAATATGGTGTCTCTCCTTGAACCACATTTAGAAAAAGGGGCCTCCTGTCACCCACACCTCAGTGTCTTGCCTTCCTTACCCTACAAAAGCTGTGCTTACTGATGTCCAGTGCTACTTTGATAGACTCTCAGAGAACCCAACCAGAGCAGCCTGGAATTCCTTTATGACGTAGAACTGTGAGTTATGAGATCTGTAATCCACTGTTGCTGTGTCTCAGCAGTGAATTACCAGATTTAGAATCTGACATTCATTCTAATGTCTCTTAGTGAGAGCCATACATAACATACACAAATATAGATGGATAACAATGAATTACAGGGATGTTTTTTTTACCGAGGGGTTCTGAGTGACATGAAATAGACAGCAAGAGCAAAGCAAATTTACATATATTGCATTTCAGTGGATATTACTTACACATTTGTTCGTTAATCTGAAACCCTGATTTATTGTACCAATCATGGGTCACCCAGTGAAACCCTGGATAAAACAGTAAAAGGCAAACTGTTGCTACATCATTGTTTTCATAATTAATCTGTTGTAACCCTATTTCAGGCGGAGATTGAAACTTGGGGAGATAGATTTGCCTCACTCAAGAACTCCGGAGAGAAGCTCACTAGCAGTGGACATTACGGCACTCCTGAGATTCACCACTCTCTCTCCAAAATGGAAGAGGCTTGGTCAGAACTGGTCTCAGCCTGGAAGGAGCGCGACCTAAAACTGTCTGAAGCACGTGACTTACAGGTAGGTTCAAGGATGGTATATAAGTAATGAAAGCATTAAGCCAATGTAGATATCGAGGCCCTCAAGAAATAGTGACATCATCATATCAATATTAAACATTTAAAGTATCCTAAAACAGTTTTGGTACAAACTTGTGTGCAAAGAGAATGTGCAAGCTTCTCTGAAGTCCGGGTCTTAGGAGAAACTGAAACCTTCTCACAGGCTCTTATGCCCCGTACTCACTGGTACTGAATTTTCAACGGGGACTTATTTCCAGTAACTTACTAGCACTGCAAAGTGTCTGTACAAAATAAGTTACACTTGTGAAAAATAGACAAAGATGCATGTGGACAGGAAGCATTGCAGGATTACATTTTCTTACTCGAAGCAGATGTTGCTCTTTTTTATCTCCAGCCTAGGATTGGCTCTCTGATGGGAAAATAGACATAAGAAGAGTGAAAAGCAGCTTCCAATCACCACAATTTCGGATTCGGAAGGTCCCAGTTGGAATTGTACTATTGGATATCGAGAGTAGGAAAATTGCGATACCTTAATAGCATGGATGAAATATCAAGGGTTGTATGTTCTTACTTCGCATTCCGTTGCAACGCATGCCTTTACCACGCATGCGTTACAACTGAATGACATTTTCTTACTCGAAGCAGATGTTGCTCTTTTTTATCTCCAGCCAGTGGCGACAGGATTCATCATCACCACCCCCACTGGCGCACCATCACGTCGGACAGGTGGGTTTTGCAGATAGTCCGAAGGGGCTACTTCCTCCGGTTCGAGACTACCCCCCTCTCCCCCCAGCCATGCCACCTCAGTACCATTGCATGTCGGAGGATCATCTGGCCCTTCTCCGACAGGAAGCTATGGCTCTCTTGGCCAAAGGAGCCACTGAGCGAGTTCCTGCCCCATAAGTAGGTTGTGGTTGCTACTCCCACTACTTCCTGGTGCCCAAGAAGTACAAAGGCCTGCATCCTACCTTGGATCTCAGGAACGTCAACCACTTCCTCCGGAAGGAGAAGTTCAAAATGTTGACGCTAGCTCAGGTCCCGTCTGCCCCCGACCCTGGAGACAGGATGGTAGCGTTGGACTTGCAGGACGCCTATTTTCACATCCCCGTCCTGCCGCCCCACCAGAGTATCAAGGGGAATACCAGGACAGCCAGCCCCCCACTCAGTAGATTAATATCAATGAATAGCTGTCCCTACAGTAATACACCAGACAAAATTTCTAATTGGCAGCCCAAGAAGTGTCACATCACTTTAGGACATCATCTTATTTAAACCAATGAATTCAATTGGTCGTTAAGCTGCAGTGTATCCTATTTCTCAGAAGAAATCAACCACCACCACTATGGCCAGTCCGGCCCATGCCCCAGGCTGCCGTCTCCCACCTCCAGACTACAGCGACCTCCTGCATTTGCTTGGGTTCTCCATCAACGTGCCAAAGTCACACCTGATCTCCTCTTCAGCGGAGCGGTTTTGGACGCAATGCAGTTTTGGGTCTATCCTAGCGAACAGCGAGTCCAGGTAATTCGGGCTATGAGTCCGATCTTTCAGCCTCTATCCCGAGTTTTGGTCAGGATGACCCTCTGGCTGCTGGGCCTGATGGCCTCCTGCATCCTGCTGGTGGACCCGGCCAGATGGCATATGCGGCCTCTGCAGTGGGACCTAAAGTTCTAGTGGGCAAACATCAAGGGAACCAGTCCGATTGCTTCCAGATCTCGGAGGGCACTGCACACCAATTGCAGTGGTGGCTAATGAACCAGGATTGGGTGGGCGGCAGATCCCTCTCCCTTCCCCAACCAGAGTTCACACTGGTGAGCGATGCATCACTTCTGGAATGGGGAGGCCACATGGGGGAGGCGGAGATCAGAGGGAGCTTCGGACAATTCCTCTTGCACTCCTTCCCTTCCCTTCCCTCCTTGCATTCCTTCCCTCTGTCCAGTGAAGAGTAGTGCAGGTGTTCACGGACAACACCACTGCCATGTGGTACTGCAACAAACAAGGCGGGATGGGGTCATGGACCCTATGTCAAGAGGCCCTCCACCTCTGGACCTCGCTGGAACATCAGGGCATATCCCTGGTGGTTCAACACCTGGCAGGTTCGCTGAACCCCAGGGCGGACAAATTCAGCCGCAGGTACATGATAGATCACGAATAGCATCTTCACTCGGAGGTGGTGCAAGGTCTCTTTCAAGAGGGGGGAGAGCCTTGGTTAGATGTATTCGCCACCGAAGACAAAGCGCAATGTCAGCAATTCAGCGCGTTGGATTTTCCAAGAGGGCACTCGCTCGGCAGCGCTTTTCGTCGCAAGTGGAGTTGCAGTCTTCTATGGGCCTTTCCGCCTATACCACTTCTGCCCAGAATGCTGAAAAAGAACAGGCACGACCGGGCTCAAGTCAATCTTGTTACCCCAGATTGGGCACGAAGAGTCTGGTATCCCGAGCTATTACACATGGCCATCGATCCTACAATCCGACTGCCTCTTCGAGAGGATCTTCTGTCGCAGCAGCAGGGAACGTTGCTCCACCCGAACCTGTCCAGTCCCCACCTCCTTGCATGGAGATTGAGCAGCAACAGTTGACAGCTTTCGACCTTCCTCCTGAAGTTTGTGATGTTATCTTGGCAGCCAGGCGTCCCTCCACTAAGACGGTATATGCCTACAGATGGAACAAATTTGTGGCATGGGGCACAGCAAAGGCTATAGATTGCCTTTCGCCCCTCTTCCTGAGGTACTCTTGTTACTCCTTTCTTTGGCCCAGGAGGATTCTACTCTGGGCACTCTAAAAGGCTACCTCTCAGCCATTTCATCCTTTCTTAGGCTCCGTGATCAGCCTTCTCTTTTCGAGTCCCCTGTTGTAAATCGCTTCCTTAAGGGCATTACTCATCTTTTTCCTCCTGTTCCCTTCGTAATGCCTGTAAGAACTGGGACCACCAGTTCTCCGTGGGGTAGCTTGGCTCGAGCAGGAAGGCAGCCAGGGGCTTACGTGTAAAGCAGCCACTCAACACACACATCCAATGAAACACACAGTGGCGCAATAATGGAGACCACACCAGTAGTTGTATTTGAAAAATCAAGATCTTTTATATAGGCTTTCAATTAGATCAATGCTTTGGTAATTCATTAGCATTTCAGGTAAGCATTTCATTAAGCAGTTGTAGTAAGACTTTTCATTAAAATAATAACCAGCTCATCTAAGCAGAGAAACATTACATAACCCCGCCTGTCGCATCAGACTCTTCGGCAGGCAAAGGGGGTACTTCATAAACCTGGAGGATCCTACAAGAAGCGACTATAGTATTGCATTAAAGTAACATATTAAACCTCTCATGGACGCTCTCTAAATTGTGCTTCATAGAAAGTAATAAACATTTCAGCAAGTACTTTTCAGTATAACAGAGAACTTCAAAGAACACAGCCTTTAGCAACCTTCCACACGCTTCTCTTCTTGTGTATACAGATCGGTTTGCGACCCAGATCAGATCATCAGAATACTATGGAAGTCCACCCCTGCAAGAATATTCAGTACAGTGAAGTGACTCTCCATCCGATTAATAGGCTTGTAAATATGGTGCACTATGAACATTTCAGGCTTGTAAATATGGTGCACTATGAACATTTCAGGCTTGTAAATATGGTGCACTATGAACATTTCAGGCTTGTAAATATGGTGCACTATGAACATTTCAGGCTGGTAAATATGCAGGCAAAACGATATGAAGGGGAACGTGACTATCCCCAGACCTCCAAACTCTCGAGGCACAATAACAGGGGGGGCCAACGGGCCCAGTCTCAGTTCACCCCGGGGGAGGGGCGACCTCGGGCATCTCCCGGCCTACCGCCCTCCTCCCCGGGGGTTACCTGGTGTTCTTCAGCCCTCCGGGGCCCTTGCACAGACTCAGGGGACTGGAGGAGGAGCTCCAGCGCTTCCGGGGCCTCACCCGACACTGTACGATGCGGGGGCAGTTCAGGAGCCCCGGCGCTGGGGCGAGGCTGGATTAGCGTTTGGGGGCAACCGGAGGGGGCTCTCAGGCTCCACGGCCCCCTCCGCGACGATCTTGGGCTTCCCTCTAAGGTAGGCAGAGGCACGAGGCCGGCAGCCAATCGTGGCGGGGGAGCGGCCGATGACGCGGCTCGCGTCCCCCGTCACGTGACGCAGGCCCAGTGCGGCTTCGGGCCCAGTGCGGCCTGACGGGCGCGATGCGGCGGCCCTCTCCTGGCCTACAGGGGCCGCCGTGGGGGTCAGGCTGAGGCGGCACTCCAGCCGGAGGATACTTCCCAGCCCAGCGCGGCCTATCGAGGATTCCGACAGCCCTCTCCTGGCATACGGGGGTCGCCGAGGGGGGATACACGCTCCCTCTGAGGAGATTCCTCGACGCCCCAGGAGGGCGCGGACGGCTCCGGGCCGTGGCGGTGAGTTGGCCTGGCAATTAGCGCTTCAGGGCACAGCGCGGTGACGGCGGGTAGCACGAGGCTATCACAGCGCTCGGGGACAGCAGGCGAGCACTTGGGGGCAACTGTAGCGCCTCGCAGGCAGGATGATCCCTGAGGGGAAAAGCGCTTTAGAATTCCAGTGCCTCACAGGGAGCTTCAGCGCTAGATTCACGAGGGCACAGTTAACTCAGGGCAGGCAGGATGGGAGCAAATTATAGCGCTTGTCACACAGTTCAGTCAGGGGGAGACAGGTAGGCCCAGTTGAAGGCAGGGGATGCGCAGGGCAGTACAGTCCAGTACCTGGTCACTCCCCCAGCAGTCTCTGGTCACAGGAAGCAGTTTTCTTGGCGCTTGGATGGTTCTGCGCCCTTAGTTGCTTGTTTCTTGAAGTGGAAGAGGGGGGGGGGGGGGTTGATGAGTTGAAGGCTTGAAGAGTTTCTCCTCAGTCACTGCAGATGGGCCCTGGGGTTCCCTACCACTGGGCCAGATCAGGGGGCTAGCTTTGGACACCTCACCCAGCTTAAGAGGCAGCACCTAAATCCTGTCACTCCCACTAGTTTCTCACTAGGCCCTCGTGCCTAAAACTCCTGTGTGGGTTCCCCAGGTCAGTGATGCCCCAACTGACTGGAAAAAGTTCCCTCCCTTGCTTATATATGCCCAGGTCAGGTGACCACTCTCTAAGGCGGGAAAAGTCAGGTGCGCCTTCCTTCTGGAAGGTTCCAGGAGCTTCCCCACTCTAACTATGGACAGGGGCTGGGTGGCTGGTGTTGCAACATTGTATGGGGACCCAGCCTGCTCCTGGCAACTAGGGTGCTACACTAAAAAGACCACGCTGCAGTAGCAGGGGCCAGTGGCAGCCATGTTGGAAGTAGAGAGCACCTGCACCCTAACACAGATTAGCTATGAAAAGGTGCCCGAAGACCTAAGGGCCAACAAAAAATAGGTGAAAAAAATGTGGCAAGGGCAAAAAATCACAGGGAAAGACCACCCTAGGGCTGACAGGTCTAACAATGCCCCAGTGGGACTTGAACTTGGTTCTTACATATCTTATGTGCGCTCCCTTTGTGCCACTACATAACTGTCCTCTCAGGCTTCTGAGCTTCAAAACTGCCTTTCTGGTGGCCATCAGCTCTGCGCATAGGGTGAGTGAGCTTCAAGCACTTTTTTCTAAGCCCCCTTATCTGGCTGCTCATCCGGACAAGGTTCTCCTTCGAACTCATCCATCCTTCCTTCCCAAAGTGGTTACTTCTTTCCACATTGGACAGACCATCAATTTGCCCACCTTCTTTCTGCCTCCGCATCCTTCCAATGAAGAAGAGAGGCTCCACCGTCTGGATCCAAAACGAGCTCTTTCATTTTATTTGGATCGTACAAAGCACATCCGGGTGTATGACCAGCTCTTTGTTGGCTACGTGGGTACTACAAATGGTCAGGCCATGCACAAAAGGACTATCTCTAGATGGGTCGTTTTGTGCATCAAAGCTTGCTATTCCTTGGTAAAGAGGGACCCTTCAGTGGGGCTACGCGCCCATTCCACCAGGGTGACGGCAGCTACTCTACTGCTTTGGGACGTGGAGTCCCCCTAAATGACATCTGTCAGGCAGCTACGTGGGCATCGCTGCACACGTTCACAAAACACTACTGCTTGGACAGCCAAGTCCAGAGAGACAGCTTCTTTGGCCATTCTGTTCTCCAGGACTTTCTGGTGTGAACTTAGTTCGCAGACCCAACTTCGGGGTTGGTATTGCTGGGGTATCTCTTCTAAGGTAAGGAATCTATAACTAATTGTCTCTTTCAGATGAACAAGTTACTTACCTTCGGTAACGATACATCTGTAAGAGACATAGATTAGTTATAGATTCCTAACTGCCCCACCCATCCTCCCCGTTCTGCGAACGGGTTTCTAGGGTTAAGGACTTCCTTTCAGGGCACTAGTTTTGTGCACCAGTGGTCAGTGTCTTGCATGGCTCTGCGTTTCTGGCGTGGAAAGTTGTGTACAGAACTGACGTCAGCACACGAGGGCGGCGACTAAGTAGCTACCGCGACGTCATCCTAGCGACCACGATGCCGACGACGATCGCAGAACCAACTGACGCCACCTTTCGACACGCAGGGGTACTGCTGACGAAAAACTTTCCGGATCCAGTCTGACACCTGGTCTGACACCTGGGGGTAATTCTAAGGTAAGGAATCTATAACTAATCTATGTCTCTTACAGATATATCTTTACAGAAGGTAAGTAACTTGTTCTTTAATACTATTGAATTTTCTGCCACAAGTGCGTAGAATTCTGCAATAGTAAACTTTAATAACAGGGCGGGGTTTGAGTGGGAGGAACAAGGTTTGGTTTGCCGTGTAAGTTTGCGAACGCCCAGAAAATGGTGTTTGCTGGTATTCAACAATTTATGTCTAATTATTTGTCAACGGCACTGATGAGGGCTTTTTAAACTGTAAAGATAGTCTTGGAGAAGGTGTTGTAGGCTGTGACTTTAATATTTTTGAGGAGACATCCTCTTTAGAATGCTTATGCAAGTGTTTACTTGACAAAGAATGTTCCTCTGATAACCCATGATGAGTCTTTTGGTGAGCTACTGTAAGTGGTTCACAAGACATATGTCCCTCATCCCTCACTCTTTCTCTCTTCTGAGACTTCCTTGACTTAGAAGAGTCCTCCTCCTTCTCCTCAGATAGAGAAACATTTATGGTCTTAAGCTTTTGAAGCCATAACAGCAGCCTCCCTTCTCTATCCTTTAAAGTTTTTGAAGGAAAAAGTTTGGCAACTTTTACAGTCCTTTCTATTATGAAAAGGGTAGAGGCAGTAAATGCAGTCATTGCGATACTCCTCAAAGTGCATCCTCTTCTTGCTGCAGGTCCCAGAAGGTCTGAAAATACCTTTTTTTTGCTTGACTCTGATATTTCAGCTAGTCATTTTTAAATAACCAATGAAGAAATTCCCAAAAATACCTTTATATATCTGGTTTCTGACAGAAAATCCTGTATAACTGAGCAAGGCTTAGGGAGACTCCCTTCAAACGACGTGCAGTCGAAAATGTGAAGGAGTGAAGGCTCTGTAGGGAGTGTTCCAGAGGGTGTTGTCGCCTGATTGGCTGGAGTTTGGTTCTTTTGTAATGACAGACATAATTTATTGTAGTGAATGTTTGCCCCAGTATTGGAACTTTCATAGATTCCCATGCTTTTGTATCATTCCCCGTCGTCAGAATGGGAGTCTCGGTAACAAAAATACCATAGCTGTAGGTACAAAAGAGAAAGAAAAAGGCCTAGGCCTCATTCCCTTTTGTAGCATATCACCCTCTTTTTGTAAAAGAGACCAAACCTAGGCATCAGCCAATCAGAAGTGCCTCACCCCTTAGAACCCTCCTGAAGGAACCTCAGAGCCTCAGATTTTCTACCGCACGTTGTGCTTAGGGAGTCTCCTTTGAGCTCTGCTCATTTCTTCTCTATTCAAAGGATTTTTTTCAAATTTTCTTCAGAATTTCTCAACAGGATTGTTTAAGGATGGCTCCACCTGTGGCAAGAAAAGGTTGTTTGTGGAAGATAGGCATAAGGATTGTATCTATTGCCTTTATCCGGATCATAAAGCGGAGGACTGCAAAATCTGCCGCACTTTCTCTACCAAGACCCTCCGGGATCGTGCTGGTAGACTTTTGACCTGGCTTCAGAAACAGAAGGAGAGGAAACATGGACTTTCCAGTGACAGTGAGGAGTCATCATCAGCTGTGTCATCTAGAAGGTCAGTCAAAAGGGGTAGGGGTTCCCCTTCTCCTTCTGTGGAACATCCCTCTAAGGCCTCAAAAAAGACCCCCAGAGAGTCTGAGAGCTTGGGTCCAGGCGAATCTCCTCACCACGGTGTAAAGGAGAGAGTAGGACCATCTACGCCTTCCAAGGGTGCGAAGACTGACCCAGCTTCTGAGAGGAGTTCCAAATCCTCGACGACAAAGGCGTCGACGGCGAAGTTTCCGTCGACGAAGAAATTGAAGACGAAATTGAAATTGGTTCCGTCGACGGGGGATTAGTCGACGAAGGGATCGTCATCGAAAAAGGAAGCGTCAACGGCAGGTTCATCAGCGTCAAAGGGAGGGTTGCCGACGACGGCGTCGTCAGCGAAGGCATCGATGAGTACCAAAGCATCGACGACGAGTGTGACAGCGTCGCCGACGATGGTGACGTCGATGACGACAGTGTCGTCGACGAGAGCATCGACGACGACAACTTTAACGACGACGACAGCTGGATCGTCGACAATTTCATCGTCGACGACATCGACGACACCAATCTCGTTGACGAGTGTGCAACCATCCTCGACGGAACCGTCGACGATATTGTCAACTGAAAAAAGGATTACAATTTCAGTCACAAGAATAACGCCGGAGATGACATCTCCTAGGAGAGTGACCCCCTTGCCACCAGCTTTGCTCTTTGAGGAAGGGGAGTCAGATGAGGATGACCAGGACTCATATGGCTATGCCAATAGTCCCTCTCAACTTCTGGTCAAACATCAAGAGACAGACTCTGAAGGGGGATATGACCAGGAGGATGGTGGACATCATCAGGCGGCCCAGTCACAACATTATTCTGGGCAGGATATGGTTACAGTATGATCTTCATTCCTACAGGACCTGCATAAGATGCTGCAGGACTACAAATCTAAGGCTACTAGGCCAGTTCTGGTTCCTGCAGTGCCTGCAACGCCTGTGTTGGCTTCTGCCTCAACGGTTACTCATGGATTACCTGCTCAGGCGTCCCCTCAGCCTCAGACATCCTTTCCGCCAGAACCTTCCAGGCCGGCAGACGCCCATGATGATTCCTCGGATGAGGATCAAAATTCGGATCATGGATCTGATCATACGACTGAATAGGATGATTACATCATTCCGGACCCTTCATCTCCAGTTCCGGATCCAGTAGATTCCCCGCCAGCGGACGTAGGAGGTTTCCATCAGCTGATGGAAAGAGCAGCTGGCAGGTTCAAATTGGCTATGCCTGCGGTGGCCACGGATTGTTTCTTGTACGACTTCAAGGAACCCTACCGGAAGACAACAAGGTCCATACCTATAGTAGATCATCTGTGGAAGGAAGGCCTTAAGGCTATGAAGAACCCAGCGAATGTGGTCCCTGTGCTACCGCGTCTGGATAAGAAATACAGAGCACCTGACGATGGGCCAGCGGCCTTAACGGGCCATCCCAAACCAGACTCAGTTATTTCGCAAGCAGCGCAGAGGAAATCCCGCAACCCCTCTGCTCCTTTAACAACTCCTCCGGACAAGGAAGGGCTGAGATTGGATAATGCTGGGAAAAGATTCTCGTCGATGGCGAGTCTTCTGGTGCGAGCTGCCAATGCCTGGCGATATTGGGCAGATACGACCACCAACTTTGGTGTGATGTTGCTCCGTTCCTGGACCAGCTATCTCCAGAAACAACATCAGAGGCAAACAAGATCTTGCAGGGTGGAGAGGCGACGTCAATGGAGATCATTGACTGTGCCATGGACATTGCAACGACAGCGTTTCGTTCCTTGGCTGGGGCTGCAGTCCTCCGTCGCCAGGGGCGGCTGAAGGCTACCTGGTTTCGACTGGAGATTCAAAACAAAGTCCTGGATCTTCCCTTTGATGGGGAAGCACTATTTGGGAAGCTAATCGATGACACTCTTCAGGGATCAAAAAGGACACAGAATCTGCCAGATCCTTGGGTACCCTTCAATACCGCAAGTCTCCTTTTAAGGGTTCCAGAGGCAGAGGTAATACTACAGGGGATCCTATCAACAGCAGCGTTATTCATCCAATATCTCAGGTTCCCAGCAGTACCGCCAGCCTTATCAACAGAGACAAGGCCAATCTTCTAACTACTCCAGGCCTTACAATAGGGGAAACAGGCTAGCCGGGGACGGGATATGTCCAAGCGCCAATAGCGGCCTCCTGGCTCTTCCTACTGGACCCTCCTCCAAGAAGTCATCAGTTGGAGGCAGGGTAACCAAATACCTTCAGAATTGGTCCAAAAGAACATCGGACCGTTGGGTGCTCAACATCATTCGGAAAGGACATACCTTGGAATTTACGCAAGTCCCTCCACCCAAGCCCCCGGCAGCCATTCCATCGAAACACCTGCGTCTCCTGCGGCTCGAAGTCCAACAGATGCTCCGGAAGGGAGTGATAGAGCCGGTCCCCTCCAATCAAAAGGTACAAGGATTCTATTCCAGGTTCTTCCTGGTAAAGAAGATGGAGAAATGGCGCCCCATTTTAGATCTCAGGGAGCTCAACACCTATCTCTTCTCCTTGTCCTTCCGGATGGTCTCTCTCCAAGACATCTTGCGGCTCATCAGCCCGGGGGATTTCATGGCCACGCTCGATCTCGAGGACGCGTACTTCCATGTCCCGATTCACCCAGCACACAGAAGGTTTCTACGATTCACAGTAGCCAAGAGCCACTTTCAATACATGGTTTTACCCTTTGGTCTTCGCTCAGCCCCGAGGATTTTCACAAAGGTGCTGGCGCCGGTAGCGGCATTCCTGCGAAGAAACCATTTTCAAGTCTTCCCCTACCTGGACGACTGGTTGCTGAAGGCCCTGTCCAGGGACGCAGCACGGGACGCTGTTTGGGCCTGTACAAGCTTGTTTCAAAATCTGGGACTCACTTTAAAAAAGGAAAAGTCATCCTTAGTCCCGTCCAGAAAAGCGCGTTTCTTGGGAGCCATCCTGCATTCAAAGCTCTCGAAAGCCTTTCCAACCCTGGAAAGGAGGGAGAAACTACAAACCTTGGCTCGGGACTTACAAGAAAGAAGGAGGTCTTTCAGTACGCCGCTACAAATCTCTGCTGGGGGTAATTTCATCATGTATTCCCCTGATTCCTCACTGCAGACTGAGGATGCGTCCTCTGCAGGAGCAACTAGACAACCAATGGAAACTGGTTCACGGAACGTTCGAGGATAAGGTGACCGTCACTCCAATGATGAAGGAAGCGGCCTTATGGTGGACAGATCAAGACAACTTGTCCCAAGGTCTATCCTTCGTAAACGACCCGTCTCCTCAAGTAGTAACAACGGACGCGTCATTGGAGGGTTGGGGAGCAGTGATGCAAGACCTACATGTCAGCGGCCATTGGTCTCCTCAGGAGCAATGGCTCCACATCAACCTTTTGGAGCTAAGAGCAATAAGACTGGCTATGCAAGCCTTTCTTCCCCGCTTAGGAGGTTCGCAAGTGCTTATCAGGATGGACAACACCACGGCCATGCACTACGTGAACAAGGAAGGAGGAACCAGATCTCGACCGTTGTCGCAGGAAGCTCAACAGATCTGGGAATGGGCGATACTTCACGGAATATCGGTAAAGGCGGAACACTTGCCCGGAGTTCTAAACGAGAACGCCGACAGACTGAGCAGGTCATCTTCAGTCAGCCACGAGTGGGAGTTGAACCAGCAAGTTCTGGAAGAGGTCTTCAGCCAGTGGGGCAGACCGGAGGTGGATCTCTTTGCCACACCGACCAACAAGAAAGGCCGGTCTTATGCAAGCAGATTTCACCACCGAGGGTCATTGGGGAATGCGCTTTCGATAGCCTGGTCAAGGACATTTGTCTACGCCTTTCCCCCTTCCCTCTGATCCCGCGGCTCATCAGGAAGATCATAGTAGAGCCGTGCAGGATGATCTTGATAGCCCCTGCTTGGCCGAGACAATTCTGGTACACGGAACTCCATCTGTTGTCGCTAGTTCCTCCTCTTCCTTTGAGGACTATACCAGATATCCTCATAATGACCGAAGGACAGGTTTGGCACCCAGATCCACAGTCATTACACCTGAAAGCATGACTCCTGAGCAGCAAGAGTTTATGAATCTGCCCATCTCAAGCGAAATTAAGGAGGTCCTCTCCCAGGCAAGCGCTCCTTCAACGAACAGGACTTACCGTCTTAAATGGAAAAGATTTTGTATCTGGTGTAGGAGAGAAAAAATTGACCCGTTTGCTTCCAAGCCTCATCAGCTCCTACCTTATCTGCTGTCCCTGGCTAAGTCGGGACTAGCCCATTCGTCAATTAAAGTTCATTTGGCGGCCATTTCGAGATACAGAAGGTCTGGGTCTGGACCTTCCTTGTGGTCTTCCAGGATTGTCAAACAATTTCTTAAGTGCTTGTTTAGAGTCTATCCACCAGTGAGGCCTCCACCTCCTACTTGGCATCTGAATCTAGTCCTTTCTCAGCTCATGAAAGGCCCATTCGAACCAATTCATCGTTCTGACATAAGGTTCCTTTCATGGAAATTGGCTCTCCTCCTCGCTCTCACATCGGCTAGACGTGTTGGAGAGTTGCAGGCCCTTACTATCCAGGAGCCTTTCCTACAATTTAAAAGGAACAATGTAATCTTGAGAACTAACCCTAGGTTCATGCCCAAGGTATCCTCGGACTTCCACTTGAACGAGCCGGTTATTCTGAAAGCGTTCTTTCCTCAGCCGGCTACACCAGCGGAAAAGACACTACATTCTTTGGATGTACAACGGTGCTTAAAATTCTACTTAGATCGCACTAAGGGATTTCGGAAGTCCTCTCAATTGTTTGTTGCCTTTGGTGGTCCAAGCAAAGGCCTCCTGCTGTCCAAACAGGGGATATCAAGATGGATCACAAGTGCCATTCTGCATTGCCACACTGCGGCATGGAAACCTCTGACTGGCCGGATTCATGCACATTCCACAAGATCAGTGACATCTTCAACGGCCCTCTTTGCGGGGGTCCAGATTAAAGACATTTGCAGAGCTGCTACCTGGAGTAGCGTTCACACCTTTACTAAGCATTACTGCTTGGAGTCCTTACAGCAAGAGGATGCGGCAGTGGGCCAGGCTGTCCTGAGGAACCTCTTCCAATAATTGGTGAGCTTTCCTTTCTATCCCACCTTCCGTTATTTACACATTGTGGGGCAGATTTATGAAGGCCTTGCGCCGCCGGTGCGTAATTTTTAACATGGGAAAAAGTGATGCACTGGCGGCGCAAGGCCTTCATAAATCTGCCCCTTTGTATCTTTGTGTCATGTTGGCTATTGCAATGTATTTATGACACAAAATGTGGTTTTTTTATTGCTAACTGCTTGCTACTCTGATACAAAAGCATGGGAATCTATGAAAGTTCCAATACTGGGGCAAGAAAACAAGTTACTTACCTGTAACTTTGGTTCCCCAGTATTGGTAACTTTCATAGATTCCCATGCGCCCACCCACGTCCCCGAGGAAAGCTCAGCCTACAACAGATATGGTGACTAATACACAACGGCTACGAAAATCTGAGGCTCTGAGGTTCCTTCACGAGGGTTCTAAGGGGTGAGGCACTTCTGATTGGCTGATGCCTTGGTTTGGTCTCTTTTACAAAAAGAGGGTGATATGCTACAAAAGGGAATGAGGCATAGGCCTTTTTCTTTCTCTTTTGTACCTACTGCTATGGTATTTTTGTTACCGAGACTCCCATTCCGACGACAGGGAATGATACAAAAGCATGGGAATCTATGAAAGTTACCAATACTGGGGAACCAAAGTTACAGGTAAGTAACTTGTTTTCTTCTTTTAGCCCTTATGTGCTATAGATGACCTATACTGCTTTTATATGTACCATGGGACTCCCACTTGTATGAGGGAGAATGATTCCAGCATGTCAATCAATGCAAGTTGCCAATACTGGAGAACCACACTTACAGGTAAGTAACTTATTTTCTTTCAATTCGTTCCTCTATTTGTACCTTCAAATGCTTCTGTAAGGAGCTGATGATAAGATACAAGCAATACTTATATTGATGCTTTTACATTCTTCCATTCCTTTTCACTTGCAGATATTCTTTGGCTACGTGGAGCAAAATGAGAGTTGGCTCAGCAGCAAGGAAGCCTTTCTTTCCAATGAGGACCTGGGGGTAAGAAGGGAGCCATTGAGCAAGAAAATGAGAGAACATGTGTGAGTTCTGATTGACTTCAGAGAGTCAACCTTCTGGACCGCGGTTGCAGCAGGGGAGTGTGTGTTTGCACAAGTGGAGTGTCATTCATGTTATATGTAACAGAAATAACATGGATGAAACAAGGAATTTTGGGGCTCATTCACAGCAAAATAATAACTTCATAAATGGTAGGCTTGCACTAAAGATTTGCAGAAATTTATTTGGGATTCAAAAAATCTCAGATTCCCGAGTGTATTACCAAACTTTGGGACTTGTTTTCATCTTTTCTCCACCTGCATAATCACTGTCTCTTTATACACCAAGGGCCCGATTATAAGTCTGGCGGTCTGCGGACTGCCAGACTTGGGTGAACATGGCGTTGGCGTTCCATCCACAGC
This sequence comes from Lissotriton helveticus, assembly GCF_964261635.1. Classification (NCBI taxonomy): domain Eukaryota; kingdom Metazoa; phylum Chordata; class Amphibia; order Caudata; family Salamandridae; genus Lissotriton; species Lissotriton helveticus. The sequence goes on from NC_136070.1 coordinate 138,156,577, forward strand.
TGCACCGGAGGTCCGCCCTGAGACCACCGCCACTGCAAGGAAACTGCTGTTCCCTGGAGGTGGAGTGGCAGTCGAAGGCACCGTATGCTTGGCGAGACCAGCGAGGTACTGCCAAGCACATTTCTAGTTTCCTCTCTGCTGGCAGTGACATTGAGGTTTCTACTACATATCAACCCTAGCGGAGAGGAAACAAAGGGGGCCTGTGCCTCATCCGCTTGCGCATGCACCCAGGGGGGCATAACATGTGTCCCACCTGTGTGCATGCACAAGAGTTTCTGCATGGCATGTACTTTTCAGTGCATGCCGTGCAGTAACCTTGTCAGACATTCCCATTGCAGTGCCTTTTTCAAATGCACTGAAGTCTTTGAAAAACACACTGCTCTGGGAATGCCATGCCGCCCACCAGACTACAAATAACTTGTAATCTGGCATGCGGGCAGTGTTGAGTCTCGGCGGTGCAGGGGCGCCGTGGTGGAGTACTGGCTGCCCCCACACCACAGAAACTTGTAATCAGGACCATTGTGCCTGACTCACAAAGGAAGCTATACTTTTGAGTAAGTTTACACTTTTGAGTAAGTTTACTATTTTTTGTGTTAGACTTGGCTTCTTTTGGCATGTTTTCCTTGTCTTTTTCCTTTCTGACCTCCCGGTTTTGACTCTGTTTTTACGGATTTAGTGTCTCTGCACACTTTCTCGCTGCTGTTCAGTGTTAAAGTGCAAGTGCTCCTGTTGTAAATTGTTATTATGGATTGGTGTTTCCATGATTGGCATATTTGATTTACTATTAAGTCCCAAGTACAGTGCACTGAGAGTGCCAGGGCCTGTAAATCAAACAGAGAATGCTACAAGTGGGCCTGCAGCACTGATGCTGCCACCCACAGAAGTAGCCCTGAAAAGGTAACTCAGACCTGCCTCTGTATGGTCTGCACGCAGTCTGTAACTGCCATGTTGACCTGGCAAGTGCACCCACTTGCCAGGCCCTAATCTTCCCTTTTTTGACATATGTCACCCCTAAGATAGGCCCAACGTACCCCTGTGGGCAGGGTGCTGTGTATGTTAAAAGTAGGACATGTAATGGTGTGTTTAACATGTCCTGGTAGTGAATTACAGTGCATTTCCTTTTTCACTATGGAAAGTTATCTGTCCCATAGGGTAGAATGGGAGTTTTACTTATAACATCTTATAAACATAACTTCCCATTGGGACAAGATAGGGAAGTAGAGTTTAGTATGCCTGGACTCAGAACGTAAAAATGCATCTTTTAGTAAGGATGATTTTTATGTTCCGTGTTTGAAAGTACCACTTTTAGTAAGTAGGTATTTTCTTGCTTAGCCATTCTGTGTGCCTTGGCAGGGTTTGTGGATTGGCTGTCTGGCTTTAGAGTGACAGAGGTTGGGATGTGTATTCTCTTCAGACTGCCACTGGGGGGTGGGGGGTTGAGGTGTGTCCTGCCTTTCCTGTATGATTCAGAGCTGGGCTGAATAGACTTGGGCTGCAGTTAGAGTAGTGTGAGGAGATTTCCTTGCACCTGAATGGGTCTGGTCTGCTGTAGACAATGCTGTCTCCACCTCCTGCCAGGAAGCTGGGCCAGTGAGGACCAAACTGGTTTGGAATAAGAACAAACACTCTCTGCCTGAGAGAACAAAGGAATTATGAGTATAAATATTGGGGCCCAGACCACAGAACTTTAGAACTCGCTGGAATCAAGGAACCTGCCAAGAAGAAGAGCTGGAAAAGTTGCCAGAAGGAGTACTACCCCTTTGCTGTGTTGTTGCTTTGTTGGGTTGGCCTGCAGTTGCTGCTTCTGCCTTGGGCAGTCAAAGGATTGGACTGAACTTTCTTTACTTGTGCTAAATTTCTCCAAGGGCTTGAAATAGAGCTTGCCTCCTGTTCCCAAGTCTCAGGGACTGCATAGACTTCTCCAACCTCTGGGTACAGCTTCTGCAGCTGTTGCTTCAGTTGCCACAGAGAAGGGAAAGGCAACCAACTCTGTCACCGCCTCCGTCGCTGGCTCTGTGTCCTAAAGGCACCGCAGAGGGCACCACCGCATCTCACAACGCAACCCTGGTCTCACCAATGACAACTACCGATGCTGCCACCACCGAGCCGCTGCTTGCACCATGACCTGTGGGCACCGCACTCTGCAATGCCTCACTTCACTTTGCCATCCTGGTCTCACCAACGCCGTCGCTGCTGCTGACTTTTGACACTCATGACTGCAACAACTACAGGGTTGGCCACTTCTTTGGGAGAATAGTGCTGTATAGTCTATGCAAAGCATGTGATCTACAGCTCACATGCCTCTAACGGAAAATGTTACCCAGTAAGCATCTGTTCTTGGCATGTACTGCTGTAGATTCACATGCGCCCACTCACCTCCCCGGGAACCTATACCTGTTGTAGTTTCCTACACATATACATTTGCATGGACATCTTTATTCTACACTTACTAACTCCATTCTCACCCTCTGCGGGACAACACTCTAGCAATGGAGTGAATGCCCATGCGCACTATCACTGCAGCGGAGGAGTCACCTTACGTTGCACTTTCTCCCCTGAGGCAGAAGCCGGGGGCTCTCCTACTTATTCTTACTGCTTACGCTATATTTTGCTGATAAGACTTTTAAAAATTTGTAAATATTTTATATTGCTCGTTTTTACCTACCAGCATTTGGACCCTCGTGTGTGAGACTAACGTTGCACCGAGGCTCTCTGCACCCGATCACATCACCGGCGCAGCAGATTGAGGCGCTGACGCCGGGAATCAAAGGGGGTAGCCGCCATCTTAGGGGGAGGAAAGGGTAGCGGTCCAGCTGTAGGACGCCTCCCACCCTCCTCCACTACGTATAAAAGATGACGTGCTTCCGTCCGCGCAGCGGGCGGGCGCAGCGGGCGCGCCATAGGCAAGCCCGTCTGCGCCCGTCCGCGCCTGGACCAGGCCCACGGCGGGAACCCCTGGTCCAGATGGCATAGCCCCTAGTATCCAATATTCGAACATCACGCTGCATAACCTCCGCCCACCACACGCGAGTAACTGTGCTAAGCTCGACCCGGCTCTCACCCCAGGGCCGCCCACGCATACCTGTCCCCATTGCAAGGCTATCATTCCTATGTTAAACATGACTACTAACTCTAGGAACACGAAAGTCCCAAAGAACACCTCGATCGCACTTGCCAATGTTCGCTCACTCGGAAAACATAGGCAAGACATAGCAGACCTGGTAAATATAGACGTTTTGTTCATGACCGAGACGTGGATGGACAGTGCATCGGACCCTGACTTAGTCATCGCGGTCCCTAGTGGCTTTAAAATTTACAGACAGGACAGACAGCGCAAAAAAGGAGGCGGGCTAGCCATTATTGCTCGCGACACTTACACCGCCAGGACTGCCCTGATCCCCTCATCTACTTGTGAAGCCATGCATTTTGCTATTTATTTATCCCCCTCGGACAACTTTAGAGGAATACTTTTATATAGACCACCCGGAGCGCGCTCAGCATTCCTTTCCGATATCAGTACCATTCTAGAATCCCTAGCACTTGAAGAATCTTTAACGGTGTTGGGTGACCTTAATTTTCACTTAGAGAAATTAGATGACAGGGATACGTCCTCCCTTCTATCAGTCATGGATACCCTAGGGTTCCCTCAATTGGTCAACTCCCCTACCCATGACGGCGGTCACACCCTGGTCGGTATCTTCTCTAACTTAGAAGATTTTCGCATAACCGATATTCTCCCACTCACATGGTCGGATCACCACGCAATTCTGGGCACAATAATCACCAATGTAGCTCCAACCACCAATTAATCCACTTCCAGCCGCGAACCTTTCAAGGCCTGGAAAGATATAGACTGTTCAACTTTAAAAACTCTACTGGACAACTCTCAGCGTACACTATCCACTGATCCCAACATAGCCACCAAACAATTCCAGGACTGGCTGGGTCTTGCCACCAACTCAATTGTACCCCTTAAACATGTAACCAGAAATAGATCGGCCCCCTCCGCTCCCTGGTTTACTGAAGACCTCAGGAACCAGAAACAACTCTGTAGGAATAGGGAGAGGCATTGGCGGAAATCTTATAATATATATGAAAGTAAAACCCGTTATAAGGAGATGCTTGCCATATATAAAACTATTATCTCCGAGGCCAAGAGGAAGTACTTTAGAGAACGGATAGAGCAAGCCAAGAACTCTACTAAACAACTCTACGACACCACCAAGTTGCTAGCAGGAAACTTGCCCGATCTAAACCCTCCTCCCTCTCAATCCCTCTGCGATGCATTGGCAACTTTTTTTCTTTACAAAGGTCAATGATATCTACGCAGCGTTCTCTGCCAATACCAATATCCCCCCTACTATCATTAACTCCACACCTCCTGTGTCCTTATTTTCACAGTTTAAAGACATTACAGAGGCCCAAACAGCGGACATCATCACCACAATCAAAACTGGCTCAGCCTTAGACCCATGCCCTTTTAAAATTCTTCCTCCAATCATAGACACCTTGATACCGGTCATCACTCAAATTTGTAATGGCATGTTTAGATCAGGGATCTTTCCGGACTCACTTAAAAAAAACCTCCTTAAACCACTCCTAAAAAAACCACATCTTGACAAGGACGATCTGAAAAATTATCGACCAATAGCCCGTCTTCCATTCTTGGCAAAAGTTGCAGAAAAAGCGATGAATTCGCTGCACCTGCATCCGGACCAGCAATACTCCTGCACCAACCAAGACCAAGACGAGCAACAGCAGCAGCCACCTGAAATGCATCCTGCTCAACACCCGCTCCATCCACAGACACGCCATCGAGCTCTGGAACCTGCTCGACACAACCTCACCAGACGTCGCCTTCCTCACGGAAACCTGGATGAACGCCTCTTCAGCACCCGACATCGCCATCGCCATCCCAGACGGCTACAAGATCATCCGAAGGGACCGCATCAACCAGACCGGAGGAGGCATCGCCATCATCCACAGGAACACCATCCGCATCACGACCAACACCGACGACACCCTTGCACCCGCCGAGCACCTGCACTTCCAGGTCCACATCAACCCCAAGACCACCCTCAGAGGCACCCTCATCTACAGACCCCCGGGACCACGCACACAATTCAGCGAAGACATCGCCGACTTCATCAGCCCGCACGCCCTCCTCTCCGCCGACTACATCCTCCTCGGGGACCTCAACTTCCACCTAGAGAACAACAACGACCGCAACACCACCACCCTGCTGGACAACCTCGCCAACCTCGGACTCAAGCAACTGGTTAACACCCCCACCCACTACGCCGGACACACACTCGACCCCGTCTTCTCATCCTGCAAGGACATCGCCTTCAGCCACGCCACCGGACTCAACTGGACGGACCACAGCTGCGTCCACTTCAGCTTCAGAAGGACCACGATCCACCACCACCAGCAACAGGCTGCACGCAGAAGCTGGAACAAGATCACAGCCGACCAGCTCGCGACTTCCCTGAGCAAGAACCCACCCACCAGCGCAACGAACCCAAGCCAGGCGGCCACCAACCTCGCAAAGTGGATCAGCAACTGCGCAGACGACCTCGCCCCTCTGAAGACCCCGCCTAGCAGAACCGGTAGCAAGAAAGCCCCATGGTTCACCGACGAACTCAAGAGCTCCAAGAAGAACTGCCGAGCCCTCGAGAGAACATGGCGCAGAGACCCTACACCGGACAACATGACTGCCCTCAAGCTCGCCACCCGAAAACACCACTAACTCATCCACGCCACCAAGAAAACCGCATTCAAGGAACGACTGGACAACAACGCACACAACAGCAAGGAACTCTTCAACATCGTTAAAGAGCTCTCCAACCCCAACGGCGGAAACAACGACATCACCCCTTCGCAAGACCTCTGCAACTCCCTCGCCTCCTACTTCCACAACAAGATCGCAGACATACACAACAGCTTCAGCACTCAACCGACGCACGCCACGACTGAACCACCGCCCCCCACCACCACCCTCCGCGCCTGGACCCCGATCAGCACCGAAGGCACGATGAACTCCATCCACTCCGGATCTCCTACCGATCCCCTGCCCTCACCACATCTTCAACAAGGCCGACGCTGTCATCGCACCCCACCTGCGGGACATCATCAACACCTCCTTCGACACCGCTACCTTCCCGGAGAGCTGGAAGAACGCCGAACTCAGCGCTCTACTAAAGAAACCATCAGCCGACCCCACCGACCTCAAGAACTACCGCCCCATCTCGCTGCTCCCGTTCCCTGCTAAAGTCGCCGAGAAGACCGTAAACAAGCAGCTGGCCGCCTTCCTCGAGACGAACGGATCCCTCGACCCCTCGCAGTCCGGCTTCCGGGCCAACCACAGCACCGAGACCGCCCTGATCGCAGCCACCGATGACATCCGAGCACTGCTTGATAGCGGAGAAACAGCAGCCCTCATCCTCCTAGACCTCTCCGCGGCCTTCGACACTGTCTGCCACCGTACACTAGTGCAGCGACTCAGCAACGTCGGAATCCAGGAGAAGGCACTGGAGTGGATCATCTCCTTCCTCGCCGGAAGGACACAGAGAGTCCGCCTCCCCCCGTTCAGATCTGAAGCCAGCGAAGTCATCTGCGGCGTTCCCCAAGGCTCCTCGCTCAGTCCAACCCTCTTCAACGTCTACATGAGCCCCCTCGCAGACATCGCACGCCAGCACAACCTTAACATCATCTCCTACGCCGACGACACCCAGCTGATTCTCTCCCTCACCAACGACCCCGCCACCGCCAGAGCCAACCTTCACGAAGGGATGAAAGAGGTATCCGAATGGATGAAGAACAGCCGCCTGAAACTGAACTCGGACAAGACGGAAGTCCTCATCCTGGGATCCTCACCCTCCGCCTGGGACGACTCCTGGTGGCCCCCAGCCCTAGGCAGCGCACCCAAACCAACAGACCACGCACGCAACCTAGGCTTCATCCTGGACTCCTCCCTCTCCATGACCAGACAAGTCAACGCCGTCTCCTCATCGTGCTTCAACATCCTGCGCATGCTACGTAAGATCTTCCGGTGGATCCCCACCGAGACCAGGAAGACGGTCACCCAGGCCCTCATCACCAGCCGTCTGGACTACGGCAACTCCCTCTACGACGGAACCACCGCCAAGCTCCAGAAGAAACTCCAGCGGATCCAGAACGCCTCAGCACGTCTCATCCTGGACATCCCCCGTCGCAGCCACATCTCCGGACACCTGAGAGACCTGCACTGGCTCCCGGTCAACAAGAGAATCACCTTCCGACTCCTCACCCACGCACACAAAGCCCTACACAACCAAGGCCCAGGATACCTCAACAGCCGCCTCAACTTCTACGCTCCCAAACGCCAGCTTCGATCGACCGGCCATGCCCTTGCCGCCGTCCCCCGCATCCGAAGAGCCACCACAGGGGGACGGTCCTTCTCCTACCTCGCCGCCAAGACATGGAACTCCCTCCCGACCCACCTCCGCCTGACCCAGGACCACCTCGCCTTCAGGAAGCAACTTAAGACCTGGCTGTTAGAGCAGTAGCGGACCCCCCTCCCCCAGCGCCTTGAGACCCTCCGGGTGAGTAGTGCGCTATATAAATGCTTTGATTGATTGATTGATTGATTGATTGAATTCGCAATTATCCGAATTCATAGAGGAACACCACTTACTTGACAGTACCCAATTCGGGTTCCGTAAGTTCCATGGCACCGAAACTGCCTTGATCAAAGCCGCAGATGACATCAGAGTCATTCGAGATCAAGGAGGAACAGCATTACTAGTGTTACTAGACCTATCTGCAGCTTTCGACACGGTCGACCATTCGATCTTGGTCGATCGTGTCGAAAAAATGGGCATTCAGCATGCAGCCAAAGACCTACTGGCTTCTTTTTTGTCAGGAAGAACTCAGGCTGTCACTCTGGGAACATTCCAATCGACTAATCTGCCTCTGCCATGTGGGGTCCCACAAGGCTCATCCCTGAGTCCGACACTTTTTAATATCTACGTGTCGGACCTAGCCAAATGCATTCGAGCACACGGGATGAGTCTCACCTCATATGCAGATGACACGCAGTTAGTCCTGGCCATCAAAAAATGGACGAGAGTTTTAAGGAAGGTATGTTGGCAATTGGAGACTGGATGTCCTCCAATTGTCTAAAACTTAATTCCGAGAAGAGGGAGGTTGTCATATTTGGACAGCTCACTCCGAGCTGGTCCCCCGCCTGGTGGCCCGCGTCTTTTGGAACCCTGCCTAAACCTGTCCCTAAGGTAAGGAATCTGGGAATTGTTTTTGATGATCAACTCAACTTCGTTACTCATGCCAACCAAATAGCGTCCTCGGCCTTTCATAAACTGCGCCTAATAAAAAAAAGTATCCCCTTCCTTCCGGATACTGCTGGGAAAACCCTGGTAAGCTCCCTAGTGACTATTGCAATGGTCTTTTTGCTAACGCTCAGATCAGGGTAATCAATAAAATGCAGACGATACAAAATGCGGTAGCAAGACTCCTCGCCAGAATTCCCAAACATAAGTCCGCGACCGACACAATCAGAAAACTCCATTGGCTCCCAATCAGAAGCCGGATCAAATTAAAATCGCTGTGTATCGTATATAAGGCACTGCATAAACAGGGAACCCAGTTCCTTAAAGAACAGTTGATTCCCCACTGTCCCCCCAGAGCACTGCGATCCACCACTCTCAACGACCTAGTGGTGCCTCGTACCAAGACCGTCTCATGGGGAGACCGTCGGTTCCTGGTCACGGCACCAAAACTGTGGGACACCTTACCTCAATCTATTAGGACTAGCACCTCTCTCTGGTCCTTCCGTAAACAGCTAAAAACCTGGCTGTTCAATCAGTAATATCTCAAAATATATATAAGCAGATGGAGAATCTGATGCAGAGGTCGCAGCGCTGAGACGCCTAGGGGCCTTTGTTCGCGCTTACTCAAATGTCATAAATAAATAAATAAATAAATAAACATCCGGACCTAACACTAGATGGCATGAGTATGCAAACCATGTGAATCTACAGCTCAAAATGCCAAGAACATATGTATATATATATATATATATATATATATATATATATGTATACACACACACACACACACATACACGCATACACGCACACACACACATTATTGAATATGTTCCGGGGTCCTGGCGCAAGGGCGGGACTATTCAGTGATTATGACTTTGATGAGTATACCCCTGGAAGAGAACTAGAATTATAGGTAAGTAACTTTTCCATCTGGACTACAGGTGAATTGGGGCACGACTGGATTGATTACCATACACAAAATAGGAGAAAAGGGGCATCCATTGCATAAGGGGCTCCCTTTGAAGTGGACTCCAAGCACCTTTTAGTACTCGAGAGTCTGGATTTACCACAACCATGATCAATTAATTAAGGGTAATGTTGAAAGAGCAATTTATGTGATCCAGGCTTTGGGGGCATTTTAGGGTAAACTGTAAATGCGAAGAGTGGCAGTAACTAATATGATAATTCTTGCCCGGTTTTTACACTTTTTTCAGGCACTCGGTGATTTTGCGAAGAGTTTTTTAAGGAATCGAATGCCCATTTGGCATACCTCATCTAAGTGAATTCCAGTAATATATTAGCCATAAAGAAGATGAAGGCACCAGTGGACAAGGGTTGAATGAGGGTACCAAATTTCGAATGTTGTAAAATGGTGGCCCAATTGATACGACCCATGATATCGCTAGGGAACCCCAAGGATTGGGAGGCAATAGGAATGGGGCATGTATTTGTATTTTTTTGTATTGATTGGTATTTATAGAGTGCATCAATCATCCAGAGGGATATCAGGGCGCTAGGGCGGGTTTTAGTGCAGTGCAAGTTGGTCAGTTAAATAGGATCAGCATCTAGGAAACAGGGTGGTTTTTGATTTTTTCCTGAACAGAAAGTAATCATCTGTCAGGTGAAGATCAAGGGGTCAGTTATTCCAAAAGCTGGTTTGGAAAAGGACTGATCGCCCATCCTGACTTTGGAAGTGCGTTTAACTGAGGCGAGAGCCAGGTGACACGATCTCAAATTGCGCGAAGGTACATGGAATTGTAGCTTATCTTGCCAGATGTGTGGCCCTTTTTTATGCAAGGTTTTATGTGCAAAACAAAGGAGCTTATGGAGGAGGAGCCCTTGAATAATATCTGGGTGGTCCAGATATTTCAGAAGCCAACCCTCAGAACATTGCTAGCATTGAGGCATTATTAGCAAAGGGAGGGAAACTAATATATGCCCCTTAGATACCATTATGAGGGTTACCAATATTTAAGAAGTTGTCTTAACAGTTAGTTCAGAATGTGTAGACAGAGGCAGGAATAGACACGGTGGGAGACCTTTTCTCAGGTGGCACGTACTGATCTTTTGATTCACTGGGAGAGGAGAACGCACTGGAGACTGGACATTTATTGACCCATTAAGCACTGGTAGATGCAACCAGATCTATGTGGGTAGATACAGCAGAGGAGCCTAAACAAACTGCTACTTTAATGTATGTGCTCTCTTTTGGGAACGAACTGCAGACAGCCACCTAGTGTCTTGTTGTGCACATCACTGGTAATTGCATCTCCTGTTGATACCTCAAAGCCAACTAGTCCTGGGAGATCGAGACTGGCTCAGTGATTGCTAAAATGAAGCTGGACAACAGTATTGAAATAGGCAGTGTTAGTGAAAGTTTCTCACCATATAGCATATCCAAAATGTATCCGGGGCAGTGGAAAGCTGTCCTAGGTGTCTACAAATAGTTGCTTTCCTTTATCATAATTTGTGGGACTGCACTTTTATATTATGGATTTCTGGGCGGGAGGTGGTTATTATTAAAGACGTTTCTGAACTCAGTCCAATACAATGCTTTATCTCCTCTGCCCAACAAAACGCCCTAAATCACAGAGGTAAATTTGTCGATTGACATTGATTTTAGCTAAAAGACATATAGCAATGGAAATCAAGAAAGACACCCAGTACTGATAAATGGTTGAGAGGTGTGCCTAAATGGACTAAAGCTGAAGTGGCAACACTGACAACCTTGCTTAGGAGATGCTCTTACGACCCCTCCACGCATGAATGAGAGATTATCCTCCTGGATCTGGAAGCCCAGACTGATAATATTGCACCCTGAACAACAAGAAACAGAATGCATATTGTTATTCTAGTTTATTGGGATGTGTGGTATGGCCTGGTCGGGTGCATAATGGGAACCAATACCATTACTGAAAAATAGGTTGTTGGTTGGAGCAGAGGGGTTACCTATTGTTAGAAATTGCTTTCTTGCGTTCAGGGGTAAAGAAAAACTGACGATGGTCGCCAATACTGGTTTGATAATATTGTCTGTCGAGGATCAATCTGACAGTGCTATAGATATGCTTTCGAGTGATTGACTACCGAATTGTTGTTGAGGGAGAAGCTGACAGCGACTGATTTTTTCAAATTTAAGATGCATATGGTGTCAAGAGAAGGTCTGAAAGGGCAAAAAAGACTTAACGTCAAATGTTAATGAATACTTTTTAAACAAAAGTATGCTTGTGCTATACCCATTGCATTGGACAGTCTGGAGCAGGATGGGATTTTTCAGTGAAAGCTGGTGGAGACTCTAGTGATGGACACCAAACAGTTACCCTAGCTCCAAATAGCAGTGCTCTTACTCTACGTGAGGCCCGTGGTCTATTTAGAAAGATTCAGGCTAATCTAATGGAAGATCTACCCACCCGTTAAAAAAATTACAAATGTTTTAGTCCGCATCTTAGAATTTGAATCCTTCCAATATATTCATGAAACCTTTGTTCTGTTCATATACTTCCTCTTTGTTAGTATTGTACTTTTTGCATGGGCCTGAAGAAACTCATGCACACATAAACATACAAACACACACACTACACTACTACGCTTCAGTACTCAGCGCCCCCAAGTCTGTGTTCTTTGTACTTCATGAATTCCTTCATTTGCTGGAGTTGCTGCCTAAGGCTTCTTTGGCAGCTGATTCTGGTGCACAATGTTCTGAATCCAGATTTTAAGGTGATCCACTCTTTTTATTTTGTCACGTTGACTTTAGGATTCTCTGGCCAGTGTGGAGAGCCTCCAGTTCAAACATGAGCAGTTCAGGAAAGCACTGGACGCCCAGATGGACAAGATCGATGTAATGGAGTCCTTTGCCCAGCAGCTGAGACAGAACAAGCACTACAACTCGGACAACATTACCAACAAATGTCAGGCTGTCCTAGACAGGTAAACTAGTGAAGCCTCTTCCTCATCATGGCTACTTCAAAGCCTGTGGCTTTTGTTGACAATGTAACTGACATACACGTGCGAACGCACCTGTCACATTCCATTGACAACTATACACTCTAAATAAGGCAGACCAGACAGCTGTTACTTTTTGGCAGAAGTCCAGCATCTGCAAAACTCTAAAACAGACCCAGAGTTGCTAAGTGTAATACTAAGAGGGCAATCCGATGAAGCTCCTCATTGAGGTAAGATATGTAGTGAAGATTTCAGAGTACTGTTTTGTAAATCAAAGTTTGTAGCCACTCAGGTCTCTGGTCTCACCACAGGAATTAAAGACTGTTCCTCTCTGCTTCATCATTTTGTAACACTGATGAATGTTCTTGCCTAGGCATTTCCTATTTCCCTCAACTGCGAGCGGCAATAGAATGTTGAGGGCAACATTGAATTCGATACCTCTGAGATATTCCATCCGATGAAGTCTTAAATGTTTTCTTAGGTGTACTGCCACATTCTAAACGTTCAAGTAATATGGCTTCCTAAACCTAATGGGGTCATTTAGCCAGCAGTGAGGCAGGGTACCATCAGGCAAGGGAGGTGGAAGTCCTACCTCTGTCACATCCAGACTACCATCTATATCAAGCTTCTCCAACGAGTAGATCGTGACCTACTGGTAGCTCTCCAGCCACTTGTAATTAGCTCTCCTGTGTGCCACAATTTTGAGAATCTTGTATGTTGGAGAAAAAGGGTTGAATTGGCAAAGTCTATTTAAAGCTAATAATTGAGTAATGAATCATGTAGTATTTGGGAGACTTATTAACTATACTTCTACCCTGATGCTACTTTCAGCTGTGTTGTTATGTATTGCCTACATAGAAGCATTCCAAACAGGAAATAAAAAAAGAAATTCGGCTGGTAAACCCACACCAATCTTGCATATGGTGGCCTCCAATGTAGTGTTCTCTGATGTGGTCACTGTTAAGACACTCATAATATTATTAGCTCAGGATGCGTTTCATTGAAGATAAGATGCTCTTATTGCAGAAAAAGTTGGAGACCCCAGACTGTATAAAGAAGGCCGCCACTCTAGCAGGCCTTATTCTCCCTAAATGTGCCCGCAGGCACAGCCGGAACACCTTCAATTAAAACCTGACATTTCTTGGTGGCAGTTTTTTTGCTTATCAGAAACAAATACCTAATGCAGGAATTTGTTGCTGAGAAACGAAAAAAATCCATGGCCATTTTGCGCACGGAATTTTCTACAGACACATGGGGTTCATTGATAATTATTTCTGCCCATATAGGGGCAGATGTATCATCATTGTATTTTGCGAGTCCTTAATAGCGAATTTTACCGATTCGCTATTAAGGACTCTCAAAATGCAATGTATGTAGGTTTTGAAATAATAATTGCGATTCCTACATATTCCTTAATTGTGAATCGCAAATTGCGATTCGCAATTAAGGAATACCTTCCCATTCATTCCTATGGGCCTAGGCATTCGCAATTTGCGAGTACCTATTGGGTACTCACAAATTGCGAATGTCTTCCCATTCATTCCTATGGGCCTAAAGGCCCATAGGAATGAATGGGAAGACATTCGCAATTTGTGAGTACCCAATAGGTACTCGCAAATTGCGAATGCAATTTCAAGGGTGCAAGGGTGCCAAAAGGACACCCTGTTTCACCCGTGAAATATTCATGTGTGCACATATAGTGCACATACAAGCCCTAAGGGCATGTATGTGCGCCACATGGCTCTTAGAAAAATGCAAAAAAGGGCATTTTTCTAGGAAATCGCAAATTGCCACCAACTTGAAATTGGTGGTAATATGCGATTCCTTAAGGCCAGATCGCAAATTTTGGGTGCTTTCAAAATTGCATTTAATGAATCGCAGTTTGCGATTCCTTAAATGCATTAGCAAAATAGGGAATTGCAAATTTTACGATTCCTTAGTTTGCTATGGCATTTTGAGATGGTACATCCCAAAAGGCTTCTTTCCGTTAGCAAAAGAGCCGATTCTGCGATTCGGCCCGTTTGCGAACAGAAAAAAATCTTCATATATCTGGCCCAAAGTGTGCTCGGACAGGAAAAATGTGTGTCAGAAATCTCCATCGCATCTGGCGGGCCTTCCTACGCTCCACGGATGCTGGCTGCCATTGTCGTAGGCTTCAGACTACACGGCAAACAAAGGCTCTTCCATCAGAAACCTAGTGATTGCTCCACCTCCAAATGAGGTGGGTAAACAATGGCATTTCCAGCATGGGAGCATTGGTGATTTATAGCTCGGCTCCGGCACTGTCAAACTATACATAAGATCCTATGTCTGAAAGTAGAATTCAGCTATATCCTACTTTTTCTCTCCCCTTTTCCCTCACTTGTCATTGGAAAAGTGGAAGTCAGGCTTTCTTAGGGTGAAACGGGCGCTGACAATCGAAAACATCCCTGCACCATTTAATAGCCATCTCACATCCCTCTGGATCTTAGAACAATTCTCTCTAGTGGAATGGTGTGTGATGTCTAGCATGTGTTTTTACTGGAATGGTTCTCTTCACAAAATACTTTACTTATACATAGCTTAGTATACTTCCACATCTGTTTGAGAGTTCTGCAGAACAACACACATGCAAAGTTAGAACAGTTTCAAACTTTTCTCCAGTGTTACTCCTACTTCGAGGAGTCATACTTTTCTGGTGCAAATCCCTGTCTATCAATGTTAGTAGATAGGGGTTTTGTGTTAAAACTCTTGGGTGATTGCATGGAAGCCCCCATGTATCACTCATGGTATGCTTCCTTTACACAAAGTCGTGCATTAACTGAACAGCGCTATTTTGAGTTACTTTAGAGTTAAAAGAAAATACATTTTGAGCTGGACAGTAAATCCTAATATAACACTTAGCACCAGTTTGAGTCACATTTGTGATACAAATTCAGCCCAAGTGGTAGCAAATCTGGGCCCTAAATTGGCTGAACACATCTAGCTTTGCTAGATGGGGAACTTGCTGTCTAATGAATAAGGTGCCTTACTGCAACAAATTACTACAGTTATAAATAAACTATCCAATGCTGTTTCATAAGGCCCTAACTGGATGTGTTTTATTAATTATGTAGGAACATAGCTTATATGTTGTACCCCAAACTCACTGTTGTGGAACATTAAAACATATGTGCACCGAGAAGTCTAAAAGAAACATACTTAACCCTTTGAGAATTCTTCTTTTACAAATGGATTCTGGTTTCTTTTTCCTCTTCAGAAAAAGGAAGATGCTGGAGAACGCTGAGACCCGTGGAAAAAGGCTGGAGGAATCTAGATTGTTGCAGAAGTTCCTGAGGCATTCATATGAGGTGATTTTCCCCACACATCTCACTTTAAATGCACATCTCTCTGCAGGGGGGCTGAAGTATATTTAAGCCATGTGCCTTTCAGAAGCTGGCAACTCAATCTCTTTGGGAAAACTGCTGCCAACCCAAAGATACCATTGGGTGAATACCTGTCATTATACCTGCCCATAAAAATAAGTGGGTGGCTAAGCAAAAGTGCATGGTTGGATAGAAGCTTGAGTTTGATGAGGCATATGGATTATAGGCTCATTCAACTATTTGATAACATGTAAAAAAAATAAGAGCATATTCACAAACTGCATTTTGTAGTATGTTTTTATTACCTTAGTAGTACTATTGTAGTAAGGCTCCTACACTGTCAAACTATAAATAGGATTCCATGCCTGAAAGTGGAATTCATTTATATCCTATTATTTGTAATATTATATATATTACGAAATATGATGTATGTGTTACTTTTTCATCTAGGGTAAATTTATACATACTTAACAGCAGCTGGGCTGTAGAATAAATCAATTTAGCAATGTGATTGTGCAGAAACCATTGTCTTTAATGCCACTTTATTCTGAAATCCTCAAATGTTTTTATTACCTTAGTAGTACTATTGGAATATGACTCCTACACTATCAAACTATTAATAAGATCCTATGATTAAAAGTAGTATTCAGTTATATCTCACTATTGTATAATAATAATCCTAAAGTACTACAAAATGATATTCACAAACCTACAAGTGTAAATCTTCACCTCCACCTCTTCTGCCTTTTCTGTCAGGAGATCCAAACACATGTAAGCTTATTACTTAGGGGCTGATTATGATGAGTGTCAGAAAGCCTGCGACTCATCGTCGATTTCACTTCCGACTGCCTAATTACAATCTAGGCGGTCGGAATTGAAACCGGCCCGTAATCCCAATAGACGGCGCTCCCGTCGTTGGGATTACAATGCTTGGTTTCCGACAAACTTTCCAAGCCAAGCTTTCCGACATGGAAAGCCTATCGGAAAGCAAGTTTTGGGGCCCCTAGCAAGGCCCCCTTCTCCTTGCGGCCTCTGGTTGTGGACTGACGTGGTACCTATGGTGCCCCCCTGTTGATTCCTGCACCATGTATCAGACACCTTGATGTGCCTGCCACATGGTGCAGGGATGAACATAATCTCCCATTTCTTTATGGGTATGGTAGCTTGTGCTACGGATAATTTATGGCCGTAGCACAAGCTCCACTTTGAGAGATGGGAGTATCCGAACACATCCTCCTAAATGGGAGGGCTTTAGGAAGGAGTAAAGAGGGGGTTCAATGAGGGCTATGGAGGGGTTTATAGAAGGCCATGCACCCTGCATTAAGAGTAGCCCATTGCTATTCATAAACTTCACTGTTAAAGTTACTTCAGTCAAAAAGGGATCCAAAATACTAGCTATAGCTCAGAGCTGAAGGAAGTATTGCACCACACTTGGCCAACTGCTGGTCCAGCAACACCGTCCCGTACAAAGTAATGGCAGTAGGGACTTAAAATTAAACCCTTTGGTGAAGCAATGTTAAATTACAGGAATTTTTAAAAAAATACTTACAATATAAATACATTTAATTTAATGTTAATGTATTATTAATGTATTATTCATTATAACATATTTACACAACCCTTTATGAAGTTATGAATGAATGTAGCATCAACATTAATTAAAATATAATTACATTACTCTCAGTTCTATACATGTTCAATAATCGTTAATGCATAACAATGATTTACATGTCTTTACTTTAATCAGAATTTTTTTAATTTAAGCTTTAGAAAAACTGTTTTTATTCATCTTAAGTTAATAGTGCTGTAGCAGTTTTATTTTCTTTAAATATAAATAAATAATTTACAGTAATAATTAACATAAACCTATTTAAACTATTTATTATGAGATAAATAAAAAAGTTTATTTTCCGTATACTCTAACATAGGTAGACTTCTAAGTCAAGGGAACATTTAAAAAGTTTATTTAACTTTATAATAAATGATTAAAAATGTTATTGTAGGGTATTGCAGTTTCTGTGGATGGCCATGTGTGGTGCTGGACTTAATGCTTACCGATGTTTCTTTCTAGCCATTAGTAAATTACACTCTTAAATTCAGCTCCATCTCCCTTTTTCAGGGGTTGGCGACATATATGTTTACAATTTAAAGTAACCTTATCCTCAGATTTTGTAAATAGCCAAAATTTGTAAAACTACTCCAAAGTGAAATATCATCTTAAAGAACCTGCCAGTCAGCAATTAGCCATTTAATAGCCCCCTTAATGAGTTGTGAACTTGCTCCTAGAGTTCAGAGAAAGGCCTTGGGTGAGTGTGTGAGGGTGGGGGAATGTTGTGCCCTTGACAGGATGACCTGTGGGAAGGGTCCATAAACTTGATTATGTTTGAGAAGAATATTGTAATATTGTATCCAAAATATCGACTGCCAAAACAGTGTAAAATGTGAGTATTTATAGCTAAGTGTAGACTCAGATATGGAAAAGGATCTTTCTAAATGTTTCTTTTCCCTAATATTTAGTAAAATCTGACATCATCATCAATATGGATAAACTAATAAAATAGTTGTTTAATTTTCTTTCTATCCAGTTGCATTCCTGCAATACAGTATTTGTATTTAATATCACATCCCAAATTTTTCCTACATAACAGCCAGCCTTGCAGCAGTGAAAATAGTTTGGAACCTTGCCACTGTAATGCCATGTGTAACAATAACATTTTACATGTCCTACTTTTAAATACCATTCACCCTGCTTTAAGGGCAAACTTTGCTCACTTTGGGATAATTCATACATATTCAAAAAGAAGCCTTTCAAAGGGCTTATTTTGACAGGCCTTATTTGCAGTTTCCAGGCTACAGAGTGTCGGCCTGCAGTCATGTTTACATTGTCACAGTAGTGGATGGTTCATTGCTGCCTAGGTCACAGTGGGTCCAGCATCAGTAGAGTCTTCCAGCACTTGTACAGATCTCCCATTCTGTTCATTTGGATCTACACTGTTGAACTGACCCTTCCAACTTTTAGATGGTTCATCCATTCAGCCAGTAGAATCAGGCTACTGTGGTCATTGACATCTGGAGTGCCAACCTGAGTGATAGGATGGCGTGGGCACCTTTGGTCTACCTCGGAGTAGTGTCTGCACATAAAAGTCCTCAACCTGCCGGTGGTCCATCTACCAATGAACAGATTTCTCCCTTCTATCTCCAACTGTCAGATTTTGCCAGACAACACCACCACCATCAGTTATCTCCAGGGTGGTGGTGGGAGGGCCGGGGGGTCGTGGATTGCATTTTGGGAGGCATTTTGCCATTGGTAGTGGGCGAAGTTACAGGAAATCTCCTGGTGGTGGCTCATTTCGCAGATTCCCTCTACGAGAATTTGCAGGTATTTGCAGAGAAGTTATAATGACGATCCATTCTACTACCTAGAACGTGGTGAGAATGCACAAGGTAAAACTAAATACTTAAAGGAACGGGAAATGGGACTGAGAGATAGAGAAAGACAGCCAAAATGTCAGTCTTTTTACATACAACTCTCTCAGGTTTTATTAAGGTGTTCTGCAATAATGATATTGGTATGTAAGGTTCGATTTCCAGCTTCGGAATGGTGGACCTAAACAAAGATGGAAAATGGTGGTAAGTCTAAAGTCAGACAACAAGCCAGGAAACTACTGCACATCAAAGGAAACCAGGAAAAGTCATAGCAATACGACAAAGCCAAACAGGAGCCATAATTTAAAGTCAGTCAAATAGACAGATGCAATGGAGAGAACCACAACGGGGAAAAAATAACTAAGCTGAGGGATGGGAAAACAGGAAACAATCTGATGAATCAAGAGAAATGCCAGTGCCCCGTGAAAAGTTGCCTGGCAGCTTCCATTCTCCTTGAGGTGGTTTAAATAGTGCTGTTGCCTATCATGACCCGGAAGTCCTACCCCTTAACCATGGCTGACATGCCACTCAGAGCGCCACAGCCATTATAGCCCAGTCCACCGCAGTCTCATAGGAAAATGCTTCACTGGTTTTGTTAAAGCAATCCCGGGATTATAAGCCCGTTATCGATTTCCTACACCCTTAGTTTGAGGGCAGATACTCTCAGTTGTGTCATCACAAGTTAGAGTTGAATCCCTATATCATGCATGTGATATTCCCCAGATTGGAGCTTCCATTCATGGACTTCTTTGCCACTACCCAGAACAGGAAATGAATGGTTCTCTTCCAGGGGATCCTCATCAATAGTCATAAGCACTGAGTATTCCCGCCCATGTGCGGGGACCCCGGAAAAAATAAACATTATATATGAAAAACATATATATATATATATATATATATATATATATATATATATATATATATATCACGATCACGTTTCGTGTTCTCGCACACTTCTTCATGGACACTGGACACGTAGTAGAATCACGGCGATTTCAAGGCACAACTTGCCTGAGCTGCGCTGAGAGCCCCGGTGCCGCCAGCACTCCAGCGACGACGCCACATGACGCCGCCGTTTTGGGAGACAGGAGCCGGTTGTTGCCAGATGAGGAAAAGCATAATTGACTGGAGCCCGGCCTCACGACCCACTGTGGCTTTATTTTTAGAAACTGCGGGTAAAATCATGGCTCTCACTGAAGGAAGAGAGTGCACTACAATGACCATCAGGCTTCGCTGAGGCCACACCCACTGGGGCGGTGGTTCATATATATCAAGTTGTGCCTTGAAATCGCCGTGATTCTACTACGTGTCCAGTGTCCATGAAGAAGTGTGCGAGAACACGAAACGCGTCGACTTGCTGGACTCCTATGGTGAAAGCCTAGCTGATGGTCTCTGATGCTTCTTGCAATAAATATTGTGGCCAATACCTATCTGTTTCTGTGGCTCTCTGCATACACAGGCAACTCTTTTGGGATAACTTGCGGCTTGCCTGAGCCGCGCTGAGAGCCCCGGTGCCGCCAGCACTCCAGCGACGACGACACATGACGCCGCCGTTTTGGGAGACAGGGGCCGGTTGTTGCCAGATGAGGAAAAGCATAATTGATTGGAGCCCGGCCTCACGACCCACTGTGGCTTTATTTTTAGAAACTGCGGGTAAAATCATGGCTCTCACTGAAGGAAGAGAGTGCACTACAATGACCATCAGGCTTCGCTGAGGCCACACCCACTGGGGCGGTGGTTCATATATACCAAGTTGTGCCTTGAAATCGCCGTGATTCTACTACGTGTCCAGTGTCCATGAAGAAGTGTGCGAGACCACGAAACGCGTCGACTTGCTGGACTCCTATGGTGAAAGCCTAGCTGATGGTCTCTGATGCTTCTTGCAATAAATATTGTGGCCAATACCTACCTGTTTCTGTGGCTCTCTGCATACACAAGCAACTCTTTTGGGATTACTTGCGGCTTGCCTGAGCCGCGCTGAGAGCCCCGGTGCCGCCAGCACTCCAGCGACGACGCCACATGACGCCGCCATTTTGGGAGACAGGAGCCGGTTGTTGCCAGATGAGGAAAAGCATAATTGACTGGATCCCGGCCTCATGACCCACTGTGGCTTTATTTTTAGAAACTGCGGGTAAAATCATGGCTCTCACTGAAGGAAGAGAGTGCACTACAATGACCATCCGGCTTCGCTGAGGCCACACCCACTGGGGCGGTGGTTCATATATACCAAGTTGTGCCTTGAAATCGCCGTGATTCTACTACGTGTCCAGTGTCCATGAAGAAGTGTGCGAGAACACAAAACGCGTCGACTTGCTGGACTCCTATGGTGAAAGCCTAGCTGATGGTCTCTGATGCTTCTTGCAATAAATATTGTGGCCAATACCTACCTGTTTCTGTGGCTCTCTGCATACACAGGCAACTCTTTTGGGATTACTTGCGGCTTGCCTGAGCCGCGCTGAGAGCCCCGGTGCCGCCAGCACTCCAGCGACGATGCCACATGACGCCACCGTTTTGGGAGATAGGAGCCGGTTGTTGCCAGATGAGGAAAAGCATAATTGACTGGAGCCCGGCCTCACGACCCACTGGGGCTTTATTTTTAGAAACTGCGGGTAAAATCATGGCTCTCACTGAAGGAAGAGAGTGCACTACAATGACCATCAGGCTTCGCTGAGGCCACACCCACTGGGGCGGTGGTTCATATATACCAAGTTGTGCCTTGAAATCGCCGTGATTCTACTACGTGTCCAGTGTCCATGAAGAAGTGTGCGAGAACACGAAACGCGTCGACTTGCTGGACTCCTATGGTGAAAGCCAAGCTGATGGTCTCTGATGCTTCTTGCAATAAATATTGTGGCCAATACCTACCTGTTTCTGTGGCTCTCTGCATACACAGGCAACTCTTTTGGGATATATATCATGTGATCAAGGCTTTGTGCCGAAACGTTATGGCGACAGCTGAATAAAATCTAACCAGCATCTGAAACTCTGGTCCGTGTCTGTGTCCACAGCGTGATCGTAGTGAGAGCGATTGCGGGAGGAGATGGAGGTTGGTCGATATATATAAATATATATATATATATATATATATATATATATATATATATATATATATATATATATATATACACACATATCTCATTTTTCCTCATAGCAATGCAGCCCCCATCTAGGAGGCTAACCAATGTCATAACAGGTCAAGTCAAGTCAAGTCATAGAATTTATATAGCGCACTACATACCCGGAGGGTTTCAAGGCGCTTGGGAAGGGGAGGAGGATTACTTGTCAAATATCCACGTTTTAAGTAGCTTTCTGAATGCTAGGTGGTTTTGGGTAAGGCGAAGGTAAGCGGGGAGTGAGTTCCATGTTTTAGCGGCCAGGTATGAAAAGGATCTGCCTCCCATGGTGGTCTTATTGATGCGGGGTACAGAGGCGAGGGCTTTGCTGGAAGAACGTAGTTGGCGGGAGGGGGTGTAGAAGGACAATCGAGAGTTGAGGCATTCTGGACCGATGTCGTAGAGTGATTTGTGTGCGTGTGTAAGCAGTCGGAAAGTGATCCTCTTATTGACGGGTAGCCAGTGGAGGTCTTTAAGGTGACCAGAGATGTGTGCGTTGCGTGGGATGTCTAATATGAGTCTGGCTGAGGCGTTTTGGATTCGTTGGAGTTTCTTCTGGAGTTTTGCGGTAGTACCTGCGTAGAGGGTGTTTCCGTAGTCCAGTCGGCTCGTGACCAGAGCGTGGGTGACTGTTTTCCTTGTTTCGGAGGGGATCCAGCGAAATGTTTTTCTGAGCATGCGAAGAATGTTGAAGCAGGAAGAGGGTACGGCGCTGGCTTGTCTGTTCATTGAGAGTGAAGAATCCAGGATGACGCCTAGGTTCCGTGCGTGGTCTGTCGGGATGGGTGCTTTTCCGAGGGCTTCCGGCCACCAGGAGTCGTCCCATGCAGAGGGGGATGTACCTAAGATGAGGACTTCTGTTTTGTCTGAGTTCAGTTTCAGACGGCTTTGTTTCATCCATTCGGCCACTTCTTTCATTCCTTCGTGTAGGTTGGTTTTGGCGGTGCTGGGGTCATTGGTGAGGGAAAGGATCAGTTGAGTGTCATCCGCGTACGAGATGATGTTGAGGTTGTGTTGGCGTGCGATGGCCGCGAGGGGGCTCATGTATACGTTGAAGAGGGTGGGACTGAGTGAGGATCCTTGTGGTACGCCGCAGATGACTTCCGAGGCCTCGGACTTGAATGGTGGAAGGCGGACTCTCTGGGTTCTTCCGGTGAGGAACGAGGTGATCCATTCGAGTGCTTTTCCTTGTATTCCGATGTTATTGAGGCGTTGTAAAAGGGTGCTGTGGCAGACTGTGTCGAATGCTGCAGAGAGGTCGAGGAGGATGAGGGCGACTGTGTCTCCATTGTCCAGTAGAGTTCGAATGTCGTCTGTTGCTGCGATGAGGGCGGTCTCAGTGCTGTGTTTAGCTCGGAAGCCAGATTGTGAGGGGTCGAGGGATTTGTTGGCTTCGAGGAAGGCGGCGAGCTGGTTATTGACAGCTTTCTTGATGACTTTGGCCGGGAATGGAAGAAGCGAGATGGGACGGTAATTTTTGAGTTCGGTGGGGTCCGCTGTGGGTTTTTTCAGAAGGGCGGAGAGTTCAGCGTGTTTCCAGTCCTCCGGGAAGGTGGCGGAGTTGAAGGAACAGTTGATGACGTCTCGGAGGTGCGGTGCTATGACGGAGTCTGCTTTGTTGATGATGTGGTGAGGACATGGGTCTGTGGGGGATCCTGAGTGGATGGAATTCATCAGGCGGATGGTGTCCTCGGTGGAGATTGGGTTCCAGTCGTTAAGGGTGTTCACGGGGGGAAGATGATCAGCAAATGGTAGGGTGGGTTGGTTTCCGGGTTGGTTGTCAAAGCTGTTGTGGATGTCTGCAATCTTGTTGTGGAAAAATGAGGCTAGGGAGTCGCAGAGGGTTTGGGAGGGGGTGATGTCGTTGGAGTTGGCCGAGGGATTGGAAAATTCCTTGACGATGTTGAAAAGTTCCTTGCTGTTGTGAGCGTTGTTGTCAAGTCGATCCTTGAATGCTTTTTTCTTGGCTTTTCGGATTAGTTGGTGGTGAGTGCGGGTGGCGTTTTTGAAGGCGTCCTTGGTGCTGGTGGTTGGGTCTTTTTTCCAGGCCTTTTCAAGGGAGCGGCAGACTTTCTTGGACTTCTTGAGATCATCGTTGAACCATGAGGCCTTCTTGCTGCCAGGTTTGTTTTGACGTTTTTTCAGTGGTGCTAAGGTATCAGCGGTGTTGGATAACCATAGGGTGAGGTTGGCGGCGGCTTCGTTAGCGTTAGAAGAGAGGGCTGGGGTGTTTTGAAGGAGCGATGCGGAGATTTGGTCCGTGGTGATTTTGTTCCAGTTCCTTTGTAGGGTAGGTTGGAGGTGGATGCTGGGTTTTGGTTTGTTGTAGGTGAAGTGAACGCAGCTGTGGTCAGTCCAGAGGAGGTCCGTAGTGTGGCTGAAGGAGACATGGTTGCTGGATGTGAAGATGGGGTCGAGTGTGTGACCTGCGATGTGGGTGGGGGAAGTGACTAGTTGTTTAAGTCCGAGGTTGGCGAGGTTGTCCACGAGGGTGGCGGTGTTGCGGTCGTTGATCTTTTCGAGGTGAAAGTTGAGGTCTCCCAGAAGGATGTAGTCTTTGGAGGGGAGCGCGTGTGGGGTGATGAAGTCCGTGATGTCTTCACTGAATTTTGCGCGGGGTCCTGGTGGTCTGTAGAGGAGGGTGCCTCTGAGTGTGGTTTTGGGGTCGATGTGGATCTGGAAGTGAAGGTGTTCGGAGTTGGCGAGGTTGGTGTCAGAGCTGGTTGAGATGCGGATTGATTTCTTATGGACGATAGCGATTCCTCCTCCTGTGTGGCTGGTGCGGTCTTTGCGAGTGATCTTATAGTCTTCAGGGATGGCAATGGTGATGTCTGGTGCGGAGGAAGCATTCATCCATGTTTCCGTAAGGAAGGCGATGTCGGGAGAAATGGTGTCTAGTAGATTCCATAGGTCAATGGCGTGCCTGTGGACTGATCGGGTGTTGAGAAGGATGCATTGTAGGTGGTTGGGGTTGGGAATCTGTGGTGTGGTCGTAGCGGGGATGTTGTCGGTGCCGCTAAATTTGCAGGAGAAGCAGGAGAAAGGTCCATGGGTTTGTCCAGGGGCGGCTTGGACGCAGTTGGGAGCGCGACCGGGGTTAAGGGCTAGGAGGGTTGCGGCATCGTAGGTAATGCGGGGGGGCTGGGCAAAGCGTGGGCCAGGGGGTATGGCGCTGGGCGTGGTCCAGGCGCGGACGGGCGTAGACGGGCTTACCTTTGGCGCACCTTCGGCGTGTACGTAGCGCGTGGACGCTGCGCGTTGGGACATCTGACATAAATGGAGAGTGGAGGGGGTGGAGGGTGGGCGGGTCAGCTGGGAGGCGGTAGCGGGGAGGCGGGGCAGGGGAAAGCACAACAACAAAATGGTGGGAGGGGTAGGAATCGAAACCAACACAGTGCAATGCCAGCTATGAAGGAATGCACTGAAAGCAGGTAAAGCGCTAAGGACTTAATACTGTTAGGAATATGTAAAAAGCGCTACCAAATGCAGTTATGTTCAAGCGCTGCACAAATGAGCCAGGCACTAGCGCTATGAAAATACACACGAAGGCTGATTGCTACTTAAGCGAGACAGTTAGCAAGGCACAGAGCACAAGCGCTATGAAAATGCACACGAAGGCTGATTGCTATTATAAGCGCCACTACAATTATCAAGGCACAGAGCCAAGAGCTACGATACCACACACGAGGGCTGCTTGAAAACGCTTCAGCTGTGGGCACTGGAAAAAGGATTGCAAGCAGGAGCCAGGCAGCGTGGGGGAGCAACCGTTCGGGACGAGGTCCAGGCGGTAACCAATAAATTGCTCTTGCAAACACATAGTATCTGCATAAAACACAAGAGGGCAAGTAGCACTTGAACTCTGTTTTTAATGAGTAAACCTCATGAAAACACTGCAAAGAAAAAGCAGACATTGTTAGCCTACAGGCTGCATTGTAAACCAACAGCATAGAAAATTCAAGCATTTTCACACAAAAACTGGCACCGTGCCTTTAAGGCAGCCATGACCCCTAGCTTTACATCATGCCTCAGGGGTGACAGTTAGGTCAGTTGTTCTTTACGGCTCCTTCAGTCAGGACCCTGGATTCACAGCCCTTCCTTTTTTTTACTTTCTGTCAAAAATTATCTGATTTTTTTGAGGATGTCTTTTAGCCTTAGAGTGAGAGTGAAGCCTTTTTGGAATTCCAGAAAAGGTTTATTTCTGTCTGAAATGCCTACCTTTCTTGATCCTTGCCCTGCCTGTGGCAAAAAGAAGGCTAGATCAGACACACACCCTGTGTGTATTCTCTGCCTCCCTGATTCTCACTCTTCTGCCACCTGTCATCACTGCAAGAAGTTGTCGAGAAGGACCATCAAAGACAGGGAGCGAATTCGACTTTATGGCCTCTCTGAAAGAGGTAGCTCTCCAGTGAGACAACAGAAAAAGAGAACTCGGACTACGTCGAGATGCAAGGCCCAGACCTGTTCTCCTTCGGCGTTGGGATCGACATCGAAGCAAACTGATGGCGAAGCAGTCTTCTTCAAAGATTACGTGGTGCAGGAGCATCACTCTTCTAAGAAATCGAGATCAACGCTCTCAACGTCGACAAAGGTAAACGGCCCTCTGTTGTTGTCAACCAGGCAACGCTCAATGGCAAGGAGCAAATCTCAGTTGACGCTGGCTAGGTGATCGACGTTGAGGCAAGTCACTCCATCATCCCCACATCAACGGCTATCGACATAGAGACAGAGTTCTCCATCAAGGTCAGTGCAAAGATCTTCGACGTCGAGTCGCAAGACTCCGTCGCCGACATCGAGGCAGAAGTCTCCGTCGAGGTCAGTACAAAGATCTTCGACATTAAGGCGCAAGACTCCGTCCCCGATAACGAGGCAGAAGTCTCCATCGACGGCAGCACACTGCAGGTCAACGTCGAGACACAGGTCTTCGGAGTAGAGGTGGTTGACATCGAAGCAAGGTACTCTGTCGGCAACAAGTAGGCACTTGACATCGAGGGACCAGTCGACTGCAAGAGTGAGTCCTCCTTTGAAGTGGAGAAGGTTGGCTTCGAGGTAGGTGTCACCATCGCCGAGATGACAGTCGACGTCGAGAAGGCAGTCTGTTCAGAGGAGACGTTCCAGATCGACGTCGAGGCACCAGTCCGAAGAGGCCTCACGTCCGATAAGCCTGTCTACTTCGCCATCACCAATGTCGAGAACAAGTTCTCACAGCTCTCACAGAGGTTCAACGTCCAGATCTCCGGAGATCGTGATCTCGCCGTCCAGGGGACATCAAGATTCAGCGGACAGGCCTGCACAGATAGAAAGAAATAACTCTCCTACTCCTCCACATTTCCTGAGAGGCAAGAAGGGCAAAGATCTTATTCCATCCATCTATCACCAAGATGGAACCGACCCTTGCATCACTGGGCCACAGCTCCGCTACATGCGCACAGCATTACTCGAGCCTCCTCCACATGTCTCCGTTGGCTCGGCTGGTACAGGCTGTGGATAGAGATCGTACTCCATCAAGAGGCAGGAATTGCAGTCGCACTCCTGCGCACTCTCACAGGAGGAGATCTAGATCCAGAAGCAGGGGGAGAGGGCACAGATCTACAACGCCTTCCCCCTCTTCCACACATACGTCACACAGATACTATTCGCCTACTCTTACTGACAGCCCACCGGTGGATGACATTGGCACTTTCCAGGACGTGCTTTGCAGAGGGGCGTTGAAGCTAAACATCCCTATGCCGACTCAGCAGAGTTTGTCTTCTGTTATCTTTGAGACTTTACACCAGAAGGCAGCATCTAGACCACTGCTACCATTGGTGCCGGGCCTAATAGGACCGGTTATGGGCATTTTCCTTACACAGATGACCCTCAAGACCGCACCGGCTGGGATTCTGAAAAAATATTGTTCAACCGGAAAAGGACCCACTATACTTTAAATCTGACCCTCCCGCCAGATTCTGTTATAATCACTGCAGCAAAAAAGGCTCACGCAGTTGCCTCCTCCTCTACTGTTCCACCAGATAAGGAGAGTAAACCACAAGATTTGTGGGGAAGGAAGGTCTGTGGTACATCAGCCTCTATGATCAAGGTATCGAGTGCATCAGCTCTGTTGAGTCGATATGACAGGCATTTGAGGGACTCTCTTCAAAGATTTACGGAAAAGCTGCCCAAAGAAGACCGCAAGGATTTTGAAGAGATCATGCAAGAAGGCAGCTTAGTGGCGAACCAAGTTATCAGCACCGCAGCTGATGGAGCTACTCTTTCGGTTCATGCCTATGCGCATGGGATATGCACTAGAAGAACCTCTTGGCAACGACTCACAGCGCTAAAACCAGAAGCACAGTCTCTGAGCCTCAATCCTCCCTTCTCCGGCTCATCTTTATTCGGTGCACACACAGATGAGGAAATGTCCCGGATGAAGACGGAGCTAGAGACACTAAAGGCCGTGGGTCTAGAGAAGAAGAAAGAGTTCCGGAGACGATTCAGGCCTTACAATTGGCAATCCTCCCAACAGAGGGTTCAGGCCCCTCATTGGCAGAAAAACCAGGATCAGCAGGGACAACAAAGGTCTCAATACCAAGGCCAGCGTTCCTCCAGAGGAAGAGGAAACCAGCGTCAGTTTAACACCTCCGCCAAGACGCAGACCTAACAATGAGTGCCCACTTTCCCCATCGTCGTTCACAACTCCGGTGGGGGGAAGTATTGAAAATCATCTTGAAGAGTGGCGAGCTATCACAAACGACCAGTGGGTGTTAGCTACACTGCAGAATGGGTACTCTCTACGTTTTCGACGCCATCCCCCCTCAGTCCCTTCGGTTCCAACATCATGCCATCAGATGAAGATATTTCAGAGCGAACTTGCCATCTTTCTGATATTTCTTGGTAAAGAAGAAGGGTCGAAAAGCAGAACACAGACACATGCTGGATTTGTGAATGCTCAACAAGTCAATCAGAAAGGAGAAGTTTTGAATGTCGGCTCTCCATCATATATATCTACATCTCAGGCAGGGAGATTGGATGTGTTCACTGGATCTACAAGATGCCTACTTTCACGCTCCGGTCAGACAACATCACAGACAATATCTCAGATTCCTGGTGGGATCTTCACACTTGAACAATCAAGTGGGGAATGGATCACTTATCCTGCATAACCTGGGTTAGCAATTCATCGTGTTCTGTGTCCCCATTAAAAACCCTCATTCACGTGTATAGGATGGAATCTGGCGGTATATCTTGGTTCGCCGCCTTTTAAACACGTGACAGCATCATCATGGGGTTAGTGCTCATGCTTCCTCCACCTGGAGGTGTGCCCCTGGTTAGTGCAGTAGTGATCAGTGATATAGGGGTCATAAATGGTTTAAAAAATACTCGTACAGCCAGTAGTCAGTTTAATGGGTCTGGATTCGAGATATTGGTTAAAAGTAGAGTGCAGTGCGTACTAAGATTTGATTATGGGTCTCCCGCACTTTAAGAGTCCTTAAAAAATGGTTGACATGTTTCAGCCCTTGTTATGCCTATGTAGGTCGAGTGGGCTTTCTTCAGGACCAGGGTGAAAGGTGTTGTGAGACAGTGGGTGTCTCCTAGTGAAATGACCATAGAAAATAAAGTTATTCTCAAGGTAGTGTGGGAAAAAGATATACTAATCTGTTTCCATTAAGGTCCAAAGGTACCTGTGAACAAAAGAAGAGGTGGGGAAGGGGGACACAAATATATACAAAGAAGTTAGTTAACCTCTAAATGGAGCTTTCTGTAAGTGAAATACTTAGAGAATAGCAACTGGAAAATGGCAATACTTAATCACGGGACCACTAGTTTTATTTATTGGCAAAATATCTCTACCAGTTCTTAAAATGAAGATGGATTTCGAAAACTGTTGCATGTAAAGAATTGGATTGTGTTAGGCAAAATATCTCTGCTTATTCTGCATTCAAGAGGTAACGGCGACTCATTTTATACAGTAAGCCCCCTTTCTTTGCGTGTTACTAAATAGGCAAAGAATGAGTGCAGTATTTTCCCGCAATTAAAAGTAGTAAGGGGAAATCGCTATTACACACGTACTGTCATGTCGGGATATGTGGACTTATTGGGCTCTTTCCGTGTAAGTTTCCCGTATTTAAAAATCAAGAGGTGCTAGGGTCGTACTGTCTAAAATAGCGATTCATTCGGGTTATGTTCGCGAGTACTCGCACTAGTAGTCATTAATGCTGGTAACGCGGTAGTATTGGGAGCAGCGCGTTATCGAAAATAGAGGACTTAGTACGCACATTTATTCATCATGATCCACGTGTATTCATACCTGGCATGCGTCTTAGTTGATAATCTAGGCGCGGTGTTACATTTTCAGTAATCGACATAGTGCCCATTTCAAGAACCTCTCACATACCTTTAAAGTTTCTCATTGGAACTTCAACGGGCAGCCAGTGAGTCTGTATCTGCCTACTAGATAAAAGACACGGCTCCAGTTAGGCATATACATTTATACGTTACGGTTTTAGTCGGCTCTGCTCCATGTTGTGGCTTCTACCTTCGGCTTCGCATCAAAACGACTTGTGCTGACTCTTCCGTTCTGGGCCCGGATATTGCAATCTCTTTCCGGGTTGGTGTTATGTATGTTAGTCGTGCAGCGAAAGTGGAGAAAGACTAAGAAGGGAGACAAGTAGTCTGTCTTCTAAATACACTTAATCGGATCTGTTGCAAATTAAATCGTGATAAATTAAAGTTTATATTCGCAAAGTTCAGTTGGGAGGTTGGAGTTACTGGATGAATGTGTCTTTCTGAAGAATACATACATTCTAGTGAAACACATTTCAAATGAAGCTTAATGGTGAAGGTAGAGGGCTGTCAGATTCATGCAGATTTGGTCTTACTCTGTCTATCTATCAGGATAATGGATCTCATTATTATCAGTGGTACCCCATGTGATGATTATATGAATTCAAGCGGGGTACTAATTCACGATGTTTTCTGAAAGTCAAAAGAATACGGCCCTTATTTGAGTCGATGGGAACTCTTAATGATAAGGTGTGTCATCCCTTAATCACTCAATAGTTCAGGCTCAGCCATGGGATGTGATCATTTAATCCCAAAGTGTCAATTTTTAGTCAGTGTACCCATATGGCCGGGATGCCCGCCACCCCCTCCCAACACGTTTCCCCAAGAATGGGAAGTCGGACAATAGTTGAACTTTTGGAAGGCGGGAGGGAGTCACCCTCCCGGCCGTATTTATTAAAATATGAAACAAAATTTAAAACATTAAATAAAAGTTTCATCATTATGCATAATGTACAATTTGTCATTTATTACATTTCGATGCAGTCATGTACTTTTGGCTAACATCCTGAAAATGCATACACTCTAACTCAAATTGTACATCCTAGCATTAAGGGCCAACGGCAAGGTCTTAACCGGTGTCAGATCCCTACTACCAGACTCCCGCCCTCACGGTGTGAGCGGCGCATGCGCAGAGGACTGTACCCTCATTGCCAACTGTAACTTCCCTTGTCGTGGTGGGGGCCCCCTTTCTACTCGACGCCATCTTAAGGGTCGTCCGAGTTCCCGTATGAGGTCTCTGTAGGAAGGACAGCGTGGACTCTCCCCCATCCCCACACTCTCTATCCGCCGTCGCGGATATCCGGCCCCGGGAAATTAGTAGGAGGGGCATTTAACCGCCTCCCCCCCTGGGAGGGGCCCATGGCCATCTCCCCCTAGGCGCCCCATCCTTAGTGGGTGCCGCCTCCCCGTGGAAGGGGCCAATGGCCGTCTTCCCCCGGGCGCTACCATCCATTGTGGGTGGTGCCCCACTCTAGGGACCTTGAAATTACTGCTCACCGATCATGACCTTACCGCCCGACAAATAAATACGACAGTTGTTTACCTACTAAGGAAAGAAAAACTCGACATCATCCTACTGTGCCATCAATTGCTCTTTCCTGCAAGAAGACATCTCTGCAAAAGGTCAATCTTTATTCTCAACATTCCTTCATTCTTTCTACCAAGGAAAAAAGGCCTATACTTCCATCTCTCTGCAAGACTTTATTTCTCCAAACATTTGCCATAAGGGGCTGGTGGGTGGGTCAAAATTGCTGCTTGTTCCGTCGAGGGCTCACGGGCAACGAGTGGTGCAGCCTTCCGATCCGAGGAACAAGAGGACGCTCCTCTGGATTCCCGCTCCTTTATTCTTCTGCGGGAGGGCGTGTACCCGTCCCCGGTACGCCTACGGGGCGTGGTCGTCTTCCGTTGAGGTGTCTAGGACAACCCCTCTTGGGCGGGGGAAGGCGCGCCCCGGCTACGCCGCTTCGGGCATACCAGCCGGGCTACGCCCACCCCGCCCAAAATGGTTTCCCGGGAGGTTTGGGGCACCCATCCATACGTTCGGGGGGACCGAGTGGTCGCCCCTTTCCATATGGCCAGGATGCCTGCCACCCCCTCCCAACACGTTTCCCCAAGAATGGGAAGTCGGACAATAGTTGAACTTTTGGAAGGCAGGAGGGAGTCACCCTCCCGGCCGTATTTATTAAAATATGAAACAAAATATAAAACATTAAATAAAAGTTTCATCATTATGCATAATGTACAATTTGTCATTTATTACATTTCGATGCAGTCATGTACTTTTGGCTAACATCCTGAAAATGCATACACTCTAACTCAAATTGTACGTCCTAGCATTAAGGGCCAACGGCAAGGTCTTAACCGGTGTCAGATCCCTACTACCAGACTCCCGCCCTCACGGTGTGAGCGGCGCATGCGCAGAGGACTGTACCCTCATTGCCAACTGTAACTTCCCTTGTCGTGGTGGGGGCCCCCTTTCTACTCGACGCCATCTTAAGGGTCGTCCGAGTTCCCGTATGAGGTCTCTGTAGGAAGGACAGCGTGGACTCTCCCCCCATCCCCACACTCTCTATCCGCCGTCGCGGATATCCGGCCCCGGGAAATTAGTAGGAGGGGCATTTAACCGCCTCCTCCCCTGGGAGGGGCCCATGGCCATCTCCCCCTAGGCGCCCCATCCTTAGTGGGTGCCGCCTCCCCGTGGAAGGGGCCAATGGCCGTCTTCCCCCGGGCGCTCCCATCCATTGTGGGTGGCGCCCCACTCTAGGGACCTTGAAATTACTGCTCACCGATCATGACCTTACCGCCACAGACCGGATAGTTGACCGACTATCCGGTCCCCCCAAATCCTCCTAAAGGTCATGCTTCCTCAAACCCCTTAGCCATGCTACGAAGTCTCCTCTGAGTAAGTCATTCCCCTCCCTGGACAGTTGAACCCCATCGTTCAGATACATTTGATCACCCCGAATACACCCATGAGGAATGTTATGCAACTGCGCAGAACGGAACAATCTACCTATTTTATTATTGACCCGTTTAACTGAATGGTTCAGTGCTGACACCGAAAGGCCCCCCTGCCACATCTTCCTAGGAATCATGTGGGACCAGGCAATCGTACACCCCGGGACTCTTTTAGCCAACCAGCTAACCGCTGACAAAATTCGTTCAAGTAACACTCGTCTACCCAGTGTCACCAAGTCGTTGCCTCCCTGGTGTACTATGACTACAGACGGCGGTGACCTATACCGCCCTAGAAGCCCCTCGAAAAATGATTCAAAGTGGTCAAAAACGAGCCCACCCTTCCCATGGAAGGACACTCTGAACCCGTATTCCCCAGGTGCGTGAATCGCGTCACCTTCCTTGAATACGTCGCCGGCGCGCCTCACGTATGAGTGGCCCACGACCCATACCATCCTTTCTCCAGTCGGTGGCCTCTGACCGCTGGTCTCCTGGTGCTGGGTCGACCTCAAATTCCGCCCCGCGTGGCAGGCTCGCGAAACTGTAAAGTAAACAAAGACAGAAAACGTGAGTGCATGTCAATTGATCACTCACAACATGTGCAATCGCACATACCTCTTGAAGCAATTCGAGGACCAACGGCCCAATTGTTTCACTTCCTCAGCACTCTGACCCCTGGCTGTAGCCTCAGTAGCAGCCCCTATCCTAAAGGAGTGGGTCCCAAAATCGCACGGGTCCATGCCCGCGTCAGCGATTGACAGTGCTAGCACCCTCTGAAACTGAAATCTCGTCAGTGGAGTGCCATCCTTGTGTCGGAGCAAGCTCCCCCCCCATGTGGCTGCCCTTAGCGCCAAATAGTCTTCCACACACTTCAACGGGCAGATGGGGGACCCACGCTTGCGCGTACGACCACACTGTTTCCCATAGCCCACTGGTCAGTCTTGGACCTGGGTATCACGATCACCATCGAATCACCCCTTATTTGGATGTGATCCCTGCACAAGCCTCCCTCCATATCTCTCTTGTTCCTTGCGACAAGTTCGCTCACCCTCATAGCCCCATGGAATGCCAATGTGAACGCTGCCCGGAACAGAACTGCTTCAAAATGGGAGGAACACGTCTCATCCAGCTTTGCTAAAAGCAGAGACAGTCTGTCTAAGCCAATCGGGTGCCTCGTATCTTGCTTGCAACCCTCAAGGCGCTGCCAGGCGCGAAGGGCTTTTTTCACCAAAAAGGAACCTGTAGGGTCTTTTATGCCGTGTACCTGGGCCATGAATGAAATGGCCGCCCTATGCCTACTGGCCGTTGCCGCTGATCGGCCCTCTCTGTGCAGCGCTACCAAGTACCCCAGGAAGGATTCCTCCTGACCCCATTTCTGACTCTCTGTGGGACCCAAATATGTGCAATAGGAACGAAACGCTCCTTCATATGCTTTCCTTGTACTGGGGGCTAAACTCGCTGCCACGAGGTCTTGTAATCCGGGGCACCGATTAGCCATATTGTTTCGGGGAATGGTGCTGCCTCTAGGTCCGCTGTGGGTAGATAACCCCTGAATGCCTGCATATGTGAACGAGAGAGTGCATCAGCCGCATGATTCAGTACACCTGGCACATGTTTCGCCCTGAACTGTACATTCAATCTCATGCAAAGCAGCACAATTTCTTTCAACAATCTCAAGATCAATTTGCAGCGTGCTGCCTGTTGGTTAATGCACTCGGCAACAGTCATATTATCAGACCAAAACACCACTGAGCGGTCCCTGAAGTCGTCAGACCATGTCATCAGAGCAACCCAGATGGGGAATAACTCCAGGAAACCAATGTTACTTGTGAGGCCGTTGGAGTGCCACCATGTTGGCCATGTTTGTGCCGACCATCGATTACCTAAGATGGCGCCAAAACCCACGCTCCCTGCTGAGTCGGTCCATAGACCTAGTTCATCTGAGACCTACCATAGCTTGCACGATAGAGCGCGAAAAGGGGCGGGCCATAGGCATCACCCTCAATGCAAAATTAAGCTGACCCACTGTTTGTTGTAACTGGTGCAGGGTCACTTTCTCCCCACTCATACATTGCATCAGGGAAGCCCGAAACTTGACCACTTTGTCCATTGGCAATCGGAAACACCCCTCCACAGAATCGAGTTCAATTCCCAGAAACTCCAGTGAAGTAGATGGTCCAACCGTCTTACCTGGTGCCAATGGGACTCCAAATTCACTCATGAGGATGCAGAAATCATACAGCGCCTGCGTGCAGTTCGTATCACCGGCTGCCCCCAAAAACAGGAAGTCATCCAGATAATGCATAACATGTCTATGCCCTGTAGCCTCGGTGAATGCCCATTCTAAAAAACAGCTAAACATTTCAAAATACGCACAAGAAATGGAGCAACCCATGGGCATGCATTTATCCATGTAATAACTCCCCTGAAATGCAAAACCTAGCAGGCGCTGATCCTGCGGGTGCACCGGAAGCAACCGGAACGCTGATTCGATATCACATTTCGCCATCAGCGCCCCAGGGCCTAGGTGGTTCAACATGGCCAAGGCATCGTCGAACGATGCATATCGTACTGCACAAACTTCTGGGTCAATGGCATCATTCACCGAGGAACCCTTAGGAGCAGAAAGATTATGTATGAGTCTAAACTCCCCTGGGTCCTTCTTCGGGACAACCCCCAACGGGGAACAGATGAACTCAGCCACCGGCGGGCAACGAAAGGGCCCAGCCACTCGCCCTAAACTGACTTCTTTTGCTATTTTCTTTTCTGCCACGCCTGGGTTGTGCTGTACCGATAACTGGTTTCTACAAAAGGAGTTCCCCCGAAAATCCCCCGCCGGGATGTGGAAGCCATGTAAGAATCCCTTCCTCAACACCCCAGCGGATACATGATCAGGGTATTTGTTTAACCAAGGAATCATAACCATGAGATCAACGGGTGTAGGCAATCGGTCACAAAACTCTACCTCACTCCTGTTTAGACCCGCCTTTACCCCCCGTCCCGCCAATTTATGATCTACATGCACTTTCCGGGTGTGAGGAATTCCCACAGCCGGCACACACATGCTTAAACTTGCATGTCCCCTGTGGTCTGTTACAGTTGCCTCTATTGAAGCCCCAACAGACCCCCCCTTTTCCGCCATTCCCCCCAACTCTGGGCTGGTAGCCCCCCCCTGTGCCTGCTCGAAAGGGCACCCCGGGCATTTGGCGGACCACTCCGGACCCGCTCCCGCCTGGCGAGGACGTACCTGTCGCCCCTGGCAGGAGCTGCTTGTGCCATGACACCGAGTCCAAACAATCCCAAGACAAAGAAGCATCAAATTCTTTTGCTTTACGGAATTTCATGTCATAGCCTTTCCATTCTTCCCCCTCATACATTGAATAGAAATCCATAATGCGATTCTGATAGCAAATCAAATCAGTCATAACCTCGGGTTTACGTTCCCCAATCACTGCGGTAAATATAGAGAAGGCCTTAACCCAGTTCGTCACTGTCTCGTCCACCCTGAACTCGGCCATCTTGGCGCGCCAGACACTCGGGTGCCACAAATCTTTCTGTGTTTTAGCATACTCCATCTCGCGATGGTCAGTTAACAATGAAAACATGTTGACATACTTGTCTCCCCATATTAACTCTTTCGTGGCCAAGGGAATGTGCTGTGCAACCTTTTCCCGCCTTGAGGGTATTGAGCCCTCCCCCACCATCGGCAATGCGAGCTTACCCGGATCGGCCGTTCCTGCCGCCGTCTTTTCCTGACCAGCTGCTGGTACTCCAGGTGCCACCTGTGGGGGAACAAGAGGAACACTCGCCTTTGCGACATCTCTCGATTGCCGCAACTGCTTTATTAATACTCTGGCTTCCTCGGCCGGATCTCCCAGGGTCACTGTGCCCCCGACTTTTGTTTTGAGCCATGCCGTCAACTGTGCGGCCAATTCTGGGGGCATTTCATCATCCTCGGTCGAGGCGATCACCACCGGGATAGGCTGGCCTAAATCTGGTTCCTGAACCGGGTTACCAGCTGGTACGAGGGGGACGATGGAGGGTACCTCTGGGACCGGGACCCCCCCCCCCGAGACCGCCCTTTCTTTGACCCGCTTCCCTCTTAACCCGGGGACGACTCCCGGCAAGGCCGGGCCTATTACCTTTTTCGGCTGACCTGGGTCGTTCAATGCGGCCAATTGCTTCTTCACCTCCGCTAGACCTCTCCCGAGCGATTGGACTTGTCCGTGCTTTCGGTCCATACAAGCCATCCGGTTCGACAACAGGCGTAACACCCTCTCCGTCTCGGAACCCTTTCCTGCTTTCTTGTTAGGCATGGTTTCGAGTCTTCCGCCCTTGGTCGATCCACGAGGTCCTGAAATCTGTGAGCCTTCGAAACTGAAAGAGAAAAACAAGATTAACAAGTTCAAAATTGCTGCTTGTTCCGTCGAGGGCTCACGGGCCACGAGTGGTGCAGCCTTCCGATCCGAGGAACAAGAGGACGCTCCTCTGGATTCCCGCTCCTTTATTCTTCTACGGGAGGGCGTGTACCCGTCCCCGGTACGCCTACGGGGCGTGGTCGTCTTCCGTTGAGGTGTCTAGGACAACCCCTCTTGGGCGGGGGAAGGCGTGCCCCGGCTACGCCGCTTCGGGCATACCAGCCGGGCTACGCCCACCCCGCCCAAAATGGTTTCCCGGGAGGTTCGGGGCACCCATCCATACGTTCGGGGGGACCGAGTGGTCGCCCCTTTCCATCTTTGTTCTTTTTCAAACAGGATTCTTTCTGCATGAGGACTTTTTGTTGTGAGGGTTTCAAGTATTATCCATTGTCAATCATCCACCATGTGATTTGTTTCAATGTAGTGGTTGCTCATTTTGGTCGTGTTCCTTCTACATTTTACGTTGCTCCTGTGTTCACATATTCTCTGTTTTATTTTGCGACATGTCATCCCTATGTACCGCATATTGCACGGACATGTGATCATGTAGATCACATGCGTTGTGTTGCAATTTGTGTGGCTTTTTATGGTCCACTCAAAATCAGGTAGGAGTTGGATGGTTTTGGTTGCTTTCGTCAAGTTACACACAGAGCATGAGCCACATGGATAGTGACCCGTGACCCAGATGGTGACCCGGGTCATGGGTCACGGGTCACTATCCATGTGGCTCATGCTCTGTGTGTAACTTGACTCCCTGTTTGGGTCGATGGCATCCTGCATCTTCCTGGTCCCCAATGCCAGGCTGCGAATGCATCTAATGCAGCAGGACCTGGAGGATAAGTGGGATCAGCAGACAGCTTGTTGGGACGACAAAATAAGTCTCTCATACGCATGGTGGATGAAGAAGGAGAATATGCAAGTAGGGATACCTTTTCATCAAGCACCTCCCTCTCAAACACTGATCACGGATGCCTCCCTCCAGGGCTGAGGAGCTCACATGCGTCTCCAGACGCAAGGGCAATGATCATCAAAAGTGCGCTCATATCTCATAAACATGCTGGAGCTGAGAGCAGTACGCCTGGCCCTCAAGGCTTTCCCCCCTTTGATTCAGGCAAGCTCAAGCTCTCTGGCATTGAATGAATGAAGGGATTTTTGTAAAGCGCATGCTACCCTGAGGCCTCGTAGCGCTATGGACGGACAGACTAAGGGAGAGAAGACCGGTTAGAAGGGGTTCATAAAGAGATGAGTTTTCAGGACACAGCGAAAGATCTGGAGGTTGGATTCCCTGCGAAGAGCGGAAGGCAGTGAGTTCCAAAGCATAGAAGCATTCCAGGAAAAGGAGCGGCCACCCCATCTGGATCTGTGGATCTTCCTCGTAGTTGCGAGGAAGGCCTTGCTGGAACGAAGATTCCTAGATGGACGGTGGGCAGTAACGAAGGGATGAGTGATGGCAGGTCCAGTTTTCCAAATAGAACCGTGGGCCAGGCACATGGCCTTGAAGCGAACTCTGGACTGAATCGGCAGCCAGTGAAGCTTCCTTAGAGCAGGTCTTGCCGACTGTCTCCGTGCAATCTCGAGGAGAAGGCGGGCCGCGCAGTTCTGGATTACCTGTAATTTCTGAATGGTGGCCTGCGGGGCGCCCAGATACAATGCGTTCCCGTAATCCAGACGGGACAGGATGATGGCTTGTACCATTATCCTTCGGGCCAGGAAGGCAAGTAAGGGGAGGATCTTCCTTAACATCCTCATCAGGCTGAAGCAGGTAGCAGAGAGCTTAGTGGCTTGATAGTTGAAGCAGGCTCTTAATATGCTGCTTAGGAGCGGGCATTGTGCCAAGACAGGGCGGCCAGGAGAGGGCCGGCAACAACGAGGGAGACTTGCCCAGAAACATTAATTCCGTCTTGTCACCATTCAGCTTAAGGTGGGATAGTGCCATCCACTCGGCTACAGCCTCTAAGCAGATGCCAAGGTCACACGATGACTCTTCGGGTGGTTTAGCGCAATCACCAACTGGGTGTCATCCGCGTAGGTAATAATTTCACTGCCAAATGGTAGCACTATCCCAGCCAATGGCGTCATGTATATATTGATGAGCGTGGGGCTCAGGGAGGAGCCCTGAGGAACCCCACAACTCAAAGGTCAACGATTAGATGTGACCATACCCTCAGAGACCTGGAAGAAACGGTCCTGTAAGAAGGAGTGGAGCCAGGTGATGGCCAGGCCTGTCACTCCGAGATTTTGTAAACGCTCAGCAAGGATGTTGTGGTTCACAGTGTCGAAGGCGGCACTAAGGTCTAGCAAAATAATAGCTGCTGCACCGCTCTGATCTAAGAGTCTCCTGGCTTCTTCTGTGCTGTCTTCGTCTCTAACCTGGGATGGAAACCTGTCTGGGAGTCATGGAGAAGTTTGTTAGACTCAAAATAGTGAACTAATATGGAGTTAATGTGTTTCTCAGCTAGCTTGCTTAGCCAGGGGAGTAGGGAAATGGGACATGTTAGTGGTGTCTAAATTCGTTTTTTTTTTAAAAGAGCTCTGACTTGTGCACATTTCCATGCCAAGGGCACCTTTCCTGAGGAGATGGAGATTTGATAGCATTCAGGATTACCGGACGGATAACATCGGTGACTAAAGTGAGGTGTTGCGATTTAGCAGGGTCCATGGGAGACCCT
This sequence comes from Lissotriton helveticus, assembly GCF_964261635.1. NCBI lineage: Eukaryota > Metazoa > Chordata > Amphibia > Caudata > Salamandridae > Lissotriton > Lissotriton helveticus. The sequence continues at coordinate 138,197,087 of NC_136070.1, forward strand.
GATATTACCTGCCTGATGAGTCTGTTCAACAAACTCTCATTTAGGAGAGGAAACTCAGTGAGAGGACACTGAAGATCAGAGGGGGAGCTCTAGTTACATAGAAGAATAGACCCAGTCTGATCAGATATAAAGGTTTGGGCTATGACCTGAATTTTTTAATGGAAGTATTCTGCCTGGCTATTGTAGCAGGATTGATCGTCCTCTGGATTGTGGGATTTCGCCGGGGCGGAAATAAGCGATTTGGCGATACGGAATATTTCCTTAGGAGCGTTTGCAGCAGCGCTGATTCTGTCCTTGAAGAAAGCGGATTGTGCGATCTTAATTTCAGCCTTGTAATTCCTAATGGCTTCCCTATAGGCCTTTTTTCTGTCTTCTGCCAAGTTTAATCACCAGCACCTTTCAAGCTTCCTACATATTTGTTTGAGCTCTCTTAATTTAGGGGAGAACCAAGGAGCCAGTTTGTGTTTTGAGTTTATACGAGAGGGTTTCTTTAGAAGTAGTAAGTCAAGCGACTTTTGTATCCAGAGATTAAAGTTGCTGTTGGCCGTGTCAGAATCGGAGTCAGAGACACGGGTAGAAGCGAACCATTGGGTGACTGAAAGGTCTGACCACTTCCTTTCCAGCAGTGGAGCGACACTATATGCGGCAGGGGAAGCAGCAGCTTTCCAAGCCAGAGGGACTAGCAAGTGGTCGGTCCACGGAAGGGAGATAGGGGTGTCAACTAGGAGATTCTGAGCGTTGCTGAACACAGAATTAAGAAGGTGCCCCTTGATGTGAGTGGGGGCAAAGCCCTTCTGCATGATTTGGAGAGCCGAGAGACTGGCTAGAAGTTCAGCAGCTAAACGGTTGGAGGGGTCGTCCAGATGGATGTTGAGGTCCCCTAGAACCGTGAAGTTTGCTGGGCTCAGGGCCAGTTCTGCGACACGCTTCGGAGTGTATTCAGGAATTTACCTATGGGTCCAGGGGCGGGGGGGATATAATAACAGGCCGGAAAAGGTACTGGTCGGTGAGAGTTCTAACGAGAAGGTCATGCCTTCACAATCCGGTATTTCCTCAACAGCGGAGTGGCACCAGAAGTTATCTTTAAAAATGATGGCTAGGCCGCCACCTCTTCCCAACTTACGGTCCACTCTATGCAATGAGTACCCCGATAGAAGGATCTGAGTGATGGCGGGGTCCTCTTCCTCCTGTAACCAAGTCTCAGTCAGAAATAGAGCATCCGGCTTATGATCCTCCAGCAGGAATGTCAGTTCTAGTGAATGTTAGGGAAGGGAACGATAGTTTAGGAGAAGAAATTTTAGTGGGGGAATAGTCACTGGGACTTCCTTACCATAAAGAAGAGGTTTAAAGTTGCAGTGAGGGCAACTTAAGGAACTGCTGACAGGGGACAATGAGTGTATACAGTTGGGGCCAGAAGTAGCTCTGCGCATGAGCACAGACCTAAGTAAGTGCTGGGGGTGCGAAGGCAGGTTAAAAACACAAATCATTAGCTCCTTACACACGCACAGCTAGCGGTGTCCCCTGCCACTGGGGGTCTGCCGTGTCCTGGAAGGGAACCTATTAATCAAAGCAGTACACCTGCCGGGAGAACGGAACGCGAACGCAGATGCTCTCAGTCGACACTTCAAAGACAGGCAAGACTGGGTACTCAACAACGAGGTCGTTGAAGACATTTTAGAGGCTTTGGGTCATCCCAGCATCGACCTCTTCACGGGCGACTAAAATACAAAATGCAGAGACTTCGCCTCAAGGTTCTACAGGTCAGGGTCGAAGGGGAATGCCCTTTTGATAGACTTGTCAGGGGCATTTGTGTACGCCTTTCCACCCCGTCCTCTCATCCTGAAGGTGGTGACCAAGCTCTCTTATTAGCACACGAGAATGATCCTGATTGACCCGAACTGGCCTAGGCAATGGTGGTACCGGGACCTTCTGCACCTGTCAGAGTGCCCACACAGGAGACTGCCGTGCAGACGGGACCTGCTGTCCAAGATGAACGGGAGGATTCATCACCCCAACCTTCCCTCACTGAACTTTGCAGCATGGCTCCTGAGGTCCTCCAGTATGGCCATTTAGGACTACCACAAGACTGCATGACCATCTTAAAAGAAGCTAGGAGATCGTCCACTAGACACTTACATGCACAAGTGGAAACCTTTTTATATGTGGTGTGTTCAAAACAATTGTAACCCAACCAAGGGGCAGAAGGAAGTCATTTTACCATACCTGCTTTACCTAGTGAAAGCAGGCTTGAAGTTTCCTTCCATTAAGGTGCACTTAGCAGCCATCACTGCATATAGGCACTCGCCTATCTTCTCAGCCTTCTTTCGTTCAGTTACAGGTTGGGAAAGACTTCTTACAGGGTCTGAAAAAGGTCTACCCTCCGGTCCGGCCTCCTTCAGCACCCTGGGAGCTGAACCTGGTGCTATCAAAGTGGATGGGTCCGCCTTTCAAACCTATCCACAAAGCAAACTTGCAACACCTCACGTGAAAGGTGGCTTTCCTGGTAGCGATCACCTCAGCTCGCAGAGTGAGCGAAATACAGGCCCTCTGCTCTAAGGAACCTTATACTGTTTTCCATTTCAATAGGGTGGTATTGAGGACTCATCCCTCCTTCCTTCTGAATTTGGTGTCGGATTTCCATGTGAATCAGACCATATCTCTATCGACCTTTTTCCCCTAATCCCTCCTCCCCAGCTGAGAGGGTTCTACACTCGCTTGACCTAAAAAGAGTTTTAAAATTCTATCTGGATAGGTCCAAGTCCATGAGAAAATCTGATCAACTATTCGTTAACTATGGGTCGATCAGAACAGGTGTTCCAGCCTCAAAACGATCCATCTCCAGGTGGATAGTTTCTTGCATCAAGTTAGCTTATCAGCTAGCACAAAAGCCCCTTGGGCCTGCACCTAAGGCGCATTCCACGAGAGGAAAAGCAGCTATGACTGCTTTCCTTCATAACATGCCGATCTCTGAGATCTGTAAGGTGGTAACTTGGAGGTCCGTTCATACATTTTCGAGGTACTACTGTCTAGATTCAGACGCTAGAGGAAACACCCAAGTAGGCCAAGCCTCCATGAAGAATCTGTCCAACAGCTGATGGTGGCTGTTATTGGATGCTGGGCCATTCACTCTCATTCGCCGGCAGGTGGAGGATGGGCTTGCTATTCTATTCAGTGCTTATGACTATTGATGAGGAACCCCTGGAAGAGAAGGATAAGTTACTTACCTGTAATCCTAGTTCTCTTCCAGGGATATACTCATCCAAGTCATAGGCAACCCACCCGCCTGCCCAGGCAAATGAGACTGTCTTCATTGTTAAAGGATATCTTTGTGCCCTGATCTTCAGGGTTACGCAAAGAACAACTGACCTAACTGTCACCCCTGAGGCATGATGGGAAGCTAGGGGTAATGGCTGCCTTAAAGGCACGGTGCCAGTTTTTGTGTGAACATGCTTTCATTTTCTATGCTGTTGGTTTACAATGCAGCCTGTAGGCTAACAATGTCTGCTTTTTCTTTGCAGTGTTTTCATGAGGCTTACTCATTAAAAACAGAGTTCAAGTGCTACTTGCCCTCTTGTGTTTTTATGCATATACTAAGTGTTTGCAAGAGCAATTCATTGGTTATTACATTGTTTAGCCTCCTAGATGGGGGCTGCATTGCTATGAGGAAAATATTATATATATAGAGTTCGTTGGAAATCTACAAATCTGTAAATCTTACCTGGGGTATCACCTTGAGAGCCGCCACCACCGAGAGTCACTCTCACCATGCTGGGGCGCTGCTGTTGAGGGAGCCCCCACCGCCGAGAGTCACCGGGGCCATTCTTGCCAGGACGGACGCCGGAGGAGAGGCGAACTACGCCTCCCAGCGACCCCTGCGGCGCTGACGCCACTAGACAGCGCCAGGAGGCGCCCAAAAGGACGGTAGGGCTCCCGCGGCGCGGGAGCTCATTGGAAATCTGCAAATCTGTAAATCTTACCTGGGGTATCACCTTGAGAGTTGCCACCGCCGAGAGTCACTCTCACCTTGCTGGGGCGCTGCTGTTGCGGGAGCCGCCAGCGCCGAGAGTCACCGGGGACATTCTTGCCAGGACGGACGCCGGAGGAGAGGCGAACTATGCCTCCCAGCGTCCCCTGCGGCGTGCACGCCGCTGACGCCACCAGACAGCGCCAGGAGGCGCCCAAAAGGACGGTTGGGTTCCCGCGGTGCGGGAGCTTGTTTTAAATCTGCAAATCTGTAAATCTTACCTGGGTTATCATCTTGAGAGCCACCACCGCCGAGTGTCACTCTCACCTTGCTGGGGCGCTGCTGTTGAGGGAGCCGCCACCGCAGAGAGTCACCGGGGCCATTCTTGCCAGGACGGACGCCGGAGGAGAGGCGAACTATGCCTCCCAGCATCCCCTGCAGCGCGCATGCTGCTGACGCCACCAGACAGTGCCAGGAGGCACTCAAAAGGACGGTCGAGCTCCCGCGGCGCGGGAGCTCGTTGGAAATCTGCAAATATGTAAATCTTACCTGGCGTATCACCTTGAGAGCCGCCACCGCCGAAAGTCACTCTCATCTTGTTGGGGCGCTGCTGTTGAGGGAGCCGCCACCGCTGAGAGTCACGGGGGCCATTCTTGCCAGGACGGACACCGGAGGAGAGGCGAACTACGCCTCGCAGCATCCCCTGCAGCGCGCATGCCGCTGACGCCACCAGACAGTGCCAGGAAGTGCCCAAAAGGACGGTCAGGCTCCTGCGGGACGCGTGCAGGCGTGCCCAGGCAAAGCCTGGGCCTAGGGCGGGCCCGTCCAGGACCGTTCGAGGCCGGGCTGGGCCACACCCCTGACATCGCCATTTCAAAAACGAAATCCAACCACCGCAGCACGTAATGCTACGTCTATAGATACCATGTTGGAAAGGGCGATGGATATAGTCAGTACCGAGATTGAGCTGACTGAGAGATGATTGTCCCTGGGCCTCACAAAACCCCAATCTGTAGTACAAATTGAGAATACTGATATAAGCGATCCTCAAAAATGATACACAATGAGGTCGACCACTGCCCACACCTATTAATCGGAGAGAATATACTGGGCGCGGAAGGCTCTGACCATATAGGAGCAACAGTAGACTCTGTATCTGTGAGTTGCCCAACTGATATTCTAGCTTTGGCTACTACGGACATAACCCCTAACCCAGAAGTATGCGGAGCGAAAAGGAAGAGGAAGGCAGCGAAACCAGTTTGCTCCAACGGAAACAACCCCCACGCTTGAATCCAAAATGCACAACATTGAATACATGGATTAAGGGCCCGAAGGCCCTAACAGACCCGATTCCCAGTAGTGACTCAATTGATTTAGTTTCATTGGATATTTTAAGCAATTCTGTACATACACAGACGGAATCCATACAGACTGCCTTCTCTAATTTTACACTTGGGGACACTGCTATAGATATTATTATTGACACATTGTATGAACGTGTTAAAGGGATTGTGGATAAAAGTTTTGCAAAGTTATGGAAGCATCTAGATCGCTTGGAATCTTTAACTACTAAGGCAAAATCTCCTTGTAGGGAACTTAAACAGCCATTCCAACAGGCCAGTCCTCAGGGAAATTTAGCCCAGGGTGGGCAACAAGTGCCTCAAACTGCAAAGTTGCCATTTGCCCCCGTGATACTAATAGTAAAACTAAAGATCCCACAGTTTTAACAACACGCATTGCATCTGCTAATACTCAAAATATGACCGTCACTGGCACCCATGACGGCCCGACAGTCCGCTTGAGTACTGTCGACATTAACACACACACGACACAGTGTTATTGTAAGGTCTGATCTTCGCACCTATCTAGGCATAACATGAATGCAGCAGCTGCCAAATTCTGGCTTTACGCGCGTTTTATATTGCTTTGCTGAGAGCACACGTAACACACACTTGATGGTGCTTCGCATGCAGAGAGCTGGTGGAAGATGATGTGATCCTCTGCCACTGAGATTTTGAGGTATGGGCCCGCCCTGCTAAAACCCAAAGAGACCTTCATAGATAATAATAAACTATGCTAGTTAGGGAGGGTGAGAATTAGGTGGCTAACTCCTATTCATTTCAGCATTTTTAGCATGCTGTCACCTTTCGCGTTTTATGGACTGTTAACTATGCTGATAACTTTGCTTGTGATAATATGTTTGCTTGTATTATCTAAGATAATGCGTTTGAGAACCCTGCATTAGTAAATAAATATTTCAAATGTGCACGTGTCCTCTTTTACTCCACGTTCTGGTTTGAAATGATTACATAACGAAAGAGTGTTCATGTGTTCCACGATATCTGAGGTATCCTAAGTTCATGTTTTGGTCTGTCTAAACATTGGGAAGTTATACTGACCAATGAGACACTGTAGCTAGCTCGGTAAGGGGATTTTGGGTACTGAGGTGAGTTTTGGGGCACCCTAATTCACTGAGGTTCCGAATCTCTACGCACAGTTCTGTAGGAGAACGGAATTCCCGCTACAAGGGTGAGTTGATGACAGTGAGGGATGGAAGGTGAGTGAGGGTGAGTGAAGGGGGAGTCACAGAGTGAGGGGATGGAGGGAGTGAGGGTAATATAGAGGGAGTGAGGGAAGAGGAGTGAGGAAGTGAGACGACAGAGGGTCTGGGAGAAGGAGTGAGTGAAGTGGAGTACGGTGAGAGAGGAAAGGAAAATCAGTGAGGGAGCGAAGGAAGGGACTAGAGGGGAAGGGAAGTGAAGCAGGGGGACTGAAAGAAGGTGAGTGTGGGAGGGGAGTGAGGGGAAGGGGAATGAACATGAGGAATGAAGATAAGTGAGGGAAGCGGAGTAAGGGAACGGGGTGAGGGAGGGTAAGAGAAGAGCAGTGAGGTTGAGGAAAGAGTGGTGGTTGAGGGTGGATAAAGGCAAGTGAGTGTGAGACAAGGGTAGTGAGGGAGTGAGGAGACAGAGGGAGTGAAGGTAAGAGTGAGAGAAGGGGACTGAGTGAGGTAGCATAGAAAGGTAAGTGAGGGAGTGTAGGTGAGTTAAAGGGAGTGAGCATGAGGAAAGGGGACTGAGAGAGTGAGGGGATGGAGGTAGTGAGGCTAAGAGAGAGGGAGTGAGGGAAGGAGAATGAGAATGTGACAGGACAGTGAGAGTGAGAGATGGGGCAGGTACAGAGTGAGAAAGCAAGGAAACATGTGAATAAATCTGTTTCTGCTTTCCTCAGAGACTATTATATGGGTTCCATATACCACAACAACTTGCGTTACAACATGCAAGGCATCTATAGGAGAGATGGTGTACATTTTACAGATGAGGGGAATAGAGTCTTCCTCTTGAATTTTAGACTCTGCATAGGTACCTACTTGTAGGTACAAAAAACACCCACATAACACAACAGCTCTTTTCAGAGCTACCCAACCTCTAAGCACTCTAAATTATTTTTTTACTCTAATTTTTTTCACTGTTTTTCCCCGTGGTGCGCTCAGGGTAGGCGTACCTGGAAGCGTACATGGGAACACCCCCAGCGCTTACCTCGCGAAAATGTAAAAAAAATTACATTCGTTTTTTTGCCCTTCAGGGTCCTTCTAGGCCCCCCTCAGAAAACCTAGGGGGTCAAGGGGTGTCTACCCTGCCCCCTTTTAATCATTTAACCCGTTTTTTTCACCTCTTGTGTCTCGATTCTACCGAGACACAAGATGGCGGACTCTCCGGACTGTTTGGAATGTTGACAGACACCTGAGAGCTAATCAGCTTTCCGCTCGCGCACATCCGTGGCGCGCCGGTTGCGCTTACCGGTACGCGTACCGGTAAGCGCTCGAAGTGCGCATATAGATATATGTGTGTTTTTTAAATAAATTTTCGTAAAAACCACTGGACCAATTTTCACCAAATATAGAAAAGGCACTTCTGCGTACCAGTCCCTACAATTTTGCAAAGTTTGGTGTAATTCCATTCAGCGGTTCGGGCTGTAGCCGTGTCTGAACGTCCTATGGAAATTAACATGGGGAAAACACGTTTTGGGACCCCCCTTTTTTCTCAGCCCCCGCATGACGAATCCCCCCGAAACTTCCAGGGAAGGAGCGGAGTGGAGCTGGCCTGAATTTTGGAAAATTACACGCAAATTCCCGAACCAGCGCAAAAGTTATTTCCAATAGAATGTTGCGGATTTCCTATGGAAACTAGGTCCTAACTATAACTACCTACTGGCGACCGCCAGTAGGTAATATATATATATATATAGCAAGAGTCCCATCAACAAAGAAAGGTGGAGACCACAAGAGGGGAACACTTCGGAGTCTTTTATTTTCAAATTCGGCACAAAGGGGCGGATGCAGCATTTCGGCTGTGTAGCCTCATCAGTGCCCAGGAGTAATCAGGAGGTGAGTTGGTATCCGCTATTAATAGTCATGCCCCACCTAAGCAAAGGTAGTAAGCTTCGCCCAAACGATGATCTGTGTCACCTGCAGCCGTTCCTGGATGGTTACTGGACTGCAATTCCCAGCATGCAGTGGTTTGCCGGGAAAGGGCCGCCACATCATGGCGCAAGCAGCGGGGTGTCGTATACCAAGTCACCAATGGCCCATGATGCCGGTAGAAACATCGAGGCTCCTTAGGTCCCCTCACTGCAACACCTCCGCCAGCAGGCATGAAATCCACGGGGGTAAGTGCCGGATAGCTCCTCACCCAAAGCAGAGTACAATGACTCTGACGCCGCTTCCATTCTTCCCGCGACCGAAGGTGGGTCTGGTCCTTCCGATAACTCGGACATGAAGAGTACTTTCGCCGAAGCAAAGCAGACCAGTATTGGCCAGACCACTTGGATGCAGGGGTCGCCGTAGCACGCCGCTGGCTGGCGTGACAAAATGTAGCAAGGGTCCCATCAACAAAAAAAGGCAGAGACCACAAGAGGGGAATACTTCGGAGTCTTTTATTTGCAAATTCGGCACAAAGGGGCGGATGCAGCATTTCGGCTGTGTAGCCTCATCAGCGCCCAGGAGTAATCAGGAGGTGAGTTGGTATCCGCTATTAATAGTCATGCCCCACCTAAGCAAAGGTAGTAAGCTCCGCCCAAATGATGATCTGTGTCACCTGCAGCCGTTCCTGGATGGTTACTGGACTGCAATTCCCAGCATGCAGTAGTTTGCCAGGAAAGGGCCGCCAAATCATGGCGCAAGCAGCGGGGAGTCGTATACCAAGTCACCAATGGCCCATGATGCCAGTAGAAACATCGAGGCTCCTTAGGTCCCCTCACTGCAACACCTCCGCCAGCAGGCATGAAATCCACGGGGGTAAGTGCCGGATAGCTCCTCACCCAAAGCAGAGTACAATGACTCTGACGCCGCTTCCATTCTTCCCGCGACCGAAGGTGGGTCTGGTCCTTCCGATAACTCGGACATGAAGAGTACTTTCGCCGAAGCAAAGCAGACCAGTATTGACCAGACCACTTGGATGCAGGGGTCGCCGTAACATGCCGCTGGCTGGCGTGACAAAATGTAGCAAGAGTCCCATCAACAAAGAAAGGCGGAGACCACAAGAGGGGAACACTTCGGAGTCTTTTTTTTTTCAAATTCGGCACAAAGGGGCGGATGCAGCATTTCGGCTGTGTAGCCTCATCAGCGCCCAGGAGTAATCAGGAGGTGAGTTGGTATCCGCTATTAATAGTCATGCCCCACCTAAGCAAAGGTAGTAAGCTCCGCCCAAACGATGATCTGTGTCACCTGCAGCCGTTCCTGGATGGTTACTGGGCTGCAATTCCCAGCATGCAGTGGTTTGCCGGGAAAGGGCCGCCAAATCATGGCGCAAGCTGTGGGGAGTCGTATACCAAGTCACCAATGGCCCATGATGCCGGTAGAAACATCGAGGCTCCTTAGGTCCCCTCACTGCAACATATATATATATATATTTTTCATATATAATTTGTATTCTTTCCGGGGTCCCTGCACATGGGTGAGAATATTCAGTGCTTATGACTTGGATGAGCATACCCCTGGAAGAGAACCAGGATTACAGGTAAGTAACTTATCCTTCCCTGAGTGAACACTTTATGTTTCTTGGGCCGTTACTCCTTCTCGGTGTGGCAAATGGTTGCGCAGGTGCTGCCATCGTGCCGAAGGAGACCTGCGCCTTGCTCTCCTGTGCTGTTGCCGAAGGGAAAGATGCAGCGAAGTTCGCTATCCGGTGTGTGCTGGACACCGCTGTCTTACTAGGCAGGATGATTTCCACGTCAGTAGCACTGAGACGCTACGCCTGGTTGAGGTCCACTGGTTTTTCGGGTGATGTCCAAGCAACACTTTTGGACATGCCCTTTGATGGCCAGCGCCTTTTTGGCGACAAGGCAGACAACGTGCTCGAGCGCTTTAAGGATTCTAGGGCTACGGCCAGATCCTTAGGCCTCGCTTCCATCTCCCGCCCAGCTCAGTCTGCTTTTCGTACCTCTCGTGGCTACGGAAGGTGTGCCGCACCACGTTCCGCCCAGAGCCACAGGCCTGCGCAAGCTGTCCAGCCCCGTGGGTCGGGGGGCCAGTGGATGGGCCAGTCCACCAGTGCCCCCTCTGCAGCAGCCTCTAAATCCTCCTAGTCTGACCTTTCAGGCCCATCCAACGCCAGTGGGTGGCAGGATTCGCCATCACCTCTCCCACTGGCTCAACATCACGTTGGACAGGTGGGTTTTGCAGATAGTCCTAAGGGCTACTCACTCCCCTTTGAGACTATCCCTCCATCCATGCCACCTCAATTCCATCGCATGTCGGAGGATCACCTGGCCCTTCTCCAACAGGAAGTTATGGCTCTCTCGGCCAAGGAAGCCATCGAGCGCGTTCCTGCCCCAAAATTATGTTGAGGTTGTTATTCCCACTACTTTCTGGTGCCCAAGAAGGACAAGGGCCTACGTCCTATCTTGGATCTTGGGAACTTCAACCGCTTCCTCCAGAAGGAGAAGTTCAAGATGTTGACACTGGCTTAGGTCCTTTCTGCTCTCGACCCTGTATGGTAGCGTTGGACTTGCAGGACGCTTATTTTCACATTCCCGTCCTGCCGGCCCACTGGCGTTACCTGCCGTTCACAGTATTTCAGTTTACTGTGCTCCCCTTTGGCCTTGACTCAAATGTGAAACCAGTGGTCCACTGGTTCCATCCTTATGTGCACACAATCATTCCTCCTAATGAAAAGAGGATCCAATAAACGTTTTGTTCGTTCAGTATTTGCTATTTTTATTCTTTAATTGATTTTCAAAAGTATTCCATATGTATCATTTAATGGTCTTTCATTCATCATTAGTTTCAACATGTGACAAAGTCCTTTAAACAGGTCCAATGCATTTCGGGCCATTAATTGTGCCCTTCTTAATGGCCCGAAATGCATTGGACCTGTTTAAAGGACTTTGTTTATTGGATCCTCTTTTCATTAGGAGGAATGATTGTGTGCACATAAGGATGGAACCAGTGGACCACTGGTTTCACATTTGAGTCATATTATAGTAGACGCCGTGGGGCGCTCGACGTCACTTGTGGAGCACATACAAACTTGAGGAACATTTGTTGAAACAGCTGTGCATCTGCCCTACCATTACCAGTCTCCCCTTTGGCCTTACCAGCACCCCTCGGGTGTTCACAAAAGTGATGGCGGTGTTCGCAGCTCATCTGCGCAGAACAGGGGTTGCAGTCTTTCCCTATCTCGACGACTGGCTGTTGAAGGCGAGCTCGCGCCAGGCTGTCGTCTCCCACCTCCAGACTACGGCCGACTTCCTTCATTCACTGGGGTTCACCATCAATGTGCCAAAATCACACCTGATCCCCTCTCAGGAGCTCCTTTTCATCTGAGCAGTTCTGGACACAGCGCAGTTTCGAGCTTATCCTCCCGAACACCAGGCTATGATTCCGATATTTCAACCTCTATCCTGGGTTTCGGTCAGAAAGACCCTGAGGCTACTGGCCCTCATGGCCTCCTGCATCCTGCTAGTGGACTATGCCAGGTGGCATATGCGGGCTCTGCAGTGGGACCTGAAGTGCCAGTGGGCACAGCATCAGGGGAATAATTTCCGATTGCGTTCAGATCTTGGAGGGCACTGCACGCCAATTGCAATGGTGCCTAACGTACCAGGATTGGGTCAACAGTAGATCTCGCTCCCTTCCCCAACCAGACTTCACAGTGGTGACAGATGCATCACTGCTGTGGTGGGGCGGCCACATGGGAGAGGCGGAGATCAGAGGCCTCTGGTCTCCGGCGGATCCGGGGTCCACATGAACCTTCTGGAGCTTTCCGCGATTCGTCTTGCACTAAAGGCATTCCTCCCCTCTGTCCGGGGAAGAGTAGTGCAGGTGTTCACGGACAACACCACCGCCAAGTGGTACTACAAAAGCAGGGCGGGGTTGGGTGTGGACCCTATGTCAAGGGACTCTCTGCCTTTGGATATGGAACATCAGGGAATATCTCTGATGGTTCAGCACCTGGCAGGTTCTCTGGATGTCAGGGTGGACGAACTCTGCCGCAGGTGCATGATGGATCACGAATGGCATCTTCACTCTGAGGTGGTGCAAGATCGCTTTCAACAGTGGGGAGAGCCTTGGTTAGATCCATTCGCCACCGAAGAGAACACGCAATGTCAGCAATTCTGCACGTTGGAATTTCCAAGGCTGCACTCGCTAGGCGACGCTTTTCGTCACGAGTGGAGTTGCGCCTTGTATACGCCTTTCCGCCTATACCACTTCTGCCCAGAGTGCTGAAGAAGATCCAGCGCGACCGGGTCCAAGTCATTCTTGTGGCTGCGAATTGAGCACGAAGAGTCTGGTATCCGGAGCTATTACACATGACTATTGATTCTCTGATCAGACTGCCTCTCCGGGAGGATCTTTCGTCGCAGCAGCAGGGGACAGTCCTCCACCCAAACCTGTCCAGCCTCCAACTCTTTGCGTGGAGCATGAGCGGCCACAGTTGACAGCTTTCGACCTTTCTCCGAAGTCTTTAATGTGATCTTGGCAGCAAGGCGTCCCTCCATCAAAAGATTATATGCCTGCAGATGGAACAAATTTGTGGCATGGTGCGCAGCAAATGCTGTGGATCCCCTTTCGCACCCCTTTCGGAGCATCTTTCTTTAAGCCCGCAGGGCTTTGCTCTGGGCACTCTAAAAGGCTATCTTTTGGCCATTTCGGCCTTCCTTCGGCAGCCTGACCAGCCTTCTCTTTTCAAGTCCCCTATTGTAAATCTCTTCTTTAAGGGCATTACTCACTTGTTTCCTCCAACCCCTTTCGTGATGCCCCAGTGGGACTTGAACATGGTTCTCACCTATCTTATGTGTGCTCCCTTTGAGCCATTACATAACTGTCCTCTCAGGCTTCTGACTCTGAAGACTGCTTTTCTAGTTGCCATCATCTCTGCTCGCAGGGTGAGTGAGCTTCAAGCCCTTTCTTCTAAGCCTCCTTTCCTGGCTGTTCTTCTGGACGAAGTTGTCCTTCGCACTAGGCCTTCTTTCCTTCCCAAAGTGATTACCTCTTTCCACATAGGACAGAACATCACTTTGCCCACCTTCTTCCTGTCCGTGAACCCTTCTAAAGAGGAGAGGCTCCACTGTCTGGATCCAAAATGTGCGCTTTCATTCTATCTGGATTGCACAAAACAATTCCGGGTGGATGATCAGTTCTTTGTAGGCTATGTGGGTGCCAAGAAAAGTCGGGCCATGCAAAAGCGGACCATTTCCCGATGGGTCGTTCTTTGCATCAACATTTGCTACTCCTTAGTGAAAAAGGAACCTCCAGTGGGACTGCATGCCCATTCCACCAGGGCGACTACAACCACTACTGATTTGGGACGTGGAGTTCTCCTTCATGACATCTGCCAGGCAGCCACGTGGGCTTCATTGCACAAGTTTACCATACACTACTGCCTGGACAGCCAGGTCCGGAGAGACGGCTTCTTTGGCTGTTCAGTTCTTCAGGACTTTCGAGTGTGAACTTGGTTTGCAGACCCACCTACGGGGTTGGTCTTGTTGGGGTATCTATTCTAAGGTGAGGAATCCATAACCAATTAGCTCTTTCAGATGAACAAGTTACTTACCTTCGGTAACGATATATCTGTAAGAGACATAGCTTAGTTATGAATTCCTCACCGCCCCACCCATCCTCCCCGTTCTGGGAACTGACTTCTAGGATTAAGGACTCCCTTTCAGGACCCCAGATTTGTGCACCAGTGGTCAGTGTCTTGCATGACTCTGTGCTTCTGGCGTGGAATGTCGTGTAAAGAATTGACGTCAGCGCACAAGGACGGCGTCAAAGTAGATACCACAACATCATCTCGGCGACCACGATGCCAACAATGAACGTGGAGTCGACCGACACCACCTGTTGATGCGCAGGTTTACTGCTGACTAAAAAGTTCTCTGGATACAGTCTGATGCCTGGGGGTAAATTCTGGGGTGAGGAATCCGTAACTAATCTATTTCTCTTACAGATATATCATTACCAAAGGGAAGTAACTTGTTCTTCTGCAGTATTGGGGTGTCTTTCATAAATTCGCATGCCTGAATCATTCCCCGTCGTCGGAGTGGGAGTCCCACGGTACATAAAAAAGCAATAATTTGTATATAAGAAAACCAAAACCCTTGGTAATACCAACCAGGAAGTAAAGTAGCCCTAAGCTACAATGGAAAAAACTTCTACACTTATGACTATCCTAGTCATTTTGTATAGACCAACTACAGCCAATCAGGCGCCAGCACCCACTAGAATGCTCTCCCCAGAGACTCAGGCTCTCAGATTTTCTACCGCACGTCGTGTGAAAGGGAGTCTCCCTGAGCTCTGCTCAGTACTTCTCAACCTGACTGGTTATTTCTCCTATTTTTGGAATGTCTTCTTCAAAATCTCTCTTCAGACTATGTGAGTCTTGTGGGAAGCTTAGGCTTTTTAAAGAGGATCCCCACAAAAAGTGCATTTATTGCCTATATCCGGATCGTGAGGTAAAGGATTGTAAGATCTGCTGGACCTTTCCTCAGAAGACCCTCAGAGACAGAGAAGGTTGTCTTCTATTATGGTTGCAGAAGATTAAGGACCAGGATGATCCTCTATCTGAGGTAGGAAGTTTGGCTTTGGGGTCTTCTATATCTTCCAGAAAGAGAAAGATTGAGGAAGAGGTATCTTCTCCTGGGGCTAAGGTGTTGAGAAAAGCTAAGGATTCTAGCTTGCCTTCCTCGTCTACCGCAAAAAAGGCTACTCCACCTTCTAAATATGATATGATATGATAGACAGATGTGGTCAGACATATCTCCATATCTCGAAAAGCTTCCGGAAACGGAGTGGTCAGAAGCATGGAAGTTGTTACATGAAGGGGATATGCGTCTCTGCAGAGATGATTGGCGCAGCTGTGGATGTGGCAACCACAGGCTTCCGACAGTTGGCGGGCGCGGCAGTCTTAAGGAGACATGGTTGGCTGAAGTCAACCTCCTTCCGGCAAGAATTCCAGGCAAAGATAATAGATATGCCTTACGATGGAGAATATCTATTTGGCCAGCACATTGATGAGGCTTTGCAGGCCATAAAGAAAGATACAGACACCGCAAGGTCGTTGGGAAACCTGCACTTTTGCAAATCGTCCTTTCGTGGCGCCAAATCACGTGGGTCCTATTGAAATAGAGGAGGATATTCTCAGCAGCGCTCGTACCATTCATCACAAGGTAACCAGCAATATCAACCGTATAAACAACAGACATACGGACAGCGAAGCAACAACTTTTCGCAAGGGAAAAGAAAATCCTCTTATCGGGGACAAAATTCTGCTAAAAGGCAATGAGAACTGCCACCTGCCGCCACCGCTGCCATTACCAAAGTCAAAAGTTGGAGGAAGAATATCCCATTAATTATCAAATTGGTCCAAGATTACTACGGACAAGTGGGTCCCGGATGTAGTAGCCAGAGGACACGCTTTGGAATTTGTCAAAATCCCTCCACATTCACCTCCAAAAGGTCCACCAGCAGCTCACCTCAAAGAGCTTCTGTCCCAAATAAATATAATGATTCGGAAAGGTGCAATCGAGAAGGTTCCTCAAATACAAAGAGGAAGAGGTTTCTATTCGAGGTTCTTCCTCATACGAAAGAAAACAGGAGAGTGGCACCCCATCCTCAACCTACGCGCCCTCAACAAATACCTCAAGAAGATGTCCTTCCGGATGTTAACACTTCAAGAAATCCTCCAGCTTCTTTCCCAAGGTGATCACATGGCTACCCTAGATCTTCAAGAGGCCTACTTTCATGTGCCCACTCTCCCCAGGCACAGAAAATTCCTGAGGTTCAGAGTGGCTGGCAGGGACTTTCAATTCAAAGTTCTCCCGTTTGGGCTTCGTTCAGCGCCACAAGTATTCACGAAGGTATTAGCCCCAGTGGCGGCACATCTTCGCTTGGAAGGCATTCAAATCTTCCCGTACTTAGACGATTGCCTTATCAAGGCCAGTTCTCTAAGAGCAGCAAGAGTACATGTTCAAAGATGCCTCTCGCTTTTCCAGTCTCTGGGACTTTCAATCAATTTCAAGAAATCCCATCTTGTTCCGTCACAAAGAATATCGTTTTTGGGGGCAACATTAGACACTCGCCTCACCCAAGCCGTTGTCTCAAAAGAAAGACAACTCAAGATTTGCAAGATGGCCCTCAACTTACGACAAAAAGAGTACGTTTCAGTACGAATGTACAAGTCATTCCTAGGGATGCTTTCATCCTGCATCCTTCTCATACCCAACTGCTGTCTCCGGATGAGACCTTTACACGAGGAACTCAGTCTACAATGGGTTCAAGTGTCAGGGTCATTCGACGACTGGATCACCATAACCTACAGTATGAAAAAGGCTTTTCTATGGTGGACTCAGAAAAAGAATCTGCAAATAGGGCGTTCATTCCTAACGGAAATACCTAGTTACACCATCACCACGGACGCTTCCCTGGAAGGATGGGGGGAACGCCTACAGGGAATGACCGTCAATGGGAAATGGTATACACATCAAAAGAAGTGGCCCATCAACCTTCTAGAGTTGAGAGCAATTTTTCTGGCCCTGAAATCTTTTCGGACGGTAATACACGGATCAACAGTTTTAATCAGAACAGACAATACAACAAGTATGCATTACTTGAACAAACAAGGGGGCACAAGATCGGCCCTTCTTTCTCAGGAGGCCCAGGAGATTTGGAGTTGGGCTCTAAATCACAGGATAAATCTGTCAGCAACGCACGTTCCAGGGATGTCCAATGTCCTCGCCGATTCTCTCAGCAGAGCGACAACGACAAATCCCGAATGGGAACTTCATCAGCCAACTCTGGACAGACTTTTTCAGAAGTGGGGTCATCCCGACCTGGACTTATTTGCGACAAAGCAGAACCACAAATGCCCATACTTTGCAAGTTGGATTCCCCACAAGTTTTCATGCGGGGACGCACTTTCGATGAATTGGTCTCAAATATTTGCATACGCTTTTCCGCTGATCCATTTGGTTCCCAGGGTCATCCGGAAAATGAAGCAGCAGCCATGCCGCCTCATCCTCATCGCGCCCAGGTGGCCTCACCAATATTGGTTCACTGAGCTACTACTTCTCTCAGAGTGCAATCCCATACAACTTTAAACACTACCAAATCATCCGGACCCAGCTTCCTTGAAATTAGCAGCTTGGCTCCTCAACACGTTGAATTCGCCCATCTAAATATCCCGGAGGATTGTAAAGAAGTTCTAGCCAACGCTCGAGCGCCTGCTACTATTAAGACTTACAAACTTAAATGGAAAAGGTTTTGTGCCTGGTGTCTCTTTTTAAATGCCAGTGATGCAGATACTTCAGTGGGACGAGCAGTGCTTCGCAATCTTAAATAAAGCGAGTCTCTGTTCTCCCTCCTCCTCTATGCTCTTCTAGACGCTTATGTTTCATGTAATATTGTTTGCAAAACGTACATATGCATAGGAATGCAAGAAGGCGGCTATGAGCAGGATGGTGTGTACTGCTATTTACTCTGATTCAGGCATGTGAATCTATGAAAGACACCCCAATACTGGAGAAGAACAATAGTTACTTACCTGTAATCTGTGGTTCTCCAGTATTGATGTTTTTCATAGATTCACATGCACCCGCCCACCTCCCCTCAGAGGCTCTTCAGGCGATATTATTACTTTCACTCCTGTGCGAGAAAATCTCAGAGCCTGAGTCTCTGGGGAGAGCATTCTAGTGGGTGCTGGCGCCTGATTGGCTGTAGTTTGGTCTATACAAAATGACTAGGATAGTCATATGTGTAGAAGTTTTTTCCTTTGTAGCTTAGGTCTACTTTACTTCCTGGTTGGTATTACCAAGGGTTTTGGTTTTCTTATATACAAATTATTGCTTTTTTATGTACCGTGGGACTCCCACTCCGACGACGGGGAATGATTCAGGAATGTGAATCTATGAAAGACACCAATACTGGAGAACCACAGATTACAGGTAAGTAACTGTTGTTCTTTTTGCACCTAAGTATCAAATAGTTGAATTTTTTGTTAGAAATTCCAAATAATTTTTCTCACCGAATCAGGTCTTGTGGATTTCCTGAAAGCATTATGCTATTTACAACTTGGCAAAATCCACAAGTATTAAGTCTGGTAATGGGTTTTGTCACCGGAAAGATAGATTGGTGTCCATTGAGAAGGTAGTGAAGACATAAGAGGTGATAACTCTGTGACTGTTCACTAACCTTCTCAATATTTTTTCACACTCAATTTCCTTAGCAAAAGGTTGCACCCAAAAATCTTAATATGTTATAGAGGTGTAGCAAGAAGAATTGTTACACCTGAAAAATATTTCCCAGATGTAGAAAATAGAAAAATATTTTTGACACTGATGGGTGTACCACTGACATAAAATCTTCTGGTTTATGGTTAGCCATATGCTAATGTGACATGAATGAGACTGTGTTATATCAATAAAATGAGCAATGCATCAAATAGAAGTCATGGTTGCTCCCTTAATGAAGTATGAGCATATTTTAGATCTGTGCCGGGTCAATGGCAGTACCCAAAATTATTATCATTACAAATTAACCCTTAATGCATTGCAATTAAGTCAATTCAATGAGATTGTTGTAATGCTGCATTTCAGCACTACATGAAGCAATCATGTTGAATTACAGCATATCTGTTCTGGTTACGCCAGTCCTGTAATTGAAGATTATCACTCTTTCTGCAGACTGCTACCTGGATGAACGAAAAGAACAGCATTGCCTTGGATGAAAACTGGCGCGATCCAAGCAACTTACAAACAAAGCTGCAGAAGCACCAGACATTTGAAGCCGAAATCATGGCCAACAGAAATAGACTCGACAGCATCCAAATGGTATGGTGACGAAGGAGGGTATGGTTGGTTCATCTGTAAACACTTGAGAGAATCTCTAGTGAGATGGGTTCATAAAGAGATGCATGTATGACCATATTGACTAGGTGGCAGTTGGATCGACTTATGGAGGGCCTGATGTATTAATGAATATCAATTGACTCTTTACTCTGAAGGAATTATGTTATATTAAAGCCCAGCATGTCCTGACACTTGAGTGTAAATGTACCATAGCTTTTCTTTAGTGGGTTGAGTTAGGTACATGATAGTAGAGTAGGGACCTGATTTAGAGTTTGGCAGGCAGGTAGCTCTGTCACAAACATGGTGCATATCCAATCCACCTTATTAGAAGTGCATTATGTACTAGTGCACTTTTAATAGTGTGGATGGGATATGCTTCATGTTTGTGGCAGTGTACCACCTGTTGGCCAAACTTTGCCCTGGAGCAAATGGGGTTAGTTGTCCTATTATCATTTGGGCTGGACTTGTCATCTTAGTGAACTGCAAAATCCATTTTTCAGAGTGGCCAATAAATATGGAAATTATTTCCAGTGCAATTAATCATATGTGAGTTTACCTCATCCGTATTCATTGTGGATATCCTAAAACCCAAACTTGATTTAACTTTTCATTGAGTCGATCATCACAGTCCTACTACATGGAATTGCAATTTATTCCAGCATTCATACATTAAACGGTTCTGTTAGCTCATTTTTTTAAACCCAAAAACTCAATTGCTTTATCTGCCATTCAGCAAATAAGTTTAGTGCCCTTAGGTACAGGGCTCGTTAGGTTATGTATGATGACATTTTTCTCAAGTTATTTCAGAGTATTTCTGGGCACCATTTTATGGATCATAATTACTTTTCTTAAGATGCGTCTAGTCGGTGTTGGTGCCCTGTGATTCTACCCTAGTATTTCATTTCAACTGGTTATCCGCTTTTCTATAACCACTGTTTTTCTTAATGGGCTGTGGGATATTTGCTGTTTACTGGGTAGTTTTGCAAGCGCTCCAGTGCAGAGTCTTTACTTATACATTAGTTAATTGTTTAGCACGTATGGTTGCTCATATCAGCAAAGTCAACTGACAAGGGGGTCATTACAGCCTACAATGATGTTTGCAGCAATAAATATCTTTATTTGCCTGGTCTTCTGTGGATCGAAAATATGTTTCTGCACCGTACAATCTTCATTGATAGTCATAACAGCTAGAATAATTCCCTACCGTTTTCACAGACTCCGGAACATCAATATATAGTTGAGTCTCAAGCTGACAGCATGAAAACATTGTCTTTGAATCTGGAAATTTCTGAATGCTTCTGTTGAATGGAAGCCCAAAAAAGGTGTCATTTATTCTGCGTGTTATAAAATTATAAACCTGCCAGATGTAGGCATAATACAATATTGAAGTATCTTTTAATAAAAAACATAGGGTACATAAGTGTTTTATTTAGTAAACATGAATGCAAAAAAATGCATCTAGTTGACTTTCATTCAAGAGTGACAAAGAAGACAAAAGGAGCCTATCCCATGAAGAAACTGGACAGCAGCTCTATCCAGCTTGCTGGCAGTTTGCCTCTGTCACTCAGGTAATTTTTCCAGCTTGTGATAGAAGGATCCCAGAACACTGCTGAGGTTATTACCTCGAAAATACATATTTTGTTATCAAATAGGTTTACTCCAGATACTTCACTTGACATCTTTTTCAACTTACTGTTGTGTAAGCCTATTTTCCATTGTTTTTTTTACAGGATTTTAGTCAGGATGCCATTACAATTCTCCAAATGTCCTTCTTGTGGGAGAAAAAAAGCTGTTAAAGATGCTCATAAAGCCTGTGTGTGGTGTTTACCTCCCTTCCACACTTTTAGTGAGTGTGACATTTGCAAGAGAATGTCTAAAAGGACATTTAGAGACAGAGAAGGCATGCACCTTAGGGGCATGATAAAAAAATGAGGATTGAAGAAGAGAGAAAGAGCCAGAGACTTGAAAGATCGATCTCTCTGAACGATCCTCTTTTTATCACCCATCCTCTGACAAAACATCACGGAAGGATCAACGGGAGAAAGACAACATCATTCCAGTCATCATTGTAAGACAACATTGAGACCGAAGTCTATGTCGAAGCCATCACTGTACATTTGTTAGCCTTCAGGTGAAGAATCTGCAAAACAAAGTCACAAACATCAACGATATTATTTGTCAACATCGATAAAACACCTGTCGGCATGAAGAACCATTTTGATTTCGAGAAGATACTAAGTTGTTGGTACAATGGATGCCGTAGAGACCTCTTTCATCAACCTCGAAGTCACCACTGACTGCGAAAAAACTGAGACTGTTTACATCATTTCCTCAAATCTCTGAAGTTTGGTCCAGATCACCATCTACAGTCCAAACTATATCTTTGTCTCCCTGCCACGCTATTAGATCTTCTGATGATCAACAAAATCCCAGAAAAAAAGGCATAGGGAGGAAACAACTTCTTATCAACAGAAAAATATAGACAAACATCTTTCCAAGAACTGGAGCCATTAGCATATCAACACATCACTCCAACTATATTGCTTCAAGAGCTGTTACAGATTCCTCCGCTACCTCTTAATCTTTCACCTCTAAGGAGAGCATCAAGAGCAACTTCAATGTTTCCAGTTTGAAAGTGGAAACCTCCGTCACTAGTCAGGTTTCCAGGCAGGTCACATCAGCCACAGAGGAGTAGACACACTTCTCCTGAGTTTCCTTCACAAAAGAGAACAAGATCAAGATCACAATTCAACTCTCCATATGTAGATACTTATATGGATACTTATATGGATGTCACATCATACACTCCTACCTCCCAGCTCATCTGACTCATATTTCATCAATTGATGTTATCATCAGTTTTCAAGGCATATTACACAGAGGAGCGGCAACGTTAATTATTTCTCTTGAAACTCCTCAACCATTGGTGTCTATCATTTTGGAGACGTTACAACCTAGGTCTGCGCCTAGACTACTGTGACTTAGTAATAGGTCTTCTTGAGATAGCAGAAGAGAAATGTTTAACAGCGGCTACAGTGAAAGCAGTAACACTACTCTTACTGAAAAGTGCAAATCTACCAACCAGGACCCAAGTTTCTTTAAAACAGATCCAAAACTTGGGGGCATATTATCAACACAGGCGATCAAATTATCGCCCGCTTTATCGGCAGAAAACTGCAGCTAAAGCCGCTTTTGCGGCAGAAAACTGCCGCTAAAGCTGCTTTTGCGGCAGTTTTCTGCCGATAAAGCGGGCGATAATTTTATCGCCTGTGTTGATAATATGCCCCTTGGTTCAGTCATAGTGACAATCATCAGGAAAAGACATGTTCTGCACCAGGTTCAGCTGCTTCACCGGAAAGGGAAAGCAAACCCTTTGATGCTGTGGGCAGAAACATGTGTGGAACTGCTTCAACACAATTGAAAAATGCAAGTTCCTCAGCACTACTCGGAAGGTACCACAGCAAAATCTGGTATTGAATGAAATCCTTTGATTTGCTGAAACATCGCCAACAGGAGTATTTGCAAATTGTGATAGCAAATCAAACAATTGGTGCTGCTAAGGATGCTATAGAACTTTCTGCTACCGATTATTGTCATGGCTTATCTCTTTGCAGATCTTCTTGGCTCAGATTATCATTCTTGAAGCCAGACGCACAATGAAAAATAGCAAATCTCACTTTTCTGGTACATCCCTGTTTTGCAAACGTACCCAAGATGAAACGCTTCTTTGAGAAATTTTTTTTTTATTAAAACCCCTTCTTAAGCAGCAACCTCAATCCATGTCGGGTGAAGAACAAAAAGTCACTAAATTAACTTCTACTTAACCTTCTGTTAGCTTGGCACTAACGCAGTCAGGATTAACTTAGAGTCAATGTGTAACTTATGTATGCAGTACACAAACAGTAATAAAGTAAAAACACAGAACACAAGAAACATCCCACATCAATTTAGAAAATAAGAGTAAAAGTTAATAAATGCAATGAGACTAAAATAACAAGAATTCAATCAGAAGAATCAAAGCTATGCAAGTTCAAAGAGTTAGGTAAGCACAAAGCACCAGTTACATTTATCTGGTTGTGCGAGACTGGAGGAAAGTCACATGTTCAGTCCGTCTGTGATGGAGTACAAGCCGGATCAATGGACCAGATTAATCATGCTGAAAAAGATACCTTTTCAAAGTCTTGCAGGAGGAGTCCAGTTTGCGGGATTTCGGAGGCCGTGAGGAGCAGGGAGAATGCAGTGGATGGTCATCACTGTAGCGCAAAGGGCAGACCTGACTTAGCGTACAGTCGTTGTTGTGGCGCAAAAATCCTGTTGGGCTTCACGGATAGTCATTTCTGGAGCTTTGTGTTGGCAGTCACAGCTGTATCTCATAGTGCATATCAAGCATTGCCAGTTGTCAATGTAGTGAAAAGAGTAGGGTTCACCGAACTTCGCGTTGCTGGTTGGCACAGGTGGCAAGATCTAGGCACCAATCGGCATGTTCCATGTTGCAAAGAGCCCAATGTGGGACGTTGGCCTGGTATATGCTGTCCACTAATTAAAGTGGGCACCTTGCACCAATCCAAACTACCCTTATTGATGATTAGGTCAAAGACAACCTTTAAAGAAAGCTATCCTAGTGTTAGCTGTGGAGAGCAGCCTTCAGGCTAAGTCTCGAAGAAATGTAAAGCAGCTTGTTTTACCAGATTAGAACCTCCTGAATAACCAAATCAAAGGAGAACCACACAAGGGTTATATAAAATATATGTATTTATTACTAAACACTCTCTACTAACCTCTTTATGAGATTAGAGCACAAAGCACACAATATTAAATCACTAGAACAACAGTAAATAGCACAATACACAGTGGGCTCCAGGGGGAGACCAAACCATATACTAAGAAAGTGGTATAACTACCATGACTTAACTAGACACAGTGCCTAGAGCACATTGAATCGCTGGGACCCCAAAGAACCACCCAAAGTAGTGACCCAGGGGACCCACGGAGGACGGGTGCAGTGTGAGAACATAGACGCGAGCTCCGTCCAACTCTATGGGAAAGTCGCGGTTGGAAAATTAAAAATTAAGGACACTTCGGAGAGGACTTCAAGCAAACCCTTTGGAGCATAGAAGGTTCTAAGGCCAGCACCCTTGTGAGTACCGGAGTACCCATGTTACCTATCCCAGGAGAGCCAGGTGCATAGGTGTCAAGTGATGTCGGAAACCTTTGTCGTTTTCAATGGCGTGACTCAAAGAAGTGCTGCTGCCGCGAAGATGAAAACTGTCCAGTGGAATCCAAGCCTGGAGCCGAGATGAGAAGAAGCTGAAAGCAGAGACGACAGAGTTTGGGTCACTTCAGGGTGACCAGGGACTCGGTAAACGAATGCCCACCGATGTCGTGTGCTTCAGGTGAGATGACGGGGAGCTTGATTCTGCAGTCATGGGGACCAGGAGACGTCGACGATGACCGGAGGTGAGCTGTCCCACGAAGGATGTCGAGTGCTGAGGGATCAGTGTCCGGATTGAACACAAACAAGCCTTGGCTAATGCAACCCACGCTGGCAGAGGAAAGTAGGCCCGGTGTGGACCAGCAAGGTCCAGGACCCTCTCCAAGCTATGGAGAGTCAGGACACGTCTGGAGCGACCAGGGAGGCCTAATAGAAATCAAAGTTACCTTCACAGGGACCCACAGGCCAGGGATCGCGTAGGGACCTCGAGCTGAATCACAAAATACCCGCCCACGAAACACTTGTGGAGTGTAGGCGGGAAGGAAGGGGTGGGACAAACTCTGGGGACCCACCTATGTAAGGGTCAGGACAGAGGGATGGTTACACCCATGTCCTTTATCCAGTTTCACTCCAGAGCAGGAGCCAATAGCTCCTGCAACTGGTATGAACTGGACTATGCACAGGGACACCAAATGTGCCCCCCAGTGCAGACTTCAAACACTCTCAGAGTGCCCCCACCCAGCCCACCCGGCCCCAATACACTAAATCCTGTCTGGGAGGTGGTCACACCTCCCTGTGACAGAAAACCTATTGTCTAGCCTCCCCTGCTCAAGCTCAGCTCAGCAGCAAACGACACGGCGTCGACATTCCTTCATTGGAGAACTGTGCATGTTTTTAGACCTGGCTTTGGACGTCTGCCACACGCCGATGCGCCTTTCGTTCAGGAGTCGGTGGGTTTATGGAAGCATTTTGAGAAACCTATTTGGATGCCACCGCCCCCTCCAGTCGTGGATACAGGAAAGCGGCCTGGCAAAAGAGCAAGCAAGCTGCCGGAAGGTCGAGTTGGAGGATACTGAGAAGCAGCAGAAGAGGCTGAGGTGACCGTTTGTTGGAAAACAGCTTTGGGGAGAAAGGAAAGCCAGTGTAATTGTTCAGACTGCAGGGACTGTTTTTGCGATCTCTGGCGGTTTGTTTGGAGCGCAAATCTCTATGCGCATTTACCTTGTGTAATCTATATATATAAAAACGAATGTATGTCTGTCTGTCTGTTTGTCCTTTATGCATTACTTTGTTTTAAATATCGGCCCCCCAGGGCCCTCATAATCTTTCGAATACTGATGTACGCACCAGACGGAAAAACAACAAATCGTGTATCCACAGCACTCAAATAAATAAATATAATTAAAACACCATTCATCCCATCGCCATGAAACTTTGGGAAGTTGTTGAGTACACTCCCGCGAAGGTTTCTGGCATAATATTTTTTTTAATATCGGCCCCCCAGGGCCCTCATAATCTTTCGAATACTGATGTATGCACGAGACGGAAAAACAAAAAATCGTGTATCCACAAGCACTCGAATAAATAAATAGAATTAAAACAGCATTCATCCGATCGCCAGGAAAGTTGTTGAGTACACTCCCGCGAAGGTTTCTGGCATACATTTTTTTTAAATATTGGCCCCCCAGGGCCCTCATAATCTTTTGAATACTGATGTATGCACCAGACAGAAAAACAAATAATCGCGTATCCACAAGCACTCGAATAAATAAATAGAATTAAAACGACACTTTGAAATGTTTTCCATATTAAAATGAATACGTTTCAATAAAAATTACACAATGTAAATTGAATGTTATCATAACGAGTTTCCTTGAATTTCCTTTCTTCGGAGATCGCAGCAACGCGTAAGCTAGTATATATATATTTGAACATAAACTCTGCATTCCTTCCAGAACTCGGACTCTAACATAGGGACGGACACCAACACAAGGACTCGTACTCAATTTTTAAAAGCTTTCAGTACTTTTATTCATTCGGTGACGCGTTTCGCCTGCCTCCGCAGGCTTGTTCACACAAACAAGCGTTTGTCACATTGAGAACATTTAAAATACAAGCTTCCGATCACATGGTCCGCTACAGCCTCCTCAGTGTAAGACAGACTATACCACAAATGTGATTCACGTCGTTATTGCTGAATTGTTGTATTGATCTGTGGGTAATTGTAAATTCATTACCTTGCTTCATTTGTATTTTAGAAAATAACTTTTTAAATGCAAACTACACATTTAAAGT
This sequence comes from Lissotriton helveticus, assembly GCF_964261635.1. Lineage (NCBI taxonomy): Eukaryota > Metazoa > Chordata > Amphibia > Caudata > Salamandridae > Lissotriton > Lissotriton helveticus. The sequence continues at coordinate 138,223,900 of NC_136070.1, forward strand.
TTTTTCTCAATAATCATATGCCATGGAGTGAAACAATTTGTGTTTTCTCCTCCTCATTTCCACTCAGGTATTTCGTTTTTGGCAAGTGCCCAATTATTATCTTTTTTCTTTGTAAAAATAAACATCACATTCACATTCTTTATATCAATGCATACATGGTGGTAGTACTTTATCCTGTAGGCACATTAAAATTACTCATAAATAATTTGATATTTAAAACTTCAAAATATATATTAACATCATATACATTTAAAGAAAGTTTAAAACAATAAAATAAAATATTAAAACTCCAGGTGAACCTTCTCAATGTATCAATATAAATAAATAAAGCGCCAATGCATTGTAAACAAACCTAATTTTTCAAGTGTTCATTTAGGATATTGCCAAGAAGATTGTATTGTCTCATTGATCAATACTCTTAAAAAGGGACAAAGTGCAAGTGCTTTTTATTGTTTTTCTAATGTATCTAGTATGGGCTTATGATCTATACAGTACATAGATTTATAAAGTGCTAGTGCTTTTGCTAGAGATCGCGGGTCACCCGACCAATAATTTCGCCACTTCCGGTTTCGGGCCCATATATTTCAAATCACCAGATACATTGATCGGATGACGTCACAATCTACTACCAATAATTGTGGGATTCCTTTCGATTATTTCTAGTGTACCCGACTTACCATCCACTGTTACGGGTACCTATGACCACAATGGATCAGGGAGCTAGCTGTAAAAGGAAAGGCAGCAAATAATATACACTTCAATAAATGACTTTACTTTCATAAAATGACCACGACAACTAGAAGTTTTATAAAGTTTATCTAAAGTTCAATCAGTGTGAAAATCCAACTTACATTGAGCAGATAGTCAGTAAGCAAAAACATTTGGTTTCAAGAGAAATGCGACTGGGAACCTGCTAAGCTAGTAAACTAATCATGACAGAGTGAACACGGGAGATGAAGAAATAACTAGGTCAAGTATCATTTATGCTAGGAATTGGGAAAACTTTAGAAATCTAAACAATTCGGTTAACGTAAATAGGACACGCTATAACTTCAGAAAATCTCTTCATTCAGTTTAGTGAGAAATTTTATAGAACACATCAAACAAGTTATAAACTGCAAATAGGAAAATGATTTGTAAAAGAAAGGGTAACATAGGAACATGCTATGAAAATAAATGCATACGTTTCATGAGATGCAATGAGTTGCGAAAGCATGGAAAAACTTATCATAAGCAAAGGTATGTCTTTATTGAAGCAAAGACAGAAAAATAGAAAGGTGCAGTTTCAAGAGATTTAGAGCGATATTTACCTAGACTGGTGTGAAAAACCAAACCCTGGCCACGGGTCAGTTAAGGACAGGAAACCCTCAAGGAAGGATACCCCTCAATGGACAGCAGGTGCAGAATGGACACCCAGGACAGGACAGGAAACCCTCAGATTAGGATCAGGACAGGACCACCAGGACACGACCAGCACCCGCAGTTTGGAAGCAACGCCTGCGCTCCACCCTCTCTGCAGCTATCAGTCAGGACCCCGATTGGGTCAGCGAACTCCCAGCAAAGTGCTCCGCCAGCACCTTTAAGGTTTAGTAAAACCTTAGTCTATGGTCAATTTCGGAGAGAGTGCTCCGCAGCGCTCTGTATCTTCAAGTCACCTATTGAGTGCGTTGGGTCAGTGACAGGTCAGCTATTCAGACAAGTCGGACAACTTCCCTAGGTGAACCTAGGCTAGATATACTGTTTTGGGACAGGGTACCACCCCCCAAATGTTGCAATGTGTCAGAATCCCCAATTGCGATTGGTCCTAAGGTAGGATTTGGTTAACACACCAATCAGAACAGACTATTACAAGCCCTACTTAGCATCCTAGGGTGCCGCCTAGCAAGATTGGGGTTCCCACGAGAAGTCGCAGAGAATACAATTGAAAGAATACAATTTGATACAATAGAATACAATCCTGATGCTCTTGCTGGGTGAAGGTGCACGTTCCCATGCTGGCTCTGGCATCAACCTTCTTTGGCTTGGTTTCAATGCCACCGCACCATCGAGTGATTCTGCGCAGAAATACCCTCCAAGATGGACTCCCCAGCCCCATCACCCCTCAGTGTCGAGGATACATGAAAAGTAAGCGAAAACAAATTAATACATAGAAATAAATGAATGTATTACATGTTATAAGTTCGTACTTTAGTTTCATCATTATAAAAATATACTATGCATTAGTGAATAAGTGCACCGAATAACATCACAGGAGCAGCAGCACAAAGCTTCAGCACGTTATTGCTATTACGCATGCGCGCCTTTTCCCTCTCGAATTCTGACTGCGTCATGTCAGCGGACTATGCCTTACGCATGCGCAGAAACGAAAAGCCAAGCAGCGGCGATTTTAGGGACAAGGATTAATCGTATTAGTAGAACACATAGGCAAGCGTCTCTATGATACCCACGCACATTAAAAATACATAAAATTAGTAAAACAAACAATTTGTTACGGGATTATAATAGATTTTCGAGGTTTTTGACTCGAGCAAGTCGCGATGCAAAATCTTGCTCTATCAATCCCCTCTTTGATGATATTTACTATCATCACAAAAATGGAACCAGATGCCAACTTTCTTTCACACTTTGTACAACTCTATCTCTTCCAACATGCGATTGAGTTTTTCCTTCTCATTTTTGGTAGGGTGAGAATTCTTCACCCTTTTGTAAATCTGATTATTTATTTCTTCCAATTCAAGCTCATCCGCATTCCGTTTCACTCCGCTTGCATTCACTTGATACTTCTTATTATGCCTTCGGCATTTGCAACAGACGAATATGAAAAATAGGATAAGACCTATAATTCCAATTGGCATCAGTACTTTGAACAATAAGCTTCTACCTAAGTTAGCAAACCAGTGACCTACATTTGAGAGACCATCAACTAGTCTCTTCCAGGCACTGTCAACCTCGAGTGGTTTGAGTTCCTTTTCCAAATTAATAATGTTTTTCACATATCTTTTGAGCTGCACGCTTTTGTCCGGAATGTAAGTGCAACAATGTTGCGCCTTGGGGAGGAGCCAAGATGGCGACCTGAACGGACGCTCGATTCCCGGCTCCGCAAGCTTGTGCGTTCCGCACCTATATCCTGCCCGCAAATCCGGCCTCGCACCACATCGGAACGTAGCTAAGACCGCACTGAAACTTCCAGTGTTCCACCGAGGTCCCTGCCTGCCAGATTTCCGGAGATATCGTCGTGAAGGGCGGCGGTCTCCGTATCCAGGCTCTGAGACCAGTGTCGCTCCCTGCCACCGTGGACCTCCAGACCGGCTCCGGTCCGTTGAGCCCTGGAGGCGTGGATCTATTCTTTTGTGGCACCGTCGCTGGGGGAGTCGGACGGATCCCTTTCGATGCACCTGGGCGCCCCGACCTGTGCGACCGGCACACGGTGGTGAAGTGTTCCTTTGTTGCGATCGTCCCCCTGACTGAGGCTGACCTGCGCTGTTCAGTGTGAGTGGGTCGCCCCTGGACTGCCCCGACTTGCATCGCGGCGGCAGTGTGCTATCCCCTGCTACGCTCCGGAACTGTGTGCCATACTTGCCCGGACCCGAACCCTTTGAGACTGGAATCGCCTCCCTCCTGTTGTGCACCTCCCGAGGCATTGGAAATGGCGGCTGACCTCTCTACAGCGGCGACTGTACTCTTGCCTTGTACCAGCAACCCCCTGCCCGACATCGGATTGGGAGCCGCGCTGTACACATTGTCTCGCGCTGAGGAGCAGCAGTGCTTGCAGACAAAGTCGACCTGCCGAGATATCTTTGATGCGCTAGTTGAGCTCCGGGCGGCATGGCGAGCACTCTCCGGCAAGGTGGGCGACGGTGCAGCGCGGCGGTCGGAGGGGGTCCGATCGGCCGACTCTCGGCGTTGTGCTGGATCGACTTTGTCAGAAGCAGAAGGGGATGTCGGGGTGCCGAGCACTGAAGGGGAGGTGAGGATTATCTTTCGATGCCACGACTCCTGTGAATGGCGGTCTGACAGTATTACCGGGAATACATTGTTGCAACCATCAACGGAGTCCGCGACTTTGTTTGTGGGGATGTTGCTGTTTCCCCAACCTCCATTCACGCTGCAACTGTATCCCCTTGAGATTGCTGCCTCCCAAGTGCCTCCTTCCCAGCGACAGATTGTCTGTCGGCTTGTGAGTTTGACTTTACTTCTCCTGCTTACCTGTGGCCCGACTGATGCCTTTGGACCTCCATTTTGTCCCTACCTCCCACTTCTTCATCGACGGTGGCCATTTTACTTCCCGGTTTTGTTTGGATCGGGCCCTCCTCGGACACTGTGCTTAGGGGGACTGTCACGTACTGGCCAGGGCTGAAAAACCTCTGTTTCATGACCGGGACTGACAGGCTGGCGGGGACTCGGATTGGAACACTTATAACTACGCGTTGGATTGTGCGGACCGGGATGTTTCGCCCCGTTTCATACCGTAAATGAGACTGTTATTGTTTCTCTATTTCACGAGGTGGGGATGGACTGCATGGCGGGATTGACCGGGAATGACTGTACTGGGCCCTCCTCCGGCTTTCTAGCATGGGTTATTTTACTGAGGGGAGGGGCGGTATTCATCGTGGGCTGGGATCGGGGGGGGCTCCTGAGATCGGGATGGGGTTAGACGGATTCCTGGTTGTATCTTGCCAGGTGGGGATTAGGGTTGAAATGTTGTACGTACTGGCTGCATGGATTCTATGTATGGTGTGGATTGTTTTCCCCCATCTGTTTCTATTATTGTTAGTGGTGGTTCTGCTTTACAATCATGGCGTCATTCGTGATATTGTGTCCCTTTTTCAACGGCACGGTCGGCACCATATACTGGCTACCCTGATAATTTGCGGGCAATCGGCTCCGCCACGCTCTCTCTGGTTCCTGCCTGCTGGTCGTGGAGGTTTATTGTGGCTGGGGGGCTATTTGTTTAGGGTGGCATCCATCTTGCTCTCCTTTGTTTGCGTTCTTATTAGGGCGGCCATTTTGTCCCTTTGTTCCGACTGGGGCGGGTTTCTGCTGGGCGTCATGGTGTGGTGGTCGCTTCGCGACCTGATTAGCGATGGGGGTCTCCGGGGGTTCACTTTTGTTAGATTAGCTGGTACGATCTCGAACTCTGCCGCCTCTCTGGCGTATGTAATGATTGTAGCTCCCCACGTTTGTTCTGCTACTGATGTTTATCCTGGTATTTTTGCTTGTGGGGTGGGTCTGTGCGTATCCTGTTATTGCCCTTATGGACGGGGTGGTCATTCCAGTACTGGCTCGGGGTCCCGGATGTATCTGATTCCATTCTCCTTTTGGTTGTGTGTACTTCTCGTTATTCTTGTTTCATTCGGTGAAAGGGGCTTTACGTGGCTGGGAGACCGGGAGTCTTGTTAGTGTTAGGGCTCCTCCCCCCGTTTCCTTTTCTCTTTTGGGAGTGGTAGAATGGCTGGTTCTTTTCTTCCTCCCGATAATTCAAGTGTGACTATCTTTCTTTTCTTATCTTTCCTTCTTTCTCTTCTCTTCTTATTCTATATTTCGGGTTCTTTACTGGGCGACAGGCACTTTGCCGGGGGGGGGTAGGCCGTAGCCTCCGGATTGTTGTAGGGTGGGGGGGTAGATTTAGTTTTTCTCTTTTTAGTTTCTATGGGCCTTATTTCTCTAATTTCTGCGCTTTCTTGTGCTGGTTTCAGTTCTGGGTCTGCAATAGGGGTTTGTAGGAAGTGGGTGGCACTGAGGGTGGTGCGTAACTATGGACTGCATTTACTGTTGTTTTGTATGGTACTGCCATATTGACGGGGTGTTCTTTCTACTGTTGTTCTTATTGATGCCGCCTGCTCATGTTATGTAGCTACTGTCCGGACTCAGTTCTCCTTGACTCTATTCTTTACTGATCTATATTTCAATCGAAACTTTAGAAATTTAACCTTCAATGCTTCTTCTCCTTGGCGGCATGAATCCATTCAGTGTAACTGTTACTAATTGTTGCTATCTTGCCTGATGCCGCTATGTAACCGCGTTGCTCGCACCTGTGCTTATAATCTCCGTGGCCGGCCTGCTGGTTGTAGGCCCGTAATTGTTTTCTTTTCATGCACAATAAAGGTTTTCAAAAACAAAAAAAAAAAAAAAAAACAATGTTGCGCCTTCAACATCCGGCAGACTCCGCCCTCTTTTGCTAATAAGGTGTCAAGAGCAAGTCTGTCTTGTAAAACCATTGATCTGATCGCAACCATTTCGGTATTGACCAGCAGAAATCCATGAGCTGTATCAGTAGACAGCACATCCACTACTGTGGACAATTTGCAAATTCTGTGAGTGTTCAGAACCACTCCCACTCCAGGTATCAGTGCACTAAAAATACTACCCATTATTTCACCTACGCTTTCTCTTTTACTACGCACTAAGCCATTAGTGTTTTCATTGCTTCCAGCAATTTCATTCACATGGTATATTTTCGGGAAAACAATGCCAATGTAGCAGCTTCCATACCAGTGATCCGGCAATTTGAAATAAGCCTTGTCTCCACATATATAATAAATTCCAGGAAACACAGGCTCTGACCCATTTTTGAATCCCCAACCTCCAATTACCTTGTAATTGTGTTCACATTGACTGGAACCAATGAAAATGTTATTATAATAATCAGTCTTCTCGCGGTGAAAACAGAGTTTCCCTTTCTTCTCGAAATCCAGCAACAGAGCAGGTCCCGCCCCGCCAGTTGAGGTGCTTTCCATGTTCTCAGCCCATTTAGGTGCTTTCTGCCTTATGTCATTAGCCTTTCTTTGGAAACTCTCCCTTCTCTTCTCTGCCATGTTTAAAAATATTTTCTCTTGTTCATGCAATGAACAGGTCAAGTTGTCTCTATGTGCTTCAGCTATGTCTATATTGCCTATAGGCAAAAAGTAGTCTCCCATATAGCGTATTACGTCACTTTTTATATGTAGAGGATTCAGATTTCCACGAATGGGAAGTTCAGAAAAGATCACGTCATTGTTAGAGTAATAGTACTGTAACGGTCCTCTTTTGTAAAATAAGCTTGCTAAAATACTACAGGAAATTCCATATGTCAGGGGCAAGTGATGGTATGTCACGCCTTCAGCTACAGAGGTAGGTAGCTTCATGCAGACATAGCAATCCTCTATCTCCATAGTCTCTACATAATGTACTAACAAGTTTGCGAAAACATTTGAGTGTTTCTGATTCCTAACTCCGTGGTAATGTAGTCCTTCCTCATCTGATGCATCTAAGTCTCGTTTTGTCTGTTTGAGTGCTTTCTCACGTCTTTCTACACTTCGTGTTGTCAGTTCTTCAGTGTCAGTGATCTGAGTAGGGGAAATATTAGTATTTTTACTAACCATAAAGGGAATGAAAACTGTTAGTCCTATCCAAACTAATACAACTATAACTATACTACATACACATACTTTGCAGCATGTTTTGCAACAACTGCAACTAGGTCTTCCATTCGTTCTTGACTCAGACATTTTGGCTCAGAAGAAATTTCTCAACCCCTCTTTGTAAGTTTACTCAGGCAGCTTACTCTGTGCAACCTCAGGTGAGCTCGTCTTCCTCTTCTTCAGAGTACTCAGCAACCGGTTCTCCGTCACTTTCGTCAGTGATGTCAAGTTCCTCAAAATTTTCCAAGATTAAGTAGGTCCACTCCGGGTCCTGATATTTTTCGTTTTGTCTTTTTATTCGCTCACTCCTTCTCTTGGAGCTATCTCCAGGTATTTCTGCAATTCGGGGACTTCTTCTTATATCTGCAAGTTTCTCTTGGACTGTTTTTATTCTTAATTTCAGTCTCTTAACATACCTTGGCTCAATGTGTTTCTTTTTCTTTAGTCTTTTTGCTGGCACTGCGATCTGACTTTCTTTTAACGACCTTTTATTTTCACTTGTTTGTGGCGCTTCGTTTTCTGTTTCTTCCCTTCCTGTCTGACTAGTCCCAGGTCTTGTATCTATTTCTTCTGCCTAGTTACTAAGCTGGCCTGGTTCAGGTGAATTTTTGTTTTTGCTTTTGAATGTCTCTATTTCTTTGTCCTGAACACGTTCTTCTAATTCTAACTGATCCTGTTCAAGCACTTCGATCCCTTGATTTTCTTCTGCTCGAACTATTACACTTTTTCTAGTCTGTCCCTTTTCAATTTCAGGAGTTAGTGGAGGTGTATCAATCACCTGATCTGTCCCTGTCTGACCTTCTTCTTCGTCCTCAGACTTGATGTGAATCTCAATGATCTGAGGGTCTTCGCCTGTGCCTTGCTCGACCTCACTATTCCACTCTCTGTCTTCTCTTATTCGCTCTCTTGTTCTGAGAGGGTCTCCAGAGAGATCGACTATGGGTATCCAATCCTCTGGCCAGATTCCCGGCAGCTCGTCATCAGCTACTTCTGGACCAGCCTCCGTTGGATGTTCAGCAGTACTGGTGCTTGGCCATGCGTCATCAGCTACCTCCGGGCCAACGTCTGTGGGACCCTCAGCTGGGCTGGTGCTCGGTCGTCTGTCGTCAGCTACTTCAGGACCAACATCTGCAGACCCCTCAGCTGGACAACCTTCTGCTCCAGGCTCCTCGTCAGGTATCACCTTCTGGGTATGGCTGGCATGGATCCACTTGGGAACGCCGGCGCACTTTACAGCAGTCGTCGTTACCAGGATTACTTGCCGCTTTTTCCCCCACCTCGGTGCTAGGCAACTTGAACGAGTGTGCTTCTTTATTTTAACCCAGTCACCAGGAACCAATTTGTGAACTGGTGTTGTCGGGTTGGCGACGGCGTCTGCCCCAATCTGGTGAGAGATAGAACGCACTTGGTCACCCAGTTGCTTGCAGTATTCAAGTACCAAATCATCAGAAATGCTTAACAGTTTGTATCCTGGTACCCATGCTTGTCTCATCACTCTTCCCATCAAGATCTCATGGGGGCTCAGGCCTGTTCTCCGATCTGGAATGCTTCTGAGTCCCATCAGAACAAGAGGCAAGGCATTTATCCAGTTTAGGCCAGTGGAATCACATATTTTTGCCAATCTATTCTTGATGGTGCCATTTATTTGTTCTACCACTCCAGAAGCCTCTGGATGATATGCACAGTGCAGTTTGTGTGTGATCCCAAATTCTTTGCAGAGCTGAGCCAAGATTTCATTCTGGAAATGTCCGCCTCTATCTGAGTCAATAAAGACTGGAACCCCGAACCTCGGTACTAGCTCTCTCAGCAATAACTTGGCTACTGTTATGGCGTCGCATTGTGTGGCAGGATAAGCTTCCACCCACTTTGAAAATAGGCAGACAATGACAAGGACATATCGTTTTCCCTCACAACGGGGCATGGTAATGAAATCTATTTGTATTCTCACAAAGGGACCCCCTGATCTCCCAATTTTCATCAGCTCAACTTCTGTTCTCTTGCCAGCGTTGAACTGTTGACATGGCAAGCACCTCTGGCAAAGGGACTCTGCTACCTTCCTGAACTTCTTGTTGTACCAAGTCTGTTGAAATACCAGAACCATGGCATCCCTACCAATGTGTGATCCTTCATGTATCAGTCTGGCCATTGGGGCAAGTAGTTGTCTGGGTAACACAGCCATACCATTCGGGCCCACAATGACACCATCCTCACGTCTCGGTCTACAACCTTCTTCCTTCCACTTCTCTTTCTCCTCCCAGGGCGTCACATGCTGCCATTCTCTCACTTCATCCCATGTAGGCACTTCTTCAAACATCCTAAGTTGGCAGCTGCTTCCAGTCCCACCCCGCTTCGGATTTATTCGCATCTGCTCCATGGCGCATTGTTTTGCCACTCGATCAGCAAAATCGTTTCCCAAAGATACAGGGTCAAGGCCTTTCTTATGAGCAATACACTTGACCACTGCCAATTCCTTTGGTAACTGGATTGCCTCTAAAAGGTCTTGAACCACTTTTCCATTTCGAATGGGGGTACCTGATGAAGTCAGGAATTCTCTTTGTAGCCATAACTGGCCAAAGTCATGCACCACCCCATAACAGTACTGGCTGTCAGTATACACTGTTATTCTTTTGTCTTTTCCCAATTTGCAAGCTCTAATCAGAGCGATCAATTCGGCTACTTGTGCAGACTTTACTCCAAATAAATAGGACGCTTCTTCAATTTTCGTTAACGTTACCACAGCATAGGCAGCACTTAGGCCCCCTAGTTCATGCCTCAGGCACGAACCGTCCACAAACCATTCCTCGTCGTGTACAGGCAAAGGAGTTTCTTTAATGTCTGGGCGAGGTTTAGTACTGAACTCTGTCAGATCAATACAGTCATGCTCATCATTTCCCTTATCTTCCATTACCATTGATTCAGGGAGTAGAGTGGCGGGGTTTAAAATATTGCATCTGGTGATGACAATGTTTGCAGCACCCATGAGAATCCTCTCATATTTAGTCAGCCGACTAGGGGTGAGATACTGAGTTTTGGTTCGGGTCAATAGAATCACAACTGCATGTGGAACATACACAGTTACAGGATGTCCCATGATAATGGACTCACTCTGTTCTAAACTGGTGCATGTTGCAGCCACTGCTTTCAGACATCCAGGTAATCCAGCAGCCACTGGATCCAATGTGGCAGAGAAATATGCCACAGGCCTTCTGGTCGTGTCATGTTCCTGAGTCAGGACTGACAATGCACAATTGTCACGAGTGTCACAGAATAGGCCAAACTCCTTGGAGTAATCAGGCATCCCTAGAGCAGGAGCTGTACACAGACAATTTCGTAATTTTGTGAAAGCTGTTAGGCTCTCGTCATTCCATTCCACTGGGTCTTTCGCTCCTTTCTTTGTCATTTGAATCAAGGGCTTTGCAAGGACTGCGAATCCCACAATCCATTGCCTGCAGTAACCTACAACTCCGAGGAACATTCTGATTTCTTTCTGAGTACGGGGTAACTGCATATTTTGAATTATTCTGACCCTCTCTGAGGTAACTTTTCTGATACCTTTTTCTATCTGGTGTCCCAAATATTTTACTGATTTTGAACAGAACTGTAATTTCTCAGGGGCCACTTTATGTCCCTTTTCACTCAGGTGATTTAGTAGGGCAATGGTGTCAACCACGCAGTCCCTATGACTTTTAGACGCCACCAATAGGTCGTCAATGTACTGGACCAAAACGGATTTTTCAGGTAAGACTAAAGTTTCAAGACATTTTTTCAAGATCTGATTAAAGATAGAGGGGCTCTCTGTGTACCCCTGGGGGACCCTATGCCAGACATACATGTGACTGTTGAAAGCAAATGAGAAAAGAAATTTGCTGTCTGGATGCAATGGGATCGAAAAGAATGCGTGACATAGGTCTATCACAGTAAACCATTCAGCATCCCAGGGGATCTGATACAGAATTACTGCTGGGTTCGGGACAATAGGGCAGCAAGGAACCACTATCTTGTTTACCTTTCTCAGGTCCTGAACTACTCTGTACTTGCCATTAGGCTTTTTGATGCCCATAATGGGTGAGTTACACGGGCTACTCATCACTTCCTGTATTATGTTTGCTTCTAGCAATTTCTGTATTTCAATGGCTCTCACTTCAGCACTCATTCTGTAAGGCTTGGTATTGGGGTATACTGCATTCTCTCTCATGGCTATTTGTATGGGGTCTACGTTTTTCATTAATCCTACATCCTTCCCTGTAAAGTCCCACACTTCTGGCTTCACTGTCTGCTGGAGTTCTTCAGGTAAGTCCTGTATAGTCAGTCGTTTTATTTCTGAGTCAGGTCTAATTAACATTAGCTTGTAGATACCGTCTTCGTCTGGAGTTTGAATTTCGACGCCCTTTGGTGTGCAAAAGATGGTACAATTCATTTTGCACAGCAAATCACGTCCCAGTAAGTTTACCGGACTGGTATCACAGACAACAAATCTGTGCATTTGTTTGAAATTTCCAATTGAGATCTCCATGGGCTCGGTAACAGGTGTACTAATCAATTGATTAGATACACCCAGTACTTGGATGGCTTCTCCCGAGAGGGGTAGATTTGGAACGTCCACTGTTCTTACAGTAGAACGGGTAGCACCAGTGTCCAACAGAAAGGTGACATCATTTCCATCAACCTTTCCTTCAATGTATGGTCCCGACTGGTCTACCGGCAAGGAGGCGCCAAGTACGCACTCCTCGTCCTCCCCTCTCAGGCCCCGTCAGTACTGGTCGTCACAGAAGAAAGTGTCGTTCAACAAATACTGCGAAGTTGCTGCATTTCTATTTTCATTCCCTCCCCAGATTTCTACGTCATCACCCTGTGGTGATTTTCCCTTAAAAATAGGTTTTGGCGCTCTGGGCACTTGGATCGTTTTTACCTGCTGCTGGGTCTTTCTTTGTTTTTCATTCTGCGTCTGTGGAATTAAATCAGGTGTTTGGGCATTATCATCTTGTAAATAGGGACACTCGTCTCTCCAGTGTCCAATTTCCCCGCACTGATGGCAAGGAAATTTCTTCTTAGCTTCCTCTCTACTCATTTTCGGTCTAGGCTTTCCTCCACCCCCACCCCCAGTGCTTTGGTTCGGGGTAATTTTGTTCATCTTGTTTAACTGCTTTTCCTGTTGTTCTGCGAGCTTTACTTGAGCCCACATAACCTTCTCCTTGAGAGCCTTTTTCTTTTCTGCCATCTCGTCCTCACAGTACTTTGCGTACCGTAGGACCTCATCTATCTTTTTAGTATGCCAACAGATTTTATTATCCTTTATCCATTGACAGATTTCGGGCCTTAAACCGTTTACAAACCTGTAAATGAAGTGGGTCATGTCCTTCATCTCGATGTTATCTATACCACTGTATGTTTTGAACACCTGCAACAGCCTTTCATAAAAGGAATGCACTGTCTCGTCTCTTTCTTGCGTGGTTCTATCTATCTTGGTCCAATCAGTTTCCTTTGCGGGCACTTTTAGTTTCAGATGCTGAATTACCTGATCATATTTTCTCATTACTTCCTTCGATGGTTCTCCTGTTTTTTCATCTCTCGTGTATTCCTCACTAGGCCACGCTATGGCTATTTTACACTCGGTCCATAGATCTACAGGGACCACTATGTCGAAGAACCCATCCAGGTCCTTCCACAGGCATTTTTGCACTTTTACAAATCTTTCTACCTGCCTATACCAATCCACGGGCTTCTCGCGTAATTTTGGAAAATCATTAGTAAAGGATACAATATCCTGTCTGGACCATGGAACGTGTACATATTTTCCACCTGGTACTTCGCGCATAGGGCATAGCTGTTCTGGTTTGTCAGCTTCTTTTAGGACAAATTCGGGAGTTGCCTGCCTAGACCTGGCCTCATCCTTTTTCTTGGCCCATCTGGCTTTCCATCTTTCCACATCTCCCCATTTTTGTAAAACTGTCAATAGTTCTTTGACCTGTGCTTTCTTCCCTGAAACATTCAAGTTTTCCAAATCCTTGTCTGAGAAATCTGCTCTGTATGGTTTCTGCAGAGGTTTCGATTTTGAAATATCTATTCCCATGCTAGCAGCAGTGTCTGTCAGCTTTTCATGAAGTACGCGGGTATTTCGGGTAAGACTCTTGCAGATAAACAGCATTTCGTCTTCGAAGTAGGTATTTAATCTGTCTAATCCTACGTTTCTTTATTTCGGCCGAGTGGCCATAAAAGACACACATATGTACATACATGAAACAAAGAAACGTAGCAGTATGCATCCATCAGTGCAATTAAAACAACAAATTCTAAAATACGGTACAGAATTAATTTCACCAATCATATAAAAGCATCATTCATTTAGCAGCAAAGTTCAGTCTTTAGAATTAGTCCAACTTATAGCGTCTGTCCCAATTTCTTCCGGACAATGTACACAGAATGAAGGAACCTACTAATGCTGAATACGATGCACTGTGCAGTATTAGTTTTTAATATCCTGTATGCTGTTAAACAGGATCTGGTTCCTAAAAGTTCACACATGGGTTTAAGCCATCTTTTTCGAGCTTTCAAATACGCTTTGCATATAAACAACATGTGGACCTCATTCTCCTTGCACAACTCTGAACACATAGGACATCTCTCAGTTATATTATTCAGACAATCCGGCTTATTCTTTGACCAACGCTCAATGTTGGAATTCAGCATGAGATTCCCATACCTAAATTTCAAGAAGAGAGTCTTGGCAACAGGGGGCTCTATTTCGTCCAGGAAGAGTTCAAAACAGGGTTCGTTTTTAAAAGACAAAAAGTTTTGAGATAAAGTGCCAATTCTACTTTCGTGTGCATGCCTGTTATTCATAACGGACCAGTAGGTCCTACGTTTCCTGCCATCAATTCCTCTATTTCTATTCTCAGCTTGTAGAGATCTAAAGGTTTCGTTGGGGACGCTTGTTTTTCAAATTCTTGACTATCTTTCGATTTCTTCAGGAGTCACCAATGTGACACTCTTAGTACCTGAGGTCGATTCCATTTGAATTTCCCTCGCATTAAAAGGATTATGTCTTTTCTGTATCCTTTTTCCGGCATTTCTAACGGGCAGATCTAGCAGCGAGCCCTCCGACTCGCACTCACTTGTCTGGTCATCTACAATTAAGGGTTCTGGTCTGGTCGGTGCAATGACAGGAGTAATTACTGGAGTTTTCGGAGTCCCTTGACGGTCCCCGTACAACGGAACCACTGGTCCGATAGTCACTGGGATCGTTAAGGCTTCAGGACTTGTATTTAGCTGTGACATTTTCTGTATTATTTCAGCTCTCTGCTTTGCTAGCGCTTCTCGCTCTTTCTCTTCTAATAACCTGTCCAAAGATTTGTCATGTAACACCTGCGGGGTTAGAGTGGGAGCATAACTCGGGCAGTGGGATGTGTTTCACTCGGTCCTCCGCCATAATTAGGTTTTTGAAACAAACTTCCTGTGCCTAGAATTCTCGGATCTTCCTCATCCTGTGGCTGTAATAACGGCATTCCTGAACCCAAGGACCTCACCTCACCTCCATAGGGGGGACGAGAACAAAAATCTCCTTCACGTGAATATCCCATCTCCCCACCAACGGGTCTCCTGGGGTAAATACTTCTGGTTTCTACGGGTCCTAGACTCTCAGTATAAGGAGGAATTAGATAACCCCCTCCTACACTTGCGGACCTGACCTCTTCCCTTTGTAGAGGTCTCCGGGGAATATCCCCTGCACTTGAAGGTCGGTGTCCTTCATTATAAGGAGGCGGACTTCTCATGCATATGTCATCTAACAATTCGTCATCTGATTCTCCGAGGGGCCCCCAGTGTTTGGATTTCTCTGTCCTTTTCCCCCCCCAGGAGGATCTTCTGCTGGCATCATGGGAAACAGTCCCTCAACAATCATACTCTGCCTCCATTGTTTCATCTTTTGGGCTCGGGCTTCTTGCTTCAGTTTTGGATAACATTTTGTCAATCCTTTATCCAATCGGGGCTTGTCCCTTTCAAAAGCCTCAATCTCCCATTCCTCTAGTGCTTCATACTGCGTTAACCTAGGTCTGGGATGCAAATCATTCATTCGGGTTCTCAAATTAAATAGAATCCTGCTGTTAAATGTTCCGTCTAACGGAAACGCCAATACTCCGTCATCTTTCGTGTATTCCGCCCAATTTTCCAACCATACACAGGTATTATACCCTTTATCGAACATCATGAAAGATGCGGGAGTATTTGGTGGTGGAATTACAACACCTTCTCTAGTTTTAATCTGCTTATCTTTCTTGAAATAATTCTTTACTTTATTTACAAGGGACAACTTTCGTTTGTTTCCGTACATAATGTCGTGCTTTATGCCTTTAAACTGATCTCTCTGAAATCCCAAATCTCTCGGATCGGGTCTAGTATGCGGTCTGTACGAATGCCACATACGATTCCTACGCTTAACTTTGTTTACAAAATTACTTCCAATCAGAAGTCGTCTTGTAATTCCGTTCGACCAATGAGGTGCACGAGTTCAAATAATTTCGGCCAATGGGTGCGCGGCCCCTTCGTGAGACAGTTCCCACGCTCCGGCGCTCACCCCTCCTTTATAATTCCAGCTCCGCCACCAGCCCGCTGTGTCTACCAATCCCAGCGCGGCACGGAGTGACGTCAGAGCGGCTTCGCGACTGACTCCCTCCTTCACAAGGTAACAGAAACTTTCTTAGTTTCTAAAGTGCTCAGTGCTTGGTTATTTAACAACAATTACACATTCGCCACCGTGCTCAAGTGTCTAGATAGAAAGAAATTTTTCACTGCAAGTAAACTACTTCCATTTACTTTTCACTCACTACGGATAGATCTTCTCTGCCTACCCTTCACTCTAGCATCGGAGAACCTGTTACTCCCCTAGACTCATCCACTTTACCGGGATATATCCGAGACTAAGGTTTCCCTAGCGAACCCCTTTGCTTTCACTCGAGCTCCGATGAACCTGCTACTCTTCCGATGCGACCCTCACTAGGTTATGCCACAGTAGGAATTTTGCCAACGAACCTCGTTACTAACATTTATTCAAACATGCATTCGGAAAAAACCCTAGTTAGTGCTTCCAGTTCTGCCTAACCTGCACCAACTTTCCTTGGGCCAGTGACCTCAAAGCAAGTGGATTCTATTCACCACTCGCTATTCAATTCCCCGGGGATTCCTAACAACATATAACAATTACGAACGAATGGGTTAATACATATATCAATATAACAATAAGAAAAACAGTTTAAAACATTTCATAATTTTTCAAAGCAAACCTTTCAAGTGACTGATCAGATCTCCTGAAGTGCCTGCTCTTATAGCAGCATCAATACTAGCAGCTTCCGACTTAGCTAGACTAACTAGTCCTGCCTAACTTTTAACTATCCCCTAACCATAACTCTGCTACCAGAAAATTACTGCTAGAGATCGCGGGTCACCCGACCAATAATTTCGCCACTTCCGGTTTCGGGCCCATATATTTCAAATGACCAGATACATTGATCGGATGACGTCACAATCTACTACCAATAATTGTGGGATTCCTTTCGATTATTTCTAGTGTACCCGACTTACCATCCACTGTTACGGGTACCTATGACCACAATGGATCAGGGAGCTAGCTGTAAAAGGAAAGGCAGCAAATAATATACACTTCAATAAATGACTTTACTTTCATAAAATGACCACGGACAACTAGAAGTTTTATAAAGTTTATCTAAAGTTCAATCAGTGTGAAAATCCAACTTACATTGAGCAGATAGTCAGTAAGCAAAAACATTTGGTTTCAAGAGAAATGCGACTGGGAACCTGCTAAGCTAGTAAACTAATCATGACAGAGTGAACACGGGAGATGAAGAAATAACTAGGGCAAGTATCATTTATGCTAGGAATTGGGAAAACTTTAGAAATCTAAACAATTCGGTTAACATAAATAGGACACGCTATAACTTCAGAAAATCTCTTCATTCAGTTTAGTGAGAAATTTTATAGAACACATCAAACAAGTTATAAACTGCAAATAGGAAAAATGATTTGTAAAAGGAAGGGTAACATAGGAACATGCTATGAAAATAAATGCATACGTTTCATGAGATGCAATGAGTTGCGAAAGCATGGAAAAACTTATCATATGCAAAGGTATGTCTTTATTGAAGCAAAGAGAAAAATAGAAAGGTGCAGTTTCAAGAGATTTAGAGCGATATTTACCTAGACTGGTGTGAAAAACCAAACCCTGGCCACGGGTCAGTTAAGGACAGGAAACCCTCAAGGAAGGATACCCCTCAATGGACAGCAGGTGCAGAATGGACACCCAGGACAGGACAGGAAACCCTCAGATTAGGATCAGGACAGGACCACCAGGACACGACCAGCACCCGCAGTTTGGAAGCAACGCCTGCGCTCCACCCTCTCTGCAGCTATCAGTCAGGACCCGATTGGGTCAGCGAACTCCCAGCAAAGTGCTCCGCCAGCACCTTTAGGGTTTAGTAAAACCTTAGTCTATGGTCAATTTCGGACAGAGTGCTCCGCAGCGCTCTGTATCTTCAAGTCACCTATTGAGTGCGTTGGGTCAGTGACAGGTCAGCTATTCAGACAAGTCGGACAACTTCCCTAGGTGAACCTAGGCTAGATATACTGTTTTGGGACAGGGTACCACCCCCCAAATATTGCAAAGTGTCAGAATCCCCAATTGCGATTGGTCCTAAGGTAGGATTTGGTTAACACACCAATCAGAACAGGCTATTACAAGCCCTACTTAGCATCCTAGAGTGCCGCCTAGCAAGATTGGGGTTCCCACGAGAAGTCGCAGAGAATACAATGGAAAGAATACAATTTGATACAATAGAATACAATCATGATGCTCTTGCTGGGTGAAGGTGCACGTTCCCATGCTGGCTCTGGCATCAACCTTCTTTGGCTTGGTTTCAATGCCACCACACCATCGAGTGATTCTGCGCAGAAATACCCTCCAAGATGGACTCCCCAGCCCCATCACCCCTCAGTGTCGAGGATACATGAAAAGTAAGCGAAAACAAATTAATACATAGAAATAAATGAATGTATTACATGTTATAAGTTCGTACTTTAGTTTCATCATTATAAAAATATACTATGCATTAGTGAATAAGTGCAACGAATAACATCACAGGAGCAGCAGCACAAAGCTTCAGCACGTTATTGCTATTACGCATGCGCGCCTTTTCCCTCTCGAATTCTGACTGCGTCATGTCAGCTGACTATGCCTTACGCATGCGCAGAAACGAAAAGCCAAGCAGCGGCCATTTTAGGGACAAGGATTAATCGTATTAGTAGAACACATAGGCAAGCGTCTCTATGATACCCACGCACATTAAAAATACATAAAATTAGTAAAACAAACAATTTGATACGGGATTATAATAGATTTTCGAGGTTTTTGACTCGAGCAAGTCGCGATGCGAAATCTTGCTCTATCACTTTCACCATAATTTTGATCACTTAACTTCTATATCCTCCTACGAACATTCTATAAAGTGGAAGTGTATTTTTCATTTACAATAATATATACTACAGATCAACACATCCAACATTTTTAGCTATTTTTTCTCTTTTCTCAATAGAAAAGCTTGTAATTTAAAAACAAAAGCCATCTAATTCGGGCACTTTTACTGGCCTAAATGTACATGTAAGCCCTCGTCTGTATTTAATCCAGACGGGATTCTAGTATTGAATAGCATATTGTATTTTGATTCTAGCTGCCACAACTTTCTTTCTTTGTTTCCCCCTCTTCTCATTTTTGGAACCTGGTCCACCACATAAAAAATTAGATCCTCCAGTCTGCCTCTATGAAATTCATTGATATGGCGGGCGACAGGGTAGGTGCTCCCTACGTATACCTTTGGGCAGGAGCACTGCAAAATGTACACAACATGGTCACTGCGACAATTCAAAAAGCATCTAATTTTCCACGGTTTAGTCATCAAAGGAGATAAAACAGTCCTAGTGTTTTTACCAATTGTGCACGCTTTACATTTTTGACATTTGTAAAAGCCTGGATTTGACTTCAGCCAACTTTCAGATTTTGGCATTCCCGGACTGCTGTCAACAAGTTCTTGTCTCATGGATTTCGCCCTTTTGAACATTACCTGTGGTTTGCGCTTTACAATTGTACTCAGCAATGGGTCACTCCTAATCAGGTGCCAGTGCCTACTCACACAGTCTCTCTCCCTTGTGTGGTAGGCACTGTACCTCATGATTAGTCTTATTTCCTCATTATCTTTCTTTTTTATTTCTTCCTTCCTCTCTTTGGGTTTAAGGGGTTCAATTCTCTCAATACTTCCAACCCTTTTCAATGCTTGATCTAGAACATTACTCTTATAGCCCCTGGCCTCAAACATTCTGGTGAGATTAGTTTGAGCCTCCTCCAATGCTAGTCTCTCACTACAATTCCATTTCATCCGGAGATGCTCAGCATTTTCCATCTATGCTGTTTCCTCTTCTTTTTTCATCTTGTCGGTTTTCATGCATCCTGTTTGGAACTGTAATTTCCTACAAAAGAGGCAGTGTCAGAGGCGGAACCGAAATCCAATGGAACATATCACAAGTAAAGACAATTGTGCAATAACATCATCAACTCATAACTATGCTGAGAAAGCACATGAATGGATTACTTACAGTCATACGGGGAGGGTCCACTTCTCTGAAGTCATTGGGAGGGAAAATCCTTGCCTCTGTGTCCTTAATAGAATTGAATCTTACCAGCACGAAGGCTAGGCAAATTTTCATTCTATAGCAGGACCGGAGGCTTCGTATTATGCCAATTCCAAGCTTGTCAACAACTAGCCTCGCCACCTCCAGTATCGACTTGAAAATAAAACCTCTGAGCACCAATCGGCCGCACGCATCAGATCCTCCAATCACGCCCCTAGGGCAAAAGCTTTAGAGGCCATCACATTTCTCGTTGAATGAGCACCAAACTGCTTAGTATCAATCCCCGCCTCCTGCATTACCCAAAGCACCCATCTGGCGATGGTCGGGATGAGACTCCCTTGTACGGCTTGCGTAACGCAAAGAGCAGTTGCCTCTCACCCGGAGAGCGAGATTCATCATTTATTTCTTCATAGGCACGGAGGCACTGCACTACACACAGTTTAGGGGAGTCTGGAAAAGCTGAATATGAAATAACTCTTGTGTTAGACTTAGTTCTTCTACTTACTGTGAAGGATACCCCTTCCGGTGAAAAGACTCTCGCAGAAATATCCAAGGCTCATACGTCCGAGACACGACTGCAGGACACCAGACATAACAACATTGCCAACTTGGCTGTCACTTCTTTACGAGAGAGAAACCTATTCGGTTGCCAAGACAGAAAAAGGTTCAAAACTCTGTTCACGTCCCAGAGGTCAGAATATCGCAGTTCCGGGGGAAGCGAAAGGCGAATCCCCCTAAGGAGCCGACACACCAAGACACACCAAGGGATGTTCGCCGACCGGGATCCCTGTACCACCATGTGACCAGGAGAGACCGCTGAACGGAAGGTGTTAATTGACCGATAGGCCAGACCATCCTCTTCCAAAGCCGCCAAAAAATTAAGGACATGGACTACATCCGCCCCCACGGGATCAACACCCCGTAGCACACACCAACAACGCCATTGGTGCCAGGCTGATGTATATTTCCTGGTTGTGCTATCTGCCCATGACTTGGAGAGCAAGTTCTCAGCCTTTCCCAAAAGGCCTGGTAGCGGCAAGCGATGACGGAGATCCTCCAGGCCATCAACCTCAGCGTTCCTTCCTGGACTAGTCGATGGGGAACGAGGTTGGGATGAGAAGAATGTGAGGAGAGTGGGGGAGTTGGATTGGAAAATCCCAAGAAAGTTCCAGTAGAACCAGAAACCAAACTTGAGACCTCCACCATGGTGTGATCAAGACTACCCCCGTCTGCTGGCGTTGCAGCAGTGCTGACACTCGCGTGATCATGGAAAACGGGGGGGGGGGGAGGGGTAATGCATAACCCTGCTCCCCCAGCCAGTCCTCGAGGAAAGCATCCGTCGTTTCCGCCAAAAGATCCGGGTGCCAGGTGAAAAACCTCGGTAGTTGATGGTCCAGACGCGACACAAACAAATCTACAGAGAAGGGGCCCCACTTTCCCGTCAGTAGGGAAAAACCCTGAGGATCCAGCTTCCACACACTGGCACCTAGTAGGTGACAGGAGTGCCAATCGGCCACCTAGTTCTCCTGTCCCGGTAGGTACTCTGCTGTTACTGAAACCTGGTTGTCCAGGCAAAAGTGCCAAAAATCCCTGGTTATATCCGCCAGCATCTTGGATCTGATACCCCCCAGGTGGTTTATGTATCGGACCGCCGAGACATTGTCCATCCTGAGGAGGACACACGACTGCACTCTGTCCTTTGTCCAGCATTGAACTGCAAATGAACCCGGTAGTAACTCCAAGCAGTTGATGTGCAACGACTGCTCGTCAGTGGACCAGGCCCCACCTGTGGAAAACTCTCTGCACCTGGCCCCCCACCCGGAGCGACTGGCGTCTGACTCTGACTCGATAACTATATCTGGGGCTGAACTGAATATCGCACGGCCATTCCAGGCCTCCATGTGCATGAGCCACCATTGCATTTCGTCCCTCACTTCGTCCGACAGCGGAATCAACTGTGAGTACGTCAAGCCCTGTCTGAGGTGATATGCCGTCAGGGGCTGCGTGGCTGCGTGGCTCGATAATGTAAGGGCCCGGGAAATATGGCCTGAATTGGTGAGGAAAGAAGACCGACCAAGCACGCCAACTGTCGTAAAGAGATCTTCGGCTTCGCCAAGGTCTGACGTAGTTTGTGTCTGATCTTTGCCATTTCCCTGATGGGAAGACTCAGAGGGGAAGACACAGAGTCGATATTGAAACCCAAAAAGGTTGCACATTGGACGGGGACCAACAGGGACTTCTCCTCGGTTATAACGAACCCCAATCCTTTAAGGAGGTTGACCGCGGTTTGCAATTGGGAAGACAGACGCTTGGGGCACTGGTCCAGGAACAACATGTCGTCCAAGTAGACGATCATCCGCACTCCCTGCGCTCACAGGAACTCCACTACCGGTTGAAGGACCTTTTTGAAGCACCACGGAGTGGATGATAGACCAAAAGGGAGTGTGGTGAACTTGTAAATCTGACCTTCCCACCTGAACTACAAAAAACGCAGAAGAGGGGGAAAAATAGGCACCGTCAGGTATGGATCCTTCAGGTCGAGCCTGACCATCCAATCGAGCGGACGCAACACATCCCGAAGGAGGTGTATTCCCTCCATTTTGAAGTGGCGGTACACCAGCCACTCGTTGAATTCCTTTAAATTTATGACCGGGCGTCTGCCTCCGTCGACATTAACGACTAAAAATAGATTGCTGAGAAACCCACGTGGATGCTCTAGCGAGCGACAGATTGCCCTTTTTTGGAGGGGGGCGAACACCTCGTCGCGCCCCAACCCGCAACGCACTGCAAGAAAGTAATAGGGTGGGGGCAATATAGCTGACATGTACGGCTATGAAACTCCAACTGGAAGCCCTGGACTGTATGTAGCACCCAAGAATCGCTTGTGAGGGAAACCCAGGCTGGGAAGAAATGCGCCAAGTGCCCCCCCAGCTGCAAGCTAGCTGATGGCAGCACACTCACCTCATCCAGCATGCTGCTGCTGGCCTCTGTGGCTTCCACGACCACGGAACTTCTGCCCTCTCGTCGGATAGAAATTATTGAAACGGGCATTAACCTGGAATTGCCCGCGACCGAGCCTTGCCCCGATTGGAGCTGTTGAAGCGGCCGTACGAGCGGCCCCTGCCACGTCCGGCCATCTCGAAAACCCGAGGGGTAAATACTTTCCTCATTTGGATTGCGCCCTGTCAAGGGAGGTGAAAGTTCCCACAAACTTCCCCAACTCCTTGATGAAGCAGTCGCCAAACAGCCCCCCTGAGCTACAGCACCGGCCTTCGAGGAGGCGAGGTCACCCAACTTGGGGTCTATCTTAAGAAGGAGTGACCTACGTCTCTCTGTGGAGAGCGCGCAGTTCGTGTTCCCAATGAACACTATTGCACATTGCGCCAAATTGGAGAGAACCTCCGGGAAGATTAGGGCCCCTGACACCTTGGCCTCCTCAGCCATGTCGAATATCTTGGTGACAGGTCCTACCACATCCATCAGTTTGTCTTGACAGGTGTGCCAAGAATGGTCGATACCCGTCTTGGGGTCCCTAATAAACGTTGCTATCTTCAGGTTGATGTCAGGGGTCAACGCCACCTTCCCTTCCGAGGTGGGGCGAAGACATTCAGCCCGGAGGCGGCTGCGAGTGTCTTTATCCATGGGCTTATGCAGACGACTTGCTACATAGTGGCCACCTTGTCCCCAGGAACCCAGTCTGAAGACCTTGGACGGACAATATCATCCGGGTCCAACATGTCTGAGGACCCCGCTGGGGCAGAGGCCGGGAGCCAGGACCTAGAGGATTATGCCTCCTCAGGGGGGTCCCGATCGTGAAGGGGATCAGAAGAGGCGATCCGCGGGGTAGTTGGAATACCCTCAGCAGGGGGCAACTGGGCCGGTTGAGGGGCCTCCTGTGCCAAAAGGGCACTTTTTAAGCACGCAAACGCATCAGTATCAACCCCTTCAGTGCAGGGCTCCTTCTAGGAGGAAAAGAGGGAGGGAGTACAGGGGTGGGAGCAGGAGTAGGGATAAGGGCGGCCAACTTTGAGTAAGCTTCATCCAAACTCGCTGACAGGCGCTGCTCAAAGGGCACCATGGCCTAATCTAAAGCCTTATAGATTGAATCATCCACTGCCTGATAAAAATCATCATCACAGGGGATGTAGTTTAGAGGGTCCTCCTCCTGGTACTGGTCTTGCCCTCCCTGCATGCTGAGGTAAATTAGGCTCTGCGGGGACTCAGAAGCTTCAGGCAGCGCGCACACTAATAAAAGCCCTGAAAGGCACCACATTTGGAGCTGGGAGGTAGCCCAGGTGCATGTGGGTGACCAAAGGTGCACGATAGGTGGGCAGAGCCCTGGGGAAACTCCATCCCTTTCTGGTTACAGGGTAAGCCACCTGGGACCGTGTCCCACAGCACCACAGCAAATTAGCACTTACTACAGACCCAAAGAGGGCGTTCAGGAGAAAAAACGGGCAAACGCGACCCCTAAGGGTGTCACACCGGGGGGCAAGAGGCAGGTAATTCCCTGAGGGCAGCGCTCGTCGGAAAACTCAGTGACTGGAGTTTTGAAAATCGCGCTGCCCAGAGAGAGGGACGTAATGTAATGTAATGTAATGAGGTGCGTATACAGTGCTCTATCACCCGACGGGTATCCTGGCGCTTAAAAGGAGAGTCCCCACCAGAAGTTAATAGGGGCCAGCCAAGGTGTGATACAGAAAGGGAGAAAAAAGACTTATGCCCCCTAGCGGTGGGAGGACCACACCGCGTCAGGCTCTGGGCGAAAATCGTGTTAGGCACGCCCTAAGCGTCCTGCGATTATAAGGGAATCTGCAAGAAGACAGAAAACAGAAGCGCTACCAACAAACACTCGTAATACACAATAAACCCCCAGAATCCAGGAGATAAAGAAAAAACGACTTATCTTGCTGCTGAGCAGTGAAGAAAGAGGCAGAGAAAACAGCGTAGATGGACTATGGTGGCTGGTCGGAGTGCGGACACAGAGAAAGGACTCCTGAGACTTTTGTTTTCCCAAGTGTTCATGGGAAATGTAGTTTGGTGATGTTTTTTGAGTTGCAACTGTAAAAAAACAAATAAAAACGAAGGAAGAAGGCATAATCTGAAGCCTCCGGTCCGGCCATAGAATTTATGCTGCACAATGCAGGTGAAAAAAGCAAATGTATCTTTGATTCAATACACTGCTAAGATATGGACAATGCACAGAAAAACATAATCTAGAAGGGTGGCTCAGGCATTGGAGATATATAATGTAAAGGCCCTGGGGGCGGTTTTATATGGTGCAGAGCTGTGGGTCTATTCACATACTGAGAGCCTTTCCATAGTGGAGCAAAGGTTTATGAGAACCCTATTGAATCTAACTGTAAGTACACCGTTGATTCCCCCTATATTTAGACATGGCTCAATAGAAAATTGCCCACAAGATTGAGTGCAAAATGTTGACCTATTGGTACAGGCTATGGACAACACCTACCCTTGATTCCTATATGGAGGGAATCAAAGATCTTTTGGTCCCACAGTACGGACAGAAACTACAGTGGCTCTGTGCTATTAAGGCCCTACTTTACAGATTGAATTTGGATAAATATTGGACCTCACCAGAGAGTATGTGCTTCATTGGCAAGGCTAGTATAAATGGATTATTCTGGGAGAATGTGGCAATTGACATAGTTAGACAGTCCAAGGGCTCTGTAGCTGTGTCTTTCACCGACCAGAAACCAATGGCCTTCTATGAAAACACTATCGATGAAATTGTCCCTCCACTAGCAAGGAAACTCTATCTCCAATGTATGTATGGAACTTTACCTGTTAAATCATTCACTGGTAGATAGCACCAGGAAAATAGTTCATACAATGATCTGTGTGTAGGCTGTGAAGGATATTCTGAATCACTTATCCATGTTCTGTTTTTTTGTCCCATTTATAAGCACATACATGCAAAATGGATTGTTTCTCTGTGCAAAAATCTGGATTGTAGGGAACTTCAGGAAACGTTCAAATTATTGCAGTGTGATACTAGTTAGAATGTGGGGGCTTTCTGGCTATGTTTTTAAAGGCATTTTGGATCAAGCGTACAAAACTCACACAGTCAGCCACTGATCTCCGTTAAGAATTACATGATGTTTATGAGGTACCGTGGTGGACATAATCATTGCTGTAGATTTATTTGTGTTTTCTGTCTTTTTATACCTTTTACACGGTGGTTTGTGTCATGAATTGTTGTGGTTTTATACAGTTGTTTTAAAACATGCTAGCTGGAGCTTTTTATATACTGATATAATCTTATTAATTGATATTTATGTTTGCATTTTTATGTTTATGTGTATTGTGGCTGCCCTGTCTGTCTACACTTATATGCTCCACAGAGATCGAAATAAAGAGGTGCACCACAACAGCAGCCTGCAGCTGCAGGAAATTCTGCTGCAAAGCAATGAATCATTATTTTCCCAGTGGCGTAGCAAAACTTGAGGGGGCCAGTGCAAGGTACATAGAGGGGCCCACTCTGGATTTAAACAGGAGCTCTCAGGCCTGAGAACAATGCTGAGGGGAGCCCTTGCAGCTTGGGCCCCCCTGCAGAGCGGGGGATGTGGGGACCTGTATTACTCCACTGTTCTTTCACCTTAACTTTCCCCTGCACCAGTGGGGAGAAGTATTGCCATTCACTGGGAAGAGTGGTAGTCAATTACAAAAGACAGATAGGTCTTAAATATTGCACAGAATAGTCACTCTTTCCAATTCAAGTCCCCTCCTGCAACTGTTCCACATGCAAAAACATCCCAGTTCCAGCTAGACCTCTTGCAGGTGGAAGTCAATACCGTTATGCAAAAAGAGGAGGTCACATGTCATCAAAGGGAATCAGGAATCTCTTACCATTACTTTCTAGTAAAAAAGAAAGGACCGAAGCAAGACTTCAGACCCATCTAAGATCTTAGAGTACATTACGAGTGAATACGCCCAGAGAAATTCAGAATGCTGTGTCTGCACCAAATCTACCCACAGTTGCATCAAGTGGATTGGATGTTTTCGATAGACCTGCAAGATGCATATTTCAACAAAACATTTAAAATTCTTATGTTCCAAAGTGGGATCTCAGCCCTATTAATACAAGGTACTCCCATTCAGCCTCAAATCAGCCCCACGAACATTTTCAAAATGTATAGCCGCGATCCCAGCATTCTTAAGGAGACAGAAAATCTTTGTGTATCCTTACCTCAAAGAGCAGCTGATGAAGAGCTTCTCTCCATCACAGACAAATTAGTATTTTGGCATTTGTGCCAAGACACTCCCAAGTCTGGGTCTTCGGATCAATTTCCAAAAATCTACATTTTGCCTAGGTCAAAAACCGCACTACCTGCGGGCCACACGGATACACACTCTGCAAGAGTGTATCTTTTGGAGGAGAGACTATCATCCATCACTCTGAAATGTCACACTCTTCTGCAGGCTCATCTTCCATCTGCAAGGCACATAGCATCTCTCTTGGGGTCAATGGCTTCTTGTATCTTCATAGTCCTGATGCAAGGTTGCATATGAGGCCTTTCAGCAATGCCTGGAAGACTAGTAATAACGTCTCTTCATCCGCTGGGAGGACAAGCTGACATTGTCACATGGTGCACGTCTGTCTCATACATGGTGGTCTCAGTGTAACAATCTGATGGTGGGGGTACCATTTAATCAGGACCCACCCAGTCAAATACTGATCACAGACGCCTCTCTCCAGGGATAGGGAGCTCATATGGGTTCCCCTCAAACTCGAGGTGTTTGGTCAGACAAGGAAAAGACTTACCACATCAACATGCTGGAACTGAGAGCAGTCCACCTTGCTCTGAAATCTTTATTTCCAGCAATCACAACCAGTTGCACCTTTGTCCAAACTGAGAACACGACAACCATACACTACCTGAACAAACTGGGAGGGACTCACTCTCGCCCTCTGTCTCTTGAGGCCCAGGCCATTTGGAATTGACTACTAGCTAGAAATCTCACAATAACGGCCATTCATCTGCCAGGCATTCAAGACATGCAAGTAGACTCTTTGAGTCGAAATACTGATTCTTTACGACGAGGTGTTGCAAGACATTTATTATCAATGGGGATATCCTCAAATAGACATGTTCACAGGCACAAATGACAGAAAATGCCAAGACTGCAGGTCCAGATACACCAAACCAGGGTTGAAGGGGAATGCCCTTTTGATAAGTTGGGCAGGGAAATTTCTATATGCATTTCCATCAACTCCTCTCATTCCAAAAGTGATTCTCAAGTTATACCGATCTCAAACCAGAATGAAGCTAATAGCCCCAGAATGTCCTTGCCAGTGGTGGTTCAGAGACCTTCTACACCTGCCAGAGAGGCTATGCCAACAGGATCTGCTATTCAAGTTTGGGGGACAGATACTGCATTCCAACCTGTCATCGCTGACCTTGACAGCATGGATGATTAATTCCTCCAATATGGACATTTAGGACTTTCCAAGGAGTGTATGGACATTCTAAGGGAGGCTAAGAGACCTTCCACAAGAAGTCATATGCACTTAAATGGAAAAGGTTTTAGTTGTGGTGTTCACAGAATGATCATGTCAAGAAAATGTAGTCATCCAAGATTTGCTACAGTTAGCTAAATCAGGACTGCAGTTCTCCTTTAGAGTACACCTTGCAGCCATTATGGCATATAGAAAATCTATATCCCTCACAAACATAATTTTACATAATTCTAGTGGTGAAGGATTTTCTCAAAGGGCTTAGAAAGGTGTTCCCTCCAGTTACGAACCTCTCTCCTCCATGGGAACGTACCGCTGTCCTTTCCAAACTGATGGGTCCTCCATTTGAGCCAATGCATAAAGCCTCTTCACAACATCTTACCTGGAAAGCGGCTTTTCTTGTGGCCATCACTTCCGCCCGTAGGGTAAGTGAAATTCAACCTCAGTGCACTGTATATCGTGTTTCCCTCCAATAGAGTGGCGATGAGAACTCATCCATGTTTTCTCCAGAAGATAGTCTCAGAGTTTCACATCAATCAGAATATCTCTCTACCTACTTTCTTTCCTAACCCCTCAAGTCCAGCTGAAAGTTCACTACATTCTCTGGATATTAAGAGAGTGTTAAAATTCTACTTGGACAAGATCAAGAGTATCAGGAAATCGGACTACCTGTTTGATGATTATGGTCCAGCGGGAACAGGTTTAGCATCTTTTAAGTCTGTTTCAAGATGGATCGTTTATTTTCTGTTCTCATACAAGCTAGCTAAAACGTTGTTACCTGCTGGACCTAGAGAACACTATACTAGGGATAAAGCCGTTACTGCAATTCTGTTAAGAAATTTACTGATTTGTGAAATTTGTAAAGCCGCTACCTGAAAGTCTGCTAATGCCTTAACTAGACATTACTGCCTGGATTCAGATGCTAAAGCAGACACTCAAGGAGGACAGGCTTCATCGAGGAATCATTTTGGGTAAGTATTTCAGCTGCTTTAGTTTCCAAGTCTGCGATTTATGGGATGGTCTTGCTATTCTATTCAATGCTAATGACTATTGATGAGAATCACCTGGAAGAGAAGGATGCAGTGCTTAATTTGTAAAATATTAAGTGCCAGGACTCTGACCACTGAAGCTCTGCCAAAACAACTACTAACTATCTCTCTTGCATGTAAATGCGACAGTTCCGAATATTTCAGGTCCCCAACGCTAAAGGAATGGCTGGGGAGGCAGGTATTAGCAAATGTAATGTATATTGTATTCCTAAACAACCGCTGTTCTGCTCATCTCTAAATTAGATGAGCAACGCCACCATGTGGTAGACTGTTCCAAGTATGGTGTTGACAATTAGGTGCCTGTGTCGAGCACTGGAAACCAATTAAGTGCTGGTGCTGAGCAGCGGAAAGCACCGGCTCAAATTAAGCACTGGACGGATGCATTGCTTACCTGTAATCCTAGTTCTAGTTTCCATTTCCTATTTCCAGGGAAATCCTCATCAAAGTGATAAGCAACCCGACCCACCTCCCCGTACCGAAGCTATCGTAGCTCTCAAAATGTTCTATATGCAGGATTCCTTAGTTTTCCAGAACAATTATCTGACCCAGCTGTCACCTGTGGGGCATGATGGGATAAAGGGGGTAGTGTGAAGTTCTTAAAGGCACATTGGCAGGTTTATATTTGATCTATTAAAGGCGGCCTATTGGTTAACAATATCTCATATTCCCTTTCCTTTTGCTTTTAAATAAAGGTTTGCGGAAGGCTTCTTATGGTCAAGTTTTTCATTATAATCATGAACTGTAGCAATTTATGTGGTTTTAAAAGAAAAGTAAATGTAAACTGCCATTTTTTAACCTATTCTATAGGCTGCATATATGTATATATATATATATATATATATATATATATATATATATATATATATATATAGATAGATAGATAGATAGATAGATAGATAGATAGATAGATAGATAGATAGATAGATAGATAGATAGATAGATAGATAGATAGATAGATAGATAGATAGATAGATAGATAGATAGATAGATAGATAGATATATATATATATATGAGTATCCTTTCCTTGGCTACCAAAACAATTAGACGCTGGCACAGATGGGCAGAGCAGTGTTGCAGTGATGGACATGGGGAACCTAGAATTGACAACTTCAGACATGGAATTACATTGGGTATTGTGGCAGTGAAAGCCACTAGAGCAAAATATGGCACTTAGACCCTGACACTCTTGTCCTTGGGAAGCTTGAACCAATGGAAACTGAGGACCTTAGTAAGACAGATACTTTGATACCATCACTGAGGGATACTGAAGCCCTTGCTCTCATGGGTAATGAATTAGAGCCACTGTAATCTATGATTTATGTTATTTATTGCAGTTTAAGCCACTGCTTCTAATACTCATTAGCAGTCAAGATGAGTTATGGTAGTTATAGGGGACATATGCTATGTAATCACTTGTGTCATAGCTGTTGAGACACTGTAATTTACTTTTGGGCACTCAGGGAATTTTTGGGCATTAGCATCATCAAGTACTCCTAGATATTTGTAGTTGGTATGGGGCTAAGACACTATACTAAGAGCCTATTCACTGGGGGTGATTTATTTATGGACTTTACAAGCACTGTCACAGATAGTCACAGATACTGACAGCACTGAGGAACTGTGTGAATGGCACTGTGATCTTTGGCAGTGACAGACTCATACTTGGCAACTAAATATTTTGAACAAACACTTCATAAGCATTATTGCTGACATGTACTCACTTTCTCAATGCTTGTGCCTGCAGGAGGGCGAGAAGATGCTTGGAGATGGGCATTATGCACCAGATGTTGTGAATGCCAGACTTCGTGACATTGGAGAACTGTGGAATGAATTGCAAGGGAACTGTGGGAAGAAGAAATCAAGGCTTCAGGATGCTTACAAGGTAATGTGTGAGACCTCAATCAAGTAGAACAGTTGATCAGGTGGCGGTGCAGGAAACTCTATAGTGATAATCTGATACAGACTTCTAGCCGCAGAATCCTTACCTTAGAATTATCCCCAGGCGTCAGACCGAATCTGGATATTTTGAAGTAGTAGGTGGCGTCATTCGGCACGGACACCGCCAAGCTGAAAGTGACGTATATGGTACCTCTATGGGTGCCACCTCGGCATTCTGATGTCAGTTCGTTCCTTTTCGCACCAGATAGCACAGATCCAAGCCAGAGCTACATCCCAGTCACTTCTTAACTGACTTTTTCAATTTTATGTCAAACGCTTTGAGGAATACCTTTCTCCTGGTGTGAGAGGATCTCCCCCAAGAAACAGGCTGGTTTGAAACCATGTGATGCCTGTCACAGACAAATGTCTGTGACAGACCCCCCCACTTGGTCTTTCTATGGTGCCTTTTAGGAAGACCATGACTCAAAGGCCCACAAGGATTTCCTGCTATGCACCCAAAGGCATTGAGGGAGGCCTCCTTCAAGCTCCTCACCGCCCAACTTCGGACGACCCAGCGATGATCAAGATCCCGGTCGTGTGGAAGGGGCCGAAACCGCTATTGGAGCCGCACCTGATGGTAGTCGTCACAGTTGAAGTCGTTGTTGGGTAAGTCATACAAGAAAAAGAAATCTAAGAAGCCAAAAAGGCATTTGAATTCTCTGTGTCCATCGAAATCCTCGGGTGAGACGAAGGAGTATTGGCACTCCAGGCCCTGTACCTCTGCAGAGCCTCAACCAGTGTTGGCTCTGCGCTTCCCTGATATTCCCGGAACTGGAGCGACCCTCACCCAACTAAGAGAGTTCTATGAGGCCATGCACCTCATTTTTAAGGGTCCTGACTCCTCTGGAGCGCTTTCAGGCCCAATATGTTTGGGAGGGACCCAGACTGAATTCCCGCCAGCAGGTACACTATTGGTGCCAGTTGGGACCCTTGGATCCGATGCTGGATCCAGAGCGGCACAGCCAATGAGACTGAGACCTACTTCAGTGCCTGCTCTGGTGCCGACGCCATCAATGCCCATCAACAAAAACATTCCC
This sequence comes from Lissotriton helveticus, assembly GCF_964261635.1. Lineage (NCBI taxonomy): Eukaryota > Metazoa > Chordata > Amphibia > Caudata > Salamandridae > Lissotriton > Lissotriton helveticus. The sequence goes on from NC_136070.1 coordinate 138,256,491, forward strand.
ATTGTCATCTTCTCTGATACGTAGCAGGACCGGCATTGCACAATGCTGGTTCTGGTGTTGTCAGGAACCATACCTTCTGGGTCAGAGTCTGGGCAATTCGTCTTTGACCGGCCCAGGACAGAAGACAAATGGGTATGGCGACCCTGATGAATATCGCCACCCATTGGATGATACAGAGGACCCCTGGTATGAGGTTCTGGCCGATGATGCCAGTGTGTTAGACACCTCACCTGACACTGGCTTAGTCTCCCCACCTACTGTGGCTACGGAGGAGGGGGGCTCTTTCGCTACAGTGATGTGTAGGGCAACTGAGGTCTTGGACCTTCAACTGCCCTGAGTGGCAGTCAAGATTAACTTCAGAGGTGCTTCAGCTGGTGACTGCCACATCTAAACCCTTGGTCCCCTCTAATGAAGCCTTCACCAACGTCCTCTTTGAAGCCTGGTCCAAGTCATGCACAGGGGCTCCTGTGCACAGGACGATTGCCCTGTTCAGAATATTGAGTAAAAAAACATCTACGTACAAAAATATTGAACTAAAAAATATGGGGGCAGATTTATGTCGGACTTGCGCCACGTTTACGCCGCCGTTGCGTGACGCAACGGTGGCGTAAACGTGGGGCATCCCTGTGACCCATTTACAACGTGACGCATCTAGGCAGATGCGTCACGTTGTAAAACCCTGCGCCACATATGGGCGTTATGGCGCAGGGTGGGCGTTCCGGGGCAGGTGCGCCTCGCAAAAGTGCCTGCGTGAAATCTACAAGATTTCACGCAGGCACTTTTAGGCCAATGCTGCGTCAAAACCCTGCGCCTGCTTGAAGCAGGCGTCAGGCTTGACGCAGCATTGGACAGATAGGGCCCCCAAGAGCATTGCTGGAGCTGCGTCGCGCTTGCGACCCAACTCCAGCAATGCGTCGCCTTTACGGCACAGATGCGTCACGCATCTGTGTCGTTTTGCCCCATGGTGCGCCGCATTGTAAATGCGGCGCACCATGGGTGGCGGAGCTGTGGCGCACAATAACTGGCGCATCCCTGGGGATGCGCCAGTTATTGTAAATCTGCCCCATGGACTCCCTATACTTATAATTAAAATCAGAAAAATATATAGAAAAAAATAATGTTTTCACTAATATAGTTGTTTAAAATATTGATGTTTAAATATATATAAATGTGTGGGGCGTGGTCTTGCCGGCGGCAAGATGGCTGCTCCCTGAGTATGCTCTGCTGGCCGAGCACTTAATCCGACAGAATCCTGGAGGCGCCAAGCCCATCCGGTCTTACCTCAGCCGAGCCTATGTTTCTGAAGGTTCCAGGAGGCAGCTGAGTGACTCTGCAGCGTCATGATTGCTGAGAAAACCGAAGCGGCCATAGTTGCTCAGCCAGCGCGGAGGAAGACTGGCGCCGCGTGGGAGCTCTGCACCCGCCTGAGACTGAGACGGAGCTTGCTGAGTGCTGGTGTCCGAGATCCAGCCCCCTGGGCCATCAGACTTCACTGCTGCCCAGGGGCTACTCTGCTGTCCCGGGGTGCCAGCCAGTGCATGCTGTTGTGGCACCTGGGCGGCCTGGGTACCTCCTGTGTGGGTGGCCGAGGTGCTACCTTCGGCCTGTGCCAGCTGCTGCCCGTGTCACTGGACCTCAATTCTCAAGTAAGGAGGCAGGCCGTGGGGGGTGTGGGCTGAGCCCCACTGAACTCTGGCCTCACTCCCTCCTGTCTCCGGATGTTTGATGCTTCCACTGGGCGCTGCCTCGATGCCATGGGGCTCTGACATCCGCATCTGCTGGGGCCCTCCTGTAACCTGATGGCCCATGTTTGGGAGTGCAGCAGTGCTGGGCCTTGCTGGGCCTGTGATTCCCTGAGGCCCGGGGACTCCCCTTGAGGCAGCCCATCCCCGCTGCACCAGCGTGGGCTGAAGTTCGTGTACTGGGCCTACTAGCCCTACTTGAGGGCTGCTTGGCGTGATGGAGACAGTGGGCCGTGCCGCTGGGTGCCGCATTGGTCGCTCCACATCATGCTGAGTGAGGAAGGAGCACGGAGCCCCTTTGAGGGAGCTGTCGGCCGCAACACCTGTCTGACTGTGCTTGGATCGCCTCTGCCTGGAACCTCGGACCTGGGCCCCTGCCTGTGGGCTGCTTGCACCTCCAGCTTGCTCCGGTGGATGCTATCTGAGGTGCGTGATTGGCCCCAGCGGGGATACCCTTGTCCCACAGCTTCACTCCTGCTGCGGTTGGCAGTAGCCGTTCCTACTCCCTATGTCCAGCTGTAGTGGCAATGGGGAAACCTGAAGCTAAACAGCCCAAGATAACATTTGAGGACTGTCGTACTGGCAGAGGCAGTGACCCTTCCGCAGGAGCGGAGGAACAGGCTACACAGCAGGAGCTCAGGACGAGGATATCCGCTCCTTGCTCCTTGAGGTCAAATCCAGTTTAAAGACTACAGACTCCAAAATTGATCACCTTGCGGCCCGTCTGGACCTAGTTAAACTCTGTGGGGATTCCCATGACAGCCGGATTTCCCAACTGGAAACTAGAGTATCAGACACAGACGATACCAGTGCTGAAAAATGCCTTCTAAAAATGGACAAAATTCTTGAGCTTCTCCAAGCCAAAAATGAAGATCTTGAATACCGCTCCCGCAAGAATAACCTTCAGATCACTGGAGACCCTGAATCTACCGCTATAACCAAAATGGAGTACTATGTAGAATCACTGTCACAAGAGCTGTTTGGCACAGTCCTATCAAATGTCTTTATAGTCGAACGGGCGCATCGATCTCTGGGCCCGTGCCCCTGTACTCCACCGCAGCCAATAATTGCTTGCATATTGAATTACTGGGATTGTGATGCATTTCTGCGCTGGGCCAGAGAGATGGGTGAGGTTAGGCATCAAGGTAACACTCTCTCTTTTTACCCTGACTTCACCCTGGTGGTACAGGCGGGCAGACGAGACTTTCTATCAGTCAAGCGTCAGCTTCAACAATTAAATGACAAACCATGCCATTTCACAGATCCCAAAGCAGCCATGGCCTATGTCAAACAGTTGCAAAAAACTCGCACTCGCAGATCTCCTGTGCCTGCTGACTGCAGCTCCACTAGCGACAATGATTAGTGCACTTCACATTGTGCTGCTTGTTTGGCTGGGCCCCCCTGAGGCCTGTAGTTGCATCCACAGACTCTGGCTCCTTTATGCATCCACGTCCATTATCTCTCCTAGACCTTTTGAGATGGCTGACTCACTCTTCTAGCAGCGCCTCTGATGCCCCACCCCACTTCGCTACCCTGCCCTATGGCCGGGAATAGTGCAGCAGCGGCCATGTGCTCTAACGTGATGAGTCCCAAGTACTTTTACCATTCTCCAAGTTGGGGGGTTTTGGGTAGGGAGAGTACTGTGTCTCAACCTGATTGGGGAGTTGGAGTGGGAGGGGGGTGGGCACGGGTAGGTAGTTTGGGGTCCTGGGTGTCGGGAACGTACTCTCGGAAATGACACCCTTCTGTTTATTTACTGGTCTGAATCTGGCAACACGATAGCTCAGGACGGTGAACGTTTCTTAGACCTCATGTGACGTTCCTAACGTGGAATATAAGGGGCATTAATGACCATCGCAAATCCTGACCTATGCACGCCTATCCCACCCGACACTGTGCGGACATATGCTTTTTACAAGAGATGCACCTCTCCACATCGAACACCGCACGCTTATGGGCCCGCTGGTGGGGCCCCTCTTACTCCCCAGTATATTCTAATTACTTAAGGGGCGTCACCATTTTACTCAAAAAAGATGTTCCCTTTCACACCCCACATTCACACTTAGACACCGCAGACAGATACATCATATTGGCAGGCACGCTATACTTGCAACCATTAGTTATGGCAGCCATATATAGACCTAATCTGGATGAACCAAACTTCTTTCTCCACATCTGGTAGAAAATCTCCTCACTCGGACCATGCCCCATTTTTGGGATATTTCAATATCGCCTTACAGAACACAACACAAGATACGCTTGGGCACTAGACAGCAACACCCTCAGGACACTGCTGCACTCCACTCATTGATGCTGGACAATTTGCTCATAGATGCCTGGCGTCATATGCATCCCAAAAGACAGGAGTGCACCTGGATATACACAACGCACAGCTCCTGGTCCCGTATAGACCTATGGCTGGTGACTCGCAACGTCGCTGGCGGGATCTCTTCCGTTGAACACATGGTGTGCACGCTATCCGATCTCTCCCCTGTCCGTCTGACCTTCAAGCTCCCGCAAAATCTGCAGCGCATGTTCTCATGGAGGTTACCCCCTTTGCCGTGAGAGACACCGGTTTTAAAGAAGAACTGCATGCTCCATATTAGTGTTCTTTGACTTAAATAAGGGGTCGGTTGATTCCCCATCGACTCTCTGGGAGTCGTTTAAAGTAGTTAATCGCGGCGTCTGACTTGCTAAACAGTCAGGGTTACTGCCAAGCCTCCCGTGACTCTTTGGAGAAGCTAGTACTGGAGAATGAGACACTGGACCAGTCATACAGTGCTAACCCCTCCCCTGCCGCATTCGCTTGCATTAGAACAAAGCTCTCTGAATACCAAACTGAGGCAGAGCATGAGGTGAACCACCTTGGTAGGGTGGCGCAGGCCTGTCAATATGGGGATGGCGATCGTCCTGGTAAAACACTAGCTAACCTGTTGAGAACACCCCACGCTTCCACATATGTGACTGAACTGATTGACAATAGCGGTGTGAGGATCACGTCCCCTGCCTCCATAGCAGCTACTATCACCTCCTTCAACTCTCAACTATACACGGCTGGGGCAACTTGCCCCCAGGACATTCTACTGCAATATTTTGACTCCATCTAACTGCTTTGGCTCGCCACCGGACATCAAGCATACCTGGATGCCCCAGTTACGATAGACAAGGCGCCAGGCTCGGACGGACTAACCCCTGCATTTTATAAAGAGTATGCATCCATTCTGATGCCCTACCTTAATAAGATATGTATAGCAAATCGATCACACTGGGCCGCCTCCCTCCCACTCATTGGGAGGCACTGATCACGCTCATATTAAAACCAGATAAGGTGCCTGAGAGCTGTGATTCCTACCGCCTCTCTGTTTATTCAAAATTGACACTAAAATATTAGCTAGACTATTAGCAAATTGCCTCCTGCCACTCATGTCCCTAATCATACCTCCCGATCAGTCTGGCTTTATTCCGGGATGCGCTGCATCACAATAACTTGCGTACGATTTTCTCTGTCCTGCCCCTTATTAACCCCTCGCTCTTTTAGACGCCACCAAGACATTTGACTCTCTGGAATGGTCCTTTCTTTTCTCACTCCTTGGCTGTCTGGGTTTTAGCTCGCAGTTCATCCAGAAAATCCACTTATTATACACACTACCCTCAGCACGCATTAAAATTATCGGACAGATAACCAACCCCATCACGATCACCAGAGGCACATGGCATGGATGCCCGCTCTCCCCGATGCTATTCGCGATTGCGATGAAGCCTCTGGTGGCCCGCCTACACCAACACCACACAGAACGTGGTATTGGATTCTCAACCCACAGTCTAGTTACTTCTATGTACTTGGACGACATCACATTATATATCCACGAGCCACTCAAAAACCTTGCGCCCATGATGAGGGAGGTAATCTGATTTGGCGGCCACTCGGGGTGCAAATGAACTGGAGCAAATCTATTGTTTCCCCTCACCGAAGCGACGCTTCCTCACCCAACTGAGTTTCCATTCCAATGGGCCACTGAACCAACCAGGTAACTCGGGGTGTGGTTGAGCGGAGACCCAGATTAACTCTGGAAAGCAAACTCTGACCGGCAATGGAGTGGCTCAAGGCTAAAATCCCAACATGGAATAAACTCCCCCTCTCTCTGGCAGGTCACATCGTGATTAAAATTGTGGTATTGCTGATATTTGTATTATATTTTTTTCCGAACATTCCACTTCCCCTCATCAAGCAATTTTTTAAGTGGCTGCAGTCTAACATAATTAGGCTTTCGCGGGCAGGCGAGCAGCCACCGTTTGTCTATAAAACTCTGATGCTTCCCTTTGTGCGCGGCAGGCTGGGGGCCCTGGACCTTAAACTTTACACCTATTGTACCCAGGCCAGCTTTTTACATTTCTGGTTACATCCACCACCCTTCTAGGTGCACTTTGTGGTGGAAACTGACCAAGCTTCCTCATGGGCACCCTACATGGCATCGTTCATGCAGTATAGGGCGCCCAATAAAAAATTAATACTGTGGAGTGCATGTGCTGGGCATGGGAGGGTATCCACAAACAGATTGGCACTGACACACTATATGCACCCACAATGAAGCTAGCAAAAAAAAACCTCCTTCCGACCACTACACAATAAAGGGTCGGTGCGCCGTGCTTCATCACTGGGCATGTGCTGGGCATGGGAGGGTATCCACAAACAGATTGGCACTGACACACTATATGCACCCACAATGAAACTAGCAAAAAAAAAACTCCTTCCGACCACTACACAATAAAGGGTCGGTGCGCCGTGCATCATCACTGGGCATAAGCACTCACCCAGACCTCTACCCGGTTCGCCAGTTTCTCACCCCTCCTGCATGCACGGCTGAAACCACGTAACTTTCCTATCAAACCACCCTACTTTACTATCAAATGCGGGCAACTTGCAGGAACACTAACAAGGACTTCCTGCATGCCCCTCCAGTTAATACGGCCCTTGATAACTACATCACCTTGCAAACTCATTACAAGGCTTTACTCGCTTACACTGTCAACCTCCCCAACTAACACAGAACGTGCCAGTGTTGCATGGGCAGCAGACCTGCCCTCTGGGCTGACTGAGGACCAGTGGCAATACTGCTGCAAGCAGACCGAAACACTTCCCTAACTATAGACTGAGACAGATACATCTCAAATTTGTACATAGACTATACCGCACCCCCTCGGTCCTCAACAAACAGGTTTTGGCTGCTGACGCAAACTGTGTGTGATGCTCTGCGTCAGATGCCACATTTATACACCTGGCCTGGACATGCCCACAAGTGGCTGACTTCTGGATTGTGGTTTGTGAGATTACTTCCGTTATTACCCTAGACCGTGTCACTCCCGACCCACTCACGAGTTTACTTGGGCATGTCAAAGCATTCCCAATGCCAGTCGCCGACTAGTGGCGATGCTACTGATACTGGCAAGGAGAGGGGTGGCAATACATTGGGGTTGTAAGCCAGCACCATCTACTAAGACATGGATTGATGATGCAGCGCACTGCCAAACATACCTGACTGAATACTGGAACCTCATGCCCCTTGCCATCTGCTCACATCATATCTGGGCCCCCTTTGTGGCGTATCTTCACCGACTGGAAGACCCTGAAACACACAGTAGCTCCTCTAGTGCGACCTCCCAACATAAAATACCCTGAGTGGTGGCGTCTAGCAGTTCCACCACTCTAGTTATAAGTTCACATCTGGTGATTTTGGACGTATATATGTCTGCAGGTCTCATTTGTCGTCCGGTTGTGTGATTGTAATGCTGCCGCAATATATACTGTAAACTCTGTATGCTGAAGCATACCATATTCCCTATTCATTGTAATATGCACTAAGTTCAATCAAATAATTAAAAAATATATATATATATATATATATATATATATATATATATATATATATATATATATATATATATATATATATATATATATATATATATATATATATGTGTGTAAACAATAAACATAAATTAAATTGAATATGAATACTAATATAATGAAAATGAAATATATTTAATAATTGCTTTGAAAAATATAACAATTATTAAAATAAAAAATTAAAGCAAAAATATAATAATATACATATTTCAATTCACATATATCGAATTTAAAAATATAACTATATTAATATTTTTAATTTATATTATTTTTAATATTTTTAAAAATATAACATAAAAAATAAATCGAAATAAATATATCCAATAACATAACATATTTAAAAAAGAAACCATTTCAATTACAAATGAAAAAGTCAATCAAAATAAACATTTTGAATTTACTAAAAATAACTAAAATATTAAAAACAATAATTATAAAAATTATAACTTAAATAACCAAAAACGTCTTTATATAAATGTAAATAATATAGAGTAAACTACAAATCTGAAAGAAACAGGTTAGTATTAGATTCCTTACATTAGAATATCCCCAGGCGTCAGACTGGATCCGTAAAATTTTGCGTAGCAGTACCCCTGCGCGTCGGTTAGGCGTCGTCTGCGGCTCCGCGTCCGTCGTCGGCGTCGTTGGTGAGTACTTAGACGCCGCCCTCACGCGCTGACGTCAGTTCTTCTTTTTCCCGCGCCAGCAAGCGCAGGTCCGGAGAAAGTGGTACCCTTTAGTCATTTTTTAACTAAGCTTTTTCGATCCTTTTGGATCCGTTTCGAGTCTTTCGACTCCATCGGTGCCGGTAGGGATGCCGGGGTTCAAACCCTGTGCCGACTGTAACCAACTGATGTCGGTTACCGAACCCCATCGCCGGTGTCTACATCGCCTGGGGCCCGACCATGATGACAAGTCGTGCCCCGACTGCCGGGCCTTGACGTCGAAGGCTAGGCGGGAGCGGTCCCGTAAGCGCCTCGAGCTCCGGCAGTCGGCCCCATGCCTCTCGAGGTCCCGGTCCGGAAGGAGGTCGAGGGACCGGTCGCGGGGCCGGAGTCATCACAGCTCGGCGAGTCGACACCACTCGTCAGGCTCCAAGTCCTCAGATAAGAGGCACAAGAAGTCGAAGAGACGACATCGCTCTTCTGACGCGGCGGGGGGTTCGGGTGACACCGCACACGCGGCTCCGCTGGAGCCGCAGGCGTCGCGGCCTGCTTCATACCCGCCGATCCCTGGGCAGAACGCGACGCCGGAGGAAATCGAAGCCTTCCTCATGGCCATGAAGTCGCTCTCTCCTCTGTCGGGTTCCGCGGCGCCTTCGGGCCCAGCGGACCCGACTGGGAGCCCAAGCCCCGGCGCCGTCTGGTGCTTCAGCCCCGGCGCCGTCGGTGACTTCGGTCCCGACACCGCAAGGCCCCACCGAATCCAGTTCCGGTTCCGGGATGCCGCTGGTTGACCTTACGACCCCACCGGCGTCAACCCCTAGGGTGTCACCCCCGGCGCCGTCCTCGGACGCCGCCGTCCCTGGTCCAACCGGTACTCGGCACCTCTCAACACCGCATTCGGTGACGACCGAAGAGCAATTCCTCGAGGATCTGGGTCCATCCTTTATTCCTGAGTTTCAGGACATAGACGACCAGGGTGACTGGGGGGGTCTGAGGACCCCCTGGCACGTGAGTGCCAGTCATATGAGTACTGGACACAGGAATTAGGGGAAGCCAGTGGCCTGGATACCTCCCCAGACACTGGTTTTGTCTCCCCTCCTACCGTGGCTACGGAGGAGGGGGCAGCCTATAGTGTGGTGCTGACGAGTGCAGCCAAGGCCTTGGCTCAAGAACTCCTCCTCGCAACAGTGAGGTCCAACATCCTCACAAAGGTCCTTAAACTGCAGGTAAGCTCCCCAGAGCCTCTACTGCCGTTTAATGAGGCTCTCACAGATGTCCTGTTGGGCACTTGGTCCAGGCCCGCTACAGGTCCTCCTGTACATAGGAACGTCACTAGGCGCCACCGCCCAGCCCCGGGCGACCCTAGTTTCTTGTCCACCTACCCCACCCCCGAGAGCCTGGTTATCCAGGCCTCCACCTCCCAATCCGCATTCCCGATGGCACCACCAGATCGGGAATCCAAGAGGTATGAACAATTCGGAAAAAGATGTTCTCCTCCCTTAGTTTGGGTTTGCGGTCAGTCAACACCGCGTGCCTCTTGGGCCGTTACACCCACTCTCTGTGGGATACGGTTGCGGCCGTGCTGCTTGAGTGCCCGGAGGGAGCCCAGGCGAAACTCGCCCAAGCCATTGCGGAGGAAAGGGACGCAGCGCGGTATTCTACCAGATGTGGACTGGATACCACGGACTCGCTAGGTAGAGCGATTTCAACGTCTGTGGCAGTTCGCCGCCACGCCTGGCTGAGGTCTGCCAACTTTTCGGCCGCTGTCCAAAACTCCCTTATGGACTTGCCGGTCGATGGCAGCCACCTCTTCGGTGGCAAGGCAGATCATGCGCTGGAACGCTTTAAGGACTCCAGGGCTACGGCCAAGTCCTTGGGCCTGTCGGACCCGTGCCAGCAATCTTCTGCCCAGCGCTCCTTTCGTGGCCACAGAAGGGGTGCTCCCACACGTCCTGCCAGCCATGGGCCGCAGACTAACATTCAGCGCGGTGGCGAACGTGGTTACCGTCGCGGCGGTATGAGGGGACAACGGCGCGGCCAGTCCACATCCACCCCCGCAGCATCCGCCTCAAAGCCTTCCTAGTCCAAGCTTTCAGGCCCATTTGACGCCAGTGGGGGGCAGGGTTCGCCATCAACTCCTCCACTGGCGCTCCATCACATCGGACAGGTGGATGCTGCAAATCGTCCGAAGGGGCTACTCCCTCCCCTTCAAGGCGACCCCTCCAGCCATGCCACCGCAGTACCACCGCGTTTCGGGGGATCACTTGCAACTTCTGCAAGAGGAATTTACAGCCCCCTTGGCCAAGGGGGCCATCAAGCGCGTTCCTAGGCCAGAAGTAGGGTGTGGTTGTTACTCCCACTACTTTCTGGTTCCCAAGAAGGGCAAAGGGGGCCTACGCCCTATTTTGGACTCCGGAACGTCAACGGCTTCCTCCGGAAGGAGAAGTTCAAGATGCTGACTTTGGCTCCGGTCTTAGTTGCCCTGGACCCAGGAGACTGGATGGTAGCGTTGGACTTGCAGGACGCCTATTTCCACATCCCCGTCCTGCCGGCCCACCGGCGTTACCTGCGGTTCATGGTAGACCACGAGCACCTTCAGTTTACTGTGCTCCCCTTCGGCCTTACTAGCGCCCCACGGGTGTTACCGGAAGTGATGACGGTGGTCGCAGCTCATCTCCACAGGTTAGGGGTTTCAGTCTACCCCTACCTCGACGACTGGTTGTTGAAGGCGGGCTCACCCCAGACAGTCGTCAGCCATCCGCAGACTACGGCCGACCTCCTGCACCTGCTGGGGTTCTCCATCAATGTGCCAAAGTCGCACCTGTGTCCCTCTCAGAAGCTCCTCTTCATCGGAGCGGTTCTAGACTCGGCGCAGTTTCGGGTTTATCCTCCCGAACAGCGGATTCGGGATATTCAGGCTCTGATTCCGATCTTTTAGCCTTTATCCCGAGTCTCGGTCAGGTTGACGCTGCGGCTTCTGGGGCTGATGGCCTCCTGCATCCTTCTGGTGCATCACGCCAGGTGGCGGATGGGGGCTCTGCAGTGGGACCTGAAGTTTCAGTGGGCCCAGCATCAGGGCAACTTGTCCGACCATGTCTTGATCTTGGAGGGCACTGCAAGACAGTTGCAGTGGTAGCTCACAGACCGCGATTGGGTCAGTGGCAGATCCCTCTCCCCTACCCCAACCAGAGCACGTAGTTGTGACGGACGCGTCCCTCCAGGGCTGGGGGGGCCACATGGGAGAGGCAGAGATCAGAGGCCTCTGGTCTCCGGCGGAGTCCCGGCTCCACATCAACTTTCTGGAGCTGCGGGCGATCCGACTTGCACTGAAGGCATTCCTCCCCTCTGTCCGGGGGAGTGTAGTGCAGGTGTTCACGGACAACACCACCGCCATGTGGTACTGCAGCAAACAGGGCGGGTGGGGTTGTGGACCCTTTGCCAGGAGGCTCTGCACCTCTGGCAGTGACTGGAACATCAGGGCGTGACCCTGGTGGTTCAACACCTGGCAGGTTCCCTGAACGCCAGAGCGGACGAACTCAGCCGTCGGTGCATGATGGATCACGAATGGCGTCTGAACTCGGACGTGGCGCAAGGCCTCTTTCAGCAGTGGAGAGAGTCTTGGTTAGATCTATTCGCCACAAAAGAGAACGCGCAATGTCATCAGTTCTGCGCGTTGGAATTTCCAAGGCAGCACTCGCTCGGAGACGCTTTTCGTCGCGAGTGGAGTTGCGGTCTGTTGTACGCCTTTCCGCCTATACCACTTCTGCCCAGAGTGCTGAAGAAGATCAGGCGCGACCGGGCCCAAGTCATCCTTGCGGCTCCGGACTGGGTACGAAGATACTGGTATCCCGAGGCACTCAGCATGTCAGTCGATACCCCGATTCGTCTGCCTCTTCAGGAGGACCTTCTGTCGCAGCAGCAGGGGACAGTCCTCCACCCTAACCTGTCCAGTCTCCACTTACATGCGTAGAGATTGAGCGGCAGCACTTGAGGCCATTTGACTTGCCTCCTGAAGTCTGTAATGTGTTTCTGGCAGCCAGGCGTCCCTCCACAAAATCGGTATACGCCTGCAGGTGGATCAAATTTGTGGCATGGTGCACAGCAAAAGCTGTGGATCCCCTTTCTACCCCTCTTTCAGAGGTTCTCCTCTTTCTTATTTCTCTTGCCAAGCAGGGCTCTGCTCTGGGCACTCTTAAGGGCTACCTCTCTGCCATTTCTGACTTCTTAAGGCTCCCTGATCAGCCCTCTTTGTTCAAGTCCCCGGTTGCAAATAGGTTTTTGAAGGGCATCACTCATATGTTTCCTCCTGTTCCTTTCGTGATGCCTCAGTGGGACTTGAACCTTGTTCTGACTTATCTGATGTGCGCTCCCTTCGAGCCACTCCATAACTGTCCTCTTCGTCTCCTTACTCTTAAGACTGCATTCCTTGTTGCCATCACCTCTGCCAGGAGAGTGAGTGAGCTCCAGGCTCTTTCTTCTCAACCTCCCTTCCTTTCTGTCCATCCGGAAAAAGTTGTGTTGCGGACGCGACCCCCTTTCCTGCCCAAGGTAGTCACAGCCTTCCACATCGGGCAGTCCATCACCTTGCCTACCTTCTTTCCGCCTCCGCATCCCTCGAAAGAGGAAGGGAGGCTCCACTGTCTGGACCCAAAACGTGCACTCTCATATTATCTGGATCGCACACGCCAGTTCCGGATGGATGACCAACTCTTTGTTGGTTACCTGGGTGCTAAGAAGGGACGGGCGGTCACAAATGGACCATTTCTCGATGGGTCGTCTTGTGCATCAAGGCTTGTTACTCTCTGGCTAAAAAGGAGCCTCCTGTGGGGGTACGTGCCGATTCCACTCGGGCCACGGCGGCTACTACTGCCCTGGGTCGGGGAGTCCCCTTTCAGGACATCTGTCAGGCAGCTACGTGGGCCTCGCTGCACACGTTCGCAAGACACTACTGCCTGGACAGCCAAGTCCGGAGAGATCGCTTTTTCGGCCGTTCCGTTCTCCAGGACTTTCTGGTGTGATCATTGGTTCGCAGACCCACCACCGGGGTTGGTATTGCTGGGGTATCTATTCTAACGTAAGGAATCTAATACTAACCTGTTTCTTTCAGATGCACAAGTTACTTACCTTCGGTAACGATATATCTGTAAGAAACAGTAGTTAGTATTAGATTCCTTACCGCCTCACCCATCCTCCCCGTTCTGCGAACCGATATCTAGGGTTAAGGTCATCCCCTTTCAGGGCCCTCGTTTCATGGCACCAGTGTTGGTTATTATCTTGGCTCTGCGTTTCTGGCGTGGAAAAGCTGTGTATAAGAACTGACGTCAGCGCACGACGGCGGCGTCTAAGTACTCCGACGACGTCATCCCTGCGCCATAGACGCCGACGACGGACGCGGAGCAGCAGACGACACCTACCGACGCGCAGGTGTACTGCTACGCAAAATGTTCCGGATTCAGTCTAACGCCTGGGGATATTCTAAGGTAAGGAATCTAATACTAACTACTGTTTCTTACAGATATATTGTTACCAAAGGTAAGTAACTTGTGCAATGCTTAAATTAATACACACCGCAACTCATAAATCGTAGACAAAGTTTCAAATTCAGGAGGTATAAAATGTAAAAATCCCACTACAGTCAATGCAACAGTAGGTAAAGTGCTGGATATCGGAGGGTTACATTTTCTATTCCCACTCCAATAAGTGCAACAGTAGGGAAAGTGTTGGATTACAGAGGGGAAAATGTACTATTCCCAATCCAGTCAGTGCAACTGTCGGGAAAGTGTTGGATTGCGGAGGAGTAACATTTACTATTCCCACGCCAGTCATATTATAAACAAATACAAATAATATTTGTATCAAACTACCTAAATCTATTATCAAAATAATAACAACAAATAAATACAATATTATTTGCAATTAAAAATCATAACACAATTAACACATACAATAATACATTACAGTAAAAAAAGTTACTTTTTTGATTTTGTTATTCCTTACATAACTTTCTACCCTATACGTCTACAAGCTACACATCACACATCTAAAACATTATTTTTAATTTATGACATTTAGATATTTTACATAATTAAATCTCTATTAAAATATTAATGCTAATTAACTACTAATAAAACAATTACATTTAATTATCTTTCCGTCCTTTATCTGTACAAAGAAAACAACCCACACCTAATATATGAATTCATTTAAAAAAAAAAAGCAAATTTACATAAATGAATTATATTTATTTAACTACCCACCCTTTACCCCTACAAATATAACTCACACATATAACCTTAACAATATTTTAATTACATATTTGCATAATTAATTATCATTTTAACAATTATTAGAAATTAACAATATTATGAATTATTATAATTTCCTGCATATCCTTTACCCATACAAAAAACAAAACACGGCCAAACAAAAATGTATATTACACAATTTACATAATTATCAATTACATAATTATTTGTAATGATAGATCATTTTTAAATAATTATAAATATTTACTTCCCACACAAAACCCACAATTTAAATTTAAAAAAATGATTTATACAATTAACATAAATAATTAGCAATTAAATAATTATAAATAATTAAAAATTAATTATTATTAAATTATAATTAACTTCCCACCGTATATCTCTACAAATCAAAGGAACCCCCACCTCAACTTTAAAAAAAGAAATACTATTTAAAGAAACAATTATCATTTAAATAATGAATAATTATAAAATAGTAATATATATTAATTATAATTAATTTAGTTTCCACCCTATCCCCTACAAAACCCACAACCTGCACCTAAAACATAAAAATAAAAAATATTAATTTTACAATTAACATAAATAATTATCAATTAAATAATTGCTATTAATTTAAACGTATTTATTAATTAATTATAATGAATTTACTTCCACCCTATACTCCTACAAAACCCACAAGCCGCACCCAAAACATAACTAAAAAAGTATACAATTAACGTAAATAATTAACAATGAAATAAGTAATATTAGTTAAAAAAAAGAATTCATTATTTTTAATTAATTTACTTCCCAACCTATTCCCCTATAAATCCTACAACCCACTATGGTACTAAAAATAACGAAACACTATTACATTAAATTCAAAAACTACTTTTAATTTACAAAGCATAGTAAAAAAACTTACAATATTCAAACAAATATTTTAAAACATATACCATTACCATAGATATCAAAATACACAAAAATGATCAAAAATTCAAATCATTAAAAACAATATTTTTAACATTGATATTACTTACCTTAAAATCGATATTCTTGTCCACGATATTCATGCTCACGATATTTCCAACTCAATAATTGTGCCAGTCGATATTACTGGCTCAATATTTTGACTAAATATCCGATTGCCCACCACCACCCTACTCCAGGGGTCCCCAGTTTCCTCACCCAGCATCCAACTCTGGAGAGCTTGGTGGTCCAGACCGCCACTTCCAGAATTAACCCTGGCGTTCCTTCCACTCCACCGGATAGGGATACAAATGACTGGATACCATTGGAATAAGAATGTTCTCTTCCGCAAGCCTAGCACTGCGGTCGGTGAACACCGCATGCCTCTTGGGTCGTTACTCCCCCAAGATCTGGGACTTGGGTTGCACAAGTGCTGTCCATGGTCATAAAGGAGGCCTGAGTCATACTCTCCTAGGCTATTGCTCACAGGAGGGGTGCAGCAAAGTTCACCATTTGCTGTGCTCTGGACACAACCACCTCACTGGACGAAGGGATTACTTTGTCAACGGCCCTTCAGCGCCGTGCCTTGCTGAGAACTTCTGGCTTTTCCAGGGATGTCCCAGCATCACTACGGACATGCCCTTTGATGGCTCCCAACTCTTCGGAGGAAACTCAGCCTCAGCAAAAGAGTTCTTTAAGGAGTCCATGGCTATAGCCAGGTAATTGGGTTTCTCTATGGCCCTACACAGCTCTCAGTCTGCCTTTCGCTCTTTCATTGCCAAAAAGGTGTTTCCAACCGCAACAATACTAACCCTGGGCAAAGCACTACGCTACGCTCGCGTAGTTTGCGAAGTTTGCGCTACTTCGCACTACTTCGCACTACGCGAACTGCACGTAGCACAGTGCAAACCCGCGTAGCGTAGCGGTAATTTTTTGCTTGCTTGCAGTCCTCAACATCAAGTTGGCGACCGCGAGCAAGCAAAATGACATCCCGGCGAGACTTTTTCCTCAATCGCGATCAGCAACATCAAGTTGCCGATCGCGAGAGTGGAAAATTAACCTCCCGGCGAGATTCTCAACGCGGGGAGGTCAGGTTTCTCATTGTGAGTGGTCGTGTATGCTCGCAACCGCTCGCGATGAGAAACTACCAGTCCGTGTTGAGAAAGCTGCCGCTCGAGTAAAAATCTACTCGAGCGGCAGAAAA
Organism: Lissotriton helveticus; assembly: GCF_964261635.1. Taxonomy (NCBI): domain Eukaryota; kingdom Metazoa; phylum Chordata; class Amphibia; order Caudata; family Salamandridae; genus Lissotriton; species Lissotriton helveticus. Next base: position 138,273,224 of record NC_136070.1, read on the forward strand.
CTGCAGTTCGCACTGTGCAAGATGCCGTTTTCAATGATTGCACAGTGCCGGATGCTTGTCCGCACTGTGCAATCATTGAAAACGGCATCTTGCACAGTGCGAACTGGGTACTACGCAGTTGGTGTAGTGCTACGCGTAGCTCGTGTAGTGCGAAGTGCACTTCGCGTAGCTACGCGTAGCGCTACTTCCCAAACTACGCCCAGCCCTAAACAATACCCTCCCAAGCACCACAGCTCACAGGCTTCCATGCCTTTTTGTGGCCAAGGACGTGGTTCCTACATACCACGCAGCCAGAGTTCAGGCCAGTCCACACCTCTGCTGGCAGCCACATCCTCCAAGCCCAATTAGTTTGCCCTCCTGCCATAACTGACATCCAGTGGCATGCAGCATACAACATCACCTGCTCCACTGGAGATCAATAACATGAGACTGTTGGGTACTATAAATTGTACAAAGGGGCTTGTCCATCCTTTTTGTGGTTGCACCTCCACCCATTCCACCCACTTACTACCTTTTGACGGGGGCCATCTTTTCTTACTGCGCCAGGGAATATCGGCTCACTTGGCCAAGGGAGCTATAGAGAGGGTGCTGTTCCCGCTGCTTCCTGGTGCCTAAGAAGGATGGAGGCCTTCGTACTATACTAGACCTGCACCTTCTCAATCTCTTCCTCAAACAGAAGAAATTCAAAATGCTCAGGCTCCCTCAAGTTCTGCGTGCCCTCGATCTGGCAGACTGATGGTGGCATTGGGCTTGCAGGAAGCAGATTTTCACATCTCTGTCCTTCCCCCGACAGATGTTACCTGCCAGGTGCATTTTCAATTCGCCCTGCCCCCTTTTGGCCTCACCAGCTCCCCTTGGGTGTTCACCAATGTAATGGTGGTGGTTGAGCTCAACTTGGTATGTCTGGGGTTCCAGTCTTACCCTACCATGATAATTGGCTGTTGAAGGAGTGCTCACCCCAGGCAGTTGTCTGTAACCTCCAAACTATGGCGAACCTCCTGCACTCACTGGTGTTCCCTATCAATGTGTTGAAGTCACACCTGACTCCCTCCCATATGCTCCCTTTCATCTGAGTTGTTAGATGCTCAGTGCAGTTTTGAGCTTATCCTCAAGAACGGTGAGTCCAAGATATTCAGGTTATGATACTGATGTTTCAGCCTCTATCCTGAGTTTTTGTGAGAACCTCTATTATGGCTTTCGGTGAGACAGACTCTCAGGCTGCTGGGCCTCATGGCCTCCTACATCCTATTGGTAACATTTGCAAGCTGGCATATGCGGACTCTGCAGTGGGACTTGAAGTTCCAATGGTAGCTGCATCAGGGCAATCTCTCTTACACGGTCAGGTCCAGATCTCAGAGGGAACTGCAAAAGACCTGCAGTGGTGGCTTACAAACCACGAGTGGGTCAGCACCAGACCCCTCCTCCTTCTCCAGCCAGAACTAACTGCAGTGACAGATGAGTCACTTCTAGCTGGGGCGGCCATATGGGGGAGGTGGAGACCAGTGTACTCTAGTCTGGACTCCACATAAACTTGTTGGGGCTTTGGGTAATTTGTTTGGCATTGAAGGCCCTTCTACCCTCAATCAAAAAAAAGCTAGTGCAAGTGTTCACAGATAACACCACGCCATCTGGTACTGCAACCAGCAGGGTGGGATGTTTGCCATTTATCAAGAGGCTCCATGCCTCTGGACATGGCTGGAACACCAGGGCATCTCCCTGGTGGTTCAACACTTCGCTGAACTCCAGGGCAGATAAACTCAGACATCAATGCCAAGTGGATCACAAATGGCATCTTCATACAGACGTGGTGCAAGGTCTCTTGAAGAACGGGAGAGCCTTGGTTTGATCTATTCACCACTGCAGGGAGAGTGCAATGTCAGCAGTTCTGCACACTGAAGGTTACAAGGCAGGTCTCGCTCAGAGACACTTTTCATCTTGAGCGAAGCTCCGGCCTCCTGTACGCCTTCCGCAATACCACTCCTGCCCATAGTTCTCAAGAAGACCAGGAACAACTGGGCCATAGTTATTCTTGTGGCTTCAGATTGTGCATAAAGAGTCTGATATCCTGAGCTGTTGAGCATGAGCATTGGTCCTCGGTCAAGCTACCTCTTCGATAGGATCTTCTGTTGCAGCAAGAGGGGTTGGTTCTGCACCGGAACCTGCACACCCTCCGCCTTCATGTGTGGAGATGCATGGAGATGCGACAGTTGACAGCCTTCGACTTTCCTCCTGAATTCTGTGATGTTATTCTGGCAGCTAGGCTTCCCTCCACCAAAATGTTATACTCCTGCCACTGGGACAAATGTGTGGCATTGTTTTTCTTTCCTAGGTGTTATTATATGTTCTTTCTTTGAACCAGCAGGGCTCTTCTCTGAGCACAGGTAAAGGCTGTCTTTCAGCTATTTCTGCATTTTTGCGGTTGCTATACCAACCTTCTTTATTTAAGTCACCCATTGTGATTGCATTTCTCAATGGTTTGTAACATGTTTCCTCCCAGGCCATTCATCATGCCCCAGTGGGATTTGAACCTGGTCCTCACTTTCCTGAAGTGTGAGCCTTTTTGAACTGTTGCACAATTGTTCTCTTCAGTTATTGACCTTCAAGAGCGCTTGTCTGGTGGTTAATGCATCAGTCAGGAGGGCCAGCAAATAGAATTCTCTCTTGGTACGCCTTCTATATACTAATTTCTACCCTGAGAAACTGGTTCTTCAAACATGTGTCTCCTTCATTTCGAAGGTAGTCTCTCCTTTTCACGGTGGCCAGACCATCACCCTGCCTACCTTTTTTTCCCTGCCTCATCCTTCTAAGGAAGAGGAGTGACTCCACTGTCTGTATCCAAAAAGAGTGTTGGTGTTCCACCTTGACTACACAAAAGAATTTTGGGTGGATAACCAACACTTCATAGGATACATCGAGGCCAAGAAAGAAAAGGCTGTGCAGAAACTAACCATCTTCTAATGGACAGTGCTCAGCATAAATATCTGGTACGCAACGGCCAAAAGGCAAACACTTGAGGGCCTGCATGCTCACTGTACCAAAGCCAAAGCTGTGACCACTGTGTTAGCTTGTGGAGTTCCAGTCCTGGATATCTGTCAGGCTTCATTATACATGTTCACTCACTAAGCAGTACTGCCTGGACAGTCAGGTATGTTGGGATGGGCATTTTGCTCATTTGGCACAGCAGGATTTGGATTTGCAGACCCTTCTTTGGGGAGGCATTGCTTGGGTATCGAGTCAAAGGCCATGAATTTGAAGATAGAAGTCACTATCAGATGAACAAGTTACCTACATTTGGTAATCCCTTATCTGGTAGAGACTCTGTTTAGCTGCAGATTCCTTACTGACCCTCTCATCCTCCCCGCTCTGCGACCTGATTAAAGCATAAGGGCTTCCCCTTACAAAGGGCCCTAGAAACTCACACCACTTGTCGATCTCCTCCGTGGCGCCATGCTTCTGGCGTGGAAAGTCGCAAAAATGAATTGACGTCAGCTGGCCAAGGTGACGCCTATATAGGTATCGGGTACGTAACTTACGACACAGATGACACGAATGAAAAGCCGAATGACACCACCTACTGGCAGCGGACCGGGGTTATTGCTTGACAAATTCCAGATCCAGTCTGACACCAGGGGATAATTCTAAGGTAAGGAATCTGTGGTAAGATAGAGTCCCTACCTAATAAGGCATTACCAAAGGTTAGAATCTTGATGTTTAGCGCCAATAAATACTATACTATGACATTGTTTCACTGTGACTGAAGGCAGGATTATGTTTTACCTTTGACATGTTCATACGTGAGACTCGACATCCTCCTGCCACCTTACCCATGCTCTCTGAACCATAAGTAAGAAAGAAAATGCTAAGATATACTTTCAAGTCTGAAGAAGACATTAATAGTCAGTTAGCCCCATGATCTTAAACTGAGGAACATCCCACCCTGCCACACTCTGACTCTTTGTTACTGTCTTACACAATTCCCAAATGGCCTTGCTACTTTGATGTGTACAAAGCCCAGAAAGGGGGATTATCTGTTTTGTTTGCTCTAAATATCTGTGAGAAGTTGGCCTGATGTGCAGTGTTCACTATTCTAGTGATCACTATATATCAGTCCAAACAACCCTTATTGATGATTGGTTGTAAGTCAACCTTATAGACCAGCTATCCTAGTAGCATGGATACGAGCAGTCTAAGGCTAAGACTCTAGAGGGCGTGTTAAGCCAGCTGTTTTACCATCACATTACCCCTTGAACACCCAGTGAAAGGACACCACACAAGTGTTATGAAAATAAACAGTGTATTTATTAGAATCACAACAACCCTGTACTCTTTATGAGGACAGGGTGCTAGGCACACAACAAAACTCTTACGAAAATACTTAAGTTAGCACAGTATATACAAATGCCCGAGGGGCACGAAAAACCATATACTCTAAAAGTGGAATGCGAAATTACTAGCAGGTAAGTACAATACTAATAGGCTTTGGAATCGCTAGGACTTGACTAGGGAATCGTTAGATTACTTCTAGGAGGCCTAGGGGACTCGGGTGCAGAGTGTGCACTCTCACGCGGGATGCGGGACAAAGTCTATGGAAGCTAGTAAAGTTAAAGTTAGTGTTCACGGGCGAACCCGACCTGGTAGGGAGAAAACGACAGTGGATCCTGACCCTTGGATAGTGAGGCTATGCTGGGGCACCGAAATGCCGAAGTTACCTAGCCCAGGGGCTGCAGCTGCATAGGTCTCAAAAGACGTCGGGAATCCTCGTTGCCGGACCAGGAGCCTGGAAGAAAGATGCTGGCAGGCAACCAGTTGAAGATAGTTCGAGTTGATCCAAGCCTGGATCTTGAAGATGGATGACACCTGAAAGCAGAGGGGACCAAGTTCGTGACTACTAGCCAGTAGTCAGTGGGCACCAGGAGGGCACCGGATGGTAGTCACCTCGACTAGGTGAGTGGGCGACGCTGGCTCTGCAGATCTCAGGGACCAGGAGGCGTTGTCGGCGACCAGGATGGAGAGGCGAGCTGTCCCACGATGGATGAAGCTGTCGGCGTCGAAGTTACCCAGGATTGGGCAACAAGCCTTGGCTAATTCAAGCCCACGCGGTGGACTCAAAATGGCGTCTTGAGTGGACCAGGAGGGTCCGGGGTGCTCCTCTTCGGGAAGGGAGCAAGGGCCAGTCTGGAGCAACCAGACCAGCAGCAGTGATGTCGTCGGGCGTCGTTCAGAAGGCCACAAGCCAGCGGGCTAGTAGCCAAACAAGGCGGTGAGCAGCAAAAAGCAGAAGGGCCCCACGCCGATCGTGGAGATGCTGGGGGGCTACTCTTCGGTGCTGGAGCTGCTCAGGGTCGGGGCTTCTCGGACCCCAAAGCACTCACCAGGAAATTACTCGGCGGGCTTGCTGTGCAGAAGTCGTGCAGTCTTGGCAATAGTCGGTCCCTTGAGGTCTCGTCGCACTCACGGTTCTCAGCTTGGCTGTAGAGGTGAGTAGAGGTCGGAGGTGCCAGGGAAGCCGGGTCTTGTCGAGCTGGGCAGTCGGATTCCGGAGGAAGGACGTGCAGCAGACCGCAGTGTTCTTGATGGTGCCTGCGGATGCAGGGTGACTACTCCTTAGCCACAAGGGAGAATCTTGAAGAAGGAAATCTTGAAGTCCTTTCGTAGAAAGTCGTGTCTTGATTCCAAAGATGATCTAATTTGGAAGGGGGCCAGTCCCTACCTTTATCTGGGAAAAGGGGACTGGCACGCGACTAGGTCCTGCCCTATGGGTGGGACCAGGAGGGGGGTGGTTACACCCACTTCCTTGGCGGGCTTTTCCCCAGCACAGGGTCTGGAGTGTCCCTGGAACTGGTTCAAGCCAGCCTATGCACAGTGAGCACCGGGGTGCCACGTGCAGTCACCTTCCTCTGAAGCCCTGCCTACCTACAATACACAAAATCCTGTCTGGGACGGTGCTGGCACCGCCCCTGGCAGGAAACCCTTTGTCCTTATCTCCTGCTCTGGGAGGACTCCCAGCAGCAGGAGGGCAGACTTGTGTCTCGGTGGCAGCATCCATTTTGTGGAGCTGAGGCTCTGTTTGACTTTAACCGGGGTTAGGGGTTACATACATGTCGTGTCCCTCTAGAAGGGTGGAATGCTAACCCCGTCGCCAGAATTGGCGAGGGGTTAGTATTCCAATTCGTATGACACCTTACTCGACATGTTTTGATAAAGCGATACCAGAGTTGGCATATAACCGCGAGGATTATAATGCACTTAAGAGTATATGGTATGCAATATCATGGAAACGGCTAAGGGATGGATCCCGAAAGCCGCAGACAGGCTCAGCTCATGCCAGAGCACCATCTCACACGATTCCAAGCACTCTGCCTTCAGGATTGTTAAGGCCTGCCATAGGAGTGACTGATAGGAGATCTGTGTGTCCATTTTAGGGTTAGATGTAGGTATACTATATCTAAAGCAAAGGGTGAGTACACCACCTTGCCCCAGCTGTCGTGCAGCCAGTTGTGTCAGTTTAGTTAGTCAGCCCAGGGGTGGCATAATACATGCTTCAGCCCCTGGGAGACTTCTGGGTACACCTCAGCCCTGGGTACAGGGACTTGGAGAGGGCCCAGTGCCAATTCAGTACCTGAGTACAATTTGGATAGAGAGAACAGCTAGGCTGTGGGTCTGATTAGCGGCCCACAGCCAGGGAAAGTCATAAACCAGTGCAGCAAAAAAGCAAAAATCTGGGTGATCATAGGATTGCAGACCCTACTCTCCTACATGACCCCCCCCCCAAACTTTGGGACAATAAACTAACCTTGACCAGGTGAGTCTTCTGGCTCTAAGTGGAAATACCTGGAGAGCCCATCAGCATTGCTGTGATCAGTCCCAGGTCTATGCTCCACTGTAAAATCCATCCCCTGTAGGGAAATGGACCACCTAAGCAGTTTGGGTTTTCACCCTTCATCTGATTTAGCCACAAGAGGGGATTATGGTCGGTCTGAATGGTGAAGTGAGTGCCAAACAAGTAGGCCCTCAGCTTCTTCAGGGCCCAAACCACAGCAAAGGCCTCCCTCTCAATAGCTGACCAATTTTTCTCTCTGGGTGTCAACCTTCTACTAATGAAAGCAATAGGCTGATCATTACCATCAAAATTCAGTTGAGACAGAACAGCCCCCACACCCAACTCAGAAGCATCTGTTTGGACAATGAATGGCTTGGAGTAATCTGGACTCTTTAGGATAGGTGCTGTGCACATGGCCTGCTTTAGGTCATTGAATGCTTTCTGACAGCTTGCTGTCCACTGAACTTTCTTTGGCATCTTTTTGCTTGTCAGGTCATTAAGAGGGGTCACTATGGTCCCATAATTTCTGACAAACTTCCTATAGTACCCAGTCAGGCCCAAGAAAGCTCGAACCTGAGTCTGGGTGGTTGGAGGAGTCCAGTCCTTGATGGCCTGTATCTTACTCTCCAGTGGCTGAACCTGGCCTCCACCTACAAGGTGGCCCAGGTATACAACCTGTGTCTGCCCTATCTGGCACTTTGTGGCCTTTATAGTGAGGCCTGCCTTTTGCAGAGCCTCTAACACTTTCCTCAGGTGGACCAAGTGATCCTCCCAGGTGGAGCTAAAGTCAGCAATATCGTCAAGATATGCAGCACAGAAGTCATCCAGCCCAGTGAGGACTTGATTCACCAACCTTTGGAAGGTGGCAGGTGCATTTTTCAATCCAAAGGGCATCACCACAAATTGATAATGCCCACCAGGTGTAGAAAATGCTGTCTTGGGTTTGGCCTCCTCAGCTAACCTGATTTGCCAATACCCAGCTGTCAAATCAAATGTACTTAAGAAGTTGGCAGAAGCCAATTTATCTATAAGTTCATCTGCTCTTGGTATTGGGTGGGCATCAGTCTTAGTGACTGCATTGAAGCCTCTGTAGTCTACGCAAAACCTCATCTCTTTCTTACCACCCTGGGTGTGAGGCTTTGGCACTAGAACTACTGGGCTAGCCCAAGGGCTAGCTGAGGGCTCAATGACTCCCAGCTCCAACATTTTCTGCACTTCAGTTTTGATGCAGTCTCTAACATGATCAGGCTGTCTGTAGATTTTACTCTTGACAGGCAGACTGTCTCCAGTGTCAACATCATGGGTACACCAATCAGTTTGGCTGGGTGTCAGAGAGAACATATGTCTGAAGGATTGCAGAAATTGCCTGCAATCCTGTTGCTGATGTTCAGTGAGGCTGCCACAAAAGACAACACCATCAACTGATCCATCATCAGGATTCTGAGTGAGCAGGTCTGGGAGAGGGTCACTCTCTTCCTCCTGTCCCTCATCTGTGGCCATGAGCAAGCTCATGTCCTTCCTGTCAACATATGCCTTGAGCCTGTTAACATGGAGCACTCTGAGAGGGCTCCTGGGAGTTCCAAGGTCCACCAAGTAGGTAACCTCTCCCTTTTGCTCAATGATGGTGTGGGGCCCAGACCATTTGTCTTTCAGAGCTGCTGGGGCCACTGGCTCCAGCACCCACACCTTCTGTCCTGGCTGGTACACAGTCAGAACAGCCTTTTGGTCATGCCAAGCTTTTTGAAGTTCTTGGCTGGCCTCCAGGTTTTTAGATGCCTTCTCCATATACTCAGCCATCCTGGAGCGGAGACCAAGTACATAGTCCACTATGTTGGTTGCAGGCTTTTTGAGAGGTCTCTCCCATCCTTCCTTCACCAAACACAGGGGTCCTCTCACAGGATGCCCATACAGAAGCTCAAAGGGGCTGTAGCCAACCCCCTTCTGTGGGACCTCTCTGTAAGCAAACAAGAGGCAGGGGATCAGGACATCCCGTCTTCTCCTAAGAGTTTCAGGTAGTCCATGAATCATCCCTTTGAGGGTCCTGTTGAATCTCTCAACAAGCCCATTGCATTGTGGATGATAGGGTGTGGTGAACTTGTAGTTCACACCACACTCCTTCCACATTGCAGTCAGATATCCTGACATGAAGTTTGTACCTCTGTCAGAAACGACCTCCTTAGGGAAACCCACTCTGGAGAACACTCCAACTAGGGCCCTTGCCACTACAGGTGCTGTAGTGGTCCTAAGTGGAATAGCCTCAGGATACCTGGTGGCATGGTCCACCACCACCAGTATAAACTTGTGCCCTGATGCTGTCTGGGGTTCCATTGGACCAACAATGTCAATCCCCACTCTTTCAAAGGGAACCCCCACCACAGGTAGTGGTATGAGGGGGGCCTTTGTTGTGCCACCTGACTTACCACTGGCTTGGCAAGTGACACAGGAGCGACAAAACTCCTTGGTATTCTCATTCATATGGGGCCAGTGAAAGTGTGAGACAAGCCTGTCCCAAGTCTTTGTCTGACCTAAATGACCTGCAAGGGGAATCTCATGGGCCAAGGTGAGAAGGAAACCTCTCAGAGACAAGGGGATGACCAGCCTCCTGGTTGCACCAGGCTTGGGGTCTCTTGACTCAGAGTACAGGAGTCCATCTTCCCAGTATACCCTGTGGGCACCTGTGGCATTCCCTGCAGCCTCAGCAGCAGCCTGCTGTCTGAGGGGTTCAAGGGAAGGGCAGTTTAACTGTTCCTTCCCCAGGTCTGCTCTGGAGGGTCCCCCTGAGCCCAGAAACTCAACTTGATCAAGTTCAAGCTCTTTAGGCTCAGTTTCCCTCAGCTCTCTCAGATCAGCCTCCTCAGAGACTTGATCCTCAACCTGGGGCAAGGGGGAAGGCAAAGCTCTTCTTCTTGGAAGGTGTCTGGTCCATTATTTCAGGATCCAGCACCTGTTCAGTGGGGCATCTTCTGGCCTGTGACCTAGTCACAGCAAGCACATGTGCTGGCAAGCCTAACATTTCCATGTGAGTCCTCTGCTCCACTTCTGACCATTGTGATGACTCCAAATCATTGCCCAACAAACAATCAACTGGGAGGTCTGAACTGACTACAACTTTCTTTTGTCCCTTCACTCCACCCCAGGAGAAAGCCACAATTGCCACACTATGACTAGTAGTGACATTGCTGGAATTGGTCACCAGGAAATCAGTACCTGGCATGATCTGTCCAGGGTCCACAAAGTTAGGTGTCACCATGGTGACACTGGCACAAGTGTCCCTATAGGCCTGAGCCATTTTGCCATTTATCAAAGGTGTCTGCCTGTATTTGCCCAAAGTATTGGGACTTATCTCAGGGGACATATCTATATCCCCTGTACAGACAAGGACAGCCTGAGTGAGTGTGCCAACTAAGTTGTCAGACCCCTCAGTACCCAAGGTTAACCCAACTAATGCCTTGGGAGGTACACTACCACTACTGACTGTACTAGGGGGTGCAGTTGCCTTAGGGGCTGTAGTGGCAGGAGTTTGTCCTCCTCTTTTGGTGCACTCACTCAACCAGTGAGATTTACTTTTGCAGTACTGGCACCACCTTTTTGACTGGCCTTCTTGAGTCTTCTTCTTCTGGGAAGCCTGACCCCCACCCTCTTTGGTTTGTTGGGGAACTGGTGAAGACTTCTGGTCATTTTGTTCACTCTTAACATTACCCTTCTGGTCTGCTTTCTTCTGACCACCCTGGTTCTGGTTCTGGTTCTGCTTGATCCTTGTCCTGACCCATTTGTCTGCCTTCTTTCCCAATCCTTGGGGAGAGGTCAGATCTGAATCAACAAGGTGCTGGTGCAGCAACTGGTTCTGACAATTGTTTAAAATTTGTTCTCTCATCATTAGATTATACAATCCTGTGTAATCTGTAACCTTGCTACCCAGCAACCAGCCCTCCAAAGCCTTAGTGGCACTATCCACAAAGTCAGACCAGTCCTGAGACTGAGTTTTCTGGGTGTCTCTGAACAGCAACCTGTACTGCTCAGTGGTTAAACCAAACCCATCAATCAGTGCATTTTTCAGGACCTGGTAATCATTAGCATCCTCCACTCTTGTAGTGAGGAGCTTGTCTCTACCTTTACCATCAAAGGAGAGCCACAGTATAGCTGCCCACTGACTTCGGGGAATGCACTGCACAGTGCAGGCCCTCTCCAAAGCAGCCATCCATTTCTGGATATCATGCCCTTGCTTAAAGGGGGGCACTATTTTAGTCAGGTGTTTAGTATCTAAACCCTTCTCTCTATCTCTTGGGAGATTGCTGCCACCAGTGGGTGCTAACCCACTCATCTGCTGCTCTCTAGCAAAGGCAAGCTTCTCTTTGGCCAGGGCAAGTCCTTCCCTTTCAATCCTCAGTTCAGCTTGTCTCATCCTAGCCTCATGCTCCCTTCTCTGAGGGGAAGTAAATCTCCTCTGTGGAGGATTCCTTCTCCCCTGAGAAGAGGCATTAGAGTGCAGAGATCTATTGGAGTCCCTAGAAAGAGATCTATCTCTCCTAACTCCAAGGTTAGGCCCACTTAGGGTTAGTACTGGGGGTCCCCCAGATCCTAGCCCAAGTAAGTCTAAGTTGGCCCTGGTTAGCCTTCTGACTACCTCAAGACCTTTGTCTACCTCATCCCCAGAGAGTTCCTCCTGATCCTCCTCCTCCTCAACTGCATTGGCAGTGTTTGGGAGGTCTGGATCCCCAGAGGTTCCCTCTAAGGCTGGCATGTTCTCATGTAACTGAGAAATCTTTCTGGCATCATATGTCTCTAAGAGACCTATCAGAAAGGGAATGGTGGGGTTAGACCCCTGCTTCAGTTTCCTGGAGACACAGATCTGTCTCATCTCCTGGAAACTGAGAGCTGCATATCTTGAAGTGACCTGTGGAGGGTCAACACTTACCAGGGGAGTCTCAGTGGACTCTCCATGGTTAGACATGCTTTTCTAGTGAGGTGTAAGTGGTGCACTTACCTACACTATATGTTTGCCTACTGATCCCTTGCTAGAGTTGTAGTTTAGGGTGTGCTAGGCCCTAGGAGCTACAACAGTTGGTTCAGTAGAACTCAGAGTATTCTAAGCTAAGTTATATGTACCTTTAGTACTTATGTGATCTTTCACAAGATATTCTTAGGATACGTGTGGTAAAACAATAGCAAGCTCAAATCCCAACCGCTGCTCACCAATGTGAGAAGTTGGCCTGATGTGCAGTGTTCACTATTCTAGTGATCACTATATATCAGTCCAAACAACCCTTATTGATGATTGGTTGTAAGTCAACCTTATAGACCAGCTATCCTAGTAGCATGGATACGAGCAGTCTAAGGCTAAGACTCTAGAGGGCGTGTTAAGCCAGCTGTTTTACCATCACATTACCCCTTGAACACCCAGTGAAAGGAAACCACACAAGTGTTATGAAAATAAACAGTGTATTTATTAGAATCACAACAACCCTGTACTCTTTATGAGGACAGGGTGCTAGGCACACAACAAAACTCTTACGAAAATACTTAAGTTAGCACAGTATATACAAATGCCCGAGGGGCACGAAAAACCATATACTCTAAAAGTGGAATGCGAAATTACTAGCAGGTAAGTACAATACTAATAGGCTTTGGAATCACTAGGACTTGACTAGGGAATCGTTAGATTACTTCTAGGAGGCCTAGGGGACTCGGGTGCAGAGTGTGCACTCTCACGCGGGATGCGGGACAAAGTCTATGGAAGCTAGTAAAGTTAAAGTTAGTGTTCACGGGCGAACCCGACCTGGTAGGGAGAAAACGACAGTGGATCCTGACCCTTGGATAGTGAGGCTATGCTGGGGCACCGAAATGCCGAAGTTACCTAGCCCAGGGGCTGCAGCTGCATAGGTCTCAAAAGACGTCGGGAATCCTCGTTGCCGGACCAGGAGCCTGGAAGAAAGATGCTGGCAGGCGACCAGTTGAAGATAGTTCGAGTTGATCCAAGCCTGGATCTTGAAGATGGATGACACCTGAAAGCAGAGGGGACCAAGTTCGTGACTACTAGCCAGTAGTCAGTGGGCACCAGGAGGGCACCGGATGGTAGTCACCTCGACTAGGTGAGTGGGCGACGCTGGCTCTGCAGATCTCAGGGACCAGGAGGCGTTGTCGGCGACCAGGATGGAGAGGCGAGCTGTCCCACGATGGATGAAGCTGTCGGCGTCGAAGTTACCCAGGATTGGGCAACAAGCCTTGGCTAATTCAAGCCCACGCGGTGGACTCAAAATGGCGTCTTGAGTGGACCAGGAGGGTCCGGGGTGCTCCTCTTCGGGAAGGGAGCAAGGGCCAGTCTGGAGCAACCAGACCAGCAGCAGTGATGTCGTCGGGCGTTGTTCAGAAGGCCACAAGCCAGCGGGCTAGTAGCCAAACAACGCGGTGAGCAGCAAAAAGCAGAAGGGCCCCACGCCGATCGTGGAGATGCTGGGGGGCTACTCTTCGGTGCTGGAGCTGCTCAGGGTCGGGGCTTCTCGGACCCCAAAGCACTCACCAGGAAATTACTCGGCGGGCTTGCTGTGCAGAAGTCGTGCAGTCTTGGCAATAGTCGGTCCCTTGAGGTCTCGTCGCACTCACGGTTCTCAGCTTGGCTGTAGAGGTGAGTAGAGGTCGGAGGTGCCAGGGAAGCCGGGTCTTGTCGAGCTGGGCAGTCGGATTCCAGAGGAAGGACGTGCAGCAGACCGCAGTGTTCTTGATGGTGCCTGCGGATGCAGGGTGACTACTCCTTAGCCACAAGGGAGAATCTTGAAGAAGGAAATCTTGAAGTCCTTTCGTAGAAAGTCGTGTCTTGATTCCAAAGATGATCTAATTTGGAAGGGGGCCAGTCCCTACCTTTATCTGGGAAAAGGGGGCTGGCACGCGACTAGGTCCTGCCCTATGGGTGGGACCAGGAGGGGGGTGGTTACACCCACTTCCTTGGCGGGCTTTTCCCCAGCACAGGGTCTGGAGTGTCCCTGGAACTGGTTCAAGCCAGCCTATGCACAGTGAGCACCGGGGTGCCACGTGCAGTCACCTTCCTCTGAAGCCCTGCCTACCTACAATACACAAAATCCTGTCTGGGACGGTGCTGGCACCGCCCCTGGCAGGAAACCCTTTGTCCTTATCTCCTGCTCTGGGAGGACTCCCAGCAGCAGGAGGGCAGACTTGTGTCTCGGTGGCAGCATCCATTTTGTGGAGCTGAGGCTCTGTTTGACTTTAACCGGGGTTAGGGGTTACATACATGTCGTGTCCCTCTAGAAGGGTGGAATGCTAACCCCGTCGCCAGAATTGGCGAGGGGTTAGTATTCCAATTCGTATGACACCTTACTCGACATGTTTTGATAAAGCGATACCAGAGTTGGCATATAACCGCGAGGATTATAATGCACTTAAGAGTATATGGTATGCGATATCATGGAAACGGCTAAGGGATGGATCCCGAAAGCCGCAGACAGGCTCAGCTCATGCCAGAGCACCATCTCACACGATTCCAAGCACTCTGCCTTCAGGATTGTTAAGGCCTGCCATAGGAGTGACTGATAGGAGATCTGTGTGCCCATTTTAGGGTTAGATGTAGGTATACTATATCTAAAGCAAAGGGTGAGTACACCACCTTGCCCCAGCTGTCGTGCAGCCAGTTGTGTCAGTTTAGTTAGTCAGCCCAGGGGTGGCATAATACATGCTTCAGCCCCTGGGAGACTTCTGGGTACACCTCAGCCCTGGGTACAGGGACTTGGAGAGGGCCCAGTGCCAATTCAGTACCTGAGTACAATTTGGATAGAGAGAACAGCTAGGCTGTGGGTCTGATTAGCGGCCCACAGCCAGGGAAAGTCGTAAACCAGTGCAGCAAAAAGCAAAAATCTGGGTGATCATAGGATTGCAGACCCTACTCTCCTACAATATCTATAATTGTGCGAGTTTTGAATGAAAGGTTGCTCCAAATTGTAAAATGTGTAGTGACCATATTTCTTACAACACATTATTAAATATTTTGAATACATTGAGATGCATGAGACTATTATTTTTTTTAGTCTAACGGTCCAATAAAATAATGTATTATTTTGATAAGGATTCCCTCATTATAAATCCATAAAATAGCCTATATAAGTTCAGAGCAACAACCTAACCTCGCATGAAAGTACCCTTTTTCTTATGGTTATTGTCTATTGAACTGTAATAAACTTCATTGGTAGTGGAAAATCAGCCACTTTCTGGAGGACAGATATCTGAAGGAGAATCCATACATGAATTTCTTCCATTGTCCTAACTATGTGGGGTAGGGGAAATTGTCCTGGTGGATTGTCCTCTGGATTTAAAAGTTCCTCCTGAACTCTAATTCAAAGCAGTTGAATTTGTCGGATTTTATTGTTTATCTCCATAATTTAAAACTTAAAACTTTTTTTCAAGATTGCCTGATGTACTGTGAATAGTTGGGAAGCACTAGAGTGATACTGATTAATTTAAATTCCAACAGGCACTTGTCTTCCAGCGAAGAATAGATGATGTAGAAAAATGGCTAGATCGCTTGGAGTCTGAGCTGGCCACCTCTGACAGCGCTAAGGACTTGATGATGTTGAACACCTTACTGAAAAAACAGACAGAGCTAGAAGAGGAGATCGCCAGCCACGAGGACTGGATAAAGGCGCTGGTGGACAATGCACAGGAATTTCGCCGGGCAAAGCATTTCCTGTCGGATGAGATGCAGGATAGGGTTGACATCACTGTGCAGAGGTGTGGCCCATTATGTTGACATAGACATTTCTATTGAGCCCTGTATCTGCCTGTCAGAGAACACTGTCTAGAAAACAGATTTTTGCCTCAGATGCTTCTATAAGATGGTAAAGAGAAGGGTTAGAGAAAAATGGTAACAGGTTGTAGAACAGAGGATGGTCTTCAGCAGTGTTCGGGTTTTCAGGTGGTTAGTCGTAGGTCAAGTATTATCTCCCAGCTTTTCCACAGAAGTCTCCAGAAAGAGCAGAAGTGTAGAAACCACCACATTTGAGTGTTCCAGAAGATTTATTATGAGAAGGTAAGAGTGAGATCTTAAGTTGCGACTGACACAGTGTAATTGACATTTGCAGAAAATAGCTTGGTGAGCTAACAGCTCACTTGTGGGATTTTTGTGCAATATACAGGACAGAAGTTTGAATCCTAAAGGTTGATGAAGTAAATGCAGTTGTGTTGGGTAAAAAAGTACTTGATATTTCCACCTGTGAGAGATTAGCAAAACTGAGGTAGTGAGCACTTTCTAAGAAATACAGTTATAGGGCCTGATTTAGTCTTTACTGAATAATAAGCCCTCCAAAAGTGTTATGGAGGATATTACCTCTCACACCCTGATGGACTACCATCAGACAAATTAAGAGATGACCACCAGCCCAGAGATCTGTACCATGAAAAGAACAGCCATCATGTTGGTTCTCTCAAATGTACAAAACATTTGGTGGATGACCATCTGTATTGATGGCCGTTCACCAAACTTGTCAACTTTTTTTGTTTTTTTCAGAAACAAACTCCAAAAGTGGGAGTTTGTTTCTGAAAAACAAAAAAATACTGAGTTCCACACCATGGGAGCTTTTTCCCAGTCTATGGGGTCATTATTTGTTTTTATGTCCCTTACCTCCAGGTTTTAACAGGCATTGACGGGCAGAAAAATAAGGACATTACACTGTACACCCTATATAGGGTCAGCAACATAATGTTCTTCCTCCAGCAGTCCCTACTCCGTTAGGCCTTCGGAGGAAGCTTTCCATCGATGGAGCCAACATGGGTTCCATCAACAGAAAGATTAGGATCCTCGTCTCCAAAGGACGGATGACCCTGCCTGCCAAATTCTAAATCTGGCCCATTGTTATTAAAAAGTATATACCTAAGTGAGTAGCACATGGGCCTCCAAAGGGTTTGATTACAAGGCAAATATTGTGGATGAAATGCTTTTCTAGTTGTCAGGTACCATGTGGGATGGTTCTCAACAGTTTAGACTTTATTGAAGCAGGATATTGTCAAGTCATCGCACCATCCTTTAACCTAATCCAAGGTAGCAGGACTTGTGCAGGGGTCAACAGATAGTTGCCCAGCAGATAGTAAAAATGAAGAGGATCTCTTTAAGGGTTTATGTCATTATAAAGATTTTTTTTATTGAGGATTACTGCTATGATAAGACTACTATAAACAAAATCAGTTCTAACAATTTTTATGTTAAGATCTCAGTCACAAAAATAAAATTAACCTTGCGGAAATGGGTTTCTTTTTTTGTTTATAAACAGGTAAAGGGTAAGAGTGTTGAATAGATAAGAACTTCTAAGATGTTGGCGGGGTCAGGGCTCTGGTTTAGAGTGCGAGTTAAGGGTTAGATTTATGGTTACCGTTGGATGAGGGTAAAGTAAAGAAGTAAACCTTGGTATAGGTTTAGTTTAATGTAGCAGTTAGAGTTAGCTTGAATAATGGTGAGTGAAATGCAGTTTGCTCCTTCCCAAATGTTTATAGAAGTTTTGTCATTAAAGTCAACCTAATGTTAAATTATTTTTTTGTTTTTTAATATTCTTCATGCTGGGTTCTTCATAATGGTAATTCTAATTCCTGCTCATGTTAGATAAATGGGGTCAAGAAGGCGATTGGAGAAAGTTCTGCCGTTGCACATTATATTCTATTCTCATTTGATCTGCTAAATATGAACTATACACTTGACTAAACCACCGCTTATTCTGCAGATATAAGAGTCTAGGTGAGCCCCTTCATGAGCAGCGTGCAGTCCTGGAGGCCAAAAGGCTACTGCATCAGTTTTTCCAAGACGTTGATGATGAAATTGCATGGGTGCAAGAGAAGCTACCTCTAGCCTCATCCAAGGACTATGGACAGTCATTGACCACTGCCCAGAGTCTATTGGAAAAACACCAGGTAAAGTATCATGGGTGAAACCTCCTCCAATTCTCAGTGTTGTATTAGCTCTGTATGCTGTATACTTGGGTCTTCCAGACTATCGTCTTAATAAACTGCAGGTTGTCTAGAACTTAGCAGCTCGAATTCTCTTGAATCTCTCCCCAAGGTCTCATATTTTCTCACTTAAAGGCTCTTCATTGGCTTCCAATTCATAAAAGATTATTTTCAAAACACTTTTCCTTGCTCACAAAGCACTGCAGGCCACTGGGGAAAGCTACCTAAGGAAAAGGATTAGAGAGTATGCTCCTTTTGTAAATCTTCGATCTTCCATCAGGCGGTTGGCTAAGATTCCAATGATTCATTGAGCGGTAATTGGAGGCAAGTCTTTCTCCTATCTAGGGTTTGTTGCCTGGAACAAACTTCCTCTGGAGTTATGTACAAAAACTGAGACATCAATGTTCAAGAAAAAATTAAAAACTGGATGTTTCAACAGGAATAGTGTAATGTTGCTTGTGCACACAGAATTGAAGCCAGCGCTGGGACACTCATTAGTGTATCTGTGCACTTTATAAATCTCTATACCATATCATATTACATTTCCTCTGAAATAACAGGGTACAGTCACACACAATTACTCCATAATAAGATACCGTAACATAACCAGTGGCCTGTAGACACGGTGCCATATTTATAATACACCCATTTATTTAAATGGGAGGAATTTAAAGTGAAGAATCATGCTTCATAAAACATCAAGACGTAAATGGCTTAATTTAAAGTGAAGAAAACATTACGACTTAATTGTTCGATGAAAATATTTTTCTTCACTTTAAATTTCTCCCATATACAAAAATGACTGTATTTTTCAGTTATGAAAATAGCACAGTGTCTGCTGGCCACTGACAGCAAGAGGCCTGCTATTTGTAAATGCTACACTTTGATATAGGAGAAAATAAAAATTAAGGGCCCTATTAGGATGGCGGACGGACCTGCCTCCGTCCGCCACCCCCGAGGAAGAGGGACCGTCCGCATGGGCAGCGGCGGTCCCTCCATGGCAATTAGGATGTGACCGCCACCCTGGCAGTCACATCCCCAACATTTAACATTGCTGTGGATGCTGCTTCAAGCAGCACCCGCCGCAAGGTTAAAAAGTGCATGTTGACCTTTGCATGGACGAAGCAGCAGGCACCGGGTGGTGCCTTCCGCTTCGTGCACACAAAGGCAGGGGGGTACCATAGGTACCCCCCATGTGCAACCCCCACCCCCCCTTCACCCCTGGGGGCCCGCAACGGGACCCCAAAGAAAAGACCGTATGCCTTTCCACGGCGGAAATGCCACCGTGGAAAGGCATAGAACCGCCGCCATCCTAATATGCCTGGCGGTGTCTGATAGACACCGCCAGCCATGTTAGAGCTTTTCCACTGCGGTCGGAAGACGACAGCAGCGGAAAAGCTGCGGACGGAAAAAATATCTCCCCGCCATCCTAATCTGACGGGGTATTTCTTCAGTCCGCAGCGGATAATCCGCATCCTCCGGCCCGGCGGTGGCTTCCGCCGGCCCGGAGGATGCGGATTATCCGCAATCATAATCGGCCCCTAAGTGTTAACTTAATCATTAAGGTATGTCTTCATTTTCATTTTCTGCCATTTAAAAGCATTCATAAACATAATTTTGCTATCTGGCTCCAATATTGAGTGGACAAGGACTTTTATTTATTAACAGTTAAACACCTCAGTACTTCAGTTCTTTACTGCTGTGCCCCAGCCTGGGTCATAAATCGGACTGAGCACTGTTCATTATCAGGCCCTGCTATCTGCAGCCTGATGATAATAATGTAAAATAAACACAATTTTCCCTTAACTTTAAAAGCAGAATGTGATCTTGTGCTTATTTAAAAATGAACTCAGTTTTGTGAGCTACTCCGAGGGCGTCTTTGAGCTACTGGTAACTCGTGATCTAATGGTTGGAGACACCTGGTCTAGATGTGTCTATGCGCAAATTACTTATGACTGAGGAAAATGTGCTCAATAGATTTGTTTCTCTACATTCCTAGCATTTCTAAGCTTATGCTTACTTCAAAGAGGTGTACTTAGTACAATAAATTTGGGAAACTGCCTAACCCTACCTTTTCTCCAATTTGTAGAAAAGTGGAACTTTTCCAAATGAATAACTACATTCCACAATGTAATTTAACTTGAAGAAAGCCTCAGCGAGGGGACAGTCATAACTAAAGTGTCCAAGAAGACTTTTGAAGGGCAGAGACTCCAAATGGTGGCCTAACCCACAAATGGGGACATTCCAAGCATGCCTGCATATTCAGGATAATCTCTGACATATTTGGGCCCATTTTTCCTTGTAGTAAAGGTATGCCTTTTTCAAGTTAGTCCCAGCCAGGAATTTTACCTGGGAAAATCTGAGTAAATGGTTGTGTATTTATCCAGTATTGGGGTATCTTTCATAGATTCACATGCCTGAATCATTCCCCGTCGTCGAGGCGGGAGTCCCACGGTAAAAATATATACAATAGCAGTGCCTAAATATTTCTTGTAGTAGGCTGGAAAAACCTAAAGGCTTAACTAGGCCTCAAAACTTAGCAGCCTATCTACATCATTATGTAAAAAGACCTGAAATAGTAGCCTCAGCCAATCAGCTGTCCTCACCCTCTAGAACCTTCCCAGCCCAGGCAGTTCTCCTCAGATTTTCACCGCACTTCGTGTGTAAGGGAGTCTCCCTGAGTGCCTACTCAGTTTTTTGGCTTTTTTCCTCAGAAAAATGTATGAAAAGAAAGCTCTTTTCAAGGCTTGTGGAACCTGCTTTAAGAAGAGAGTCCATGTGGATGACCAGCACTCTGACTGCATTTATTGTCTGCACCCCTCACATGTTGTGAAGGACTGTAGAACTTGCCGTACCTTCCCTCAAAAAACAATCAGGGATAGAGAGGCAAGGGTTCTTTTGTGGTTGAAATCTTCTTCCACTGATGATGAGGACAAGGCCTCTACCTCCAGCAAGAGAGCCAGATCCAGGGAAAGCTCTTCTCCTGAGAGAAAGAAGAAACTTAAATCCTCTCAGAGAGCCATAGAACCCTCAAAGAGTGCATCTTCTCCTCGGACGACAACTGTGAGTACAGCCCAGGCAAAAACTGTTTCTCTGGTGTCTGCTCATACTACTACTTTGACTTCTACTTCTACAACTACTTCTACGGTCACCACTTCAGCGATTAACTCACCTCTGATGTCTATAAAAATGTTGTCATCACCTGTGAAGTCTTCGACGACGAAAACTGTCCCGTCGTCGACGTCTCCGTCGACGACGGCCCCATCTACCAAAACTTCCGGTCCGTCGACGACAATCCCGTCGGCGAAACCACCATCATCGTCGTCGACGAAGGTCTCATCGACGAAGACACCGACGACGCTCTCGTCGACGAAGGACGCGTCGACCAAGAAACCATCGACGGCCTCGTCGACGAAGGACTCGTCGACAAAGACCCCATCTACGGCCTCGTCGAAGAAGGACTCGTCGACGAAGACACCATTGACCCCGTCGACGGCGAAATCATTAGTTCTGTCAACGGACAAGCCGTCGACGGTTCCGTCAACGGAGAATCCGATTACAATGGCTTCATCGTCATCGACGACAGCAGTGGCATCTGCTCATCAGTTGCCCAGTTCTACCCCTACGAAAATTCAGTATACACATTTTCAAATGAAAACGTATCAGCGAGATTATTCCCACATTTCTCCGCTCTAACCATCACATCTTTTGGAGACATATGTGGAGGAAGAGTCAGATGACGGTGAAGAGGATGAAGGTCCTTTTGGGGTTGCCCGTCACCCGTCTCAATTAAATATCAAATATCAGGAGGATGATGAGGATGATGACCATGGTCATTATGAGCATGAGGATTTCTCGACGCCATATCACTCACCCCATACCAGACCTCACAAATCGGAGAATACTACTCAATTGCCATCTACTTTAATTCAGGATTTACAAGCAATGTTGGCCGACTATCGCCAGAGATTTCCTCCAACTCCGATTGCACCTGTAGTGCCGGCTACCCCAGTTAACTTGCCAGGGCCTCCGTCACCACGGGCATCATTGTCTCCAAGACAAGATACTGGTCCTGCACCTCAGCATGACACGGATACTTCTTCTCATGATGACGATGATGGCAGCGAAGAGGGCGAATTGCCGGATAATACACCTATAGATCCATGGGAGGATTACGTCATTCCCATGCCTTCACTGCCTGCGCCCCGCCCTTCAGATTCTCCACCTGAGGATATCGGCGGCTTTCATAATATTATGCAACGTGCAGCTAATAGATTTGAATTGACCGTCACAGTGGAACAATCTGACTGCTTTTTGCATGACTTTAAAGAGGGATATCGCAGAGTTACCAGGGCTATCCCTATTATTGAATATATATGGAAGGAAGGCCTCAACATCATGGAAACGCCTGCTTCCATTCCTGCAGTCCTTCCACGAATAGAGAAAAAGTATCGAGCACCATCGGATACTCCATCTTGTTTAATAGGTCACCCTCGACCAGACTCTGTCATATCCCAGGCTGCACAGCAGAAGTCCAAGAATCCTTCTGTTCCCATTTCCACAACACCTGACAAGGAAGGCAGGAGACTGGATGCCATTGGAAAGAAGTTCTCTGCAAATGCAGCAGCCTCCATTAAAGCTGCTAATTCGTTCGCTATCCTGGCCCGTTACGATAGGCAGATGCGGTCCGATCTGTCTGAATACCTTGAATTGATCCCTGAAGATCAGCAACAAGAGGTGCGCAGGATTGTACTGGAGGGAGAAAGGGCAGCTTCGGAAATCATTGATTGTGCCCTGGATATTTCGAACACCAACTTCAGACAATTGGCAGGAGCAGCAGTACTTAGGCGTCAAGGTTGGCTCCGGGCTACCACCTTCAGGCCTGAGGTCCAAACAAAAATCTTGGACATGGCGTATGATGGAGATTCACTTTTTGGTAAACACATCGATGATGCTTTGCTGGCAATAAAGACAGACACAGAAACAGCTAAATCCCTTGGTACCCTACAATACAAGAGGGGATCCTTTAGGGGAGCAAGAGGCCGTGGTTACTCCTCCAGGGGGAACTATTCCAACCAGCAAAATCGCCAATACCAATCTCAGTACAAACAACCGTACTATCAAAGCTCTTACAGACAGCCTGCCTCTGGATCTTTCTCTCGTCAGGGAGGGAAACGACGCTCAAACAATCAAGGGCGTGATTCCAACAAGCGCCAATGAGCTTTGCCGGACATCAACCGTTCATCCTCCCCTTCCCGTGGGCGCCAAAATTTCCGCCTTTTACCAACAATGGCGGACAATAACTTCGGATCAGTGGGTCCTGGATCTTGTCAGGATCGGACATACTCTGGAGTTTTTACAGAAGCCACCAACAACGCCGCCCAGGGGTCCCCCTCCCCCTCGTCTTCACTTACTCTTCAAAGAAGCCTTAAAGATGCTACACAAGAATGCGATAGAACGAGTTCCTCCTTCTCAGAAAGGGAAATTATTTTATTCTCGCTTCTTCCTCGTAGAGAAAACTTCAGAAGAGTGGCGTCCAATACTAGATCTGCGCAAACTCAACAAATATCTAAAGAAACAGAGTTTTCGCATGGTAACGTTGACGGACATTCTGAATTGTCTCAACAAAGGGGACTTTATGGCTTCTCTGGATCTGCAAGACGCCTACTTCCACATCCCTATTCACCCAAAACACCTCAAATACCTAAGGTTTCAAGTGGCTGGCGTCCACTTTCAGTTCAAAGTACTTCCATTTGGCCTCAAATCGGCCCCCAGAATCTTCACCAAATGTTTAGCCCCAGTGGCAGCAATGTTGAGGTCCCAGGGAATACAAGTCTTCCCATACCTCGACGACTGGCTGTTAAAAGGACCATCGAGAAACTCCGCAATGGAAGCGGTCAGGAGTTCCCTCTCCCTCTTTTCGAATCTGGGTCTGACTCTCAATTCGAACAAATCTCAGCTTCAACCTCGTCAGGAGTTGACCTTTCTGGGAGCGGTCTTGAACACTTGCCAGTGCAAGGCGTTCTTCACTCAGGAGCGGCAGAACAAACTGTTGAAACTAGCAAAACAAATATTTGCAAGAAGGTCACTTTCAGTTCGGACATTTGCTTCCCTTCTAGGGATGTGCTCCTCTGCAATCAGCCTCATCCCTATGGCGAGACTCAGAATGAGACCATTACAGGAGGAGTTACTTTGTCAGTGGAGGCAAGTCGACGGATCGTTCGACGACCGCATCAAAGTAACTACCAAAATGAAGCAAGCCCTTCTTTGGTGGTCGAAGGTGCCAAATTTGTCACCAGGCCTCACCTTTCTACAAGACATTCCAGAGTTCACCCTGACTACAGACGCCTCCATGGAAGGTTGGAGAGGTCACCTTTAGGACCTTCAGATCCAGGGACTATGGCCTCGTCTGTACCGACAGAAACACATCAACAGCCTAGGGCTGAGGGCCATTTTTCTTTCCCTGCAAGCCTTCCTTCCCAGGATTGCGAATTCGTCCGTGCTGGTGCGTACGGACAATACCACCAGCATGTACTATATCAACAAACAGGGAGGAACAAAATCTCTCACCCTGTCGCTAGAGGCTCAGGAGATGTGGGAATGGGCCATACGCCACGGCATATCCCTCAGAGCAGAACATGTGCAAGGCGTCCAGAACTCTCTAGCAGACAACCTCAGCAGAGCTTTCACGGGCTGTCACGAATGGGAGCTCGAACAACATCAAGTAGAAAGGATCTTTCAGACTTGGGGGACACCGACGCTGGATTTGTTCGCCACGCAGCAGAACAGCAAATGCCTGTTTTATGCCAGCAGGTTTCCTCAACAGGGGTCAAGGGGAAATGCCCTTTTGATGAGATGGTCCGGAATATTTGCGTACGCTTATCCTCCGATTCCGCTCATTCCGAAGGTACTGCAGAAGATGAAGAGGGAACATTGCACTTTCATCCTCTTTGCTCCCCGTTGGCCAAGACAGTTTTGGTTTCAGGAACTCCTTCTGCTCTCAGCAGCCTCCACTTCGTCTCAAACCGACAGTGTCAATGTTAACAAGAGAGGGAGGCCAGGTCCAACATCCGGACCCTCAATCACTGCACTTGCACGCTTGGCTCCTGACTTCCTAGAGTTCAAGGATCTTAACATCTCCTCAGACTGCAGGGCGATCTTATCACAGGCCCGTGCGCAAAGTACCATCAAGACATATCGTTTTAAGTGGAAACGATTCTGCTCATGGTGTGGAGAAAATAATATTCATCCACTTCAAGCTCCTCCAGAAGACATCCTTCCATATCTGCTGTCTTTAGCTAGGGCTGGACTCATTTTTTCGTCCATTAAGGTGCATCTGGCAGCGATATCCAGGTTCAGGAAGAGTTCCAACAAACCATCCTTATGCTCATCATCTTTGATCAAACAATTCCTTAGGGGGCTATTTCGAGCTTTTCCACCAGTTCGTCCTCCTCCCCCTGAGTGGGATCTTAATATTGTTCTGTCTCAACTTCTAAAAAGGCCTTTTGAACCTATTCACAAGGCGGAGCTAAAGTTTCTAACTTGGAAAGTGGCTATCTTACTGGCTCTCACTTCAGCCCGCAGAGTCAGTGAGATACAGGCCTTCACTATTGCACAGCCTTTCTTACAATTCTCTAAAGACTTTGTGACACTTAGAACTAACCCAAGATTCATTCCAAAAGTACCAACTCAGTTCCACATCAATAAACCGGTCAAACTCAATACTTTTTTCCCGGATCCTAAAACTTCAGTGGATAAGGTTTTACATTCTCTGGATGTGAAACGGTGCCTGAAGTTTCATCTTCAAAAAACAAAGCACATCCGCAAATCCAATCAACTTTTTGTTGCTTATGGTCAAGCCACCTTGGGTCAAGCTGTAACGAAAGCAACTATAGTTAGATGGTTGTCTTCTACGATTATTTTCTGTCATGACAAAGCCAACAAACCTTTAACAAGAAAGGTCAAAGCGCATTCCACCAGAACAATGTCAGCGTCAACGGCCCTTTTCGCTGGAGTGACGCTGGAGAACATTTGCCGAGCTGCTACGTGGAAAAGTGTGCACACTTTTACCAAACATTACTGTCTGCAGTCGACAATTCATGATGATACAGCAGTTGGAGAAGCGGTACTGCAGCATCTTCTACACTAAGGTTAGACTTTTTACAGTCTTTTATTCTTCATTTGCCTGTTTTAAGCATATCTTTTCATTATGATGTTTTCGCATTTTCAAATGCGGTCATATATCTAATGTACTTATGAAGGTTTTGATGCATATGTTATGTTAACAAGTTTGTGCTCTATTACCTTCCTGGTTGTGTGGGGATGTATATGGTTTATTTTGTCTCCCACCTTCCTCTAACGATAGACATGATGTCACTGCTTGCTACTCTGATTCAGGCATGTGAATCTATGAAAGATACCCCAATACTGGATAAGAAAACAAGTTACTTACCTGTAACTACGGTTATCCAGTATTGGTATCTTTCATAGATTCACATGCACCCACCCTCCTCCCCGGCAAGGCAGTTCTGTTTTATGGATACTCATTCTCATTTGTGCTGGGAAAATCTGAGGAGAACTGCCTGGGCTGGGAAGGTTCTAGAGGGTGAGGACAGCTGATTGGCCGAGGCTACTATTTCAGGTCTTTTTACATAATGATGTAGATAGGCTGCTAAGTTTTGAGGCCTAGTTAGGCCTTCAGGCTTTTCCAGCCTACTACAAGAAATTTTTAGGCACTGCTATTGTATATATTTTTACCATGGGACTCCCGCCTCGACGACGGGGAATGATTCAGGCATGTGAATCTATGAAAGATACCAATACTGGATAACCGTAGTTACAGGTAAGTAACTTGTTTTCTTCTGCATTGTCCCCAAGAGCAAACTCTGCACCAAACTAATGTCCTCTGATGTAACCTCAGGGAGAACTATGATGTTTTCCACCTTCCTTATGGAAAAGTGAAAACGCCATATTTTCCCCTACACTCACAATGGTGGGATAGTTACTTTTGTTGGGGAATATACTGATTAATAGGTCATGTATTTACGGCTTTCTTCTGGCATGTGGTGCAAATGCTCATATTAGCCAGATATATTGCATGAGCTTTATCCACCAACCAAATGAAATTTTCCCACTGACGTAAGCTGGTAAATTTTACTGCTAACGTTAAGTCTTCCTTAATCTTCTAGATACAAATTTGTTCCTGTTGGCATTTGGATGTTAAAAGCCATCTGTAAATTTGGGCCCATATTTAGTTCAGTCTTACTCTAATTTTCCTTGTCACCAGAATTTAGAGAATGAGATCAACAGCCGTGAAGCCCTCACCAAAGCAGTCACTAGCACTGGACAAAAGCTGGTGCAAGCCGACCATTTCGCCTCCCGTGAGATCAGCAACCGTTTGCAGAACTTGGAGGCGGCGGTGACAACCTTGAAAGAAGAGACTGAGCTGAGGCAGCAGAGACTGGTGCAAGCCTGTGAGGCTCAGCAGTTCCTCACAGAGGTAACGGGTAGCCATTGTGTAATCTAGTGTGTATGTGTTTCTGCGTGCATGTTTGCAAGTGTGTGTGTGTGTGACTTGTGATTTTAACAGGTACTTAAAAGAGAGCATAGAAAAGTAAACATATCCATAGCATAGGTAGGAACACTGCAGCAGATGAACCACCAGTGGGTAAAGGCTCACTTCACATTCCACCTTCTTATGCATTTTGGTGTTTGCTTCCCAAGATTACAGGTATTTGGGCAGAGGTTATATGCAAATCGTACATTTTGCATGTCTTCCTGTTTTCTACCTGATAGTTTATTTTTTCTTAAAAGATGTCCATTGCTTATCTAGGGACTGGGAGCTGAATGAGATGGGCTGTTCACAGACAGACCTCACCCAAGGGTTGGTTCCTTACATTCTCATGTTGCTAGTCTTTCACTTAGAAAGCTGCTCCAAGATGGGGCACAGGACTATCACCTTTAGGGAGAAGGAGGTTGCCTTTGCATGACGTTCTAATGTGTGAGAATGCACAAGTTTCTAACAAAACCTTTTGTTTCTAACAACATTTTTGGGGACATTACGTTTCTGATGATACGCCATGGTTGATAGGGCCAATAAAAGATTCTGCAATCCCAGGCTATAACCTCTTATTGTCACCCGCCCAGTTCAGAGTATAGTGCCTCAGAATCACTGCCCTTGGTAATATTAGACTATGCCATGAAACATGTTAATGATTATGACATGGATGGCTTGACCACAGGATGTTTGGTCATCTACCCTTCCATGCTCATTTCACCTCAGAAAATATGTAGTTTTCTTTGAGTGTGCTTTTAGAAATAAGTCAGAAATCATGCAAGGAAATGTGTCGTGTCTAACGGTGAATGATATATGATATATGTGTCCATGTATGTATGAATCAATGTCGACCCACAGTGATGGGGTATACAGCCAGCGCAGTGGCCTCACAACCCTCATGTATTTCAAACTTTATTTTATTTTGCAGTCGAAAAGCAGAATTACATGACTTTGGGGAAGGTCCTAACGAGATTGACTGGTTTTGAGTGATATGAAGAGTGACTTAGGGAAAGTGCTGGGAACCTGATTGATAGGTGTTGAGAGATAAAAACCCAATACTTTAAGGAAGACATCACAATCCCATTATCCGTCTTTTTCTCACTGTATTTATTCCTTACCAAAGGAACCATATGTTGGAAAGTGCCCTTTTTTACATGGCCATACCCACTTTTTGCCCTAATACTGATACTTTTCGACTGAAAGTGCACAGGGTCCCTGCTAAGCAGGCCTCCAGTGCTCTTTCCCTAAAACAAGGTAAATGTGTAATTGTAACTCAATGGGCAAGGACTTTAACACCTTTGTAAGTCCCAAGTAATTAGTACCCACGGTACCCAGGCCATGGATACTAAAGAGGGGTGTGATGTATTTACTATGGGTACTGTATCGATCCCCCTATTTCTGACCCTTGTCTGGTTAATAATTAACTAGCAGCCATTCAACTGCACAAAAACCCGTTATCTGATTAGCCATACAGCGGCACAGAAGCCCGTTATCTGATTAGGTCATAGCGCATGCCATCTCATTAGGCACGCACTATTTCTCCAGCCCCCTAATAGGCATACGGAGTTCTCAAAACAAATCAAACCTACAGCGACCTGGGAAATCCCCGCAGCCATTGTTTTGATTTAGCCGAGAACTTCAGTAAAGAATGTGCGAACGACCAGTTCTTATGACATCCTTATTGACGTATTTATGTCCATCCTTATGTCAATCTCGGCACCTTTCAGGTATAAATAATACCGACATTGCCTTAAGCAAACACACGGTGGTGGTGACAAGATTGGAGCAGCGAGACTTGCCGAGGAGCCCAGCTGACAGCGAAGCCCACAGACGCTGCCCCTCCCTTTTGACGCGCTGAGAGAGAGACGCTGCCTTTTCTCCTGCCGAGAAATCCAGCCTCTGGCGTTTCCAGCCGCCCTCGCAGGCAGCTGGGATATCAAGCCCTGAGATAGAGATACCAGCCCTCCAGCCTTCTAAATCCCAGGTACAGAACTGAATAACCCCTTGCAGAGAATTCTTGAAGCAGATCCTTGGCAAAGCAAACTTAATTTAAACTGCTACTTATCTACTCCCTCCCACGTATTAGGCTTGGGTCAGGTACACTGGGGTAGGTGTAGTTAGAAGCACCAGTTGAGTACGATTAGTCAATGTATATATGTATGTATCTATTTTATCCATTTTAAAGTATCATATGGCTAAGAAACCATATCAATGCTTTTACAGTATTATTTTATAATTCTGCTTTTGCTGTATGCACTGTACTTAACCTTAAGTATTGCAATAATAGCGATTCATTTCTCTTGTATGAGAAAAGAGACTGATCAATAAATAACACCTTTTTATAGCACACGCCCGTCTCTTCCTTTTCTCTACAAACTGGTGAAACTAAGAATGCACGTACTGACTGAGTAAAATAAGTTGTCTTTTGTTTTCACACGACTCTAGAGATATACTCTTGATTAGGGGAGAGCAAAGTTGTCATGTTCTATGGTTGTCAGAAACTAAATCCCTTCTTGTCTATCCAGGGAGGTTAAACTCCTCCTTGTCTATTCAAGAAAGTTTCTAGTGATCTCTGAGCTAGCTGGCACACATAAACTTTAAGTCTAATATCGTCAGTAGAAGACCTAGTTAACCACAGTCCTACATCTATACTATTGAAGATATTATTCCAATGCGCAGAGCCTATTGGGAAAATAGGAAGCTCACACTACATGGCGCCCAACTGTTTGGATAGGCGATAAATCTAACGTAAGACATTTAGAGTAACTCAGTCGTGCTTTTTCACTCAGACCCTTTTCCCCATAATACTCCAAAGACGTCTGGAGTGGGTGAAAGGTTATATCCGCCAAACTTCGTAGGAGGAGACTCCTATGTATGGTTCTTGGTTTATTCAACGTTGAAGGATACACTGTTCCAAAAATATTGTGCATCTAATCTTTGTTTCCATAGAAACCTGATCTGCAAATAAACAAAATCTTCTTGTCAGTAAAATGTCAGACAGTGAAGTAGAAAGGGAGACAGTTAGAGTAGCAGCTCAACTCCTAGCAGCTGATAATAGTCTCCTACAGCAAGACCCGGACGAAATACTAATCCCGGTCAACATAAGAAAAACTATAACTTTAAAACTTACAGAAAATGGGCTGACACCGAGAGGTGGTACAGTCATATTCATAATTGAGGCACACGAATATCGGCAGACAGAGGTATTCTATTCATGGATAAACTTTCCAGCAGCAAACGCTGTAACAAAGGACTTCCACTATTACAAAATAGAGGAACCTCCGAATGAATATACTCCTTTCGAGGAGGTGGAAATACCACTCAAATACCAAGAGCACCTGCTCTTGTTTAATGGCGCCCTAAAACATAATAATCACATCACCAGGCTCGGTCCACTAGGTAGACCAGGAGCAACGTGGCCGGTCCTAGCCGGATACACACCACATCCAGACATTGAAGAAATGCCTGCACCAGATCTTTTAGCACAGCTAAAACAACTAATTAAAATACATAGACAATTAGTCCAATATGTAATGCGGACTTCAACAGTCCAACCAGCAATTAAAATTCCACAGTTGACCCCTCATCAGGGGAACACAAATAAAATTACACCACAGAACATACAGTCCTGTCTAGGTAAAGTACCCGCAAAACGGGAACAAATTCCATTCTGGTTAGCACAAAAAATCACTCAAATAGAGGCGGTGTTTCCGGATACCACCTCTGTTGAGAAACACAGGATTCTGACTATCTGTCTTCCAATGGGTATCGCACCACATGTGGAGGACTGTGACACTTGGGGTACAGTCTTTGCTTCCATTTACACAAAAACACATGGTGTTCCATCCATGTCAGTAATACCAGATGTGCTAAAACAAATTCAAAATGAATACGGTCCAGAACCTGCTTTAACTCTTGGTATGAAATTACTGAAAGACTTCAAGCAGGTCTCGGCAATATTATTAGCCAATATAAAGGGAGAAGCAGCAAATGTGGCGATCCGCCAGAGGTTGAAAGAGACAAATATAGAAGACCAACCATTTGAAATTGCCAGAATCATAGAAAAATCCTATGAGGAACTAGGAAGAGATAGTTTGGGTGAAATACCGGTGAAACCCCAACTAATTGAAAGTCCTGAAAAGGTATTTATTAAAAATAATCTAAACACTCAAAAGCTGGGATGGAAATAAACAATCCAATCCTAAAGAAAAAAGATTCCAGTCCAGAGGAAGGTCTCCTCGGCGGAGAGAAAGATCTCCGGACCAAGGACGCAAGTCTCCCCAGAGGGAGCCCTCTGTGAAAAAATACAACCTTAGAAATAGGGATAATATAAAAAAACCTGATAGACATCAAGATATTGATACACGTCCCTCTCAATCTTTTCAGACTTCCTCGCAGAAATCGGAAAGAAGAGGACGATCAGAACACAGGGAAGAGCACGTCAAGTCCAAAGACAAGGAACCTACTCATCAAAATAAAAAATTACAATTTCCAAAGAAGAAGGTAGCCAGTATCAGAGTAATCAAACATGCCGAGAATACTGAGGACACAGCTGAAAAACGGAGAGTGGGCTCAGACAATGCTAGACAGCGCAGCAGAAGTGAGCATAGCTCGCAGGATCCTGATGAATCATCTGGAGACAGTGGACACGAATGAATACATTCAGGTGGAAACTGCAGATACCAGAGTTAGCAAACCTCATAAAATATATGAAATAACATTGCGTATAGAGGGAGATAAGACTAGGAAAATAAGGGGTCTATTTTGGGATAATCTCTCCAAGGGCTATGACATCCTTCTAGCTGAAAAAGACTGGCCACCAGAGTTTGTCAGGGAGTGCCCTCATGGCGAAGAAATAAATATGCCTGCCTTCTCAAATCATATTCCAATCCATAAAAAATATACACTTGCAAGAAAGTGGGCAGTTGCCCAAGCTCCTGCTTTATATAAAAATCATGTAGGATGGGATGAGGACTCTCCTCCTTACAAAATCCAGTTAAAATCACAACCTAGCACAGAGGCAGTACCCAATTAAGCAAGATGCTAAAAAACAGGTAAAAGAGATCCTAGATCAACTTGAATACCAGGGGGTGATTGAAACTTGCACCTCACAAATGAACAATCCTTTGTTTCCTGTCTCCAAACCAGATAATTCATATCGTCTTGTTTTGGACTACAGACACTTGAACTCATGTTGCAAAACTTTTGCAGTGCAAAACTCACACAGTGCAGCACTAATGAATAACATAGTGCGCAAAAAATACAAAACAACATTAGACATCTCTAATGGATTCTTTTGTCAAAATATAGCACCAGAAAGCAGATATTTGACCGCGTTCTCCATAAATGGCGCGCAAATTTTTTTTTGTCGTTTGCCCCAGGGGTTCAAGAACAGCCCAGGATTATTCTCAGCGAGAGTAACAGAGCTACTACAAATATATGATGATGAGGCATTATCTTATGTCGATGACATCTATCTAACAGATGATGACTTGGATACTCACTTGAAAAGAGTGAACACCATAATACTTGGGTTCGCAGCAGAGGGTTACAAATTCAACTTTAAAAAGTCAAGAATTGCCCATCTAACTGTCCTGTTTTTAGGATATGAATTATCAAGTGAAGGCAAAAGCCTGGCTGACAATTTCCTAGAGAAATGTGCTGTAATCCAAGCACCTAGAACACTAAAATCTACAATCAATTCTAGGCTTCCTAAATTCCGGAAGAACTTACATTATAAATTATGCAGAGAGAGTTAAACCTCTCTATGATCTAATAAAACCAGATTTTAAAAGAATCAATTGGACTCAAAAACACACAGAAATTTTGAGATCTTTACAAACAGACATGTTAGTTAAAAAAAATTACAAACACGTGACAACACACGCAATCTTGTGATTCGAGTCATCCCAGGAAGATGCGGATTCACATACCTGACCTCTAATGAGGGAGAAAAGGTACCAATTGCATACAAATCACACTTGTACACAGAAGCTGAAAAAACGTTCAGCATTAAAGAAAACATTGTTCATGCGGTTCAAACGGCTGTTGCAAGAGAAAAAGACCAAGCTGACGGTAGACGTATTACAGTCAGAACAGCAGAATCAGCTTTTGAGGCATTAACAACCCCATGTAATTTACCGACAACGGCATTGAATCCTGAATGGATACAATGGGTAAATTCTATTGCTACAGACAAAGTAAAATACTATTTTGATCCGGAATTGAAGGAATTAAAATATCTAGAATATGAAAGAGAATATCCTCTGCCAATCGACATTCTGCCCTTACGACAGTACGCTTGTGTAATCTTTACAGACGGACATGCTCAACCCTCAGTATGGGGAGAGCAAGCGTACAACGCCACATGCGAGATTGTAAAAGACGTGTGGCACGGAGGTAAACTGAGATCTCTATTCACGAAATCACACTCAGTGGAAAATAATTCAGAACAACAAACTGAAATAATAGCGTTAAAAATGGCGCTAGATAATGCCGATCGCGAATTCCCGACACTTATAGTGTGCGATTCGTATTTCTGCGTCAAATCATACAATAACGATTTACAGAAATGGATTCAAAACGGTTACAAAGATGACACAGGTGCAACAATAAAGCAAAAAGCGCTTTGGGAACAAGTAGTTCTTTTAAAGAAAGAACTACCAAAAACTCACGTGATACACTCACTGAGTCATCAGCGTGATGGCGTTCACGTTGCAGGGAATTCATTGGCTGAGACAGCCACAGCGGCAGCAACTAAATCGGCTTCCGTAGCTAGAAAAAAGCGTTCAGTAAAATACATTAACGGTGAAACTGTGCTGGCGGTAAAAACGTCATCAAAAGGCGACTGCTCAGCGCTACCGATCAACTATCCACTCAATTATACATACATAATCGATGCAAACTCCGTTCCTTTTGCTCGAATCCCTGGAGTGGGGGATAGAGTAATTCCAAACACGGACAGGAGAGGCCTGTTAATAGCAGACACACATATGGGTGAGGGTCTTAGACACCTTAAGCTTAAAGATTCTCTGGAAGAATTACAATAAGTGTACTGGTGGCCAGGCATGAGCCTGCATCATCACTTTTTTGTAAAAAATTGCCCAGACTGCAACAGAGATCGCAGTGGCGACCGAGATGGTGTATTACCATGGCGTTTCGCTCCAGATTGGATCAACGATAAAAAAAATAAAACCCAATATGAATAATGCGTCAAATTAACATGTAAAGGCTATTTTCACTTATAATGTAGACCACAGCTCTCGACTGACGTCTGAACTGTTATACAAAGATTTGCGAGTCTATAATGGCATATACGCTAGGAGCATGCTACGTTCTGACCAATAATTTTCCTTTAAGCTCTCAAGCTTGTGGGGAAGGCTTGGCCAAATGAGCATTGCATAGCGGGACTCTTCTCACTTCCTTCCTGAGGGAAACGGGATGGTGTAAAGGAAAAACCAAGGCATAAAGCAGTCTATAACGGAAAGGGTATTAGGTTCGGGAGCTGGGTGGGTCAAACATCTAATAAGTGTCCAACGAAGTCTAAACAATCTGCTAAGAAATTCTCTGAAAGGACTCAGTCCGTACGAACTATTGTTTGGGACTAGAATGTTAATCCAGGACTTAGATAGTCACACTTCAGTGGTTAAAGAAAAATGCTTTGACAACAAAGATCGCTTGGCTATTTTACAGGACTTAAATGAAACAAGAAGAGACCTGAGCAACATAAAGTTGAAACAACAGCCAACAACCACTGAAGAGAAACCACCTGTCCCAGCAAGGCCTGTCTGGATTCCAAAAATCGGGGATCTGGTCAGAGAGAAGATCGCGGTAAAGAAGGAATTTGGGCCTTCTTACAGAAAAGCAGTTCCTGTCTTGTCTGTCAACGGGACAAGATCAGTAGTACTACCGCCCCTTGCTGGTAAAAAGGAGAACCGAGTTGTATCCATCGACCTGGTTAAACCACAATCATGTGGCCGATAGCAAATAGTAGGCCAAGTGGACTCCCAAGAAGTAGCAGAACACCAAAGTTTGCTACATCCACAGAAGTTCAAACTGAAAGACTGATCACATTTGAAAAATCTACAGTGAAACAACAAGGACTATGCAATAAAGCAATGGAACTTAAACCTCTTAAACCCCAAATCAAAGCTTTTCATCAAGAAACACCGACCTACGATGATGTAACTACAGACTATTCTAATGAAACAAAACAAATTCCAAAAGCAAAAAGTAATCCAGAAGCAATTGGAACAATTGACAGAACGGCATCCGGCTACTTCATCAACTTCGATGATTTTTCTGAAGATCCAAGTGAACCAGAAGTACAGCCAACAACAAAAAATTTCAAAGACAAAGCAAAGGAACTTTTTCATCAACTCAAAGAAACCTATCTGATTTCTCCATGGATTGAAATTTGGGTGGCATTAGGTGCATTTGTCCTCATACTTTGGCTCATCGTGGTACTATGCTTGGGACATTTCATTGAGGGAAAATATGCTAAAATGGACACAGCAAGCCAGAAAATCAACTTGGTCCTTAAACCACACACATCTTCACACGTTCTTCAGTAAACTTCACAGCCAATCCTATACCAGGCGGTGTAGCATGGGACAATACTGATTATGAAATCTATGGCCCGGTTGAAATCCTAAAGTATCCACATCAATTTAAGATCTCTTTAAGTGACTTTGTAAAACCAAGCACATTTGCTGATGATTGGGACTTTGAAAGTATTAACGATATGATGTCTGACCTAGTAATGTCTGCTAAATTTACAGAACATGATTATTTGCAGGGTTCGTCTAATTATGATCAGATGTTCTGCTACAACCACTATGGTAACCATTATCTGCATAAATCTTCTCAACCTAGAAATGTTTTAAATTATAACCAATGGGAACATTGTGCAACTCCACCAAAAGGCAGTTCAAAAACATTTTATGATAAATATTCATACTTTTCAGGGTTTAACACAAGCAATGCAGAAACATTCTATTTCAAATTGTTAAATAAGACAGGAGTGAAAACCATGCTTACAAACACAAAATTGATATATTCAGACTCATTCTTTGAAAAAATGAATACATTTGGTTTTTATTTCTGGAACAATAACATTGAAACGAAAACGATCTGGGGTACAAAAGATTGGCAAGTACAAGGTATAGAATCATTGTTTAGAGCCTGCATGATCCCAGAACAAATTATATTTTTGAATGATACTATTCAACAAACTACCTGTCTTGGCCTAGCCAAAATCAAAGACTTAAATAAACCGTCTATTCCAAAGCCAACAACGGACAGTAATAGCTCTATAGATGTTGAGATAGACGTAAACCATATATCTGAAAGAAACAGGTTAGTATTAGATTCCTTACCTTAGAATATCACCAGGCGTCAGTCTGGATCCGGAAACTTTTGCGTAGCAGTACCCCTGCGCGTCGGTAGGCGTCGTCTGCAGGCGTCCCCTGCGGCTCCGCGTCGTCGGCGTCGTGCGCCGTGATGTCTTCGCTGGAGTATATAGACGCCGCCTCCGCGCGCTGACGTCAGTTCTTCTTTTTTCCGCGCCAGTTAGCGCAGATCCGAAGAGCAGTACTCCGGTCTTTTGACCAAGTTTTTGTTACATCTAATTCTTTCAGGTGCCGGTAGGATGCCCGGTTTTAAAAGTTGCGACGGGTGCGACCGCCTGATGTCGGTCACCGACCACCATCGACTCTGCCTCCGGTGTCTGGGCGCGGACCACGACGTGGAGTCCTGCGTCGACTGCCGGGCCTTGACGAGTAAGGCTAGGCGGGAGCGGTCCCGCAAGCTGCTCGAGCTCCGGGTGTCGGCCCCGCGTCGAGAGCGGTCCCGGTCCGGCCGGAGGTCAAGGGAGCGGTCGAGAGAGCGATCGCGGAGCCGCCATGAGCGCTCCGGAAGTCGTCACCATTCCTCCGGTTCCTCAGGTAAGCGACACAAGAAGTCGGGGCGTCGTCATCGTACCCCCGACTCCCCCCGACGCCCGCGTGATGCGGCCGGGGGTTCGGGTGGCCCCACCCCAGCGGCCCCGCGTGGGTCGCCGACGCCGTCTGCCCCATACCCGTCGGTCCCTGGGGAAGGCGCGTCGCGCGAGGAGATTGAAGAGTTCCTCATGGCTATGAGGGCGCTGTCTCCTCCGGCGGGGCCTACGGCGCCTGCGGGCCCGTCGGTCCCGTCTGGGGGCCGAGCGGTTCGGGTGCACCTGCCCCGACGCCGCCGGGTGCTCCGGCCCCTACGCCGACGGCGGCTCCGGCCCCGGCGCCGCTGGGCCCTTCAGGGTCGTCGCCGGCTGGTCAACCGGCCTCTCCGGCGCCGATTCCATCGGGGCAACCCGTGGTACCGCCTCCGCGCGGCGCCGTGACTCCGCCGTCGGTTCCGGCCGGCGTCGGGGCTCCGGCGCCGGCGCCGCGCGGCGCCACCCCCATTCCCTCTCTGACTCCTGACGCGGAGTCGGACCGGCATCGTCCGACGCCGAGTCCGGCGCCGTTGGGGCCCCTTGGCTCCGAGGAGCCGGTCTATATCGTTGACTCGAACTATGGCGATGAGGACGATTATGGAGAGGGTTGGGAGGGGTCTGAGGACCCTTTGTCACGAGAATGCCAGTACGACGTGGACTGGGCAGGTGACTTAGGTGATGCCAGTGGTCTGGACGAATCGCCTAACCCTGGGTTTGTCTCGCCTCCCACTGTGGCGTCGGAGGCTGGGGCTGCCTATTCGGTGGTACTGATGAGGGCTGCCAAGGCCTTGAGCCATGAGCTCCCCGTCGCTAAGGTGAAGCCTAACATCCTCACCGAGGTATTCAAACCGCAGTCATGCCCACAGGAGCCTCTGCTGCCGTTTAATGATGCCTTGACGGATGTCCTTTTGGGCACATGGTCCAGGCCCGCTTCCGGTTCACCTGTTGATCGAAACGTTGCCAGGCATCACCGTCCGTGTTCGGACGACCCTGCCTTCCTCTCCACCCATCCCTCCCCTGAGAGTCTGGTGATCCAGGCCTCCACTTCCCAGTCCGCATTCCCGACGGCCCCGCCCGATCGGGAATCTAAGCGGTATGACCAGTTTGGCAAGAAGGTCTTCTCGTCTCTGAGTGCAGGACTGCGGTCTTGCAATACCGCATGCCTCTTAGGCCGCTACACCCACTCTCTGTGGGATACGGTCGCGGAGTGTCTGCCGCAATGCCCGCAGGAGGTGCGGGACAAGCTCAGCCAGGCCTTGGTTGAAGGCCGGGACGCGGCGAGGTATTCCATACGGTGTGGTCTTGACACGACCGACTCGCTGGGCAGGGCAATGTCCACGACGGTGGCGATTCGTCACCATGCTTGGCTGAGATCCGCCAACTTCTCGCCGGATGTCCAGAATGCCCTCATGGACATGCCATTCGATGGCAGTCGCCTGTTCGGCGACAAAGCGGACAACGCGCTTGAGCGCTTCAAGGACTCCAGGGTCACGGCCAAGTCCTTGGGTCTCTCGACCCAGCGCCAGCAAACGGGTTCGTTTCGCTCCTTTCGTGGCCACGGAAGGGGCGGTCCCACACGTGCTGCCAGCCACGCACCGCAGAACGCTCCTCAGCGCGGTGGCGGCCGTGGATTCCGCCGGGGTGGCGGTAGGGGACAGCGGCGAGGTCAGTCCACACCTCCCCCCGCAGCAGCCTCCAAATCTTCCTAGTCCGAGCTTTCGGGCCCATGTGACGCCAGTGGGTGGCAGGGTTCGCCATCACCACTCCCGCTGGCGCACGATCACGTCGGACAGGTGGGTGCTGCAGCTCGTCCGAAGGGGCTACTCCCTCCCCTTCGAGACCACTCCTCCAGCCATGCCACCGCAGAACCACCGTGTGTCGGAGGACCACTTGACACTTCTGCAGGAGGAAGTTATGGCCCTCTTGGCCAAGGGGGCCATCGAGCACGTTCCTGGGCCAGAAGTAGGGTGTGGTTGCTACTCCCACTACTTTCTGGTACCCAAGAAGGACAAAGGGGGCCTACGTCCTATCTTGGACCTACGGAACGTCAACGGCTTCCTCCGGAAGGAGAAGTTCAAGATGTTGACTTTGGCTCAGGTCTTGGCTGCTCTAGACCCACAAGACTGGATGGTAGCGTTGGACTTGCAGGATGCGTATTTTCACATCCCCGTCCTGCCGGCCCACCGGCGTTACCTGCGGTTCACGGTAGGCCACGAGCACTTTCAGTTTATCGTGCTCCCATTCGGCCTTACCAGCGCCCCACGGGTGTTCACGAAAGTGATGGCGGTGGTCGCAGCTCATCTGCGCCGGTTAGGGGTTTCAGTCTTCCCCTACCTCGACGACTGGTTGTTGAAGGCGGGCTCGCCCCAAACAGTCGTCCACCACCTTCAGATGACGGCAGACCTCCTGCATGAGCTGGGGTTTTCCATCAATGTGCCGAAATCACACCTGTGTCCCTCTCAAAAGCTCCTTTTCATCGGAGCGGTTCTTGACTCGGCGCAGTTTCGGGTTTATCCTCCGGAAAGGCGGGTCCGGGATATTCAGGCTCTGATTCCCTTCTTTCAGCCGTTGTCCCGGGTTTCGGTCAGGTTGACGCTGCGGCTTCTGGGGCTGATGGCCTCCTGCATCCTTCTGGTGCATCACGCCAGGTGGCGGATGCGGGCTCTGCAGTGGGACCTGAAGTTTCAGTGGGCCCAGCATCAGGGCAACCTGTCCGACCATGTCCTGATCTCGGAGGGCACTGCGAGACAGTTGCAGTGGTGGTTTACGGACCTCGATTGGGTCAGAGGCAGATCCCTCTCCCTTCCCCAACCGGAGCATGTAGTTGTGACGGACGCGTCCCTCCAGGGCTGGGGAGGCCACTTGGGAGAGGCGGAGATCAGAGGCATCTGGTCTCCGGCGGAGTCCCGGCTCCATATCAACATGTTGGAGCTGCGGGTGATTCGCCTAGCACTGAAGGCATTCCTCCCCTTTGTCAACGGGAGTGTAGTGCAGGTGTTCACGGACAACACCACCGCCATGTGGTACTGCAACAAACAGGGCGGTGTGGGGTCGTGGACCCTTTGCCAGGAGGCTCTGCGCCTCTGGCAATGGCTGGAACGTCAGGGCGTGACTCTGACGGTTCAACACCTGGCAGGTTCTCTGAACGCCAGGGCGGACGAACTCAGCCGTCGGTGCTCGGTGGATCACGAATGGCGTCTGAACTCGGACGTGGCGAGAGGCCTCTTTCTGCAATGGGGAGAGTCTTGGTTAGATCTATTCGCCACAGAAGAGAACGCGCAATGTCATCAGTTCTGCGCGTTGGAGTTTCCAAGACGGCACTCGCTCGGCGACGCCTTTCGGCGCGAGTGGAGTTGCGGTCTGTTGTACGCCTTTCCGCCTATACCACTTCTGCCCAGAGTGCTGAAGAAGATCAGGCGCGACCGGGCCCAAGTTATCCTTGTGGCTCCGGACTGGGCTCGAAGATACTGGTATCCCGAGCTACTCAGCATGTCAGTCGGTCCCTCGATCCGCCTGCCCCTTCAGGAGGACCTTCTGTCGCAGCAGCAGGGGTCGGTCCTCCACCCGAACCTGTCCAGCCTCCACCTCCATGCGTGGAGATTGAGCAGCGACAGTTGAGGCCATTCGACTTGCCTCCTGAAGTCTGTGATGTGATTCTGGCAGCCAGGCGTCCCTCCACAAAGTCGGTATACGCCTGCCGGTGAAACAGATTTGTGGCATGGTGCACAGCAAAGGCTGTGGATCCCCTTTCTGCCCCTCTTTCCGAGGTTCTCCTCTTCCTTCTTTCTCTTGCCCAGCAGGGCTCTGCTCTGGGCACTATCAAGGGCTACCTTTCTGCCCTTTCCGCCTTCTTAAGGCTACCTGATCAGCCATCTTTATTCAAGTCCCCTATTGTACTGAGATTCTTGAAAGGCATCACGCACATGTATCCACCTG
Source organism: Lissotriton helveticus (assembly GCF_964261635.1). Lineage (NCBI taxonomy): Eukaryota > Metazoa > Chordata > Amphibia > Caudata > Salamandridae > Lissotriton > Lissotriton helveticus. The sequence continues at coordinate 138,314,444 of NC_136070.1, forward strand.
TTCCGTTCGTGATGCCTCAGTGGGACTTGAACCTGGTTCTGACATTCTTGATGTGTGCTCCCTTTGAGCCGCTTCATTCCTGTCCTGTCCTTCTTCTCACTTTAAAGACGGCCTTCCTGGTTGCCATCACCTCTGCCAGGAGAGTGAGTGAGCTCCAGGCTCTTTCTGTTAAACCTCCTTTCTTGTCCGTTCATCCTGACAAGGTGGTTCTTAGGACTAGACCTTCTTTCCTGCCCAAAGTAGTTTCTGCTTTTCACATCGGGCAGTCCATCACCTTACCCTCCTTCTTCCCGCCTCCGCATCCTTCAAAAGATGAGGAGCGGCTCCATCGTCTGGACCCAAAACGTGCGCTTTCATTCTATATGGATCGCACACGCCAGTTCCGGGTGGATGACCAACTGTTTGTTGGCTACATGGGTGGGAAGAAGGGAAGGGCGGTACAGAAACGAACCATCTCTCGGTGGGTCGTCCTGTGCATCAAAGCATGCTACTCTTTGGCTCGGAAGGAGCCTCCTGTTGGGCTGAGGGCCCATTCCACTCGGGCCACGGCGGCTACTACTGCCCTGGGCCGGGGAGTCCCGTTGCAGGACATTTGCCAGGCGGCTACATGGGCCTCGCTGCACACCTTTGCGAGGCATTACTGCCTGGACAGTCAAGTCCGGAGGGACGGCTTCTTTGGCCGTTCGGTCCTCCAGGATTTTCTGGTGTAGGATTGTATTGGTTCGCAGACCCACCACCGGGGTTGGTATTGCTGGGGTATCTATTCTAAGGTAAGGAATCTAATACTAACCTGTTTCTTTCAGATGAACAAGTTACTTACCTTCGGTAACGATATATCTGTAAGAAACAGTAGTTAGTATTAGATTCCTTACCGCCCCACCCATCCTCCCCGTTCTGCGAACTGATACCTAGGGTTAAGGTCATCCCTTTCAGGGCCCTAGTTTCACATGGCACCTGTGTTGGTTCTCACATGGCTCTGCGTGTTCTGGCGCGGAAAAGCTGTGTGCAAAGAACTGACGTCAGCGCGCGGAGGCGGCGTCTATATACTCCAGCGACGTCATCACGGCGCACGACGCCGACGACGCGGAGCCGCAGGGGACGCCTGCAGACGACGCCTACCGACGCGCAGGGGTACTGCTACGCAAAAGTTTCCGGATCCAGACTGACGCCTGGGGATATTCTAAGGTAAGGAATCTAATACTAACTACTGTTTCTTACAGATATATCGTTACCGAAGGTAAGTAACTTGTTCTTTAAACCAAAACAGAACACATCCTGATTGGAAACAATGGTTGATCTGGCCCACAGACACGAATAACTGTCAAGACAGATTCCTGAACAAAATACAGGGGTTCAAATTGACCAGGCCAGACCCTAGATATTCCCAAAGACAACATCCAGGGATAATAACTACTTACAGTGTGGGCAAGCTCTGCCTTCAATGGCTACAAACATCCACACTGGCAGAAATTAAGCAACACCTAACTTTACTTCAAGAGGGTGCTGACTTCCGTGATTTCATTATGGGACTGCGCAAACAGCGTCAAAAACGTTTCATAGCGGCCTCTATATATGCAGCTTACAATGAAGCTTGGAAAGAAACTCAAATTGAGACAGCAGAAAAAATACGGGAAATTGACCGTATTAATTTGGAAAAATCACTTTCTGTTGTGGACAATGGGTTAATGACTCTGTCCTCCAGAATATATTCACTGGACAGTATTGTGTCTTCAGCAATCGATATAATAGAGCAAGACTTACTGATGTTACAACACGGTCAGTCCCAATTGCGTTCTATTGTACAGCTTGGCTGGACGTTACAAAATCTGCGTTCAGGCTATATGGCCGGGATGCCCGCCACCCCCTCCCAACACACATCCCCAAGGATGGGAAGTCGGACAATAGTTGACTTTTTTGGAAGACGGGAGGGAGTCACCCTCCCGGCCGTATTTATTAAAATATGAAACAAAATTTAAAACATTAAATTAAAAGTTTCATCATTATGCATTATGTACAATTTGACATTTATTACATTTCGATGCAGTCATGTACTTTTGGCTAACATCCTGAAAATGCATACACTCTAATTCAAATTGTACATCCTAGCATTAACGGCCAACGGCAAGGTCTTAACCGGTGTCAGATCCCTACTTCCAAACTCTCGCCCTCACCGTGTGAGCGGCGCATGCGCAGAGGGCTCTACCCTCATTGCCAACTGTAACTTCCCTTATCGTGGTGGGGGCCCCCTTTCCACTCGACGCCATCTTAAGGATCGTCCGAGTTCCCGTATGAGGTCTCTGTAGGAAGGACAGCGTGGACTCTCCCCCCCACCCCATACTCTCTATCCGCCGTCGCGGATATCCGGCCCCCGGGAAATTCGTCATGGGGGGGCATTTAACCGCCTCCCCACCTGGGAGGGGCCCATGGCCATCTCCCCCTAGGCGCCCCATCCTTAGTGGGTGTCGCCTCCCCATGGAAGGGGCCAATGGCCGTCTTCCCCCGGGCGCTCCCATCCATTGTGGGTGGCGCCCCACTCTAGGGACCTTTAAATTCCTGCTCACCGATCATGACCTTACCGCCCGACAAATAAATACGACAGTTGTTTTACCTACTAAAAAGAAAAATTCCACTACATCTTACTGTTCTAATGATCATTCCTGCAAGAAGAACTTTCTCCAATGCAAACCATATTTACCCTTTCAACATTCCTTTATTCACTCTACTAAGGAAAAGAAAGGCCTATACTTTCATCACTCAGAAAAACTTTATTTTCTCCAAACATTTGCTATCAGGGGCTGGTGGGTGGGTCAAAATTGCTGCTTGTTCCGTCGAGGGATCACGAGCAACGAGTGGGTGCAGCCTTCCGATCCGAGGAACAAGAGGACGATCTTCGGGGTTCCCGCTCCTTTATCCTTCTGCGGGAGGGCGTGTATCCGTCACCGATACGCCTACTGGGCGTGGTCTTCCTTCAAGGTGTCTAGGACAACCCCTCTCGGGCGGGGGGAAGGCGCGCTCCGGCTACGCCGCTTTGGGCATACCAGCCGGGCCACGCCCACCCCCGCCCAAAATGGCTTCCCGGGAGGTTCGGGCCCCCATCCATACGTTCGGGGGGACCTAGCGGTCGCCCCTTTCCATATGGCCGGGATGCCCGCCACCCCCTCCCAACACACATCCCCAAGGATGGGAAGTCGGACAATAGTTGACTTTTTTGGAAGACGGGAGGGAGTCACCCTCCCGGCCGTATTTATTAAAATATGAAACAAAATTTAAAACATTAAATTAAAAGTTTCATCATTATGCATTATGTACAATTTGACATTTATTACATTTCGATGCAGTCATGTACTTTTGGCTAACATCCTGAAAATGCATACACTCTAATTCAAATTGTACATCCTAGCATTAACGGCCAACGGCAAGGTCTTAACCGGTGTCAGATCCCTACTTCCAAACTCTCGCCCTCACCGTGTGAGCGGCGCATGCGCAGAGGGCTCTACCCTCATTGCCAACTGTAACTTCCCTTATCGTGGTGGGGCCCCCCTTTCCACTCGACGCCATCTTAAGGATCGTCCGAGTTCCCGTATGAGGTCTCTGTAGGAAGGACAGCGTGGACTCTCCCCCCCACCCCATACTCTCTATCCGCCGTCGCGGATATCCGGCCCCCGGGAAATTCGTCAGGAGGGGCATTTAACCGCCTCCCCACCTGGGAGGGGCCCATGGCCTTCTCCCCCTAGGCGCCCCATCTTTAGTGGGTGTCGCCTCCCCATGGAAGGGGCCAATGGCCGTCTTCCCCCGGGCGCTCCCATCCATTGTGGGTGGCGCCCCACTCTAGGGACCTTTAAATTCCTGCTCACCGATCATGACCTTACCGCCACAGACCGGATGGTTGACCGACCATCCGGTCCCCCCAAACTCCTCCTATAGGTCATGCTTCTTCAACTTTCTCAGCCAAGCAACCAAGTCTCCTATGAGTAAATCATTCCCCTCCCTGGACAGGTGAACCCCATCGTTCAGATACATCTGGTCACCCCGGATACATCCATGTGGAATAACATGCAACTGTGCAGAACGGAACAATCTACCAATCTTATTATTAACCCGTTTAACTGAATGGTTCAGAACTGACACCGAAAGGCCCCCCTGCCACCTCCTTCTAGGAATCATGTGGGACCAGGCAATCGTGCACCCCGGGACTCTTTTTGCCAACCAGCTAACAGTTGACAAGATACGTTCAAGTAACACTCGTCTACCCAGAGTCACCAAATCATTGCCACCCAGGTGTACTATGACTATAGATGGCGGTGACCTATGCCGCCCTAAAAGTCCCTCGAAAAATGACTCAAATTGGTCAAAAACGAGCCCACCTTTCCCATGGAAAGTCATTCTGAACCCCTATTCCCCAGGTGCGTGAATCGCGTCACCTACTTTGAATATGTCACCGCGCGCCTCACGTATGAGTGGCCCACGACCCATACCATCCTCTCCCCAGTCGGTGATCTCTGACCGCTGGTCACTTGATGTAGGGTCGACCTCCAATTCCGCCCTGCATGGCAGGCCCGCGAAACTGCAAAGTAAACAAAAGACAGAAAACGTGAGTGCATGTCAATTGATCACTTACAACATGTGCAATCGCACATACCTCTTAAAGCAATTCGAGGACCAACGGCCCAACTGTTTCACTTCCTCGGCACTCTGACCCCTGGCTGTAGCCTCTGTAGCAGCCCCTATCCTAAAGGAGTGGGTCCCAAAATTGCACGGGTCCATGCCCGCGTCAGCGATTGCCAGTGCCAGCACCCTCTGAAACTGAAATCTCGTCAGTGGGGTGCCATCCTTGTGTCGGAGCAAGCTCCCCCCCCAGGCGGCCACTCTTAGCGCCAAATAGTCTTCCACACACTTTAACGGACAGACGGGGGACCCATGCTTGCGCTGTACGACCACACTATCTCCCATAACCCCCTGGTCGGTCTTGGACCTGGCTATCATGATTATCATCGAATCACCCCTTATCTGGATGTGATCCCTGCACAAACCTCCCTCCATCTCTCTCTTGTTCCTTGCGACAAGCTCGCTCACCCTCATTGCCCCATGGAATGCCAATGTGAACGCTGCCCGGAACAGAACTGCTTCATAATGGGAGGAACACGTCTCATCCAGCTTTGCTAAAAGCAGAGACAGTCTGTCTAAGCCAATCGGGTGCCTCGTATCTCTTTTGCAACCCTCAAGGCGCTGCCAGCCGCGAAGGGCTTTCTTCACCAAAAAAGAACCTGTAGGATCTTTTATGCCTTGTACCTGGGCCATGAAGGAAATGGCCGCCCTATGCCTACCGGCCGTTGCTGCTGATCGGCCCTCTCTGTGTAGTGCAACCAGGTACCCCAGGAAGTATTCCTCCTGACCCCAATTCTGACTCCCTGCAGGACCCAAATATGTGCAATAGGAACGAAACGCTCCTTCGTATGCTTTCCTCGTCCTGGGGGCTAGACTCGCTGCCACGAGGTCTTGTAATCCGAGGCACCGATCAGCCACATTGCTTCCTGGAATGGTGCTGCCTCTAAGTCTGCTGTGGGCAGATAACCCCTGAATGCCTGTATATGTGAACGAGAGAGTGCATCAGCCGCATGGTTCAGTACACCTGGCACATGTTTTGCCCTGAACAGTACATTCAACCTCATGCACAGCAGCACAATCTCTTTCAACAATCTCAAAATCATTTTGCAGCGTGCTGCCTGTTGGTTAATGCAATCTAAGACAGTCATATTGTCGGACCAAAACACCACTGAGCGGCCCCTGAAATCATCTGCCCATGTCATCAGAGCCACCCAAATGGGGAATAACTCCAGGAACCCAATGTTACCTGTGATGCCGCCAGAGTGCCACCATGTTGGCCATGTTTGTGCCGACCATCGATCACCTAAGATGGCGCCAAAACCCGCACTCCCCGCCGAGTCGGTCCATAGACCTAATTCCACTGAAGACTCTGGCGGGGAACTCCAGACGACTCGACCGTTGAAGTCCGCCAGAAATGCTGGCGAACCTCTCCAGACAGTCTCGTACGGTGGTGAGCCTCTTTGAGACCACCCATAGCTTGCGTGATAAAGCGCGAAAACGGGCGGGCCATAGGAATCACCCTCAGGGCAAAATTAAGCTGACCCAATGTTCGTTGTAACTGGTGCAGGGTCACTTTCTCCCCACTCAGGCATTGCATCAAGGAAGCCCGGAACCTCGTCACTTTGTCTACTGGCAGTCGGAAACACCCCTCCACGGAATCGAGCTCAATACCCAGAAACTCCAGTGAAGTAGATGGTCCAACCGTCTTACCTGGTGCCAATGGGACACCGAATTCTTTCATGAGGATGCAGAAATCATACAGCGCCTGTGCGCAATTCATATCATCGGCTGCCCCCAAAAACAGGAAATCATCCAAATAATGCATAACATGTCTATGCCCTGTGGCCTCTGTAAATGCCCATTCCAAAAAACAGCTAAACATCTCAAAATATGCACATGAAATGGAACAACCCATGGGCATGCATTTATCCATGTAATACTTTCCCTGAAATGCAAAACCTAGCAGGCGCTGATCCTGCGGGTGCACCGGAAGCAACCTGAATGCTGATTCGATATCACATTTCGCCATCAGCGCCCCGGGGCCTAGGTGGTTCAAAATGGCCACGGCATCGTCGAACGATGCGTATCGTACCGAACAAACTTCTGGGTCTATGGCCTCATTCACCGAGGAACCCCTGGGAGCAGAAAGGTTATGTATGAGTCTAAACTCCCCCGGATCTTTCTTCGGGACCACCCCTAACGAGGAACATATGAAATCGGCCACCGGCGGGCAGGGAAAGGGGCCAGCCACTCGTCCTAAACTGACTTCTTTAGCTATTTTCCTCTCTGCCACGCCTGGGTTGTGCCGTACCGATAACTGATTTCTACAAAAGGAGTTCCCCCGAACTTCCCCCACTGGGATGTGGAAGCCATGTAAGAATCCCTTCCTCAACATCCCAGCGGACACATGATCGGGGTATTTGTTTAACCACGGAATCATAACCATTAGATCAACGGGTGTAGGCATACGGTCACAAAGGTCCACCTTACTCCTGCTTAGGTCCTCCTTTTCCACCCGCCCCGACATTCTTTGATCTACAAGTACTTTCCGGGTGCGAGGAATTCCCACACCCGGCACACACATGCTTAAACTTGCATGTCCCCTGCGGTCTGTTACAATTGCCTCGATTGAAGCCCCAACAGACTCCTCCCTGTCCGCCCTTCCCGCCAACTCTAGGCTGATAGCCCCCACCTGTGCCTGCTCGAAAGGGCACCCGGGCTTTTGGCGGACAACTCCGGACCCGCTCAAGCCTGGCGAGGACGTACCTGTCGCCCCTGGCAGGAGTTGCTTGTGCCATGACACCGAGTCCAAACAATCCCAGGACAGAGAAGAATCAAATTCTTTTGCTTTACGGAACTTCATGTCATAGCCTTTCCATTCCTCCCCCTCATACATTGAATAAAAATCCATAATGCGATTCTGATAGCAAACCAATTCAGTCATAACATCAGGTTTACGTTCCACCAAAACTGCGGTAAATATAGAGAAGGCCTTCACCCAGTTCGTCACTGTCTCTTCCACCCTGAACTCGGCCATCTTGGCGCGCCATACACTAGGGTGCCACAAATCTTTCTGCGTTTTAGCATATTCCATCTCACGATGGTCTGTTAACAATGAAAACATGTTGACATACTTGTCTCCCCATATTAACTCCTTTGTGGCCAAGGGAACGTGCTGTGCAACTTTTTCCCGCCTTGAGGGTATCGAGCCCTCCCCCACCATTGGCAATGCGAGCTTACCCGGATCGGCTATTGTTGCCGCCGCCTTCTCTTGACCAGCTGCTGGTACTCCTGGCGCCACCTGTGGGGGAACAAGAGGAACACTCGCCCTTGCGACATCTCTCGATTGCCGCAACTGCTTTATTAACACTCTGGCCTCTGCGGCCGGATCACCCGGGGTCGCTGTGCCCCCCAACTTTGTCTTAAACCATGCCGTCAACTGTGCGGCCAATTCTGGGGGCATTTCATCATCCTCGGTCGAGGTGATCACCACTGGGATAGGCTGGCCTAACACTGGTTCCGGAACCGGGATACCAGCCGGTACTAGGGGGACGATGGGTGGCACCTCCGGTGCCGGGACCCCCCCCCGAGACTGCCCTCTCTTTGACCCGCTTCCCTCTCAACGCGGGAACCACTCCCGGCAAGGCCGGGCCTATTACCTTTTTCGGCTGACCTGGGTCGTTCATTGCCGCCAATTGCTTCTTTACCTCCGCCAAACCTCTACCGAGCGATTGGACTTGACCGAGCTTTCGGTCCATACAGGCCATCCGGTTCGACAATAGGCGTAACATCTTCTCCGTCTCGGAACCCTTTCCTGCTTGCTTGCTAGGCATGGTTTCGAGTCCTCCGCCTTTGGTCGATCCACGAGGTCCTGAAATCAAGTGTCGAAACTGAAAGATAAAAAAAAAACAAGATTACCACGTTCAAAATTGCTGCTTGTTCCGTCGAGGGCTCACGAGCAACGAGTGGGTGCAGCCTTCCGATCCGAGGAACAAGAGGACGATCTTCGGGGTTCCCGCTCCTTTATCCTTCTGCGGGAGGGCGTGTACCCGTCACCGATACGCCTACTGGGCGTGGTCTTCCTTCAAGGTGTCTAGGACAACCCCTCTCGGGCGGGGGGAAGGCGCGCTCCGGCTACGCCGCTTTGGGCATACCAGCCGGGCCACGCCCACCCCCGCCCAAAATGGCTTCCCGGGAGGTTCGGGCCCCCATCCATACGTTCGGGGGGACCTAGCGGTCGCCCCTTTCCATGTGCGTTGGCGTTTAATCAACACAACGTCATTATTTAATATCTTTAACCTTACTGATAAACAAATCAGTTTGGCACAGAAGGGTGCTGACTATACAATTCTGAGCATTGAAAAACTTGAGAGATTACCATTGACAATGTCAGAACGACCTGTCATTGAATGGATAATACATGGGATAATAAATATTCCGATAACGACTTTCCAGTTTCAATACTCCCAAAAATATATACAGGCAGGCCAGTATGAAAGGTTGGGTAAAGGATACATTAAGTCAACATGGAACATGCCCTATACACACGCATGTATCAGTAATAAAGGCCAAAGTGTGTTTCTTAGTGGCAATAATTGTGCGAGGTCACTAAGCGGTACACTTCTGTGTCAGGGTATTAGTTTGCATGGAGCCTGTGAAGGGACTTCGAATAACCTTTCTTGTCACCAGCTAGGCGCACCTGCAACACAAATAGAACCATTCTTTAGGAGACTCTCGAACGGGAGTTACATTCTAATTGTAGATCGCAGATGTTGCAGTTTGCTGCCCAGAAAACATTATCTCATAACCGTGACTACGAAGGTCATGTGCTGTGAACGAGTATTGTTCCCAAACGATGCTCCAGACAGGGAGGCAAGGTTATGGCCCAGTTTGAAAATTTCTTCTATTCGAATTGATACTTTAAGCAGAATGAAGACTGTGCTCCTACAGACGCCAACCCGGTTAACGTCATCAAAAGAAACGTATGATCTCCAAGTTGCAAGGACAACTGCAGAGATTCATTCACTGTTATCGACCAATTCCCCCATACATTTCGCAGAAATACTGAGCGAAATCTTAAATATTTCTGATACAAGTGGTATCTCAAGTGTATTTAAGACAGTGTTTTCGGGAGCTTTAACCCCATTCAAAGCCATCCTGGGTATTTTTCCTGATTTTGTCCATTCCATTTTGGCGGACTTCCTCTCCTTTTGGGACTGGTGGCATCCTATTTTTAATCCTGTTACTTCGCTATGGCAAACCATGTCACAGACAAGACACCAGCGACAATGGAAGAAACGATCCTAGCCATACGCTACAGGGACCGCATAGCTAAAGTCCTTGGACTAGCCCGGCTTAGAGACCTGAACATGACTTGGTTTCTTTCATTTAGACCGATGTGGCAACGTTGTGTTATGCCTGTATTAAGGTGCTTGCTATGCGGCGAAGAATGCGTGTTGGACACCTGTCTGACACTACAATCGGATGTGCCAATGGACGCAGAGACTTTGTTGGGTCCGGTAACGGCTCATGCATTGTGCTGTCCCCAGCGGCTACCAATCCTGATGACGGCATTCTTGGAGACTTCACCACTACGATTAAAGAGTAGTGAAGTACGAGATGAAAGCAGCATCGATCAGGTACAACCTTCTGTCAGCTATGCTGATCGAAACATCAATGAAGGCAATCATGCTCATGAATGCATGTTAACAACTTTTTCCGAGTTAGTGGAACTTTCGCAAGAAGCAGTTGACAGTTTTTTTCGAAAGTCTCAATGATATGATGTTTTCACCAGAGCAGAAAGAATGACTTTGAGCAAGCTAGCACATGGCGTTCCCTACACCCTGAATTTGGCCTTCAACTTTGAAAATAAAGCAATAAGGAATTTTCTCACCAGTTTTACGGAGAGCGGGACATTTTTTTTCCATTTCCAAAACAATATTTACGATTTGTGGGACACTTATCTTCTGCTTAAAGTAAAACTATTCTTAGAGAACAAAATTTCAATTTTTAGCTACTCTAGAGACATTAGCTACCCTCTAGCATGTTCACAAGTATTTTATGATTTTGTGATGAAATGGTCTCGAATTTTTCTTCTGTATTAAGAGCCATTTTCATGTGTAATTTCCGCATTTCGTTCATACTGATTTCAAAATATGCGTATTAGATTTGCATTATTATACTGCTTGAGTGCATATAGTAACTATACTCATCTTTTCGTGTATTTCGCATTTCCAATTTTCAAAATGCATATGATTGTATTTTGGGGTGGTTCGGTATACACATGCACTACTAGTTTTGTTTACTATGCCTAGATTTGTAAATATGGACATAGATTACGTGGAGTGGGTGTGATGTATTTACTATGGGTACTGTATCGATCCCCCTATTTCTGACCCTTGTCTGGTTAATAATTAACTAGCAGCCATTCAACGGCACAAAAACCCGTTATCTGATTAGCCATACAACGGCACAGAAGCCCGTTATCTGATTAGGTCATAGCGCATGCCATCTCATTAGGCACGCACTATTTCTCCAGCCCCCTAATAGGCATACGGAGTTCTCAAAACAAATCAAACCTACAGCGACCTGGGAAATCCCCGCAGCCATTGTTTTGATTTAGCCGAGAACTTCAGTAAAGAATGTGCGAACGACCAGTTCTTATGACATCCTTATTGACGTATTTATGTCCATCCTTACGTCAATCTCGGCACCTTTCAGGTATAAATAATACCGACATTGCCTTAAGCAAACACACGGTGGTGGTGACAAGATTGGAGCAGCGAGACTTACCGAGGAGCCCAGCTGACAGCGAAGCCCACAGACGCTGCCCCTCCCTTTTGACGCGCTGAGAGAGAGACGCTGCCTTTTCTCCTGCCGAGAAATCCAGCCTCCGGCGTTTCCAGCCGCCCTCGCAGGCAGCTGGGATATCAAGCCCTGAGATAGAGATACCAGCCCTCCAGCCTTCTAAATCCCAGGTACAGAACTGAATAACCCCTTGCAGAGAATTCTTGAAGCAGATCCTTGGCAAAGCAAACTTAACTTAAACTGCTACTTATCTACTCCCTCCCACGTATTAAGCTTAAGTCAGGTACACTGGGGTAGGCGTAGTTAGAAGCACCAGTTGAGTACGATTAGTCAATGTATATATGTATGTATCTATTTTATCCATTTTAAAGTATCATATGGCTAAGAAACCATATCAATGCTTTTACAGTATTATTTTATAATTCTGCTTTTACTGTATGCACTGTACTTAACCTTAAGTATTGCAATAATAGCGATTCATTTCTCTTGTATGAGAAAAGAGACTGATCAATAAATAACACCTTTTTATTGAACACGCCCGTCTCTTCCTTTTCTCTACAAACTGGTGAAACTAAGAATGCACGTACTGACTGAGTAAAATAAGTTGTCTTTTGTTTTCACACGACTCTAGAGATATACTCTTGATTAGGGGAGAGCAAAGTTGTCATGTTCTATGGTTGTCAGAAACTAAATCCCTTCTTGTCTATCCAGGGAGGTTAAACTCCTCCTTGTTTATTCGAGAACGTTTCTAGTGATCTCTGAGCTAGCTGGCACACATAAACTTTAAGTCTAATATAGTCAGTAGAAGACCTAGTTAACCACAGTCCTACGTCTATACTATTGAAGATATTATTCCAATGCGCAGAGCCTATTGGGAAAATAGGAACTACACTACAGGGGGTCTGTGGGCTGCAACATATATTATGTCACCCAGAGGAACCCACACAAAAACTGCATGCAGCCTGCCATCGCAGGATGCATGAACTGGTGTAAACCATTTTGAAAATATGACATGGCTCACTCCCTGTGTGCCATGCCCATGTACACTGCATATGCTATGTGTAAGTCATCCTTACAGCAGGCCTTGGAACCCTAAGGCAGGGTGTATTACATTATTTGTGAGGGTGAATCTGCATGAGCAGATGGGTCCCTCTGATGTCCGGATCCTTTACTAGATATTGCAAGTGAGCAGGCGGCTCACTGGGCACTGCTCATTACGAGTTACCCAACTACATGATGGCTGCACCGAAACCAATGGTGTTTTGTATCAAACACCTTGTTGTAATAAATCCACTCTTATGCTAGTCTTGGATGTATTATGTCACCTTAGAGGTACCCTCTAAAACCTACGCGTCGTTTAGGGTGACTGACTGAACTCTTCCAGCCTTCCACCACAGACGAGTTTCTGACCACCTGCTCGGGAGGGTCAGTGCTCTCAGAGGCCAGGAACAATGCCTGCCCCAGAGGTAGGTGATCACGCCACCTCCAGTAGGATGGCTGGTGAATTAGCATACCAAGGCCAGAGGATTCAAAGACTCTGCTACCTTTGATATGCAACTCTGGTTTCCTCCAGACCTGGAGTGTGCCACCCCCTGCCCTGGTGCCCATTTGGCACCAGAGCAGGCAAAAATATTAGCTAGTCAGTGTGATAGGCTGCCTTAGTATATGGTGCTCACTTATGTAAGTGTAGCACCCTGAACTAATCCATACAGCCCTTATGGTGATTTTAGTGGTCTTAGACAACTTTAGAAAGCTCTCTACGTGGTAGCTGTGGAGAGCAGCCTTCAGGCTTAGTCCAGAAGGAGTTTAAAGCAGCTTTTTTTACCAGCACTTAATCTTACGGTATAGGTTAAGTGATAATGTATCGCACAGTGTTGTTATAAAAAGTTATTTTATTACAAACACTCACTAACACATTTGTACCCAGAGATAGAAACACAATACACACACTACTTAGGCAATAGAGCACTTATATAGCACAAATACACAGTGGTCTCCAGGGGGAGACAAAACCATATACTAAAATAGTGGAATGCGAACCACGACTCAAGTCAAGAATGGACCCAAAAGATGAAGAAGGGCCGGGGACCCAAGGAACCACCCACGGTGAGTATCTCGGAACCCCACCGAGGTCATGTGCAGAGTGTTAACACAACCGCATGCTCAATGTTAGTCAATGGATAAGTCACGATTGCAATTTTAAAGAAGAAGGACCCTTCCCAGCAGACCCCGATGAAACCCTGTGTCGGATGGAAGGTTGGAGAGTCACTCCACCTGTGGATACCCCAGGTACCAGGATACCGACACCAGGGAAGCTGGGTGCATACGTGTCAAGTGACATCGAAAACCGATGTAGACCACAATAAAGGACTTCAAGAAAGATGCCGCTGGAGAAGAAGATGAAGGAGTCGGTGGAACCCAAAGGTGGATCCAAGTTAAGAGGTACCTTCAAGCAGAGGGGATGGAATCTATGCCACTCAGGAGTGACAAGAAGGCACCGAAGATGAATGCCCACCGATGTCGGAGATGCAGGTGAAGTTGGCGGTGCCCTTGAAGTTGCAGATGTGCAGACCAGACCAGGAGCTGTTCACAAGCTGTCCCATGTCGGATGTCGAGAGGCATGGGATCGGTGTCCAGCAGGGGCACCAACAAGCCCTAACAGCAGCAAACAACTTGGTTGATGAAAAAGGTGCAGTGTCGGGACCAGCAAGGTCCAAGTGATTCACCACAAGCAGGTAAATTGGAACAGGCCCGAGCAAGCAGGGGAGCAGACTGAAGCCAAAGATGACCCTGAAAAGGACTCACAGGCCAAAGGGACAGGAGTCGCAGGAGGACCTCGGCCAGCTCACCAATTAAGAAGGCCCATGGTGCAGGGGAAGTGGTGTGGGCAAAGATCTTGTCTGTAGGAATTTGCTTGAGGTTAGAGCTTCTTGGATCTCGAAGATCTCTGGAGGGGAGAGCCAACAAGCCTTGGCAATGGCAAGTCGACGCGGTGCACAGGGGTTCTGTTCCAGCGGTTCCAGCGAGGGATACTGGCCTCAAACTCGGTATGAAGACAGTGCAGGCCTGGAGGGAGTTGCAGAATCACCACCTGTGTTGCTGAGCCTTACGGAGTCCAGGAGCAGCAGGCTAGTCAGTTGCATTGCGGTGCCTGCAGATGCAGGGGAGTGACTCCTTCACTCCAAGGGAGATTCTTTCAGATGTCTTGGATGTCCACACGCCTGGTGAAGAACTTGTATGGAGCACGGGGACAGACATTGCAGAAGACCAGCAGGAAGACGAAACCATGAGCAGCAGGAATCTTCCCCGTTGTAGTCTTGGTTCCCAAAGCAACATCCAGAGTGTCTGGATGGTCAAAGTTGAAGTGGTATATGATCTGAATCTTGTCACATGACAAATCTAGAGACCCACCTACAGGTAAGCCCTTACGTACCCTTAGGATAGGGTCAGGACGATTCTGGGGTTCCTTCCAGCAGAGGGGCTGGACAGTGGGGAGGATACTTACATGTCCTAGTCCAGTTTTGCGCTAGAGCAGGGGCCAATGACTCTCTGAACTGGTTTGAACTGGAGTATGCAAGGAGGGAACCAAATGTGCCCTTTAAGCATTCTCAGTGGCAGTGGCAAGCTCCCCCACCCTGTCTGGTAGGTGGTCACACCTCCCTGTGACAGGATATCTTTTGTTCTGCCTTTCCTTGGTCGTGTTTGGCTCAGCAGTAGGGGGGCAGAAACGTGTCTCTGGCAGCAGAAACCCTAGCTTGCTGTCCGGTTCTGGAAGACTGGTACCTGGAGCACTGACGGTCTCCCGAAGGAGCTTTACATTGCATGGAATCCTACTCCCACACCATTTACGGTGTAGGGGTATGATTCCAACATGTTGGATACTAAAACAACTGTATGATTCATCTTTGGTGCTATAGATACATATTGTAGTGTGGGTCTCCACTGAATTTGATATGTATAACGTTGGGGACTTTTTACGCAATACAAGTGTTTGTCATATTGCATTTTCCAGCCCTTAGGAAGTTGTGGGTTGACTGCCCCGATGACAAAACACGTGTTGGCTGGATCATCAAAGAAGATATTAAAGTTCAAGAATATGAATAGTGTCATGAGAATTTATGTTGTAATTAGCGTAGCATAATTTGAAATGTGTGCTCAGGCTTTGAGTTATTTGAAGGCAGATCCCAAGGGGTCATACTTGGGGGTTTGAATAAATGAAATGAATAAAATAGTTTTGTATAGCGCGCAATACCCGAATGCGTCTTAGCGCAGGGAGATCCAAACCAGGTTCTAAACAAGGATGGCCATCTGGCATGGGGTTTTACCTTTGGCATAGCTCAGTTACCTATTGTACAAACAACCAGGTCTTCAGTTGTCTCCTAAATTGCTGCAAGATCGGTTTGAAGTGTAGTGCAATGGGCATGGAATTCCATAACTTCCCAACACAGAACTGAATCGTTCTACCGCCCCATTTTTCTTTGCTGACTCTTGGGACCAAGACCATTCGTGTGGAGCTCGATCTGAGGTGTCTGCTGGGAGTGTACCAGGACAACCGATCCTGAAAGAAGGACGGGACGGCTCTATAAAGAGCCTTGTGTATTATACACGGAGCATTAAAAGAAATCCTCTTCTCCACTGGCAACCAGTGAAGGTCATGCAATAAATGAGAAATGGATTTAAACTTGGGGACCTTCTAGCTGCTGCATTTTGTAAGGACTGAAGTTTCTCTATCACGTATTTAGTGGCAGTCAAGTAGAGGACATTGCAGTAGTCTAACTTTGAGAAGATGAGGGCCATCATCACCATTTTCTGAAGCTCAAACTGGATCAACAGAAGAATTTTCTTAAGAACCCTCAGCGTATGAAAACCTGCCGAGGTTACAGCGTTCATTTGAGCAGAGAAACAGAGTTTGGTGTCAAAAATAACTCCCAGGTTTGTTTGCATTTTGCACTGGTTTTGGTAGTGAAACCAGCTCTAAAGGCAACCAGGATGCATCCCAGAAGGAGATTTCTTTACCAAAAAACAGAACCTCGGTTTTGTCCGAGTTCAGCTTGAGACAATTTCTCTGCATCCGAACTGCAACCAGTGACATGCATCTACAAAAATTATTTGCATCTTTTTCCACCTGTGATGAGATAGATACAACTATCTCTGTGTCATCCGTATGGGAAAATACAGCCAGCTCGCAACTGTGAATCAAGGCGACCAAGGAGGTGACATACACATTAAATAAGGTGGGACTAAGGGGAGAGCCCTGAGGTACCTCGGAAGGGAGGGAGAAGGGTCACGACCTTGCTTCTCCTATCTCTACCCACTGTTGTCTATCATCAAGGAAGGAACTCAACATTTTTAATGTAGTGTTCCTGAAGCCTAGTGACTGAAGTCGCTTAACAAGAAGATTGTGGTGAACCATATCCAAGGCGGCAGAGAGATCCAATAAGATTAGTGCAGCTCAGCCGCCCTTATCCATCACTCCTTTTATCTCTTCTGATTCAGCCACCAATGCTGACTCTGTACAATGGTTAGCACTAAAACCGTACTGGGAGGAGTTGAGCAGCTGATTGGTGTCCAAGAAGGTTAAAATGTCTTCATTCATTGCCTTCTCTAAAATGTTGGCAGGAAGTGAAAGAGGAGAAATGGCTCTATAGTTGTCCACCTGCCTGGGATCCAGGGCAGGTTTTTTCATCAAAGGTAGAATGGAAGCCATTTTCCAACTGGTTGGGTATTGTCCAGCGCTAAGTATCTCATTTAGTAGAACCATGAGTGGATCGGCCACCATACTAGCTGCCAGATTAATGACCGATGGTGGACAGGGGAGCTATATGAGTGGATACATCAACTAGTTGGTGCAGGTTAAAACATTTAAGGGTATCTACTAAGTGATCAGTATCCATGTTGTCAGACAGCTCAAGGTGAAAATTGAAGTCTCCAACAATCGTAAAGCTTGAGGAATTTGTTCAGGATTCTATAAAAGTTTGACTTTTCTGAGTAAAACTAGCTCTTGGGCCTGGTGGGGAATAGATTAATAGGCCTTGAAATGTATACAATTTATTCATCTTGATACTAAAGTTGAGAGCTTTGCAGACTAGATGAAATATTGGTGTAAAGCTGGCCTCAATTGAATTGCGATAAACAATTGCTATCTCCCCCTGTTCTATCTAGCCTTTCGATATTAAAGCCACTTGGGATGGCAATCTTAATGTCGGGATCAGATGAGCTATCTGCCCAGGTCTCAGTGAGAAAGGTAATGTCTGCGTCATGATGGGACATCAGCTCTGCAAATTCATATTTGTTTTTCACAATTGACCAAGAATTAAGTAGCATGCAAGAGTACACACTTGTGGTCACCTGCCAGTTTCACTGGTCAAGGTTTTAGAGTTAGCCAATGGCGTCTGACCCACTATCCTGGCTGAAAAATTACACCTTTTACACATGTACCTGTTTGAGTTAAAACACCAATCATAGGAGTGACAGTGACTGCTTTTACTGCTTTGGCGGAAATCCAAAAGTTCTTTCCATGAGTAGCTAGTCGTAGGAGCAGGGGTTCTGGTGCTGTACAGGCGCAGACAGGCTTGCCTTAGACGCGCCTTCAGCGCCAGCGGCACGCCCACTGCACGTCCGTTCCCTCCCTGTCAATTCTTCGCTGGGAATAGGAGCAGTATTATTTACAACAAGGGGTGGTGATGGACAGAGTCTCTAAATTAAGCAGAGTACTCTCACCCAGTCAAGAGATCAGGGCTAGATCCAACACCGTTTTTTAGCTCATTGCACCATCCCAGTTTCAGAACCTGGCTGTATGCAAATTAGTCTGTCCCTGGCCCAGTGCATCATGGGAACAGGGCAGACCAGACTACAAAAGCCAATTCTTACACTGGGAAGGAAACAAGCTTCCGGGGACCGGTTTCTGCCATTTCAGGCATCTTCGGCCCGGCTTGCTTGAATCCTGATGGTGCAATGAGCAAGGGACTCACATCTGAGTATACCCTTCCACGCTTAGGGTGGACAAAATTATTTACAACAAGGGGTGGTGATGGACAGAGTCTCTGAATTAAGCAGAGTACTCTCACCCAGTCAAGAGATCAGGGCTAGATCCAACACCGTTTTTTAGCTCATTGCACCATCCCAGTTTCAGAACCTGGCTGTATGCAAATTAGTCTGTCCCTGGCCCAGTGCATCATGGGAACAGGGCAGACCAGACTACAAAAGCCAATTCTTACACTGGGAAGGAAACAAGCTTCCGGGGACCGGTTACTGCCATTTCAGGCGTCTTCGGCCCGGCTTGCTTGAATCCTGATGGTGCAATGAGCAAGGGACTCACATCTGAGTATACCCTTCCACGCTTAGGGTGGACAAAATTATTTACAACAAGGGGTGGTGATGGACAGAGTCTCTGAATTAAGCAGAGTACTCTCACCCAGTCAAGAGATCAGGGCTAGATCCAACACCGTTTTTTAGCTCATTGCACCATCCCAGTTTCAGAACCTGGCTGTATGCAAATTAGTCTGTCCCTGGCCCAGTGCATCATGGGAACAGGGCAGACCAGACTACAAAAGCCAATTCTTACACTGGGAAGGAAACAAGCTTCCGGGAATAGGAGCAGGACTGGAGCGCTAACCCTCGAAGATGGCGCCCGGGCCGGAGGTGAGGCTGAAATGAGTGTGTGGAAGACCTCCCCCTGGCTCCCTTCACACAAACAGAGACGTTCTGGTGGTGGAACGAGGAGTCAAGGGAGTCTCGACAGGTAGGGTGTTTACAGTGCGTTAAAATCAGTATGAAATAGCAGCAATAAGAAGCCTAGATGGGGTAATTGCTAAAACAAATGCTAAAACAATATTAATATAATTCTGATATGGAGGGGTTCCCCCTCCCTTGAGCACCATAAACGATGGTTAATAAGCAGAGATGTTACCGTTAAGAGTGAGCGCCAACACCACATGGTGCCTTATCAGCCACTACAGAATGTTCTTTATATTGGGGGTGTAGTCACCCCAGGGGTCGGTAGCCCATTGGCAGCTTCCATACTACACTCCCCTTAACGCCCTTAAATTCAGTATTTAGGTGGCCCCTAAGACCAGGAATTCAAATTCATCTACATCGGAATAGAAGAAGGACAAAGAAGAGCCAACAGTGCAAGCACTGTGGACCAGCACCGAAATTAGCGCCAAACTATGCTAGCTCCTGCTCTCCTGACAGTTGCAAGGAAAGACTCGTCCGGCCACTGAACAGCCTCCCCAAACTCTTGGAGGTCTGTCCAGTACTTCGCCAACCAAGCAGCATCTCCCTTGAGGTGGAGGAGCCATCTCCCTGCATGTGCAGGCCCTCTGTCCAGTTCACCATTTTGCTGACCATCGTGTCCACAGAGGGAGCAACTCGCCAGGAGGAAGCCATCAAGAGTACAGGAGATCAGCTTTGTTGCTTCATCAAGTCTCCAGATGCTGAGCCTTCTCGGAGCAGCCCTGCACCAATAGCCGTGGTACCGGAGCCCTTGCAAGCAACAAGGCTTGTTGTGGGTCCAGCCAGGACACAACAGACTCCCGCACCAGCCTGCCAATGAGGGACATCAGATCTCCAAGGAAATCACAGAGAGTGGCCCTGCAGTCTTATTTTCACTCCCTCTCCAGATTACCGAAACCAAGTGAGAGCCTCTGACTGGACTGGCCCACCAGACAAAATACCTCTGCACCTGGGCCCCCCCCAGTACGCGTCCATGTAAACCGACTGTGTTTTTGTACTCCAGAGACCCTCAAGAGCCAAGCCCCTCATGGGTTCTGCCGGACTGGTCTTCCAGCCCCCACTTGCAGCCTTTCCTTTTGCAGGTAATTCTCCATTGACTTTACCGCATGGCGCTTGAGATTGCCAACGCAACCAGCACCTCTACACCCGGACACACTAGGGCAGGTAAAACCAAAATACTGGTGGTTTTGTGGACCTTGGCCGTCCAAGAGAAGAACCCTAACATCCATTTCAAGTATTCTATGCAGTGAATGTTTCTCCCATAGGATAACATTACTGTGTTTGAGGCACATACCTCAAAATCGTTATTTGACTGCATTTTATATTCCTGCAACAATTCCTATCTCTGAAAGTACCTGATCCCAATGATCTTGGGGCCCGATTCACAGAACTAACTTAAGACAAAATCCTAAACTTACTACTTTTGGTATTCACAGAAGTTAGGACTTAAGACAGACTTAAGTTAGGATTTTGTCTTAAGTCTGTCTTAAGTCTGTCTAAAGTTTGTCTTAAGACAAACTTAAGAAAAAATCCTAACTTCTGTGAATACCAAAAGTAGTAAGTTTAGGATTTTGTCTTAAGTTAGTTCTGTGAATCGGCACCAGAGTGTCTAAAATTATATAAAAATCTGTTATATTTCTAAATTGGTCTCGGATTTCTTTTTTAGTGTGTGTCTCATTTATTGACTCTGTGTGTACAACAAATGCTAAACACTCCCCTCTGAAAAGCCTAAGGTGCTCGCCCACACTTCCACAAGAAGAGCACTTGGGATTATTAATGTTAGCCCCTGTAAATCAATAAGGATCACTGGACTATTTGCATGGTCTACTCCTCCATTTGGTACACTACATAAATAGTCAGCTTCCTACACCATATACCTTTTTAGGTCTGGTCAGTCCAACTCAAATGGTAAAGAGTTGAACAGTGTTAAATGTGCACGATGTGTCACATTTTTTTATAAGACTCAATGTGTGCCCGATCAGTTTCTTAAATATATTTGTATTGCTTTTTAAAATTGAGGTCTAGCTAGACACTCAATTAGCCCACAAAATTCAGGATGATAAGACCATAGAGATTGATGCTACACGTCGTGCTTCGTTACAATAAAGGATGACTTATGCGCCTGTGCAGGGGAAATCATGGCCTAGAAATTTGGCCTGGACTGCAGTTCTTTGGGCTGCGCCTAGACTAATTTGCCTATGATTAGTCTTCTACCCTTGACCCTACCAGGTAGGTCGCTCCCCCTCCGCACAGCACCTCCTGTGTCTCCCTGCCCAGCTGCCGCTGCTGAGGAAGCTCGAGGCCCTCCACCACCCGCAGGCTGCCATCTGCGCCTCATCCCTGGTGACCAGTGGTAGGCCGTAGGTTTGTTCAGCTCTGCTTTTTTCCGCTAGTTATGGTATTGTAGTGTATTGTTGTTATTGTTTTCACTGTATTTCCTGTATTGCCGTTGTCTTCATTACTGTGCCTGTGACTGCTGTTCCCCGTCTTTCCCCGCTGCTTGTACTTGATCTGTGCTGTTTCTCCCACTGTTCCCCTCGTTGTCCCCGTGTCTCTCTGCCCATTTTTTTTTCCTGCTGTTCCCCTCGCTGCCCCGTGCCTCTCTGCCCGTTTTTGCCTTCTGTCTCCTAGCTGCCCCTGTATTTCTGTGCCCTCTTGCCTTCTGTTCCACTCGTGTCCCCCTCGTTTTTTGAGCCCTTTTGCCTTCTGTAACACCAGTTTTTGAGCCCTTTTGCCTTTTGTGCCATTCACTTCCCCCTTGTTTCCTGTGCCCTTTGCCTTCTGTAACACCCGTTTTTTTTTTTTAGCCCTTTGCCTTCTGTAACACCCGTTTTTCCACTCGATCTTCTGACCTTCCCTCTGTTCCCTTCGTCATCTCTCTCCTCCCCCACCGCTGTGTCCCCTGCGGCCTGCCCCCCTGACTGCCCATTCGCTGCCCCCGCTTCCCACCTCCCAGCTACTCCTCCCTCCCACCTCCCCATATATGCCGGCTGCTGCATGGCCGCGCCGCTGGCGTGCCGAAGGCCCGCCTAAGGCAAGCCCGTCTGTGCCCGTCCGCGCCTTGACCGCGCCCAGCACTAGAACCCCTGGCCCCCACTCCTGCCACAACGACCACCTCCGCTACGATGCCAGCACACTATACGCTCTCAACCCCGGACGGACCCTCACCTGCTTCATGGCCACCCCGAAACGCACACACAGTCCCTTCACCTGCCGGAACTGCAGCTACACCAGCCTCAGAGCCGACGAACCACCCGCCAAGACAGACCGCACCCACCTGCGATGCATACTACTGAACACTACTACTGGAGGAGTGTGGCTCAATGGTTAGAGCGGCAGACCCTGATGCAGAGTTCTGGCCAGGGACCAGGGTTCGATTCCCGCCTCAGCGGGGTCTCGGGCTCAATTTCCTCGGACCTTTTAATTCTCGCCTTGGTGCCTATTCTAATCACAGGCCCCACGCTGCAACTCTGGGCAATAGCTTGCTTAGCCTCCAAACCGGCCCCAACAGCGCTAAGGATGCCTGGCTTCACCCTGGGGGTTCCCAGGAGTGGAAACTTCACAGGGAAAGCCAGGAGGGGTTCCACAGCGGTATGAGTATCAGCGCCAGGAAGCCGCATAGGTGACACCCCAAGGTGACCGTCTGGTGACAGTGCGCTCTATAAGTACCATGACATTTACATTTACATTTACACCCGCTCCGCACGCAAACACGCCGTTGAGCTCTGGGACTTGCTCGACACAACATCCCCGGACGTCGCCTCCCTGACAGAGACCTGGTTGAACGACTCCTCCGCACCCGACATCGCCATAGCCTTCCCAAACGGCTACAAGATCACCCACAGAGACCCCACCAATGGAGTCGGATGAGGAATCGCCATTGTCCACAAGAACAGCATCAGGGTCGCGACTAGCACCGATGATGCGCTCAGCACCGCCAAACTCATGCACTTCCAAATCCATACAGAACCCAACTCCACCCTCAGAGGCACCCTTGTCTACCGACCCCCCGGACCCATCCCCCAGTTCAGCGACTCCATCGCCGACTTCATCAGCACGCACGCCCTGACCTCTACCGACTACATCCTTCTCGGAGACCTGAACTTCCACCTTAAGAAAAACAACAACTCCACAACCCTAATGGATAACCTCGCCAACCTCGGAATGAATGCTCGACCCCGTCTTCTCCTCAATCCCGCATGTCTCCGTCAACCACAGCACCAAACTCCTCTGGACCGACCACCGATGCATCCATTTCACCTTCCAGAAACCCACCACACACCACCGCACCCAACAGATCCCCCGCCACTGCTGGAGCGAAATCACCGAAGACCAACTACATGCAAACCTCGCTCTCAGCCCACCCACCGAACCCTCCAACACCTGCGACGCTGCCCACAGCCTCAAACGCTGGCTCGAGGACTGGACCAACACCCTCGCCCCGCTGAAGAAACCCCCACACAGAGACACCAGCAAGAGGGCCAGCTGGTTCACCCCAGACCTCCTAGCCTCCAAGCAAGCCTGCCGGAAACTAAAGAAGAAATGGCACAGCGAACAAATGCTGGACAACCGCGCAGCACACAAGGACACCATCCGCAGCCACCACCACCTCATCAGGGCTGCCAAGAGAACCTCGTTCAAAGACCGCCTCGACAACAATGCACACAATAGCAAGGAGCTCTTCAACATCGGGAAGGAACTCTCCAACCCCAGCTCCAACACCAACGACATCCCACCATCGCAAGCCCTGTGCCACTCCCTCGCCACCTTCTTCCACCGCAAGATAGCAGACATGCATGACAGCTTCAACACCCAGACAACCCCAACAGACAGCAACACAACAGAACCTCCGCACACCATCGACCACGACCCCCTGCTAGCCTGGGCCAGTGTGAGCATCATTGACACCATCAAGACCATGAGCACAATCCACTCCGGCTCCCCGTCAGATCCCTTCCCGCACCACGTCTTCAACAAAGAAAGCAGGTCCATCGCACCCCACCTGCGCAACGTCATCAATCTCTCCCTCGAGACCGCGACATTCCCAGAGAGCTGGAAACATACTGAGATCAACGCCCTACTGAGAGAACCCAAGGCAGACCCAAGAGACCTCAAGAATTTCCAGCCCATCTCTCTGCTCCCGTTCCCAGCCAAGGTCATCGAGAAAATCTTCAACAGACAGCTAACCCGATACCTCGAAGAAAACAGAATCCTGGACCCTTCCGAGTCAGGATTCTGCAGCAACCACAGCACCGAGACTGCCTTCATCGCCGCCACCGACGACATCAGGACCCTGCTTGACAACGGCGAGACTGCAGCACCCATCCTCCTAGACCTCTCCGCCGCCTTCGACACCATCTGCCACAGCACACTACGCGCACGCCTCCAGGCTGCAGGAATCCACGACAAGGCTCTGGAATGGAACACCTCCTTCCTCTCCGGCAGGACCCAGAGCGTCCGCTTCCCCCCATTATGGTCCAAAGCCTCTGAGATCATCTGCGGCGTACCCCAAGGATCCTCCCTCAGCCCAAAACTGTTCAACATTTACATGGCCCCGCTCGCACACGTCGCCCGACAGCACGACCTCAACATAATCTCCTACGCCGACGACACTCAACTGATCCTCTCCCTCACCAAGGACCCCATCACCGCCAAAGCCGACCTCCACGAAGGAATGAAGGCTGTCGCTGACTGGAGGAAGACCAGTCGTCTGAAGCCAAACTCGGACAAGACGGAGGTCCTCATCCTCAGCACCAACCCTTCAGCCTGGGACGACTCCTGGTGGCCGACGGCACTGGGAGCAGCCCCAACACCCACCGACCACGCACGCAACCTGGGAATCATCCTCGATTCAACGCTCTCAATGACCAAGCAGGTCAACGCCTTCTCCTTCTCCTGCTTCAACACCCTCCGCATGCTCCGCAAGATCTACAGATGGATCCCGACAGACACAAGAAAGACAGTCACCCAGGCCCTCGTCAGCAGCAGACTCGAATACGGAAACACTCTCTGCGCGGGAGCCCGACCAAGCTCATCAAACGACTACAACGCATCCAAAACACCTCGGCACGACTGATCCTCAACGTACCACGCCACGGCCACATCACCCCCCACCTGAGGGACCTGCACTGGCTCCCGGTCAGCAAGAGGATATCCTTCAAGGTCCTCATCCACGCACACAAGGCACTCCACAAGAAAGGCCCAGCCTACCTCAATAGACGGCTCTCCTTCTACATCCCCAACCGCCAGCTACGCTACGCCTACCTCTCACTAACCACCGTCCCGCGCATCTGAAGAACAACCACCGGCGGGAGATCCTTCTCCCACCTCGCCGCCAACACATAGAACACCCTCCCACTGAGCCTTCGACAGACCCAAGACCTGCTGACCTTCAGGAGGATGCTCAAGACCTGGCTGTTCGATCAGTAGCGGCCCACCTCCCCCCCAGCCCCTTGAGACCCTCCCTAGTGTGTAGTGCACTTTACAAATGACTGATTGATTGATTGATTGATTGATTGATTGATTGATTGATTGTAACGGGACAGACATAAAAAAAAGACAGAGCAGTAGAATGTTATTCTTTGACATTACCACTGTTTCACAATAATTCAAGCATTTCCCATTTTGCCTTTCTCAAGAATTTCACAATGGCGTCGTTGTGGACAGTTATTGTTTAAAAATGAGTGCAACAAACAACATAATAAAAAGCAAAAGGGTTTATGATATTCAGCATTGTAACATCCTAATTCATAATATTGCAGATGTTGTTGCAGATTTTGTTTTAATTCTTTTCCTTCATCTACCAGTAAAGAGGTTTAGCTTTCAATGCAAACTAATTGAGGTAGGCCATGATGCTCAAATACTCTCCTTTTTCATGAAATTAGCAGTTTTACAGGTTTTTGGATGACTTTTTAACCATCGTCCTGATAACTTATTGGTGATAAAGAAATGGTGTCAATTTTTTTATCAGTTATGTTATTTAAGATAGTGCTATTTTGACCCATTATCGTCATACATAAATTCCTACTCCCTAAGTCAGACCTTTTTTCCCTCATCAGGTGTACAATTCAGTATTTAATACAATGGTGTTGGTGTAGTATGCTCTCTTTTCCTAGTGTGTGTTGCTGTGAAACTTAAAACGCTTGGATTGTCAATGCAGACCAAAGTCTCTCCTGCCCGAAAAACAGTGGAGGAAACGGGATGCATCTGGGGGGAAGGAGATTGTGTGAGAGATGCAATTAAGTGGCAGTTAAAGTGCACATGACTAATAGGTAGGCTCTCTCCATCACTGGAGCTCCAGTAAGTCACAGAGTCGTGGGTGTTCACAATGGTGGTTTAGGTCGTTGGGGAAAAAATGAAATTTGTAGTTATATTTTCTGTACTTTTCACCTGCTTGCTGTAGCTCTTAGAGGCAGAGTCTTGGATGGCAGACAGAGGATATGTCCTGGAGCCCCCTGACTACGGGAAAAGTGAAGAATCTACAAAGGCTTTGCTGCGGAAGCTGGAGGCCACCAATCTAGACCTGGAAGGCTTCATGCCACGTATTGTGAAGTTACGGGGCACAGGTTCCAATTTGATAGCCAGTGAAAACCCAGAGTGGTAAGTTAAAAACAGATGAATGTGTTCTCTGAAATAATATATGTTATGGATTTACTTTACGAGGTGAAGCCTTAATTGTGAGTGTTTTGAGGCTGTTGAGGGTCTCTCCTGTATGGTCTCTGAGGTTTTCCTATTTTGTCCACTCCTTTTAATATCCAGGTGGAGAAACTAAAGGCTCTGTTCCCAAGGCAGCCATCTTTGTTTCTTTTCCTCGGGTAGCCATCCTTATTTCTTTCTGAGGTATCTATCTTTAGTTCTGTTTAAATGCTGATGACTACAGTTTCCACCTTCAAACTTTAGAAGCCAAACTACTTCCACCATGTACCGTTGAAGCAGAATGTGAGAAAATTAAGTCGTTGGTTGTGAGACCAAACCACTTCTCCAGAGGCAGCAACTACTCAGCTCTTACACTCTGATTGTAGCTGAATAAACTATAAAACATGCGTTTAAAAATATAGATATTCCACTCAGTACCCATGATTTTTATTCTAATACCCTGTCATGCTTTTATCTTATCTTGTATTTCCCAATTTACAATGGATAATGTTCTACCCTTGTAGATATTAAAATTGAACAAACATCTATGTGAGCTCAATAAATGTTGATAGTTAGCTAATCCCATTTGATTGATGGGATATAGTTAATCCTGATGCATTTAAGGCATTGGTCACTAGCTGGGAAGTGTTTTCCTTCAAGGAAAGTATTGAAATTGAAACATAATCTGTGCATTTTACCTTTTTCCCAAGACCATGGGCTCATTGCAATGACATTGCATGCTGATCTGTATCTTCTTTGCAGTGTCAATATCATTCCAAAGCTCGAGACTGTAATAAAGGAGTACCAAACACTGCTGGACAAAAGTAGGAACTTGAAGGATCAGCTGCGGGAGCAGGAGCAGTGGTTTCAGTTCCAGAAGGAGATTGAGTTGGTCGAGGCTTGGCTAGCCAGCAAACAGGCAGTTGCAGAGTCCAATGACTTTGGAAAGGACCTGGAGGAATTAGAGGTAAACACTGTTAACCCATGGTTTCACATGATTTGCTGCTCCAGTCATAGATTGGGACTGTTACCAGGGTCTTGTTCGACGTAGGACATTCACGAAGGTGTTAGCAAGGGTTGATTGTCTCATCCTATAAAACCACTCCATGAAAGGATCATCATTTTGCATGCTTGTATTAAATCACTTGAAACCATAATACAGGGTTGTATGTCACACTATCGAAGTCAACAATATCAATCTGCAACCATTTCAACTCTAAAGTGTTTACTCCCACTATATACTCAGGGTCAGAATATGTGGAGAAAACTACTAAATTTACTTTTTCTACTCCACCTCTGCTTTCTTTGATGATGTGGTGGGAGTTGTTATTGTACCTTCAGCATTGTTGGAGGTTGCTATTTCAACATCAATGTTGTGCTTCCCAGCATAAAGCTTCATAATCCATGATGCTTTGGTACGCTATGAGGCTAGCTTTGGTGGATTTTGCTACTATATTGCATGGCTCTGTCACCATGGTCTAGGAATTCCAGTAATACCCATATTCCTGAAATACAGAAAAACGCATGTAAGGCAGCACAGGCTACAATGCCTTTGAAAATGTTTTTATTATGAGCAAATATTCGTTTTGTTAAGGGCTTTGATTGGTATGTAATTACAACATGACAATGGGTAGTCTTGCATACATATTTTACCATTTCAAATTTAAATGAGTTGTGTGATTGCCTAACTATTAGCTGAAACATTTCCTTTTTTTTAATTGAACATTCTTTTACATTTGTATTCACAATATTTTTCAAAATGACTTGTACTGCTGTAATCCAATTTGTATTTCTGAACATGTCTTGTACTACAACATTCAGATTATGTTTATTCTTAATCATTTATCTCATTGTTAGCTCTTTCAATAATATTCCAAGTGTAGTAGATTATAACCAGCAATTGCATATCAAGATAGTCTTTTCTGGTAGTACTGTTTTTTTATATTTTTGCCTCCAGATCTTGTAATTAGCTTAAACTCCATAATCAAAATGTTGTTTAAAGAACCATTCTATACCTTATTTTTAGTGGTTGGCTCGTGTATGCCATTTCAAGGGTAATAGATCATAATCATAGCAAGCACACCAAAGTGACATCGCAAACTGTTCTAGGTACAATGAATGTGCATCATATCTCACTTTTATTGCTGACAGGCACCTGGTAAATTTGGTGTCCAGCCACTTGAAGGTTTTTCTGCCCTATTTAGGCTATTCATGTATAACATTTAATAATTTGTTATAATACTGAATATGATTCACCTTATACAGGGTGTTTGGGGATCTATAGACCCCTTTCTTCCAGAGTTGAGGAGTAATTGTATCTCACTTATTGCATGGTTTGGAGCACTTATTGACCTCATTATGTTTCATAATTTGCTAATGTGGCTATGGCTCCTAGTTTACTAGAAGTCGACCTAATGCTTCCACAATTATTCTGATAATCTTGTGTATAGTAGCATGGTTTGCTATTGCTACTGTATTAAGCTTTCCTAGAGTCCGCTCAAACATGCTTTATTTCTGTATTAGCGGCATTTGTTCCGCAGGGATGGTGGTGATATTATGGCTGGTCCTAGTTTTAGAGGCTGAATAAAATACCATCTCTGTGATCTCCTCCATTCTTTTTTAGGTCTCGCTGTAACCAATGCGCTTGCGCATTGTTTCTGCAAGAAATTATGTAGGGGATCCAGGAAAGCCTAACAAGAGGGCTTTGGAATGCGAATTATGGCCCGTGCATGTGAGGCATTCAAGCGCGAAGCTAGCATCTGGACTGCTTTCGCCAGTGCATGCTCGGCCTCACTTCCTGCTCCCCCTCTTACTTTCGTTATCGCTCACACCCCATATGTTCGTTCCCTCCCACCCTTCCTTTGATGTCCCCCCATCAGACTTCAAAGGAATGCGCTCCCGAACTTGCTGGCCTCACAAGGCTGCCGCTCCCCCGCCCCCCGTGTGCACATCTCACTCCACCATTTGTCTGTGCCTAGGCATCAGACTTCAAAGGCTGCCGCCCCCCCCCACCCCCGCCACAGCAATGCCGAGAGCTTGTCTTTTTCCCGCCCGTGTTCTGCTTCTCCTCTCGAACAGCGGACCTCCCTTCATGCTGCGCTGCTTCTCATCCCTAAGCACTGTGCTTCCCTTCATCCTGCTTCACGCTGCTTCTTATCCCTAAGCGCCGTGCTTCCCTTCACCCTGCTTCTCCTCCCTAAACACGTGCTTCCCTTCACCCTGCTTCACGCTGCTTCTCCTCCCTAAACACCGTGCTTCCCTTCACCCTGCCTCAAGCTGCTCCTGCTTCACGCTGCTCCTCCTCCCTAAACACTGTGCTTCCCTTCACCCTGGTGATTCACGCTGCTTCTCCTCCCTAAACCCCGTGCTTCCCTTCACCCTGCTTCACGCTGCTTCTCCTCTCTAAACAACGGGCTTCCCTTCACCCTCCTTCAAGCTGCTTCTCGTTCCTGTCCCAAGCTGGTCCAGTGCTTGCCCCAGCCCTCCCTGCTTTTAATATGTCTTGTACAGAAAGGACTCTCTAGGACCATCCTCACAGGGAATGGCACATCCGCGAATAATAACGAGAGCTGACTATATTCTATTTCACTTTTCTCCTTGCTATACAACATCAGCAAGCGTTTTGCTTTTTACCGATGCTGCAGAGCATCGGCAAACACATTGATTGACACATCTAATAGAAAAATAGAGCGCGATCTATTGGCTTTGCCAATGCTCACTTACATACTGTATTGCGACCTGCCATTGATATCACCCGAAAGTCGATGGTTCTGTGGGCTGCAATGCATGCTCTAAATATCCGCATGAAACTGTTGGACCACTGCAGAGCTGGCTTAACCTTTCATCCCTCTGAGTTTGATAAAATGAATATAGTTGAGTTTGATAATCCAGATTATTCGAGCACCTGCGCAGTGTATGGTGTAAATGATATTATTGAGACTGTCATATATATTACTAGCAACCCGTCCCGACGTTGTCCGGTTGTGAATTGCTGCGGGCCAGTAGTATATTGTTTTGTAGGACTTCGTTTTGATAGCATTTCTTAACTGTGACAGGCCTGTGAAACGCTCCGATTCACAGTGCACTGCTGATGCACTTAAGAGTGCGCGTTCAGTAGTGTGTGAACTCGATTGATTGATTGATAACAAAGTTTATTTAGACAATAGTCTATAAACCATACATAGAACAATGGATCACACATAGTAATAAATATTTAAAACCACATTACATTTTACACATTTACAACACTTGTAAAACCATAAAGCATAAAATTGGGGTACTC
Organism: Lissotriton helveticus; assembly: GCF_964261635.1. Classification (NCBI taxonomy): domain Eukaryota; kingdom Metazoa; phylum Chordata; class Amphibia; order Caudata; family Salamandridae; genus Lissotriton; species Lissotriton helveticus. The sequence goes on from NC_136070.1 coordinate 138,345,507, forward strand.
TACAATTATAAACTCTCCTTTATTGACTCCATTACATATTCTCTTATCGCTTTCAGAAATTTCCTCAACGCGATTGTAATGTCCAAAAATGGCATTTCTGTAAGGAGGTTAATGGCGTCAGCACGAGAGGTCACCTCATATTTTTAAAAAATTGGACGTAAGAAGAATTTCCGAATTGCTAAAATCCATGTACAATCAAACAGTATATGTAAAATATCATTTCTTACTCCTAGACCACATTTACAAGTTCCGTCCGGTTGGATCAGGGCCACTGTTATTTTTCTTTCAATCTTCCATGGATTTAGGCCCGCCCGAACCTTCAGAATTTCATGTCTTAGCCATCTACTGGGCAGTAAATCCAGGTATGGGAACCGGGCCTCCTTTTCTCAATCATTCTTTACCCAATTCACCGACTTTTTTAGCCTCAGATAGTCCATGTCTTGTGATCTGGAGTATTCAAGCCCTTGGTCTCTAAGCATTTTTTTAGTGCAGACTATATTCCACAATGGTGGGGAGAGGCTCAATTTCAAGTGCGCGGCTACCGTCTGGAGGGTTTTCTTCACGTCTCGTGCTCAGCGTAAGCTGCTTACTCAAATTTCCTCTCTACACCAAATTGAAACCTTCTCATCACCACCAATCTCCTGTCGGTTCCAAAATCTTATTAAAGACATTTGAGACTTTACATCCCATGATGTCAATCCCACCTCCATTCTAATAGCTTGAATCGTGGAGCTATTTGGTAGGGACAGCAACATTTTCAGAATTTGTCCTTCTTCCCGGTCCCATCCTCTTTTACCACTCAGGTAAAGCGCCTCTGCTCCATAAAGCACCTGTGGGTGGATCATAACCTCAAAAGCCTTTAAAAGCGGTCTGCGTGACATATCACCGTAATCTTTGTTAAATGTTTTCAGACCACAGACCGATGAATAAGCCTTTGCCGTTTGTGCCTCCAAGTGGGTATTCCACTTTAATGAGCTATTAAACCAAAGGCCTAAGTATTTATATTCACCTACTATGTGTGAACTCGAGATTCCCTACTTTATTTTTCCTTGCAATATTATATAGCGCGAACCCGACAACATGGCATGAGCACAATTTACATTACAGAAGAACACATTCATTTGTAGTAGGCACGGGGAGACAAAACGATTTGCCTGGAATCACAGGATGTTGAGCTGATGCCGAGATTCGAACGTAGCTAACCAGCTCTAAAGTTCGCAATTCTAGAACTTGTGGCAGGAGGTGTGTCTAAAAGTGTATGTTGGTGCTGGCCATCAATGAGAGAGACCTGTGCATTTTTCAAATGGGTGGTGAAAAAATATGAGTATGTTGCTGGAGATGTGGGCCGCCGTGCCACCAATGTACTTACCGGGGGAGGTAAACACCCATTATTTCGCAACTTTCTTTCCGCACACCATCACTCCGCATACTTTCATTACGAAAGTACCATGACTCCGCAATGCCATTATAACGCATAGCATTACATTTGATATGCTTTTACCACGCATACATTTACAACGAAATTCGTTGTAAATGCATGAATGGTAAACGCATGTTTTTTTAAAAAAATGTTTGGATAAGGTAAGTATGGGTATAGAGGTATATGTTTTGGGGTACTGAGGTATATGTTTTGGGGTGTTTGGGTATTTTAAGGGTTCAGATATAGTTTTGGGTTATGGGTACAGGGGTAGTTGTAGGGTTTAGGGATAGGTTTGGGTTTTGGGGTACATGGGTATTTTTAGGGTGCAGGGCTAGGTTTGGGTTTGGGGGTATAGTGGTATTTTAAGGGTTCAGGGCTAGGTTTGGGTGTTGGGGTACAGGGGTATTTTTAGGGTTTAGGGCTAGCTTTGAGTTTTGGGGTACAGGGGTATTTTAGGGTTCAGGGGTAGATTTGGGTTTTGGGGTACAGGGTTATTTTTAGGGTTCAGGTCTAGGTTTGGGTTTTGGGGTACAGTATTTTTAGGGTTCATGAGTAGGTTTGGGTTTTGGGGTACAGGCGTATTTTAAGGGTTCAGGGCTAGGTTTGGGTTTTGGGGTACAGGGGTATTTTAGGGTTCAGGGGTGGTTTTGGGGTACAGAGGTATTTTTAGGGTTCAGAGCTAGGTTTGGGTTTTGGGGTACAGGGGTATTTTTAGGGTTCAGGGATAGGTTTGGGTTTTGAGGCACAGGGGTATTGATAGGGTTCAGGGCTAGGTTTGGGTTTTGGGGTACAGGGGTATTTTTAGGGTTTAGGGATAGGTTTGGGTTTTGGTGTACAGGGTATATTTATAGGGTTAAGATGGGTTAGTGTTTAAGGGTGTTGGGGTATTTTAAGGAGTAAGGGTGGGTTATGATTATGGGGGGTAGGGGTATTTAAAGGGAGCAGGGTGGGATTAGCACACAATATGAGACATGGCATGAAGGGCGGAACGTACCACACGCCCCCAGCGTTTGTCACGCCCCCAGCACAAACCCACAGCACAACGCAGACACGCCCACAAGGGACTACTTTGCTGGCACGGTTCTTTTACCTTTTAAATGTATATGGTGGGCGTCTGCATAGCCTATGTCCTTCTGCTGCAACTGCCCTTTCCAACGCTGTATTGGGTGTTGTGATTGGTGCTGTGGTTCCTGAGATTACCCGCCTCAAAGGTTTGGGCTCTCTCTTTATTATATTAGTATAGATGTACAGGACTTCATTTAAAGCTAAATTTACTTGACATCATAACTGAGCGGCTTATTTTTCCTGTTATTTATTCCTATAATGGGGATGACAAACTCACACAGGCGGCATGTAGTAGCTCCTGCTAAAATTTCAGCCTATGGTAATAGATTTGTATAGCGCTGAATGTGGCCTCGCAGTGCTGTGTGGGTTGGGTACCATCACACCCTGTCTCGAAGATCCCATCACAGACCGCAGCCTACTTTGTGTTTGTTTGCACAGTAGTTGCATCAGAAATGTAGGTGTGAATGACATCATATTTGTTTGTGTGTTGTAAATCTTGCTCAGTTTGCAATCACACGCCTAGAATACCCAGTGCAAGGTTTGCAAGCTCTAGTGCAGACCAACGTGCAGCATAATAAGAACCACAACAAACTGTGCTCCTGCAAGTTTATATGCGACTAACTCGCAGAAAGGCAATGTCTGTACTTACAGCGAGTATCAACATGAACAAAGCTAACAAGTGCTTCACTATTGATATACAACACAATAAAAACAAATACATTTATTTAAAGTACAGCAACACTTGTTTTGTGAGGATTTGCAGTAAAGCATTTACAAGAGTTTGAGCTATTGGCATAGTAAGTGACAATGCCTTTTATTTATGTGTTAATTATTAAAACAGATAAATAAAAGGCAATGTCATTTACAATGCCAATAGCTCAAACTCTTGCAAATGCGAGACCTATTGCATTGCAAAAGCTTGTTTTAAAGGGTGCGTCCTGTTGTATCCTAAGGGTGACTCAGTTTAAATAATTCTTAGGGGTTGAAACAGCGATGATAATTAAGATCTTGGACTGCCTAAAATAATTATTGTGTAATGAGGACAAATATACAGATTGATACTAACGATCCTATTAGAATAGGTTTGCTAATTGCTGTTAAGACTTCTTTTATCTATAGTTGATGCTGTTTATTTTTCTCTGTCACTTGGTCACAACTCACTTACACATTACTGTTTCACTTTCTTCCTCTTTGGGGCACCCTATGAGTTTTCTATGCTACTGAATTATGTTAATTAGTTATATAAACATTTCTTTTAGACTTTATCATATGTTTGACTGTGAATGTGATGAGTGGAGTGGATCATTGCCCACTAGGAGCACTAGCTAAGGCTCTCTTACAGAGCAGAATATAAAATATATCAGTCCCAAAGAATCTTTGGTTCATAGCATGTGTGGCTGTAGCGGCACATGCTCTACATACTCCTGCCATCTAGTGTTGTGCTTTGACTGTTGCAACTTGGTTTTCTTTGTAGAAGTCTTTCCAGTCACGAGGTCTCGGTGACTCCCCCCTACGGTAGTAAACATGGAAGGACATTGACTCTAATCTGTTCCAGATTGTGAAAGCATTATGGAACCCCTATCCTACAGTGTCACCCCTGATCCCTCTGCAACACACTGTCATGACCTAGCAAGATTTCTACCTCACTTACCCCGAACCCAACAAGGATCGCAGTCCCAGCCAAATTGATAATAATCCAACAGTGGAGAATATCGGCTTGGTGGACTTTCCCAATCTCCCAATCTCCCTGCTTGACCCAGCTCCACCACACATTCTTGCTAAAGCGGTGGTACTTGCCTTCCTGGTGATGATGGAAATGGTCAGCCTTTCTCCTCAAAAAGGAATAGTACCCAGACTGGCTTATGCCCTAAGCATAGTACTGAAACCGCCTCGTTGGTGGTAGAGGAGCCAAATATGCAGTTTGATCGAGGAGGCATGGCGACTATTATCCTCGTCAACCTTAGTGCAGCATTCAAAAAGGTAAACTGTGACATTTTTATCAACAGAACCCATAGCTCTGGTGTTAGTGGCCTGGCACCAATATAGCATACCACCTTATTAAAGGACAAGACTTTTCAAGACTTTGACAAATCATGCTCGTCAGACATTCTCCCTTTGAGGTGTGGAGTATCGCAGGGCTTGTCCCTGAGTTCAACACTCTTTAGTATATACTTGTGTCCACTGGCAGATATAGTACCGGCATTCGAGATATCCCTGGTTTCATATGCCAATGACACCCAACTGGTGTTCTCTCTAACCCAAGGACAAGACCCTCAATCGCCCACACTAGGACCCTGCCAGAGGAAAGTTGCAGGCTGGATGGCAGACTCCTGCCTCAAACTCAACGGGGGAAAACAGAGCAATACATCAACTCCCACATCAACCTGGGCTGCCTGATAGCTCAGACACAGCCCCTGCTGCCAGGGTGGAAAAGCCACGGAGCATGGTAAGACAAATCTTTAGATATGGAAGCCCATGCCACAAAACTCTCTGCATTCTGCTACGGCATTTTCAGAATGCTCTAGTAAATATTACACCTGCTGCTCCCCCTTTCCAGAAGGCTTGAGGTACAGGCACTTATCCTCTCCCGCCTGGACTACGGGAATTTACTTTACCTGGGAGCCCCGAAATGGGTCATCAAAAAACTACGGGTGGCGCAGAATGTATCATCTTGAGCTTTGCTGAGTATTCCCACACACCACTCTTCCCGGCAGGCCCTGGCCACCCTGAACTGGCTACTTGTTGAGCAAAGGTTCAAATTCAAAGCCCTATGCATAGCTCAAAGAGCAATTCAACGGAAAGGCCCTATAATTCTTAGATCTTTGATCTCCCATTACACACCTAACAGAGCCTTGCGTTCCACCAATGCTTGCCTGGCCACTGCTCCATCAATTCGCAGAGCAAGAATATGTGGAAACTCCTTTGGCTACAAGAAAGCCAAACTATGGAACACCTTCCCTCTCTCAATGAGACTGACCAAAAATAAACATGTTTTCTGAAAAGTCCTAAAAACATGGGTATTTGATCATTAATGTCCCCTGTGCACTTGGGTGATCTTTGTGTTGTGTTGTTAGTGCTGGGATATCTATGGGCCACCATGCCCTCTATAAATGTGCACAGAATAGCAAGGAATATTATTAGATTGTTTTTCTGTGCCTTCTGGCTCGGACATGTTTTGGCACTGCTCCTGGTCTTGACGTGGTTCTACGCTGAGTGTCATTGCCCAGTAGCTCGTTGCCTTTCCTTCCTTTCGCCCAGAAGGCTCTTCAGTGTGACTACCCTTTCTTTGACCTTTAACACTTGTACCACCACAGGCATCGTCGTCAAAGAACTAAGCCTCCTGGCCCTTGGAGCACCTCTTCACCTACAGGATCACACATCCTACTTAGTGACAGCAGAGAATAAGGACATGCAGAATGTAGGAGAGTAGGGTCTGCAATCCTATGGTCACCCCAGATTTTTTTGCTTTTTGCTTCACTGGTTTACGACTTTCCCTGGCTGTGGGCCTGCTAATCAGACCCACAGCCTAGCTGTTCTCTCTCTAAATTGACATCCATGTACTTTAGGTGAATTTACCAATTGGTATTGGGACACCTTATCAGCCCCTGTACAGTGTACCTTAGGTACCCAGGGCATAGGTGAACCCAAGGCCTACCAGGGGCTGCAGCATGTATTATGCCACCCCTGGCTGGCCATCCAAACACACACAACTGGCTGGTAAGACAGCTGGGGCAAGGTGGTGTAAACACCCTTTGCTATAGATATAGTATGTCTATATCTAACCCTCAAATTATGTGAGATGGTGCTCTAGCATGAGCTAAGCCTGTCTTCAGCTTGCGGAACCAAGTCCTTATAGCTGTTCCATGATAACGCTATACCATATACTCTTAAGTGCATTATAATCCTCGCGGTTGAATGCTAACTTTGGTATAGCATTATCAAAACATGTCGAGTAAGGTGTCATACAAATTGGAATACTACCCCCTCGCCACTTCTGGTGACGGGGGTAGCATTCCACCCTTTTAGAGGGACACGACATGTATGTAACTGTGAACCCCGGATAAAGTTAAACGAAGCCTCAGCATCACAAAATGGATGCTGCCACCACAGGCACAAGTCTGACCTCCTGCTGCTGGGAGTCCTTCCAGCGAGGGAGGCCTGGACAAAGGGATTCCTGCCTTGGAGGTGCTAGCACCACCCCAGACAGGATTTTGCGTATTGAGGTAGGGAGGGCTGAAAGGAATGAGACATGCCTGGGGCACACAAGGTGTCCCTGTGCATACCCCGGTTCAAACCAGTTGCTGGGGCACTCCAGCCCCAGCTCTGGCATGAAACCGGACAAAGGATAGGGGGTGTAACCACCCCCCTTCCTGGTCCCACCCATGGGAGGGACCTAGTCAGCAGTACAGCCCCCTTTAAGCAGGCTAAAAGTAGGAGCTGGTCCCATTCCAAATTAGATTTTATCCTGAACTACTCTACAAGAAGAAACTCTGGACTTCGACGTTCTGCTGCACAGAAGACTGAAGAATCTCCCTTGTGGGCAAGGAGTGTCCACCCTGCAACTGCAGGCACCATCAAGCGTCCTAGCGGTTCTCTTTGTCGTCCTTCCTGCCGGAACCAGACTTCAGAGCCAGACAAGACCCGGACTCCCAGACCTCTCCGACCTCTACCCACATCTGCAGCACAGCTGAGACCCGTGGGTGCGACGAGACATGTGGGACCGGCCATTTTGAAGAAACTGCACTTCGCTTCCAGCACGACTTCTGAGGCATCCTCAAGTAAGTGCTTTGGGGATTGAGAATCCCCAGCCCCGAGCAGCTCCTGCACCGAAGACCAGCCCCCCAGCATCCACGAGATCTGCGTGGGGCCCTTTTGCTTGATTGCTGCTTGTGTTGTCTGGTCACTTGCCGGCTGGCTAGTGGCCTCCTAGACAAAGATCCTTGAACTCTACACTGCTGGTCTGGTTGCTCCAGACTGGCCCTTGCTCCCTTCCAAAAGAGGAGCACCCCGGACCCTCCTGGTCCGCACCAGACGTCGTTTCCACTCACCGCGTGGGTTGCCTTTGCCAAGGCCTGTTGACTCCAAATCCGGATCCGACACAGCCGACAGCGAGAGCCTGCGTGGGACAGCTCATGCCTCCATCCTGGTCATCGAAGACAACTCCTGGTCCATGTGGCTGCAGAGACAAGCGTCCACTCTTCACCTGATCGCGACGACAGCATCTGGTTCCCTCCTGGTTCCACACCAGTCACTGGCTAGTGACTTTGAACACTGTCCCCTCTGCTTTCAGGTCCCCTTCTTCCTCGATCCACCCTTGGATCGCACCGGACATCTTCCTCCTGGTTGCCTGCAGCATCTTTCTTCAAGGCTCCATTGACTTCAACGCGGAAACCCGACACATTTTCACACCTATGCACCCGCAGCCCGTGGGTGAGGTAATGAGAGCATTTCGGTGCTCATAGGTAGATTGACTCTCCTAGTGTCCAGATATCCAGTCGTTTTAGTCCTAACTAGTCGGAACTGTCTGTTACTTACCTTTTCGTAATTTGTTCTGCCCATTGACTGTGTTCCGCATCTCGCGTGTGAGTTCACACTCTGTACACGCGTCCCGTGGGCCTCCTGCTACTTACCTAAGGTTAGGGTAGTGTAGTCCCAGCGATCCTACAGCCTCTGGGCATCTTCATTTCCTCTATCGATTTCCTTATACCATTTACTTAGTATATGGTTTGTCGTGCCCCTAGGGCACCATTGTAATTTTGCGCAACTTATCGTATTTTTCTTAAGAGATTGTCATGTGCTTAGCCCTCTGATCTCATAAAGAGTTCAGAGGTGTTTGTTATTAATAAATATACTGTTTATTTACATAACAACCTGTGTGGTGTCCTTTCATCTGGTATTCAAGGGGTTATTGTGGTAAAACAGCTGGCTTCACATGCCAAAAGAGTTTAGCCTAAGACTGCTTTGTCCATGCTACCATTAGGATAGCTGGTCTATAAGGTGGACTTACAACCAATCACCATAAGGGTTGTTTGGACTGATACAAGGTGATCACTAGAACTAGTGAGCATCATATATCAGGCCAACTTCTCACATTGGTGTGCAGCGGTTGGGATTTGAGCTTGCTGTTGTTTTTACCAAATATAATCTTGAGATATCATTTGAAAGATCACATTTTTTCTTTTTTTTTAGATTTGTAAAGCGCATGGCTGACCGTGAGCGTCCCAGCGCTGATGATAGAGCAAGAGGAGTTGCATGGGGGAAGGTTAAGGGAACAGCCATGTCTTGAGAAGTTTGCAAAATGGGAGTAAATTGGATTGGGTCCGGATGTATAATGGCAATGCGTTCCACAGTTTAGAGGCATTATATGAAAAAAGGCGGCCTCCAGATCGAGCCCTCTTAATCCTAGGTATTGACGTCAGATGTAGGTGTGTGGAACGGAGGGTTCTATTAGTTTTATGGGGAACGACAAGATCTTTTAGGATGGGAGGGGCCTTCCCGTGCAGGATTTTGTGAGTGGTACAAAGGGCCTTGAAATGCACCCTCTCTCGAATAGGTAGCCAATGGAGAGACTTAAGAGCTGGTTTGGCTGAGCAACGGGTGTTCGTGCACCATGTACCTATGGTACATAGGTACCAAAGGTACATATAACAAGCTTAGAAATACTCTGAGTTCTACTGAACTAGCTGTTGTAGTAGAAAGGGCCTAGCACACCCTGACTACAACTCTTAGCAAGGGATCAGTAGGAAAACCCCTAGTGTAGGTAAGTGCATCACTTACACCTTACTAGAAAGCATGTCTACCCATGGAGAGACCTCAGTGACTCCCCTAGTGGTTAGTGAACCTCCACAGGTCCTTTCCAGATATGCAGCACTCAGCTTCCATGAGATGAGACAATTGTGTACCTCCAGGAAACTGAAACAGGGTTCTAACCCTACCACTCCTTTTCTGTTAGGTCTCTTAGAGACATATGATGCTAGAAGGGCTTCTAACCCAGGTCCCTCTGATCCTGCAGACGGGAGCCTGCCCCCCTTAGAAGTTGATCCAGGTAATCCAGACTCGAACCTACCTGAAACAGAGAATGTAGATAGTAGGGAAGAAGGGGATGCATCTGAGGATGAGGCAGAAAATGGCCAACCCTTAGTCAGCAGACTTACTAGGGCCAACTTAGGCCTACATAGGGAAGGGTCTGGGGGAGCCCCAGCCTTACCTCAGGCAGGCATAACTTTGGGATTAGAAGAGATAGGCCTCACTCCAGATACTCCAATAGATCTATTCCCTCCCTGGGCTCTCATGCATCTGCTCAGAGGAGAATGACTTCCCCTCAGAGGAGAGAGCATCAGGCAAAGATGAAGGAAGTTAATCTGAGGATCCAAAGGGAAGAACTTGCCCTTGCCAAAGAGAAACTTGCTTTTGCTAGAGAGCAACAATTGATTGGGTTAACACCCACTGGTGGCAGCATTATCCCTAGAGATAAAGACAGGAGTTTTGATAATAGACACCTGAGTAAAATAGTGCCCTCCTATAAGTCAGGAGATGACATCCACAAATGGATGACTGCTCTGGAGAGAGCTTGCAAAGTACAGCAGGTACCCCAGAGTCAGTGGGCAGCTATATTTTGGTTCTCCTTTGAAGGTAAAGGCAGAGATAAGCTCCTCACTGTTAGAGATGAGGATGCTAATGACTACCAAGTCCTAAAAAATGCACTGATTGATGGGTTTGGCTTAACAACTGAACAGTACAGGTTGATGTTCAGCGACACCCAGAAAACTCAGGCTCAGGATTGGACTGACTTTGTTGATTGTGCCACTAAGGCTTTGGAAGGCTGGTTACTGGGAAGTAAAGTTACTGATTACACAGGATTGTATAATCTTATTATGAGAGAGCAAATCTTAGATAATTGTCAGAACCAGTTGTTGCATCAGCACCTGATTGACTCAGATCTGACCTCTCCCCAAGAATTGGGAAAGAAGGCAGACATATGGGTCAGAACCAGGGTTAAGCAGCAGAACCAGAACCAGGGTGGTGGCCAAAAGAAAGCAGACCAAAAGGGTAGCAACCAGAATCAACAAAATGACCAGAAGTCTTCAACATGGCCCCAACAACCTAAGGAGGATGGGCCCCAGAATTCCCAAAAGAAGAAGAATGATGGCCAAAAGAAAACCATGGTGCCAGTACTGTAGAAGTAAGACTCACTGGTTTAGTGAGTGCACCAAGAAAGGCTCAGCTCCTGCCACTACTGCCCCTAAGGCACCTGTACCCCCTAGTCCAGTTAGTAGTGGTAGTGTACCCACCAAGGCTATAGTTGGGTTAACCCTGGGAACTGAGGTGGGTTCTGACTTAGTCAGAATACCTACTCAGGCTGTTCTTGTCTGTAGTGGGGACATGGATTGACCCCTACTGTCAGTCCCAGTACACTGGGCAAGTACAGGCAAACGCCTTTAATCAATGGAAAAATGGCTCAGGCCTACAGGGACACATGTGCCAGTGTCACTATGGTGACACCAACCTGTGTGGACCCTGATCAGATCATGCTAGGTTCAGACTACCTAGTGACCAATGCTAGCAACGTCACTACCAATCACAGTATGGCAGTTGTTAACTTCTCCTGGGGAGGGGTAACTGGCCTCAAAAGGGTTGTAGTTAGTTCAGACCTCCCAGTAGATTGTCTCTTGGGCAATGATTTGGAATCCTCAATGTGGTCACATGTGGAGTACAGGACTCATGTAGAAAGGTTAGGTCAGTCCCTGGTCTGTGCTCCACTGTAAAGTCCATCCCCTGTAGGGAAATGGACCACCTGAGAAGTTTGGGGCTTTCACCCTTCATTTCACACCCAGGATGGTAAGAGAGAGATGAGGTTTTGTGTAGACTACAGGGGTCTCAATGCTGCCACTAAGACAGATGCCCATTCAATACCTAGGGCAGATGAACTCATAGATAAATTGGCTTCTGCCACATTCTTGAGTACATTTGACCTAACAGGTGGTTATTGGCAAATCAGGTTAGCTGAGGATGCCAAGGCCAAAACAGCATTTTCTACCCCAGGAGGTCATTACCAGTTTGTGGTGATGCCCTTTGGTTTGAAAAATGCACTTGCCACTTTTCAAAGGTTGGTGAACCAAGTTCTCACTGGGTTGGATGACTTTTGTGCAGCATATCTAGATGATATTGCTGTCTTCAGCTCCACCTGGGAGGATCACCTGATCCACCTGAGGAATGTTTTGGAGGCCCTGCAGAAGGCAGGCCTCACTATCAAGGCCGCCAAGTGCCAGATAGGGCAGAGTCAGGTTGTGTACCTGGGCCACCTTGTAGGTGGAGGCCAGGTTCAACCATTGGAGAGCAAGATACAGGCCATAAAGGATTGGGCTCCTCCAACCACCCAGACACAGGTCAGAGCTTTCTTGGGCCTGTCTGGTTACTATAGGAAGTTTGTCAAAAATTATGGGTCCATAGTGACACCACTTAATGACTTGACAAGCAAGAAAATGCCAAAAAAAGTTCAGTGGACAGTTAGCTGTCAAAAGGCATTCGATTACCTGAAGCAGGCCATGTGTACTGCACCTATTCTCAAGAGTCCCGACTACTCCAAAACCTTCATTGTCCAAAGAGATGCTTCTGAGTTGGGTGTGGGAGCTGTTCTATCTCAACTGAATATTGATGGTCATGACCAGCCCATTGCTTTTATAAGTAGAAGGCTGACCCCTAGAGAGAAACGTTGCTCAGCTATTGAGAGGGAGGCTTTTGCTGTGGTTTGGGCCCTGAAGAAGTTGAGGCCATACTTGTTCGGAACTCACTTCAAGATTCAGACCGACCATAAGCCCCTCTTGTGGCTAAATCAAATGAAGAGTGAAAGCCCCAAACTTCTTAGGTGGTCCATTTCCCTACAGGGGATGGACTTTACAGTGGAGCACAGACCAGGGACTGACCATGGCAATGCAGATGGTCTCTCCAGGTATTTCCACTTAGAACAGGAAGACCCTACCTGGTCAAGGTTAGTTTAATGTCCCTAAGTTTGGGGGGGGGTTATGTAGGGGAGTAGGGTCTGCAATCCTATGGTCTCCCCAGATTTTTGCTTTTTGCTTCACTGGTTTACGACTTTCCCTGGCTGTGGGCCTGCTAATCAGACCCACGGCCTAGCTGTTCTCTCTCTAAATTGACATCCATGTACTTTAGGTGCATTTACCAATTGGTATTGGGACACCTTATCATCCCCTGTACAGTGTACCTTAGGTACCCAGGGCATAGGTGAACCCAAGGCCTACCAGGGGCTGCAGCATGTATTATGCCACCCCTGGCTGGCCATCTAAACAGACACAACTGGCTGGTAAGACAGCTGGGGCAAGGTAGTGTAAACACCCTTTGCTATGGATATAGTATATCTATATCTAACCCTAAAATGGACACATATATTCCTATCAGTCACTCTAATGGCAGGCCTTATCAATCCTGAAGGCAGAGTGCTTGGAATTATGTGAGATGGTGCTCTAGCATGAGCTGAGCCTGTCTGCAGCTTGCGGAACCAAGTCCTTATAGCTGTTCCATGATAACGCTATACCATATACTCTTAAGTGCATTATAATCCTCGCGGTTGAATGCTAACTTTGGTATAGGATTATCAAAACATGTCGAGTAAGGTGTCATACGAATTGGAATACTACCCCCTCACCAATTCTGGCGACGGGGGTAGCATTCCACCCTTTTAGAGGGACACGACATGTATGTAACTGTGAACCCCGGTTAAAGTTAAGCCAAGCCTCAGCATCACAAAATAGATGCTGCCACCACAGAAACAAGTCAGACCTCCGGCTGCTGGGAGTCCTTTCAGCGAGGAAAGCCTGGACAAAGGGTTTCCTGCCTTGGGAGGTGCTAGCACCACCCCAGACAGGATTTTGTGTATTGAGGTAGGGAGGGCTGAAAGGAATGAGACATGCCTGGGGCACACAAGGTGTCCCTGTGCATACCCCGGTTGAAACCAGTTGCTGGGACCTCCAGCCCCAGCTCTGGCACGAAACCGGACCAATAATAGGGGGTGTAACCACCCCCCTTCCTGGTCCCACCCATGGGAGGGACCTAGTCAGCAGTACAGCCCCCTTTAGCAGGATAAAGGTAGGAGCTGGTCCCATTCCAAATTAGATTTTATCCTGAACTACTCTACAAGAAGAAACTCTGGACTTCGACGTTCTGCTCCACAGAAGACTGAAGAATCTCCCTTGTGGGCAAGGAGTATCCACCCTGCAACTGCAGGCACCATCAAGCGTCCTAGCGGTTCTCTTTGTTGTCCTTTCTGCCGGAACCAGACTTCGGAGCCCGACGAGACCCGGACTCCCAGACCTCTCCGACCTCTACCCACATCTGCAGCACAGCTGAGACCCGTGGGTGCAACGAGACACGTGGGACCGGCCATCTTGAAGAAACTGCACTGCGCTTCCAGCACAATTTCTGAGGCATCCTCAAGTAAGTGCTTTGGGGATTGAGAAGCCCCAGCCCCGAGCAGCTCCTGCACCGAAGACCAGCCCCCCAGCATCCACGAGATCTACGTGGGGCCCTTTTGCTTGATTGCTGCTCGACGCGTTGTCTGTTCACTTGCCGGCTGGCTAGTGGCCTCCTAGACGACGATCCTTGAAATCTACACTGCTGGTCTGGTTGCTCCAGACTGGCCTTTGCTCCCTTCCAAAAGAGACGCACCCGGACCCTCCTGGTCCGCACCAGATGCCGTTTCCACTCACTCACCGCGTGGGTTGCCTTTGCCAAGGCCCCGTTTGAGGCTCATCTATCCTTTATATCTTTTTACACTTGTGTTACAAAATCTAAATTATGGGGGCCTCAATGGAGAGTTGGGGTCAAAATGGTCCCTTACGATTGTCTCACTTCTGTGCCTTTTTCTGACTAATATTGCCCTCTGAAATGACAGTGTTTTTTGTTTGACGAACACAGCTGTTAGAAAACTATTAAAGGACTCCCAGCGCAAGGATTTTGAATGGTTTAGGCATGTGAATCTATTTAAGATACCAGCGCCTGAGGACTGTATTTACAGGTAAATAACTTGTTTCTTATAGATGTTTTTAATCTAATTTTACAATTTTGGTTATTTGATTTGATGATCATCTGTTGTAGATGGCATTTTCTCGCATTTTGCATCTTAGTTTTTGGTTCAGCCTGATGTTGCATACTCCAGTATTTAGCACTTACTGACCCTTTTGTTCAATTCGGTTTTATTAAGCTAACTGCTGTTTTTGTCCTCTACATTTCATCACTAATGGATGTGGAGTTTAGGTGCAAGAAAAGAAGTTTCAAGACTTTATGAAGGAGATTGAAAGTCTAGGACAATCCAAGATGATTGGAATCCAGGATTTGGTATCCAGCCTTTCAAGTAATTCTCATGGCAGGCTTGCTGAGATCCATCACAGAACAAATGAGCTGAATGCTATATGGGAACATTTGTGCAAAACCATCAACCAAAGAGGCGAGGTAAAATGTAGCCCATTGTCTCGGGTGGTGCATGTGTGGTGAGCCAGTTTAATACTGGTTTTATTCACAAGCTTCTTTTGTATGCACAGCTTTATAAACAAATATATCTCATCCAATACACCTCACTGGGGGTCACAGATGTACCATATACTCTTACTGTACATTTACCATTCTAGCCATCTCTAGAAAGCATCATGTAGTTTCTTCAAATCAAACATAGTTATTTTGCTGTTAAATACAGATATTTGTTGCTTTCTAAATATCAACAATACAGATTACTTTTTTTTTATTTCAATAAGTTTTATTGGCATTTTTCTTAACAAGAAACAAAGATTCCCACAGAAGTCATTTACAAATTTGTATGACAGTTATGTCAATATCGTGTTTGTAACCAATTAGAACAAAAGTCATACATGAGTTTTGGCAACAACTGGAGATCAACTTAAAATAAGAGAGAGAAAAGTATGTTCAAGTAGAAGAGTCGAGGGATAGGCATGCCTGGCTTTGGATGTCCTAGCACCAGCTTCTGAGCCTTATAATATTAGCCGTAGAATTGAAGGGGTTGGATAGGAGAAGGCAGCTGGGACTAAAGTTATCTTTATATGCCTGAGAGAATAAGCAGGTGTCGATTTTTGTAGATATAGGATGAGGGAAGATCAAAGGTGTCTAGAAAAATCCTGCTCAATGCTATGTTATCTGCGCTCCTTGGGAAACATACCCAGGCCCACCATGTGTCGTATGATATGCTTTTGTAGACCTTTCAATCCCAAGGCTAGTTTTATTACTCCAGTATTGGAAGTTTCATAGATTCCCATGCTTGTATTATTCCCCATCATTGGAATGGGAGTCTCCGGTATACATTAAATAGCAATAGAAACCATCACCAAAACAGAACCTAGGTCTAGGCCCATTCTTGTTTTGCAACCTATCTACCTCTTTTTGCAAAAGAGACCAAAATAAATGAACAACCAATCAGATTAGCCTCACCCCATAGAATCCTCCTGAGAGAAGCTCAGAACCTCAGATTTTCTACTGCACTTTGTGCAAGGGAGTCTCCACTGAGCTCTGCTCAGTTTTTTTCCTGTAAACTCTATTTCTACTGCTTTTCACCAGTTTTTTCTTCAACAACTGCTTCAGGATGAAGGAGAAAATGCCCTCTTTAAAGCCTGTGCTACATGTGCTAAGAAGAGGTTATATGTGGAGGCCAACCACAAGGATTGTATTTACTGCCTGTACCCAGACCATAAGGCAGCAGACTGTAAAATATGCAGCACTTTTTCTACAAAGACTCTGCGAGACTGTGAGGGGCCTCTTTTGACCTGGCTTCAGAAGCTAAAGTCAAGGAAGGAACCAGTCTCCAGTGACAGTGATGAGGCATCCTCTGCTACGTCTTCCAGAAGGTCTGTAAAAAGGGGTATAGCTTCTCCTTCACCTTCTGAAGAATGTCCTGGTAAGGCCTTAAAAAATACCTCTGGCGCGGACCAAGATGGCTGCGTGAGACCTTAGCTCCGCGGAGCCCGCTCCTCCTTTAAGTCTATCCTGGCATAATCCTGCTACCCGAGAGTGATACTCGACGGCTGAGCCGAAAAGATATCATCAGGTGAAAAAAGGAGCGAATTCCGATATTTCTACCCCTCCGGAGTGACATCGGAAGATTGGGCCTGACGTCTTCGGAGACCGGCAGCCGAGGTATACAACTAAGCCGGACACTAATGCAACAACAGCGGCTGGAATCCACCGGAAGTTCCGGCTCGACTCCGACATCGGCCTCCTTCGCGTCCTTCTGAAGTCGTGGAACTAACAAAGACTGGCACCGCATCGCCGTAACGGACTACGACGGGAGCGCACGGCGGAGGGGCGACCCAAGGCCCGAGGTGTGCTATCCAACTCTGACTCACAAGAGGGGCGGCCATCACGAGACCACTCATGGCGTCAAAGCCTGACAGTGAAAAGGCCCCGTCTCGGAGTAACAGAGCCTTAAAAAACTTGCAAACTAATAAAATAGACAACTATGCACAGCCCAAAGGCTCGCCTACAGAACGGAGGAATTCCCCCCGCCCGGAGGGCACTCCCTGGGAAGAACGGAGGTGCCAACACTGGTCGATGTCATGGCGGCCATAAACAAAGTGCAGATGTCTATGGAGGAAAGAATGGACGCTTTAGATTCTAAATTGGACACTGTGAAAATAGAGATGAATCTACTGAGAGCGGACCATGCCAAGATGAGTGAAAAGGTTAAATCCTTAGACATCAAGACTTCCAGTCTAGTCGACGACATGGCGGAGATGCAGCGTGAGGTCCGGGCCTTGCACGCGGCCCGGGAGGATACACGGCGGAAGTTGGACGAGTATGAGGGACGCAACAGGAGGAACAATATCTGAATTCTTGGAGTTCCGGAGAAATCGGAGAATCAGGCTCCAGATTTATTTGTAGAAGACATAATTCTGAATCACCTGAAACCGAAGGGCCTCAGCAAAATCTTTACGATTGAGCGTGCTCACAGAGTGCCGGGAGGCCAGCCAAAACCGGGGGCCCCTCCACGCCCAATGATAGCGAGAGTGCTGAACTATAGGGACAGAGACGCTATCCTGCAGGCGGCACGTGCCGCCGACCCGCTCCGGTTTGAAAATGCTACCTTGTCCTTCTTCCCTGATTTCACCCAGGCCGTGCAACGGCAGAGACAGAGTTTCCTTCCTGTTAAACGGAGGTTGAGGGACAAGGGACTGCGGTACTCAATGCTTTTTCCAGCAAAACTCAGTGTGGAGGTGGATGGGAAGGCATGGTTTTTTGATCATCCGGAGGCTGCATCGGACTGGCTGGACAGCACCTCCCAGACGCAATCCGATAGAAGGGCCGAAGAAGAAGATCAGTGAGACAAGGACTGTCTAATTGTTGATTGTCACTGGGGGGGTTGTGATCTACAAGACATTTATGAGAGACTATAACTCGGGTGGATGCTTATTGGAGTGGGATGCAGGGGCTGGGGTTTGGGTTCCCCCTCATACTATTTTTGGTTAAATGGTTGGGGTCGGGCGACAGGCACGCTGTGAGTTGGGGTTGGGCATTGTCCTTATGCAGGGGTGCAGGGAGGGGGGTGGTGTGAGTGGGTTGGGGAGTTCTATGTTTGTTCGTGGTGGCGTATTTTGGTTTTGGTTTGATTATTGTATGTTTGTGTGTGTTTTTGACTCAGGTGATTCTCCATTACTGATTTTTGTCGCAAACGGTTTCGAAGGCGCATGAGAAATGTGGATCGGGGATGAAAGTTCTGAGCTGGAACGTAAATGGCTTGGGTGATAAGATCAAAAGGGGTATGGTCAACCAACTCATTAGGAGACACTCCACGGAAGTAGTGTTGTTGCAGGAAACTCACTTGATAGGCAACAAATGCATGGCCCTACATCGAGGGGGATTCAAAATGGTGGCACACGCGGGCTTTACGTCCGGTTCCAGGGGGGTGGGTATTCTGATTAAGAACTCCTTCCCCTTTTCAGTACAGAAGACCTGGATTGACCAGCGGGGTAGATACGCTGGGGTTACGGGCCAGTTAGGGGGTCAGATAATTACACTATTGTCAGTTTATGTTTCGCCGGCTCTTCAGTCTGAGACCTTTCGGGACTTGAGAAATATAATCCTTGCATTTCCTCTAGGGCGGTTAGTGATCGGCGGGGATTTCAATTCAGTATTAGACGGGGACTTAGATCGTCGGCCTCCCCGGGTATTGCCGCAATCCCAGAGGTGGCTTCCTGAGTTCTTAGATACGCTTGGGCTCATTGACCCGATATCGGTTCATTACTCTCATGTTTCAGCTGCGCACGGGTCTCTGTCCCGACTAGAGTATGTGATTGTTCCGATAGCAGCGGCATCTTCGATTTCGGAGGTCAAATATTTAGGGAGAGGGGTATCAGACCACTCCCCATTATGGCTCAGCCTAACGTTCGGCCTCCCTGCAGTGGGTAGGGTGGCCCCAATTAGTGCTTGGAGATCGAGGGACCCGGTGGTAAGGAAGGAGGTTCTTAAGGTGGCGGACAGATACTTTGTAGAGAATGAAGGGTTAGTTTAATCTGCCGGGACGCTCTGGGAGGCATACAAAGCCGTAGTGAGGGGCGAGGTGTTGTCCGTTGTATCACAACGCAAGAGGGAAGGATTGGCGGAGATAACTAGCAAGGAGGAGGAAGTTCTGAGTCTAGAGCGACGTTGCGCAGAATCCCCAGAGTCGGCGGACCTCCACTTATTGAAACTCCGGGAAGAGGAATACAAGATCTTGGCTAGGGAGGGTGCTGTGGCGCAACATAAGGTTACACAAAGTCGCATATACGAGCATGGTGATAAGGCAGGGAAACTCATTGCTTGGTTGGAGAGAGGAGAGCGTGCGTCGAGGTTGGTCCCAGAATTGTATAGTCAGGAACGAGGTGTGATAAAGGATCCGCAGGCGGTGGCAGAGGAATTAGGAGAGTATTATCGGGGAGTTTACAAGGCTGGGAATGGTTACACTGAACAGGAGAACGGAGACATGATCAAAGATATCGTAATGCCCTGCCTCTCGGAGGAGAATAAAAGTTTTCTGGACTCCGCCGTTACGGTAGATGAAGTTGGCCCGGCCATTAGACAGGTCAATTCCGGGAAGGCCACCGGCCCGAACGGGATACCTATTGAGTTATATAAGCTGAATGCCAATAGAGTAGCACCGTACCTCTGGGCCATGTTTCTCGAGAGCCGAGAGAAAGGAGAACTTCCATATGATCAACGGCTGGCCAACATAGTTGTTATTCACAAACCGGCTAAGTCTGAGACGAGTTGCTCCTCGTATAGACCCATCTTGCTCCTCAATGTAGAACCTAGGCAAACTACTTGCTACCAGATTAGTGAAAGTGATCACGACACTGATCCACCCGGACCAAACCGGCTTTATGCCCAACCGCAATACTGCATTAAATTTGCGACGGTTGCATGGTGTGCTTGGTGGGGCGTCGAGGCTTGAGGAACCAGCGGTCCTCGTATCGTTAGATGCCACAATGGCATTCGATAGAGTGGAATGGCCATACTTATTTGCAGTATTGACTAAGCTGGGTTTCGGTGAAGGTTTTGTGAGTTGGGTGCACTTGTTGTACGCGAGGCCACTGGCGAGAGTGGTTGTAAATAACTGTAAGTCCCGAGATTTTCCCCTTGGGAGAGGCACCAGACAGGGGTGTCCTCTTTCACCGTTGCTTTTTGCATTGGCCCTCCAACCGTTAGCGGCTTGAGTACGATGGGACCTCACTATACGTGGATTGCGTTGGACGCCAGGGTGGGAGGATAAAGTGTCGCTATATGCTGACGATGTTTTGCTTTACCTTACCAGGCCGAAGTCCTCCTTCCGATGCTTCCTAGACGTTCTTGCTATTTTTGGGAGGTACTCCGGCCATAGCTATTAATTGGAGTAAATCAGTGCTTTATGTCTTAACCGGAGACCCACCGGAGGTCCCACACACCTGTCCTATTCGTATAGAAAAGGATGGATTTAGATATCTGGGGATTTATGTTTCGCTTGACCCGAAACAACGCTACGATAATAACCTGGCGTCCCCTCTGGCTCGCTGTAGGGGAGACGTGGAACGTTGGAGAACTCTCCCACTGTCCTTGTTCGGCAGGGCAACACTCTTTAAGATGCTGGTGTTGCCTAGATTTTTAAACGCACTCCAGAACGCGATGGATCCCGTGCCAGCTGCCTATTTTAGAGAGATAGAAGCCCTCCAGCGACATCTCTTGTGGGACGGAGGGACGCGTATAGCCTTTGGCAAGCTGACTCGCTCCTGGTATGACGGTGGAATTGGACTCCCAGACCTGAAGAAGTACTACTGGGCAGCCCACTTGGCCACGCTGAATCATATAGTCTATGGTATTCCAGGAGATCCGGGTTATGCTATGGATCGGGGCCAGGCCCCTGGAGGTAGAATAGAGAGAGCTTTATACTCTGGACTGGGCAAGTTTCCTCTTACGGGGCCTACGGCGCACACAGTACGGGTGTGGCATGCTGCCACCAGAAGCCTGGGATGGGAGGGCAGGCTTACACTGGCCACTCCATTGTTCAATTCTGAGAATTTGGGCAGCCTGTGGACATCAAAAGGGTTTGAAAACTGGGATCTAATAGGAATTACCCAGATTAAGGATGTGTGGGGGAAGGACACGATACACACGTTTGATTCGCTTGCCGGACAATATAGTCTACACCAGAATGAATACTTTCGTTATCTGCAGGTCCATCACTCCTTGTTGACTCACATTCCGAAAGGAACGGTACTCCCTGAGGCGTCCCCCCTGGAGGACCGGGTCCTAGACGGACACATCCCAGATAAGACGATCTCACTGATATACCGCAAATTAGTTAACAACGCAGAGGACCCACTAGTTAGACTCAGAGCGCAATGGTGTGCAGATGGCCTTGACATGGATGATGAGGATTGGATAGAGGCGTTGTCCTCCCCCAAGGTAGTGGCTATTTCAATGAGGCTTCGATTGGTCCGGTTGAAGATACTTCACAGACTCTATATCACAGGGCCACGACTCGTGCGAATGGATAGAGCGACTGGAGTGGAGTGTAAGCGAGAATGTGGGGAAGATGGTACATTGATGCATATCCTTTGGCACTGCACGTACATACATGCGTACTGGGTGAAGATCTATGAGAAATTGAGAACTGTCTTGGGGTTGGAAGTACGAATGGAAGTCCGGAGATGCCTCTTGAACATATGGGAACCGACAGACCTAAATGACTACCAGAAGCAATGGGTAACGCTGTCATGTATGGTTGCCAAATGAAATATAGCTCAGTTGTGGGGTGCCCGCCAACCGCTCCGAATACGTAAATGGGAAGAAGATCTAGACTGGTGTATGATGAGAGAGCGGGCGGTCTATGTTGCACGGGGTTGCCCTCGGAAGTGGACGAAGGTATGGGGGGCCTGGAATCGGTATCGTGGAGACCTCTGTGAAGCCCCTATGGAGACCCTGATATACTAGTGCAAGTTTCTCCTTGATACCAATATTTACTTTATTTGTGGATTGATCCTACAAAGTGCCAAATGAACCGAAGTGTTGTTATTTATGCTTTCACCTGAAAGGTCGTAGTCCTGGTAAATATCCTCACTGAGGTGTAAAGGAGAGGGAAGGACTGTCAAAAGGAGTACTATCTGAGAGGGAATTCCAGCGACTCCAAAGATTTAAAAAAATCCCTCATCACTCTCTTCTGAGGTAAAAACTGTGAAGAAAGTTCACTCGTCGACGACGCCGTCAACGACTCCGTCGACAAAATCATCAAAGGTACAGTCTTCTCCCTCATTTCTGGTCCATCGATGGACTCGTCGATGGTGATTTGATCGTCTCCGGCACTGTGTCAGAGTTCCGCATCGACGACTTCGACGCCGGTGGTGCCTGTGTCGTCGTCGATGGTATTGACGACGACGAGGATGTCGAAGACGAGGGTGACAACAGCGACCAAGTCGACGACGGCTGGGGTGTCGACGGTCTTGAAGACGGCTGTACCGATGACATCCATTTTAACATCACCAATTCTTACGGCGTTGTCGACGACCTCGTCGACGGTGGAAAAATTACTATTTCTTTAAAAAAGCGCCAAATTACGCCTGACGTGACATCCCCCAGAAAGCTTACTCGTCTACCTCCAGCACTCCTTCTGGAAGAAGAGGGATCTGAAGATGATGATGGTCCTTTTGCCTATGCAAATAGCCCTCCCAGTTACCCGTCAAGTGTCAGGATACAGACTCCTGAAGGGGATTATGGAGAGTAGCAGCACTATGATCCTTCCTCGGATTATCAGGAGGACTACCAGCAAGAGATGGTCTCCATGCCTTACTAGCGGACTTGCAATCTATGCTTGTGGACTATAGAAGGAGATTTGCAGTGATGTTCCTCCTGTTCAGCCTGTTACCCCCAATTACCAACACCTCAACCAATGCTTATGGCTCAGGAGGCACCACCTGTTGTGTCTCGTTCACGATGACACCTCTGATGAGGACCAGGGCACTGGCGCCATACCAGATCCAGACGCAGAGTGGGATGACGATGTCATTCCTGATCCGGCTTCTCCTGCACCAGCACCTTTCGATTCCCCCCCTGCAGACATAGGGGGTTTCCATAATTTGATGGATAGTGCCGCAAAGAGGTTTGAGCTGCCCATACACACGGTGCAGTCTGAATGCTTCCTCTATGATTTCAAAGAGCCGTACAGGAAAGCGGTTCACTCTATTCCTATTGTTGGTCACGTCTGGGATGAGGGGTTGAAGGTGCTGAAGAATCCTGCTACAGTGACTCCAGTTTTGCCTCGCCTTGAGAAGAAATATAAGGCTCCAGATGATAGTCTGGCTTGCTTGGTCAGTCAGCCTAAACTGGACTCTGTCATTTATCGGGATGCCCAGAGAAAGTCGAGAAATCCTTCAGCTCCCCTTATGACACCTCTTGATAAAGAGGGCAGATGCCTGGATAACGCGGGCAAGAAGTTTTTGTCCATGTCCAGTCTGTTGGTCAGGGTTGCTAATGCCCTAGCGATACTTGGTCTATATGATCACCAGATGTGGTGTGATCTCTCCCCATTTCTGGACCAATTGCCTGAAGATGCGAAAAAAGAGGCTAAGAAGATTCTTCAGGAAGGAGCAGTAACGTCGGCTGAAGAAATTGACTGTGCAATGGACATTGCAATGACTGCGTTCCGCTCCCTGGCAGTCGATTATGACCTTTGCCATCAAGGCGGGCTGTGGGTTACATGGTTCCATCCTGAAGTCTAGAACAAGATCTTGCATCTTCCCTTTGATGGAGAAGCGCTCTTTGGGAAACATATTGATGATGCGCTTCAGGACATCAAAAAAGACACAGAGACTGCAAAATTCTTAGGGACTCTGCAGTCCCGCAAGGTCCCCTTCCGTGGAGCCAGAGGGAGAGGTAATGCCACATATAGAGGAGGGTACCAGCAACAATGGTATTCCTCATACTGATCTAATTTGTAATCTTACCGGCCGAATTACAACCAGTGGCAAAATCAATCCTCTTCTTTCTCTAGATCGTCAAACGGGGAAAAACAAGGACACCAGGGGAGAGATTACTCGAAGCGTCAATAGCGGCTAACTGGCTCTTACTACTGTCCCTTCTTCTCCTGTGACATCAGTGAGAGGCAGAATATCTCAATACCTCCACAACTAGCAATGAATAACATCGGACCCTTGGATGCTGAAGATCATTCAATGCGGCCATAGTCTGGAGTTTGTCCTAGCACCACCTTCCAAGCCCCCTCGCGACACTGTGTCAAAACATATCCATCTTCTGCAATTGGAAGTCCATCAAATGCTCCGCAAAGGAGCGATAGAGCCGGTCCCTATCTCTCAGCGGGGAGCGGGTTTCTACTCCGAATTCCTCCTGGTCCGGAAGACTTTAGAAAAATGGCGCCCTATTCTAGACCTGAGGGAGCTCGAAACCTATCTCATCAAGCAATCATTTTGGATGGTTTCTCTGCAGGACATCCTTTGTCTCCTCAACTTGAAGGATTACATGGCTACATTGGATCTAGAGGATGCTTATTTTGACATACCCATACATCAAGCCCAAAGGAGGTTTTTTCGCTTCACGGTAGCCGAGAGACACTTTCAGTTCAAGGTCCTACCTTTTGGACTCCGATCTACAACGCGGATGTTTACAAAGGTGTTAGCTCCGGTAACAACCTTTCTACGAAAGCAACAGCATCAGGTCTTCCCTTACCTGGACGACTGGTTGCTGAAGGCTCCTACCAAGCACGCAGTAAAGGATTCAGTCTTAGAGTGCACACGCCTGTTCATCAACTCTCAACACAGAAAAGTCATCTCTCTCTCTCCATCCAGAACAGCCAGATTTCTGGGAGCAATTCTGGACACGTCCATCTACAAAGCTTTTCCGACCCTGGAGAGGCAAGAAAAGCTGATGGCCATGGCCCGTCTGCTGTTAAAAAGACAGTCACTTTCAGTTTGCCTCTACAAGTCCTTCCTAGGGTCCATTTCCTCCTGCATCCCCCTGATCCCTTACAGCAGGTTGCGGATGCACCCTCACCAGGAGGAGTTGGACTTGCAGTGGCGCCAAGTCGATGGATCCTTCGATGATAAGGCCTCAGTTACCATCGGCCATGAAGGACGCAGCATCATGGTGAACGAGCGAGGAGAACGTTTCTCAGGGTCTTTCCTTCAGGATCGCCCCTGCTCCTCAGATAATAACTACAGATGCTTCACTGGAGGACTGGGGAGCAGTCTTGCAAGACCTTCATGTAAGCGCCCATTGGCTACCCCATCGTCGTCTACATAGCAATCTGCTGGAGCTCAGGGCAATTCGCCTGGCCTTGCAGGCTTTTCCTCCGCGAATACAGCAGTCTGCAGTTCTAATACGTACAGACAAAACGACAGCCATGCATTATATAAACAAGGAAGGTGGCACCAGATCTCGACTTTTGTCTCAAGAAGCTCAGACAATCTGGGAATAGGCAATCCAGCAGGGGGTATCACTCAAGGCGGAGCACCTTCCAGGCGTTCTCAACAAGGCAGCGGGCACGCTGAGCAGTTTGAAATCGGTCAGCCACAAATGGGAACTGGACCACTCCATTCTTCAGAAGGTCTTTCACAGATGGGGCAGGCCTTCCATATATATCTTTGACACGCTTGAGAACATGAAATGCCGATTTTACACAAGCAGGCTTCACCATCCGGGATAGTTGGGGAATCCGCTTTCAATGGCCTGGTCAGGCGCATTTGTTTACGCTTTTACCCCCATTTCTCTGATCTCCAGGCTTCTCAGGAAGCTCAAAGCGGAACCCTGCAAGATGATTCTGATAGCTCCTGTGTGGTCCCAACAGTTTTGGTTCACAGAACTTCACCATCTCTCCTTGGACCTTCCACTTCTGTTGCAGCTGATTCCTTCACTGTTGACGATGTCCCAGGGCCAACTCTGGCTTTTGGATCTGCAATCTCTGCAGCTCTCGGCATGGCTCCTGAGCAGCAAGAATTTCTTGGTTTGACTCTTTCAACAGAATGTAGAGAGGTTCTCTCTCAGGCACGAGCCCCAAGTACCTGAACTGCATGAAGTTCTTCCATACATTCTTTCATTGGCAAAATCGGGACTGGCTCACTCTTCTATTAAGGTGCACCTTGCAGCCATCTCTCGCTTCAGACTCACCTCTTCAGGTCCTTCCCTCTGGTAGGCATGGATAAACAAACAGTTTGTCAAGGGCCTTTTCAGAGTTTTCCCTCCAGTCAAGCCTCCTCCTCCTCTTTGGCATCTTAACTTGGTTCTCGCCCAACTCATGAAGCCTCCTTTCAGACCTGTTCACCGGGCGGAGTTGACATTTCTCTCCTGGAAGGTAGCTCTTCTGCTAGCCTTGACTTCGGCTAGAAGTGTGAGTGAATGGCAGGCACATTCAGGAATCTTTTCTCCAGTTCAAAAATGGTACAGTGATACTGCGTACCAACCCAAAGTTCATACCGCAAGCACCTTCAGACTTTCCTTCTAATGAGCTGGTTATACTTAAAACTTTTTTTCCTCAACCGGCTCTCCGGCAGAAAAAGCACTTCACTCTCTGGACATTCAGAGGTGCTTAAAATTATATCTCCAACGTACTAAGGACTTCTGGAAATCTTCTCAACTATTTGTGTCCTTTAGTGACCCTTGTAAGGGCTTTTCCCTTTTCAAGCAGGGGATTGCTTTTTGGATTAACAGCGCTATGCAGCATTGTCACAGAGCAGCGGGTAAGCCCCTGGAAGGTCAGATCCATGCTCACTCCATGAAGGCGATTTCTTCTTCGACAGCCCTCTTTGACACAGTTCCTATCCGGGAGATCTGCAGGGCAGCGAAATGTAGCAGTATTCATACATCTGAAAGAAACACGTAGTGATAGATTCCTTACCTTAGAATTACCCCCAGGCTTCAGATTGGATCTGAAAAGTTTTTTCGTCAGCCGTACCCCTGCGCATCGGTAGGTGTAGTCGTGCGGCTCCGCGTGCGTCGTTGGCATCGTGATGATGTCGTCAAAGCTACTTAGACGCGCTCACGTCAGTTCTTTCTTTTTCCGCACCAACATGCGCAGATCCGGGAAGAGCTAGTACCCCCAGTCACTTTTTGACTGACTTTTTTCAAGGCCTTTTATCTCATCTTTTCGAGTCGATCGACTCCTGGTGTCGTAGGGATGCCCGGTTTCAAGAACTGGGGGGACTGTCATCGCATGATGTCGGTGGCGGATCCCCACTGCATGTGTCTCTACTGCCTGGGGTGTGACCACAACCCCAAGTTGTGCCCCGACTGCTGGGCCATGGCGCCGAAGAATTTGCGGGAGCGGTCCCGAAAGTTGCTTGAAGCCCGGCAGTCGGCGCCACGCCTCTCAAGGTCCTGGTCCCGCGGGAGGTGGAGGGACCTGTCGCAGAGCCGTCATCACTCGTCTGGATCTAAGTCTTTGCACTTGGGGTCAGGTTAGTCAAAGCATTCCAAGAAGTAGTCAAAGAAGCATTGTCGCTCTTCGACTTCCCCTCACCCGTCGCGCGACACGGCTGAGGGTGCGGGCGGTGCCATCCCCGCGGCTCCGGTAGAGCCTGCGATTTCGCCCTTAGTCTACCCCCCTTCCCAGGTACGGGGGCGACGCCTGCCCAGGTTCAAGAATTCCTTGCTGCCATGGCCCGACTCTTTGGGCCATCTGGCCCCATCGGTGCGCCTTCGGGCCCCACGGGCCCGATGGGGGTCCTGCCTTACCATCTCCAGCGGCTCCGGCCCCGGTATTGCTGCCGGCTCAGGCCCCGGCACTGCAGGTCCCCCAGGGGTCCGGTATCAGACCCAGATCGACGCCGGTTGACCTCGTGACACCACCACTGGCGCCGGTCTCCCCGGCACTGCTTCCGACGTCGCCCCCTCCTTGGGATGACGTCGTCCCCAGTTTCAGCCATGACTCGGACACGTGCCGGATCAGCGTCACTCGATGCTGATACAGATGGGGCCTTTTATGCCCTTTGTCCTCCTTATTCTGAGCCTGTTACACATACATATACATACATACATAGGCAGAGGATTTGGGGGAAGCCAGTGGTCTTGACACCTCCCCTGACCCTGCCATGCTGTTTCCTCCTACCGTGGTAATGGAGGAGGGAGCCAGTTACGCAGTGGTGTTGCACCGTACGGTGGCCGTCAGGACTAACCTCCTAACAGAAGTGCTCCAACCAGCGGCTACCTCCTCGGAGCCCTTGCTGCCGTTCAACGAAGCACTGATGTTCTTTCGGGCACCTAGTCCAGGCCCAGCACAGGGGCTCCTGTGGATAGGAACATGGTCTAACGCCATTGCCCAGCTCCGGGTGACACCCTCTTCCTCACCCAACACCCCACCCCCGAGAGCTTGGTGGTCCAAGCCTCAGCTTCCCAAAGCGCGTTCCCTTCTGCACCTCCAGATAGGGAATCCAAGAAGCTGGATCAGTTTGGAAAGAAACTGTTTTCATCTGCCAGCTTAAGGCTGCGTTTGCTGAACACCACATGCCTCTTGGGCCGTCATACCCCAGCTCTGTGGGACACGGTTGCGCAGGTGCAGCCCAGCTGCCCGGAGGGGGCCCAGGCAGTTCTCTCCCAAGCGATTGCGACTGGGAGAGATGCAGCAAAGTTCACCATACGTTGTGGGCTGGATACCACCAACTCACTGGGCAGGTCAGTTTCCACGACGGTGGCGCTTCGGCGCCATGCCTGGTTGAGGACAACTGGCTTTTCGGGGGATGTCCAGAACACCTTGATGGACATGTCCTTTGATGGCATTCGCCTTTTTGGCAACAAGGCAGACAGTACATTGGAGCGCTTCAAGTACTCCCGGGCTACGGCCAAGACCTTGGGCCTGTCAGCCACTCGGCCTCCTCCGCCTTTTGCCTTTCGCTCCTTTCGTGGCCATGGAAGGGGCGCCCGCAGCGTTCGCAAAGCCACAGGCCACAGCAGCAACAACCTCAGCGTGGCAGCGGATGTGGGAACCGTCGAGGCGGTTCAGGGGGCCTGCGGGCAGGCCAGTCCACTTCCACCCCGCAGCATCGGCTTCAAAGCCCTCCTAGTCTGACCTTTTAGGCCCATCTGATGCCAGTGGGTGGACTAATACGCCATCATCTCCACCACTGGCGCACCATCACCTCGGACAAGTGGGTGCTGCAAATTGTCAGAAGGGGCTACTCCCTCCCCTTCGTGGTGCCCCTCCAGCCATGCTACCTCAATAACACTGTATGTCGGGTGATCACTTGGCGCTTCTGCAGCAGGAAGTTGCGGCCCTGTTGGCCAAGGGGGACATCGAGCGCGATCCGACGCCAGAAGTAGGTTGTGGTTGTTATTTATACTACTTTCTGGTTCCAAAGAAGGACAAAGAAGCCCTGCGTCCTATCTTAGACCTTCGGAACATCAATCACTTCCTCCAGAAGGAGAAGTTCAAGATGATCACGCTGGCTCAGGTCTTGTCTGCCCTAGACCCGCAAGACTGGATGGTGGCGTTGGACTTGCAGGATGCCTATTTCCATGTCCCCGTCCTGCTTGCCCACGGACGCTACCTGCGATTCACGGTAGGCCAGGAGCATTTTCAGTTCACCGTGCTCCCCTTTGGCCTTACCAGCGCCCCTCGGGTGTTCATGAAAGTGATGGCAGTGGTCGCAGCTCATTTGCGCAGATCAGGGGTTTCAGTCTTTCCCTATCTCGACGACTGGCTGTTGAAGGCGGGCTCGCCCCAGTAAGTTGTCTCCCACCTCCAGACGACGGCCGACCTCCTGCATTTGCTGGGTTCTCCATCAAAGTGCCGCAGTCGATTTCCTCAGAAGCACCTTTTCATTGGAGCGGTTCTGGACTCGGCTCGGTTTCGGGTTTATCCTCCCGAACAGCGAGTCCGGGACATTCAGGCTATGATTCCGATCTTTCAGCCTCTGTCCCGGGTTTCGGTCAGGATGACCCTTCGGCTGCTGGGGTTGATGGCCTCCTGCATCCTGCTTGTGGATCATGCCAGATGGCATATGCGGGCTCTGAAGTGAGAACTGGAGTTCCAGTGGGCACAACATCAGGGCAACCTGTCCTATCACATCCAGAACTCGGAGGGCACTGCACGGCAATTGTAGTGGTGGCTCACAAATCGCGATTGGGTCAATGGCAGATCCCTCTCCCTTCCCCAACCGGAGCAGACAGTTGTGACGGACGCGTCCCTTTGGGGATGGGATGGCCACATGGGAGAGGAAGAGATCAGAGGCCTCTGGTCTCCGGCAGAGTCCCAGCTCCACATCAACCAGTTGGAGCTTTGGGCGATCCGATTGGCACTGGAGGCATTCCTTCCCTCTGTCCCGGGAAGTGTAGTGCAGGTGTTCATGGACAACACCACCACCATGTGGTACTGCAACAAACAGGGCAAGATGGGGTCGTGGACCCTATGCCAAGAGGCACTGCGTCTCTGGGCTTGGCAGGAACATCAGGGCATGTCGCTGGTGGTTCAACACCTGGCAGGTTCTCTGAATGCCAGGGCGGACCAACTCAGCCGTCGGTGTATGTTGGATCACGAATGGCATCTGAACTCGGACGTGGTTCAAGGTCTCTTTCAGCAGTGGGGAGAGCCTTGGTTAGATCTGTTTGCCACCAAAGAGAACGCGCAATGTCCTCAGTTCTGCACGTTGGAATTTCCAAGGCGGCACTCGCTCTGTGACTCTTTTCGTCACGAGTGGAGTTGCGGTATGTTGTACGCCTTTCCGCCTATACCACTTCTGTCCAGAGTGCTGAAGAAGATCAGGCGCGACCGGGCCCAAGTTATTCTTGTGGCTCCGGACTGGGCTTGAAGAGTATGGTATCATGAGCTACTCAGCATGAGCATCGATCCTCTGATCCTTCTGCCTCTTCGGGAGGATCTTCTATCGTAGCAACAGGGGACGGTCCTCCACCTGAACCTGTCCAGCCTCCACCTCCTTGCGTGGAGATTGAGCGGCAGCCGTTGACATCTTTCGGCCTGCCTCCTGAAGTTTGCAAATCTATCTTGGCAGCCAGGTGTCCCTTAACAAAAACGGTACACCCCTGTAGGTGGAATAAGTTTATGGCATGGTCCACAGTGAAGGCTGTGGATCCCCTTTCTGCCCCTCTTTCAGAGGTCCTTCTTTTTCTTCTTTCTTTGGCCAAGCAGGGCACTGCTCTGGGCACTATCAAGGGCTATCTCTCTGTCATTTCCGCCTGCTTGAGGCTTCCAGATCAGCCTTCTCTTTTCAAGTCCCCTGTGGTAAATAGATTCTTGAAAGGCATCATGCACATGTTTCCTACTGTTCGTTCGTGATGCCTCAGTCGGACTTGAATCTAGTTCTTACCTTTCTGATGTGCGCTCCCTTTGAGCCACTTCATAATTGCCCTCTTTGTCTTCTAACTCTAAAGACTGCTTTCCTGGTTGCCATCACCTCTGACAGAAGATTGAGTGAGCTCCAGGCTCTTTCTTTAAAACCTCCTTTTCTTTCTGTCCGTCCAGACAAGGTTGTTCTGAGAACTCGTCCTTCCTTTTTGCCAAAGGTTGTCACTGCCTTTCACATCGGGCAGACCATCACTTTGCCTACCTTCTTTCTGTCTCCGCATCCTTCCAAAGAAGAAGAGAGGCTCCATCGTCTGTACCCAAAACGTGCGCTCTCTTTCTACCTGAGCCACACACAACAGTTCCAGGTGGATGACCAACTCTTTGTTGGCTACGTGGGCACTAAGAAAGGTCGGGCGGTGCACAAACGGACCATTTCTCGATGGGTCATTTTCTGCATAAAGCTTGTTATTCCTTGGCTAAACAAGAGCCTCCGGTGGGGCTGCGCGCCCATTCTACCAGGGCGACAGCAGCCACTACTGCTCTGGGATGCGAAGTTCCCTTGCAGAACATTTGTCAGGCAGCTACGTGGGCCTCGCTGCACACGTTTACCAAGCACTACTGCCTGGACAACCAAGTCCAGAGAAATGGCTTCTTTGGCTGTTCTGTTCTCCAGGACTTTCTGGTGTGATCTTGGTTCACAGACCCTCCACCGGGGTTGGTATTGCTGGGGTATCTATTCTAAGGTAAGGAGTCTATCAACACGTGTTTCTTTCAGATGCACAAGTTACTTACCTTCGGTAACGATATATCTGTAAGAAACATTAGTAGTGATAGATTCCTTATATCCATCCTGCCCATTCTGCGAACTAATGAGTTAAGGGCATCCTTTTCAGGGCCCTAGTATCATGGCACCAGTGGTCAGTATCTTGCATGGCTCTGCGTTCCTGGCGTGGAAAGTCGTGTACAGAACTGACGTCAGTGCACGTAGACGCGTCTAAGTAGCTCCGACGATGCCTACCAATGCACAGGCGTACTGCTGATGAAAAAACTTTCCGGATCCAGTCTGATGCCTGGGGGTAATTCTAATGGAAGGAATCTATCACTACTTTTGTTTCTTACAGATATATCATTACCGAAGGTAAGTAACTTGTGCGTTTAGAAGGCATTACTGCCTGGATTCTGCAACGCAGAGT
Organism: Lissotriton helveticus; assembly: GCF_964261635.1. Classification (NCBI taxonomy): domain Eukaryota; kingdom Metazoa; phylum Chordata; class Amphibia; order Caudata; family Salamandridae; genus Lissotriton; species Lissotriton helveticus. The sequence goes on from NC_136070.1 coordinate 138,377,950, forward strand.
GGTACAGCAGTCGGACAGGCGGTCCTGAGGAACCACTTTTAGTAGTGGTGAGCTTTCCCTTTCATCCCTCCTTCCATGTTACTGTCTTGTCAGCTCTTGCACATTTTTTAACCTCATGTGTTTATATGTTCTAAGCATGTTGTTGACAATTGAAATTGTCATCATGGTGAATATGCTATTGGTTTGTTCTTCGTTGTATAATGGTCATGGTTCCAAAAATGTGCTGATAACTGCTAGCTACTCTGATACAAGCATGGGAATCTATGAAAGCTCCTATACTGGAGTAAGAAACCAAGTTACTTACCTGTAGCTTAGGTTCTGCAGTATTGGAAACTTTCATAGATTCCTATTCGACCCACCCTCCTCCCTTGGGAAAGCTCAGCCTCTAGATTCTTCAGTGGTGTGGTATACAACGGCTATGAAAATCTGAGGTTCTGAGCTTCTCTTAGCAGGGTACTATGGGGTGAGGCTAATCTGATTGGTTGTTCATTTTTTTTGTTCTATTTTGCAAAAAGAGGTGGATAGGTTGCAAAACAAGAATGGGCCTAGGCCTAGGTTCTGTTTTGGTGATGGTTTCTATTGCTATATTATGTATACCGGGGACTCCCATTCCGACGATGGGGATTGATACAAGCATGGGAATCTATGAAAGTTTCCAATACTCGAGAACCAAATTTACAGGTAAGTAACTTGTTTTCTTCCTCAGAGTAATTAATAGGTCCGGAACTAGAAGGTCATTGGTGATTAATGTTAATGGTGGCATGCCACACTAAGGCTCCAGGACTATCTTTATAGAGTTAAGAACAATATGTTGTTGGAAGATCCAATTAACTAACTTATTTCTTTCCAGAGTGGTGTAAGTAATTCTGTAGCAGCTGCTACTGGATGGGGGTAATGCGGTGGCGGATAGGGGTGAGGGGGCCGAAGAATCGGGATGGGGAGTGAATGAAAAAAAGCACTTACCTGAAACGGCCGGCCACCGCATCTCCTTAGTCCTTTTCATCTTCCTGTCCCGGTCGGCAGCCGGAAGCAGCTGGAGAAATAGGCTCCCCTGAGCCAATCACAATGCTGCAATGCAGCGTTTTGATTGGTCTGAGCACCATGGTTTGGCACTCAGCTAGGGAATGGGAACCTGGGCATGTTCTCCACCCAGGCTATAATGCAGCCTGGGTGGAGAACATGCAACATACTCATGACTGTTTGGCCAGCCCTAGAGGGCAGAACCACTCCTCCCCATGCTCTGGTGAGCCCCGCCCTGCTACTGACTTCAATCGAAAAAAATTAAATGATAATAACGTTACGTTATCATTTTGTTTTTCCTTATGAGCAGTGGGTCAACGCTCTCCGCCTTAGCGGACAAGCCACCACTGAAGTAATTTGCAATCGAAAAACGTGTTTGCAAGTGCCTGCATCTTCTAGGCAATTCCAACATTTGTCCAAGTTGCTAAGTCCTAACTTAAAGAGTATGCGTGGATTCCAAAAACATAGATGTATTTGCATTGTGAATTGATGGGTCGAATTCTGTACTTGGTAATACATTTCTATATAATGGCCCATGTTTTACCAGAGGGAGTTTTTTCTCCCAGGTTTCTGCAGATGGATTCCCAATTCTTTGGATGTGTAGGTTTACTTTTAGTTGTTTTGAAGATATTATTTTGTCTATTCTTGCAGCTTGATGGTCCTGTAAGTGAAGTTGTTTAAGTTGTTTGATTAGGTCTGGTATTTGTGGGTTTTGAAAGTTTAGAATTTTATTCAGGGCCACTTTAAGTTTGAAGAAATCATAAAAGGTGGTGTTTGGGATATTGTGTCCTAATTGTAGAATAGCAAAGGAGATGTGGTCTTCTTTATTAATTAGATCTTTAGCATAGTGTATGCCTTTTGTAATCCACCCTTGCCAGAATGGCAAATGCCCTTCAATGTGAGGGTTGTCCTATAGGGAAACACAAACAGAATTGCCTAACTTGATCATGCTTAGTTTATCTAAATATTTAATGTCTTCTATTGAGACTTTAAAATAGTGTAAGAATGTTCAACTGTAAGGTGTTTCAGGGTTAGGATACCTATTGGAGTAGTGGGTTTAGAAGATCTCTATGCGCACCTGTTGGACTAGGCCCTTTTTTGCTAAAGTTCCTTAAACGTGTTGCCTTCTTCCTAGACCTTTTCCTGACACCCACTTGCCAGGCCTTACCATCCCTTTTTATGCACATCAGACACACCTATAGAAGGCCCAAGGTACACCTATGGGCAGGGTGCAACGTATGTGAAAGGTAGGACATGTACTGAGGTGTGTACCATGTCCTTACAGTGAAATAATGCCAAATTCGTTTTTCACTGTTGCAAGGCCATCTTGCCTATAGGACAGAATGGGGAGTGCTGTGTCACATTTTTCCAGCATATCTTCCCATAGGCATAAGATGGGGAGATGGAGTTTAGTGTGCCTGAACTCAGAAATTAATAACGCATCTTTTTGTGTAGATGGTTTTTGAATTGTTTGCTTAGAAATCACGTTTTTAGAAGTGACTGGTTTCTTGTCTTAAACCATCCTGTGTGCCTCTGCCTGTTTGTGTATTGACCATCTGGGTTTGGATGTGACAGGGTCTGGGGAGTGTCCGGACCTCAGAGAGGGGTAGGTGAGACAGCAACAGGCTGGCCTGCATTTGATGTGAGGAGGAGTAGCCTCCCTGGATGTCAAGAGGGCTGTGTTGCTGCCACAAAAGGATGGCTCCACCTCCTGCTGAGCGTCTGGGGCCCAGACCTGCACTATCAAAGGAAGAGGGTGTGCACTGGCAAGAAGACACCCAAGTCTGGTTTGGACTGGGGTCAGAGCCCCCTGAACACAAAGAGTCCAAAGGCAGTTAGGGCTATAAGTGTGAGAGCTGAAACCCCTGAACTCAAGACAGAAATCCAGATTGAAAAAGGATTGAACCTACTTTGTGATCAAGAGGAACCTCAGCCAAAGAAGAATATCTGAAGAGACTGAAGAGAAGGGCTGCCCTTGCTGTGTGTTCTGGGGCTGGCCTGCAGTTTGCTGATTTGACTAAGGAGAGGACAAGGAACTTTGCTGTGTGCTGTATCCCCCTGCTTGTGAGGACTTTGCTGTGTTCTGTGTCCTGAAGAAGCATGTCTCCAAGGGCCCGAGGAGAGCTGGTCCCCTGTTGTGTAAACTCAGGAACATAAAAGTTTCCAACTGTGTCTCAGCGACCCTTGGTGCGTCGTGCTTGTGCATGCCTGAGACTGCAGTGTAGTCCGTGGTACTGTTTATGAAGTGCCCCGTGATCGCATTGCCCCCGCAGCATGTAACACCGTCCATGCTGCTGTATTCCTGTTTGTGGCCCAAGCCGTCATCGTAACTGAGGCTGTGAGTGAGGATCACCGCCACCGGCCCTAGCCGCAACGTGCTACAGGATTTCTGGAAGAGTGCTGTGTGGTCCATGGTACTATTTACGAGGTGCCTGTAAACGCATTGCACCCGCAGCGTGAATCATCGTCCACGCTGCTTTATTGCTGTTTGTGGCCGGAGCCGTCATCGTAACTGAGGCTGTGAGTGAGGATCACTGCCGCCGGCCCAAGCCGCAACATTCTACAGGATTTCTGGAAAACTGTCGTGCTAAAGGATTTCTTGAAGCTGAGAAATCTGCAAGGTGAAAGGGATCATGATTGTTGTTCACCAAGAGGAATCTACACAAGATCGTCAACGACGGAGAAGTCAGCGCCGTAACCTATCCGATTACAGCATCGCCTAACATCGGAGCTGCAATGTCATAGGGGCCGCCCAGCATGACCTCCGATGAGCGGGGAGAGAGCGAGGCAGCGCACCCCCCCAAGTAAGGCTTGGATTCCGGTCGGGAGCCGCAAGGGTGTGTGGCCAGGAGAGGTGTGCAGGAGGAGTACAAGAGTGCTCCGAGCTCTCTCCCGCTGCACTGCGTTAGACGCGCTGACTCCCCAAGCGGCCCGTACCTGCCCAGCAGTACCGGGGCCACCCCTTTAAGCTTATGATCATTGTCTCTGGTGTTGGGGCCTAGTGGGGTCCCGAGTTGACCACGCAGATTGGCATACAGCTTTGTTTCTTGCATTACGAACTGCCTGATTTTTGCATTACGAATTGCATTATTCTTGCATTACGAACTGCCTGATTCTTGCATTACAAATTGCATTATTCTTCTGTTAATAACTGCCTGATTCTTGCATTACAAACTGCCTGCTTCTTGCATTACCAATCGCATTATTCATGCACTAGCAGCCCGTCCCGACGTTGTCCGGTTATGAATTGCTGCCGGCCAGTAGTATATTGTTTTGTAGGATTTCGTTTTGATAGCATTTCTTAACTGTGACAGGCCTGTGAAACGCTCTGATTCACAGTCCACTGCTGATGAACTTAAGAGTACGCGTTCAGTAGTGTGTGAACTCGATTGATTGATTGATAACAAAGTTTATTTAGACAATAGTCCATAAACCATACATAGAACAATGGATCACACATAGTAATAAATATTTAAAACCACATTACATTTTACACATTTACAACACTTGTAAAACCATAAAGCATAAAATTGGGGTACTCTACAATTATAAACTCTCCCACTCTCCTTTGTTGCCTCCATTACATATTCTCTTATCGCTTTCAGAAATTTCCCCAACGCGATTGTAATGTTTAAAAATGGCATTTCTGTAAGGAGGTTAATGAAGTCAGCACGAGAGGTCGCCACATATTTTAAAAAAATTGGACGTAAGAAGACTTTCCGAATTGCTAAAATCCATGTACAATCAAACAGTATATGTAAAATATAATTTCTTACTCCTAGACCACATTTACAAGTTCCGTCCGGTTGGATCAGGGCCACTCTTATTTTTCTTTCAATCTTCCATGGATTTAGGCCCACCCGAACCTTCAGGATTTCATGTCTTAGCCATCTACTGGGCAGTAAATCCAGGTATGGGAACCGGGCCTCCTTTTCCCATTCATTCTTTACCCAATTCACCGATTTTTGTAGCCTCAGATAGTCCATGTCTTGTGATCTGGAGTATTCAAGCCCTTGGTCTCTAAGCATTTTTTTAGTACAGACTATATTCCACAATGGTGGGGAGAGGCTCAATTTCAAGTGCGCGGCTACCGTCTGGAGGGTTTTCTTCACGTCTCGTGCTCAGCGAAAGCTGCTTACTCGAATTTCCTCTCTACACCAAATTGAAACCTTCTCATCACCACCAATCTCCTGTCGGTTCCAAAATCTTATTAAAGACATTTGAGACTTTACATCCCATGATGTCAATCCCACCTCCATTCTAATAGCTTGAATCGTGGAGCTATGTGTAGGGACAGCAACATTTTCAGAATTTGTCCTTCTTCCCGGTCCCATCCTCTTTTACCACTCAGGTAAAGCACCTCTGCTCCATAAAGCACCAGTGAGGGGATCATAACCTCAAAAGCCTTTAAAAGCGGTCTGCGTGACATATCACCGTAATCTTTGTTAAATTTTTTCAGACCACAGACCGATGAATAAGCCTTGGCCGTTTGTGCCTCCAAGTGGGTATTCCACTTTAATGAGCTATTAAACCAAAGGCCTAAGTATTTATATTCACCTACTATGTGTGAACTCGAGATTCCCTACTTTATTTTTCCTTGCAATATTATATAGCGCGAACTCGAGAACATGGATTGAGCACAATTTACATTACAGAAGAACACATTCATTTGTAGTAGGCACGGGGAGACAAAACGATTTGCCTGGAATCACAGGATGTTGAGCTGATGCCGAGATTCGAACGTAGCTAACCAGCTCTAAAGTTCGCAATTTTAGAACTTGTGGTAGGAGGTGTGTCTAAAAGTGTATGTTGGTGCTGGCCATTAATGAGAGAGACCTGTGCATTTTTCAAATGGGTGGGGAAAAAATATGAGTATGTTTCTGGAGATGTGGGCCGCCGTGCCACCAATGTACTTACCGGGGGATGTAAACACACATTATTTCGCAACTTTCTTTCCGCACACCATCACTCCGCATACTTTCATTACGAAAGTACCATGACTCCGTAATGCCATTATAACGCATGGCATTACATTTTATATGCTTTTACCACGCATACATTTACAACGAAATTCGTTGTAAATGCATGAATGGTAAACGCATGTTTTTTTTTAAATGTTTGGATAAGGTAAGTGTGGGTATAGGGGTATATGTTTTGGGGTACTGAGGTATATGTTTTGGGGTGTTTGGGTATTTTAAGGGTTCAGATATAGTTTTGGGTTATGGGGTACAGGGGTAGTTGTAGGGTTTCGGGATAGGTATGGGTTTTGGGGTACAGGGGTATTTTTAGGGTTCAGGGCTAGGTTTGGGTTTTGGGGTATAGGGGTATTTTAAGGGTTCAGGGCTAGGTTTGTGTTTTGGGGTACAGGGGTATTTTTAGGGTTTAGGGCTAGCTTTGAGTTTTGGGGTACAGGGGTATTTTAGGGTTCAGGGGTAGATTTGGGTTTTGGGGTACAGGGTTATTTTTAGGGTTCAGGGCTAGGTTTGGGTTTTGGGGTACAGGGGTATTTTTAGGGTTCATGGGTAGGTTTGGGTTTTGGGGTACAGGCGTATTTTAAGGGTTCAGGGCTAGGTTTGGATTTTGGGGTACAGGGGTATTTTAGGGTTCAGGGGTGGTTTTGGGGTACAGTGGTATTTTTAGGGTTCAGGGCTAGGTTTGGGTTTTGGGGTACAGGGGTATTTTTAGGGGTCAGGGGTAGGTTTGGGTTTTGGGGTACAGGGGTATTTTTAGGGGTCAGGGGTAGGTTTGGGTTTTGAGGTACAGGGGTATTTTTGGGTTCAGGGCTGGGTTTGGGTTTTGGGGTACAGGGGTATTTTTAGGACTTAGGGATAGGTTTGGGTTTTGGGGTACAGGGTATATTTATAGGGTTAAGATGGGTTAGTGTTTAAGGGTGTTGGGGTATTTTAAGGAGTAAGGGTGGGTTATGATTATGGGGTGCAGGGGTGTTTAAAGGGAGCAGGGTGGGATTAGCACACAATATGAGACATGGCATGAAGGGCGGACGTACCACACACCCTCAGCGTTTGTCACGCCCCCCAGCACACGCCCACAGCACAACGCAGACACGCCCACAAGGGACTACTTTTCTGGCACGGTTCTTTTACCTTTTAAATGTATATGGTGGGCGTCTGCATAGCCTATGTCCTTCTGCTGCAACTGCCCTTTCCAACGCTGTATTGGGTGTTGCGATTGGTGCTGTGGTTCCTGAGATTACACGCCTCAAAGGTTTGAGCTCTCTCTTTATTATATTAGTATAGATTACAAACTGTCTTATTCGTGCATTACTCACTGCATTATTCTTGCATTACGAATCGCATTATTCTTGCATTACCACCTGCATTATTTCTGCGTTACGAACTGCTTTAGTACGTGCATTAAGGACTGTGTTATTACTACGTTACGAACTGCATAGCATTGCATTAGGACTGCATTAGATCATTGTGAACTGCTCATTAATACCGCAAGACCCTATCAGGGATTGCTGGCCTAATAACTGGCCAAGTGATATATTACTAATACGCATATGTTGGATTTCTATCCTTTGGTCTCACCGTATTCCTTTTGATAAAGATACCGCTATTTTTATAAAAAACAGTGTGGTGTCCATTTGTGGTGTTATCACTGTGTTACTGGGAGTGTCGTTGCAAATACTTTACACATTGCCTTGGAGATAAGCCTGGCTGCTCGTGCGGGGAGCAAGGGTTATCTAAGAGTGTGTCCCTCCTTTCCCTGACTAGAACCAAGGGTCCCTATTTGGACTAAGGTACCTACTTCAGCCAAGTAGAGACCCTAGTTCTAACAGCACCCATAATTGTGGTGGAGCTGTGAGGTCATCCTGTACCCAGTATATTGTTTGTTTTATTCGAAAAAGCAAGTTGGTATTTAAAGAAATTTGGAGAGCTGGTTCCACCCTATTCCTTATTTGTTCTGAGTTTATTCGTAGCTATTCTCGGTTTCTTGTTTCACCAAATGAACTTTGAAATCATTTTGCTGATTGATTTGCAGAAAATCAGAGATAGTGGAAGAGGGAACATATCAGTGACTAAGTTAATAGGGGGCTATCATCATTTTGGCACAGTCTAATATTCCCGACCAGATTATATATTTAGGAGGCCAAGTGTGAATCAAGTTATGAATTTTATTCAAAGTTTCTTTTTCTATATTGTCGTTTGTGTTGTGGGGAGATTTGTGGAAATGTAAGCCTAAGTATTTAATGTTGATTGGTTGCCATTTCAGTTGAGTGTTTCAGATGATTTGCAAGTTGCTTAGAATATTCAAGGGGAAAACCTGGGTTTTGTCCATGTTTAGCATGTATCCTGACGCATATGAATGCAATATGATTATGCCTAGAATGGCCTGGATCGCCTCTTTTGCTCCCTCCCTCTGATATCAAGACATCATTAGTGTAGGTCGCAGTCTTCTGGATACTGGAACCAAATGGTATACCTTTCATAGTTATATTTTGATGGATGTTTATTGGTAGTGGCTCAATCGTCAAGAGGAAGAGTAGTGGTGATAAGGAGCAACCTTGACGTGTAGCCTGGAAGAGCTGGAATTTGTCAGAGAGGGAGCCATCAGTTCTGACCCGCGCTGTCAGATTAACATATAACGCAAAGACCATAATTTCGAACACTGGATCATGATTAAATTCTCTTATCGCAGCTCTGAGGGAAGTCCAAGAGATTGTATTGAATGCCTTCTCTGCATCTAATTGTTTTAGATAACAGTGGCTGCCCCAAAACAACTTGGAACCAGTGGCCTTTAATCACAAGGAAAGGAAATCGGTCACTTGTGGTATGCTCAATTAAAAGATATATGTAGAAGTTTTTCTGTACAAAATTCTTCAGACCACAAATAACATGAAAATATAGAAGTATCAACAAAGGAACAAGAATACCATCAGTAGACTTTGCGTATTATTATATTTAGAAAGAAAAACGTGCTTGGTGCTTCAGTGTTCATACTGTGAGTGAACCAATAGTGTAGTGGTGTGTGTAATACTTTCAAACAATGGAACAATAATGCTTTGTTAGACTCATCTCTGCCAGCACGGTAGTCGAATTAGGTGCAAAGTTATGTCAGCTAACTTGGTACAACACTTTTGTGAAATGAATTACTCTGAAAGTGGCACACACTGGCAGGCGACTAGGTTGTTAAAACCACCACGAGGAGGTGATTTTTAGCTTCTATTGCAGAAGGTAGAGTGTTGCTGGATTCGCAAAGTGTGATATCATCTTGAGTGGACTGAACTCAATGGGGGAATGCAACTCGATGATTTATGCTCAGAACATGTTTTGTTACGTCTTCCTGTAATGCACCCCTATTTTCTTGTGAACAATGAACTTATCTTTGACTATATCCTTTTCATGTATCTTTGATATTCCTGTATATATTCCAGTTTATAGTCTTGGGATCGGGATTGGTACCTTTCATTGATTGCCGTCTCTTATAACAAATTCATTCTCCAGTATTGGATCTTTCATAGATTCAAATGCTTAAATCATTGCCCATCGTCAAAGTGGGAGTCCCATGGTATAATAGTAAAACAGTATAGTGCACAACACATAGCCTACAATGGATATAAAACAGTAACATCAATAACTTATCCACATCATTTAAAAGAAACCAAACTTCAGCCAATCAGGCAACAACACTCCCCACAGAGGCTTCATTTCCTCAGATTTGCTATCGCACGTCTTGTGAAAGGAGTCTCCCTGAGCTCCGCTCAGATTATCAACAGTGTTACTCTTTAAAGCCTTTTTATCATCAAAAAGGACAACTTTAATCTACATATACCAATACCTGACTGCCCAAAGATGTCAGAAGCTGCAAAGAAAAGAATTTTTAGACATTGTGGAACTTGTGTAAATAAGACACTTCATTCAGAAGATCCACACAAGGATTGTATTCACTGCTTGCACCCTTCCCACAAGTTAAAAGATTGTAAAATCTGCTACACTTTTTCCTGTAAAACCCTTAAAGATAGAGAGGGTAGACTTCTTATATAACTACAAAAATTCAAAACTAAGTCTGTAGTTTCCTAAAAGGAGGGTAGTGAAGATTCCTCTCATTCCAAAGTGAGATCACGGAAAAGGGAAAGGTCAATTGACCATAGCCCTTTGTAGGCACCAAGAAAGACCTTGAAAAATACTTATGAGTCTTTGAGAGAGGGCACCATATGAGCACTCTCTCAAAGAGGAAAAAAGACGACTCCCATAGAAAAAGTGAGGTCTGAGCCAGCCACTCCTTCTCCCAGCTTGGCTTTACATTGGAACAAACCTTCCGCAGAACAGTTGATGATAACTGCTAAATCAGTGTTTAAAATGTGAACGACTCCGACATTGCTGTCAACCATACTAATGACCACGACGAAACCAACAATGGTAATGTCGACAACTACATCGATGACATCGTCAATGACAGCTATGATGATGCTGACAACTCTGACGATGACGGCACAGTTGACGACTGCAACATCATCGTCGCAACATTTAAGCAAAAATATTATAGACGATGGAAAAGGTATCTCCGCCGTTACAAAAGATAACAGTGCAGTCAATGACAACATCGTAGATGGTGCCATCAACAGAGGAAAAAAGTTGAATTTCACAACCGGAACACTCATTTCCAAGTAAGATCTCTTCTCTCTCACCGACTCACCAAGTCACCGCCTTGATATAGAAGATTCGGATGAAGAGGGCGTAGTCCTTTAGAACTGAATGTCTACTACTAAGAGGAGGATGACAAAGAATACTATGAAGATCATTATTCAACAAGACCACAGCAATATGTAGAAAGGCCTGCATAATATATGGAACAGTTCCAACATTACACTCACCCTCCAGTTCAGGATGGCTCAAGACCTCCAGGGCATGTTGCAGGATTTCTGTAACAGATTACTGGAACATACGAAGGCAGTATCGCCATCATAGTCTATGGGTCCACTTCAAACACCCACTCTGAGAACTCAATGTCCCGTAGCTGCACCTCTAGCACATAAGAGGGATCCAGCTTTAAATACAACAATACCCCCTGAAGATGAACCACCCTCCTCAGATGAAGACAGAGAGGAAGGGGAGATCCCCGACAACCAATCTACTCCCAATATTTGGGATGATTATCTGATTGCACCACCATTGCCAATTGCACCATATCTGGTGGACTCGCCACCTGGCGACATCAAAGGCTTCGAAAACCTCATGGAAAGAGCTACAAAGAGGTTTCATTTACCTCGGACGATTAAATAGTCAGACTGTTTTGTATATGATTTTAAAGAAGCTACTAAGAAATTGATTAGAACAATCCCAATAGTGGGTCTCATTTGCGAAGAAGGGATAAAGATAATGAAGAACCCTGCAACAGTCTCTGCTGTTATTCCAAGACTTGACAAAAAAATACACGGCACCATAAAACTTGCCTGCAGATGCTATGGTGACACAAGCGGCTGAGTGCCGGTCCAAGAATCCTTTTTTTCGCCAATCTCCACGCCACCAGATAGAGAAGGCATACATTTAGAAAACATTGGCAAATGTTTCTGATCTATGTCAGCAATTGTTGTTTGTGCTTCCAATTTACTAGGTATACTAGGCCGGTATGACAGCCAAATGTGGGCAAACATCGCCATCTCTTGTCTTATGATGTAAAAAGAAGCAAAGAGAATCCTTCCAGATGGAGAAAGAGCCTCTTCAGAGATAATAGACTACACCATAGATATAGGCCCAGATGCATGAAAGGAAAATCTGGTTGCAAAGGGGCAGATTCTCAGAATCTGCCCCTTTGCGACCAGTATTATTGCATTTGGACGTATCATCCCAAATGCAAAAATCGCAAATTTAAGGAATCTCTAAATTGAGATTCCTTAAATTGCGATTGCATTTAAGGAATCCCAAATTGAGATTCCTTAAATGCAATGCAACAAAGTAAAAAAAATAGCGATTTTGCTAATAGGGGGAGCAAATTACCATGAAGTTGAACTTCATGGTAATTTTCAAAAACTTTGAAAAATGCACTTTTGTGCATTTTTCAAAGTTTCATGTTACGCACACACACATGCCCTTAGGGCATGTGTGTGCGCAACATATATGCGCAGATTAATTTCAGGGGTGCAACAGGGTGTCCTTTGGACACCCCTGCACCCTTGAAATTGCATTCTCAATTTGCGATTCGCTAATTGCGAATCGCAAATTGAGAATGTCTTCCCATTCATTCCTATGGGCCTCTAAGCCCATAGGAATGAATGGAGAGGTATTCCTTAATTGCGACTCGCAATTTGCGAGTCGCATTTAAGGAATATTAAGAAATCGCAATTTTTTTTGCGATTTCTTCATGCATAGCCTTTTGCTATTCCTTATTAGCGAATCCTTATTTTTCGCTAATAAGGAATCGCAAAATGGATGCTTGATGCATCTGGGGTATAGTGTAGATAGGGTTTAGATAATTGTCCTGAGGGTGCAAGGATGGTTCAAGACCACATTCTTTAGGCCGAAAGTTCAGTGTAAGATCTTAGACATTCCATATGATGAGGAGGCATTGTTTGGAAAGCATGTGGATGACGCTTTACATTACTTTAATAAGCTTTATTTGACAATTAAGTTATAGAAGCCCATACGACAATAAATCATGTATGTACAATAAAATCCACAAACTAATGCAAATGCTTTCCTGTATGAGAACTGAAGCATCGCTGCATACCAGGCTAGGATACTTTAAAAAGAAATAAAATAACAATTGCGTTATCTGTGCCCCTACAACTACATTACTAAAAGAGTACATATAAAGACATTAATAACCCAACATGTGAAGACAGAGATTATACTCTGGTACACAAAGCGGAGTTTTTAAGAAGGGACATATTCTGTTCATTGCATAGAGTTAACAATGCAATTAATCGCTGACCATAGTACAGAAAATCAATTGATACAGTTACAATTATAGGGTGCATTTGCAGCCCTAGCTCTGATAGCCCGTATCCAAGACCAAGAAACCTTGCAACAACGCAAGCATAAGTGAGTTTTGGGTCCGATCTAAGAATTCTAAGTGCAGTTCAACTGCATTCGGTCCCCAATAATCTACATTGTGGTTTAATCCATTTCTGGTGGTCAGGAATGTAGACCAGACAAACAAATAATTTATAGCCAAGCGATTCTATGAAACTTTTACAGGTCAGGCACAAGATATTGCTATTTGGAGCCCATTTATTGGTGTAGGTTTTAGGGGGAAGAGTGCCAACCCTGAATTGAAAATGCAGTTTCCAGTCCAAAGGAACTATGATGGCATCCCAGTAGGGCTACATATAACTACTACATTTTAAATCTAGAAATGTTCTTGTTAGGGATGAGCTGACTACCAGTTGAGCCTCCGACTGCTTAACCTAGAATCAATAATACTTTTTTAGCTTTAATGCTTTGAGGCCTGTTGCAGATCCTTCTCCAGACAGCAAAGGCCGAAGTCTAACTTTGTCAGCTATTGAATTCCTATGCATATCTAGCATTAAAGTTACTAATGGAGTGCCGACAGGGAGACGAGCTAGACTTCTTAAAAACTTGTTCTCAGACCTTATAAGAGGACATAAATTGGCCGAGCCACTTACTGATGATCAAGACGGACATGGATATGGGTCCTTAGTTACCCTTCAGATAAGGAACTTACACATAGTGGGGATATCAACCTTACAAATACAAACAGTATCAGTCCTTTCAGCAATATTACCGCTTTCCCTATCAACAACAGCCTTATTCTTATAAAATAGGAGAATGGTGACCCATTTTAGACCTGTGGAAGTTAAACAAGTACCTGAGGAAGCAATCTTTTCCCGTGGTAACTCTTCAAGACATCCTGCAACTCCTCAATCACCGAGGTTACATGTCAACCCTGGATCTCTGCAGGTTGCTTATTTTCATATCCCCATTCATCCCAAACATTGCAAATCCTTGAAATTCATGGTGGCCAGCACTAATTATCAGTACAAAGTTCTTCCTTTTGGGCTCAAGTCAGCCCCCCATATTTTTATGAAATGTTTGACTTCACTGGCAGCTCACCTAAGACAGAAGAGCTTCCTGGTATTTCCATACCTCGACGACTAGATGCTAAAAGTACCAACTGCTCAGCAAGCATCAAAAGCAACAAGGGCTTGTCTAGCACTGTTTAAAGGTTTAGGTCTTACATCAATCTTAAAAAGTCATTGATAAATGCTTCAACAAAAATAACGTTTCTCTGAGTAGTTCTTGATAGAATCCAAAACAAAGCATTCTTATCACAGGAAAGGGAATAAGACTCAAACTGTTAGCAGAAAGACTACTGAAACTAAAATCTGTTTTGGTACACCTGTTCAAATCTCTTCTAGGGATAATGGCCTCAGCTGTTTCCCTAGGGCCTTTTTCCCACTTAAGAATGTTGTCCTTACAGGAAGAGTAGGGCAAGCAATGGATTCAAAAGCAGGGATCATTCGACAACCTAATCCAGATTACTCCAAACATGACAGCGGCCTTGCCCTGGTAGACGAAAGATGTAAATCTGTCAACAGGCCTAATATACTAACCTCAGATACCTGAATTCGTCATTACCACGAAAGCTTCCCTGGAGGGATGGAGAGCCCATTTACAGGATTTGAAAATAAGTCTGAAAAAGTCTCCACAACTAATGAAAATGTATAAAAAATTGTAAGAACTCAAGGCATTTTCATTGGGTCCGTAAGCATTCCTGCCAAGGATAAAAAGATCATCAGTATTGAACCGCATGGCCAACACCACCACCATGCACTATGTAAACAAGCAAAGGGGTACAAGATCTCTGGCTCTATTGTAGGAAGCCCAAGAAATTTGGAAATGGGTGCTGAAGAATCAAATAACAATAAGAGCAGAACCTGTTCCATGCTCAAACAATATCCTGGTGGACACATGGCGCAGATTTGAAAACAGCTGCTATGAATGGGAGCTCAATCAAACAACTCTGGACAACATCTTCCATAAGCACTGGACTTTTTGCCACACAAGAGATTCGAAAATGCAATTTTTACACAAGTTGGCACCCACAATAGGTGGAATGTGTTTTTGATACGATGGTCAGGGATCTTTGCCTATGCTTTTCCCTTGATTCAAAGACTTTTCAGCAAAATGAAAAGGGAACCGTGCCTAATAATATTGATTGCTCTAAGGTGGCCCAGGCAACACTGGTTCACAGAGCTGTTACTCCTATCGGAAAGGACTCACAGCTGAAACCCCTGCCTAAGTTGCTAACATTGAACCTCAACCAGGTACTTCATAGGGACGCAAACTCCTTACACTTATCAGCCTGGCTCATGAACACAATGAGTTTGCGAACATGAACATCCCTCAAGACTGTAGAGACATTCTCTGAAAAGCCAGGGCTGGTACCACTAATAAACCATATCAACTGAAATTGAAGCATTTCTGTTTATAGTGCCAGAATCTAATATTCACCCTATCTCTGTACCACCAGAGTGCATTCTACCATATCTCTTATTTTTAGCGAAGTCAAGTTCTGTTCATTTTTCTATTTAGGTGCATTTAGCAGCAATCTCAAGATATAGAAGATCCACTGGTTCACCGTCCTTGTGGTCTAATAAGGTGATTAAACAGTTTCCTAAAGGCCTGTTCAGAGTCCTTCCTCCAATTAGGGCACATCCTCTATCTTGGCAGCTCAACCCTGTACTTGAGCAACTGATGAAGACTCCATTCAAACCAATCCACAAAGCAGATATAACGTTTATAACATGGAACATGGCATTGCTGTTGGCCCTTACATCAGCAAGGATAGTTAGCAAAATACAAGCCTTCACAATTAAAGAGCCTTTTCTACAGACAGTTCAAGGACAATTGTTTGGTTCTCAGAACCAATCCCAGATTAATTCCCAAGATCCAGATGGATTTTTATCGAAATTAACCTGTTCTCCGAGGACATTCTTTCTGAATCCACAAAAAGCAGCTAAGCGATCATTGCATACATTAGATGTTAAAAGATGCTTGAAATTCTATCAGCATCACTCTAAACACTTCAGGAAGACAGACCAACTGCTAATAGCATATGGAACTCACTGTATGGTACTCACCAGTTTCCAAACCAAGCATGGATTTCAGCTGCTATCCACTTCTGTCACTGCAAGGCTGGAAGACCCCGGACAATCAAATTTAAAGTGCACTCTACCAGGGCGGTTTCTACTACGACCGCTCTATTCACTGGTGCACCTCTCGAAGGAATATGTAGAGCGGCAACATGGAAGAACAGGCATATGTTAACACAACATTACTGCCAGGAATGGTCAGAGCACAGTGATGCAGCTGTGGGACAAGCGGTGTTACACCATTTGTTCCAATTAGGTGAGCCTTTTTCAATTATCCCACCTTCCGCTATTGTACCATTATTATAATGATTGCATAAATACTCTAACTGCTAACCATTCTGATTCAAGCATGTGAATCTATGAAAGATCCAATAATGGAGAAGAAGATGAGTTACTTAACTGTAACTGTGGTTCTCCGGTATTGTTATCTTTAATAGATTCACATGCAACCCACCCTCCTTCCTGTAGAGACTCCCCTTCCTGTTCCTACTAGTGCTTGAAAATCTGAGGGAATAAAGCCTTTGTGGGGAGTGTTCTAGGGGGTTTTGTCGCTTGATTGGCTAGAGATTAGTTCCTTTTAAACAATCTGGATAAGTTATGGAATTAATATTTTATAGCTATTATAGGCTATGTGTAGTATACTATACTGCTTTACTATTATGTCAGTGAGACTCCCACTTCGGCAGCGGGGTATGATTCAAGCATGTGCATCAATGTAAGATACCAATAATGGAGAACAACAGTTGCAGGTAACTTATTTTCTTATGTTATTTCAATTTCTCTATGCATTTATCATTATATATCATTGCTGTTGTTTGATTACATTTTTTAATGATGCTCTTCCCTTTTGTTGAAGTCATGGCCGGTTGAGGGCTTATTGAGAATTAGTTTTCCATTCATTTCCCTTTTTTAAAGAATGTAAACAAGGGCCTTATTTGATTTTCGATGTATCAATTTTTTCAATTTTTTCACCATTGTATTTTTATTTTTGTTTCAATAACAATTCTTCTGGCCTATTTGATACAGCAAATTGCAGTGGGGCACCTTTTCTTCATGAGTGTCTCCTTTGCAATTGGTGTGATTTTTTTCTTCTTCATGAGTGAAAATCCTTATTAATTGGACACCTTTGTGGTGACTCGCGAGGTTATTTTATTTGTTACTGCACTCACTGTTTTTACTACATTAATGAATTCCTTTTTTTTTGTATTCTTTACTTTTCTGATTGTCCAAGTTGCCATATCCTGACTGACTGAGTAATATTGTAGTAACTACTATTGCATGCTACCCTGTTGGTCTTTTTACATTTTTTAAACTTATTTTTCTCTACGTGTAGACCATTGCTCTTGCTTCAACAATGTTGTTTTTGTCCTGAAGATGACCCTTCATCTCTCATTTGTTGAAATACCATTGAGTACTAGAACAATTGGAACATATTTGTACTGAACCGCATATAAACAAAGCATTATAGTTCCATTGTTTCAATGTATTATACACACCATTACACTGCACTATTGGTTCACTCACCATGTGAATCACTGAAGCACCGATCATGCTTTACATGATGGAGACTTCTAGCCATATATTTCTTACCTCAGAATATTTCCCAGGTGTCAGACTGGATCTAGAAACCTTTCGAGCAGTGCCTCTTTGAGCCGGTAGATGGCATCGTTCGGCTCCTCGTTGGTATCGCACATGCCAGAAGTGATGTGCAGTGTGCCGATATATGCAGCAACCCAACACACTAACATCAGTTCTTTTTTTTCTGTACCAGTCAACGCAAATCTGGAGAGAGCTACCTCCAGTCGCTTTATGACTGACCTTTTCTTGCCATTTTGACAAAGCTTTTTTTGAGACCTTGTCTACCAGTGCGATAGGAATGTTCCCAAGAAACCAGTGGGGTTTAAGCCCTGTGTCAGTACCCCGTCTAGTATGTTTTAGGTGCTTCTAGGCAGACTACGACTCAGAGTCGTATGAGGACTGCCACACCATGAATACAAAGGCACGGAGGGAGCACTCCTAGAAGCTCCTCGTCGCCCAACACTAGTCGCCTTCATTATGCTCAAGCTCCTGGGCGCTTGAAAGGTCCTGTGCCTGTTCATATAGTCATTCCAGATACTCGTCTTTGCATTCAAAGTCGTCGGATAGGACCCACAAGAAGTCAAAGAAGTTGTACCGCTCTTCGACTTCACCACACAGGTCCAAGTCATTGAGTAGGTTGCAGGAACAACGTCACTCTAGGCCTAATCCCACGCAGCACCTGCCTCTGGGTCTGCTCTGCACCTCCCTGAGTTTCCTGGAGCCAGAGCAATCCCCACCCAACTCTGTGAGTTTTATGAGGCCATGCACCTCATTTTGTTGGGTGGGCTGATCCCTCTGGAGCAGGGTATGCTCAGGCATGAGCCCCTTGCTCACTTTGCCACTGGATTCAAGCAAGCCGGGCTGAAGACGGCTGCAATGCCAGAAACCGGTCCTCGGAACCTTGTTTCCGGTCCAGGGAAGGCATGGCTTGGCAGTTCGGGCTGGACTGTTCCCATGAGGCACAGGGTCAGACTGATTTGCATATAGCCATTTCTGATAGATACATCTGCCGTGTGGATTCCTCACCTTGTGAATATCCCCTTGTGTCAGCAACATTCGGAAATTCTTTTTGTAGCTACGCGCCGACGTGGATCCGGACGTCACAGAGGCACGGCACCGCTCGCGACTCCGCTGACGTCACCGACGCCTATAATAGGCCCACGCTGGCGTGATGACATCAGTTCCCTTTTTTCCGCGTCGTCGACGCTAACGGTTTTCTGGGATCGTACTGTAGCTTTACAGTAACTTTGTTTCTATTATCCTATTATTGTGTCTATCTTGATATTCTTCGAGATGTCGTCGAAGAAAACTGGATTTAAAGCTTGCGGCGAATGTGGCAAGACTATGTCTATCACCGATCCTCATGAATGCTCTGTCTGGTGCTTAAGTTCCGACCATGACGTCGAGGATTGTCCTTGCTGCAAGAAGATGACTCCGAAGGCTTTAAGAGAGAGAGAGACAAAACTCCTCGTGGCAAAACTTAAAAATAAGAAAGTTAAAAAGTCTTCGAAGTCTCAATCTCGACGGTCGAAGTCGAGGTCGAGGTCTCGTTCGAGGTCACGCTCGGAGTCGTCTTCAGCTCACGTTTCGAAGTCTTCGAGGAAGAAACACAAGAAGAGGAGCCATGAGTCACGTCATCATTCTGAAAAGGACTCTAGTTCAAGACCGAAGTCCCAAGTCAAGCTTCTGAATAAGGAAGTGGAAGTTTCAGAGTCGGAAGATCATAACTCCGTTGGTGAGGCTTCACATCCGAATTCACCCGAATCTCAGAAGCAGGTCCATTCTCCGGTTCCATCCAATCCTTCTGTTCAGGAGGATGAAGGTGAGGAGCAGGGGGCTGGTGAAGTCGAAGTTCCGGTGCCTGCGGGTTCATCGACCCCGGTTCCTGGACTCGATGAAGAGGTCGATGTCGTATCGACTCCACCGCCTCAGGAACAACCAGAGGTCCATATCCTGATTTTCCAACTCCAGGTCAGGATCCTTCTCAGTTTCTGAACGCCATGTTTGGTGTCTATTCCAGGGCAATGTTCCCGTCTGATGCATCTGTTGGTCCCACGGGTCCTATGGCTTTTAACTTGGGTGATCCCCAGGCTTATGCCCCTGCGCCCTTCATGCCTTTTATGCCGGCTATACCACTGCATTGGCATTTTCCGACACCACCGGTGTCGTCGACGCCGAAGCGCACGACGCCGACTCCGTCGACGCCGGTTCCATCGACGCCGATACCTACGACTCCGAGGCAGGATTCTGCCCGACCTCGTATAAAAAGACCTCATCCGACTTCGGGTTCGACGCCGGCACCTACCCCGTCGGAGTCGATTCCGAATCCATTGGCTTCTGTTATGAAGGAGAGATCTCGGAGAGAGGCCCAGAGACTTCTGGAAGAAGAAAGATGTCAATATTCAGATACTGAAGAAGGGGAGTTACAGGATTCTGAGGATCCTTTTGAGGACTTGGGTGAGGCCAGTGGACTTGAACTGTCTCCTGAGTGGGATTTGGCTTCGGTGTCAAATGTACCATCGAAGGATGTGGTGCCTTATCACACCGTTATAAAAAAAGCAGCGAGTTTATTGAATATTACTCTGCCCACTGCTGATTATAAACCAAATATTTTAACTGAGGTTCTTCATTCTCCCTCGTCTGTTATTGAACCTATGTTACCCTTCAATGATGCCTTATCTGAGCCCATCTATGAGGTTTGGAAGAAACCTTTATCTGCTCCGGCCGTTTATAGAACAGTGGCGAGGAGATACAGAGTTGCATCTGGAGACCCTGAATTATTATCAACACATCCCCTACCTGAGAGTTTGGTTGTGCAGGCTGCCTGCTCAAAGAGATCTGCTGGTGCTTTTCCACAGGTTCCTGGGGATAAAGAATCCAGAAAGCCGGATCAAACTGCCAAGAAAGTTTTCTCCTCAGCCAGTATGGCGTTAAAGTCAACCAACGCAACGTGTCTGATGGGAAGGTATATCCATGCCTTGATGGATTCTGTCAAACAGTTGATTCCGAAAATCCCTGAGGATGACAGAAAGGATTTTCAGGAGGTGATATCGGACACTCAAGCAGCTGCAAGACAGGTGATTCAGAGTGGTCTGGACACTGCTGATTCGGTGGCGAGGGTCATGGGCTCTTCCGTGGCCACTAGGAGGGCTGCCTGGCTTAAATCATCGGAGTTCTCTGCAGACGTTCAGTCTGTTTTGATGGACTTGCCTTTTGATGGCTCAGGATTGTTTGGCAAGAAGGCTGATGCTGCCTTGGAACGTTTTAAGGACAGTAGGGCCACTGCAAAATCTTTAGGGCTCCAGTCCAGAGGTACTAGTGGAAGACGCTTCAGGGGGTTTGGAAGATCTTCCTTTCGTTCTTACAGACCATCTCAGCAGCAGCCACAACAGCAGCAGAATACGCTGTACAAGTCGTACAGGGGCAGGCAAAAATCCCGCCCTAGAGGGCGTCAAGCTTCCTCCTCCTCTTCCCCCTCCCCTTCCCAACCCCCGGCCAACGCAGCAAAGCAGCCCTAGATCCGCCATTCCGGATCATGTGGTCCCAGTGGGGGGTCGGCTTACACATTTTCTACAAGATTGGGAGTTAATAACATCGGATCTTTGGGTTCTCAATCTTGTAGAGAATGGGTATGCACTTCCTTTCCAGGAATTCCCTCCCAATTACCCTCCTTGCCAGGGTTATTGTTCGGAGGACCACCTGCTTCTCCTGCAGGAAGAAGTCCTGGCTTTGTTCCGAAAAGGTGCGATAGAGGTGGTCCCAGAGCAGGAAAGGGGTCAGGGGTGCTACTCCCGGTATTTCCTGATCCCCAAGAAAGATGGCAGGCTTCGGCCAATCCTGGACCTCAGGATTTTGAACCTTTACTTGAAACAGGGAAAGTTCAAGATGCTCACTCTTGCGCAGGTTCTTCAAGCGCTGCTAGAAGAAGACTGGATGGTGTCGATCGACTTGCAGGATGCGTATTTTCATATTCCCATCTTGAAGTCGCACAGAAAGTATCTCCGTTTTACGGTTGGGTCACAACACTACCAGTTTGTGGTCCTTCCGTTTGGTCTTACTACTGCGCCTCGAGTCTTCACCAAGGTGGTGGCAGCTCATCTCAGGAGAATGGGGATACATGTGTTTCCGTATCTAGACGACTGGCTGATCAAAGCGGAGTCCCCGGAGAAGGTGCTCCATCATCTGCAAGAGACAACTCAGTTGTTGCACAGGTTGGGTTTTTCGATAAATGTACCCAAGTCTCACCTGGTGCCCTCACAGTGCAACCTGTTCATAGGTGCGGTACTGGACACTACTGTGTGTCGTGCATTCCCTCCTCCTCAAAGGATTCGCGACATACAGGAGATGATTCCTTTGTTTTACAATGGAGCGGTCGTTCCAGTCCTGGAGGTCCTTCGCCTGCTCGGTCTGATGGCTTCATGCATTCTGTTGGTCAACCATGCACGCTGGCATATGAGGGCGCTCCAGTGGTGCCTCCGCAGGCAGTGGTATCAGCACAACGGAGATCTCAGGGAGTCGGTGAAGTTCTCCAGAGAAACTGCGGCGGATCTGTCTTGGTGGAGCGTGGAAGGCAATCTGTCTCAAGGGAAGCCTTTTCAGATTCCTCCATCGGTTGCCACAGGGATATCGGATGCGTCCACTCTCGGGTGGGGTGCTCATCTGGGGGACCTGGAGGTCAAGGGTCTTTGGTCTCCAGAGGAAAGGTTGCTTCACATCAACCTTTTGGAATTGCGGGCGATACGTCTGGCGCTCAAGGCCTTCCTCCCTTCCCTTCGCGGTCAGTCTGTTCAGGTCCTGACGGACCACACGACCGCGATGTGGTACATCAACAAGCAGGGAGGAGTAGGGTCGCAGTGTCTCTGCAGAGAGGCTTTGCGTCTCTGGTCCTGGGTTCAGGACCATCGGATTTGTCTGATGGCAAATCATCTGGCCGGAGTTCAGAACGTTCGTGCAGACAGTCTCAGTCGGCAGTTCTCTGCCGATCACGAGTGGAGGCTCCATCCGGGGGTAGTTCACAACATCTTTCAGATGTGGAGGACTCCTTGGGTGGACCTGTTCGCCACTCGCGAGAATGCGCACTGCCTGTCATTCTGCAGTCTCCAGTATCTGATGCAAGGAGCCTTGGGGGACGCGTTTCAGTTGAGTTGGAGCTCGCAACTCCTTTACGCGTTTCCTCCCATACCATTGATTCCTCGGGTTCTGAGGAAAATTCGCCAAGACCGGGCCCAAGTCATATTGATTGCCCCGGATTGGCCAAGAAGGGTGTGGTATTCAGACCTTCTCCACCTCTCCTCTCACCCGCCGCTCCGTCTCCCTCACAGGGCAGATCTCCTCTCTCAGATGGAGGGGCAGGTTCTACACCCCCACCTCCAGACCTTACACCTTCATGCCTGGAGATTGAACGGGGCAACCTGATTTCTTTTTCTCTCCCTCACGATGTGGTGGATGTCATTTTGTCAGCCAGGCGTGACTCCACTAAGTCCATCTATTCTTATAGGTGGTCTAAATTTGTTACTTGGTGCAGGAAGAAGTCTATAGACCCTTTGAGGGCCCATTTATCTGATGTTCTCCAGTTTGCCCTTTCTCTAGCACAGCAAGGGCTTGCTGTGGCCACGGTGAAGGGTTATCTTTCTGCGCTGTCGGCTTTTATCTGTTTGCCTGACCAGCCTTCTCTTTTTAAATCTCCTATAGTTTTAAGGTTTTTGAAGGGTCTCACACATAAGTTCCCTCCTACCCCTTTTATTGTGCCTCAGTGGGATTTAAATCTTGTTTTGACATTTTTGATGGGTGCTCCTTTTGAGCCTCTTCACAAATGTCCTATGAGGCTTCTGGCTTTCAAAACGGTTTTCCTCGTTGCAATAACCTCGGCAAGGAGGGTAAGTGAGCTTCAAGCTCTTAGGGCCCGATGTAGGTAAATCCCATTTACCGATTTTGAAATACCGAATCTTACCGATTCGGTATTTTAAAATCGGTAAATGGGATGTAGGTCCCAACATCTGGATTCGTTACCGAATCCTTAACAATTCATTAATTACCGATTGGGTAAATACCGAATCGGTAATGCCCATTCTTTCCTATGGGCTTTGAAGCCCATAGGAATGATTAGGCATTACCGATTCGGTATTTACCCAATCGGTATTTAAGGAATTCACAAGGGGGCAGGGGGTGTCACTTTGACACCCTCTAGCACCCCCAAAACGGCCATGTGTGCAATGTGGCACACAGACATGCCCTAAGGGCACGTCTGTCTGTCACATGGCACATGTGTACATGCACAGATGTGCATGTACACAGGAATCGGTTTTTTACCATGGATTTGTATTCCATGGTAAAATACCGATTCTGTAAGCCATGTGCAGCCGGAACATAGGCTACCTACATCACATTTTCGGTAATTTTACCGAATCGTTATCATTACCGAATCGGTAAATATTACCGACTCGGTAAATTTACCTATTCGGTAATGATAACGAATCGGTAAAATTACCGAAAATGTGCCCCTACATCTCCATGGCCCTTTACCGATCGGAAACGGCCGAAAATCAGTATTTTCGGCCGATTCCGATCGGTAAAGGGCTACCTACATCGGGCCCTTAGTCACAAGCCCCCTTTTTTGTCCATTCATGCTGATCGAATGGTTCTTAGGACCAGGGCTGCTTTTCTGCCAAAGGTGGTGACTTCTTTCCACCTTGGTCAATCCATTACCCTTCCTACCTTTTATCCTCCCCCACACCCTTCCAAGGAGGAGGAGAGATTACACCGTCTTGACCCCAAGAGGGCGGTGTCTTTTTACTTGGACAGGACTAAAGACTGTCGTTTGGATGACCAGCTCTTTATTGGCTTTGCTGGCTGCAAGAAAGGAAGAGCGGTCCATAAGAGGACTTTGTCGAGATGGATCATCCTCTGCATTAAGATCTGCTACTCTTTGGCTGGTAAGGAACCTCCAGAGGGTATAAGGGCTCATTCTACGAGAGCTAAGTCATCAACCTCAGCGATGGCTAGAGGTGTGCCTGTTGAGGATATTTGTAGAGTGGCAACTTGGTCTTCCCTCCACACTTTCGCGAAGCATTACTGCTTGGATTCCGAAGTGAAGAGGGACGGTCATTTTGCACGCTCTGTCCTTCAGGATTTCCTGGTCTAGAAGAGTGGACACCCACCTCCGGGAGTGGGGACTGCTGTGGGACTCTATTCACAAGGTGAGGAATCCACACGGCAGATGTATCTATCAGAAGAACAAGTTACTTACCTTCGGTAACGCTTTTTCTGGTAAATACTATATCTGCCTGTGGATTCCTCACTGACCCACCCGCCTCCCCATTGTCTACTCTTCTATACCGGAGTTTATGTAATGTATTATTTTATTGTCAAGGGGTGGTTTATTTCAAATGTTTTATTGCATTTGCTTCACACTGTGTGTGTTACCTTGATTTCTATACTGCGTATACTGTGTATATGTCTACTGTCATCGGTCCGTCCGTGTGCCTCGAAGGCACGGAAAAAAGGGCGGAACTGATGTCATCACGCCGGCGTGGGCCTATTATAGGCGTCGGTGACATCAGCGGAGTCGCGAGCGGTGCCGTGCCTCTGTGACATCCGGATCCACGTCGGCGCGAAGCTACAAAAAGAATTTCCGAATGTTGCTGACGCAAGGGGATATTCACAAGGTGAGGAATCCACAGGCAGATATAGTATCTACCAGAAAAAGCGTTACCGAAGGTAAGTAACTTGTTCGTCTGAACTGGGGTGGCAGAGTGGGCTAAAGAACGGTGATGGATTAAACCCAGATCTTTTGACTGGGTGTGAGTGTTTGATTGGTTCAGATGCTCCGTCCATTACCACCCCCTTTTGTACCCTCTGGAGCACCTTCAGAGCCCAGGGGTTTGGTCAGTGCCCCACTGCCACCAGGCCCGCGCTCCGTGCCAGTTGGGCCCCTTGGATCCAGACGACTCTTTCTGCGAGACCACCAGCTCCCCAGAGCCTGCCCCAGTGACGTAATTCCCAGCGCCGTCCTTATTATACGATATAGCGTCACCCAACTCTGCTTCGCTGCTGGCCAAAACGAGATCATTCTCAGAGCCAGTGTCTCCTATCTTTGACAGACCTGGAGATGAGTATGGTTGAGGGGATGTGAGGATCCCTATGGCAACAACCCTCTTAAGGAGGCTGACAAAAACTGGTATGAGGAACTGCTGGATTCCAGTGGTCTGGACAACTCACCAGACACTGGCCTGGTCTCTCCTACTAGTGTGGCAATGGATGCATGGGCCTTTTTTGCTATGGTGGGCAGGGTGGCGGACCTAGACCATCAGCTGCCCTCTGTGGCAGTCAAACAGAATGTTTTGACGGGGTGCTTCAGCTGGGAGTCACTTCCTCAGAACCCCCTTTAGTAAAGCCCTCATTGATGACCTGCTCAGCGCCCAGGCCAAACCCTGCGGAGGTGCACCTGTGCACAAGACCATTGCCTGCTGCCATTGCCCTGCTCCTGGGGCTCCCACTTTCCTCACCCTGGAGAGCTTGGTTATCTATTCCTCCACCTCAAATGTTAACCCTGGCACCTTAAATACCACACCACTGGATAGGGAATCTAAGAAGCTGCACACCTTTTCGCAAGAGGTCGTTCTCTTCTGCCAGCCTAGCACTTCTTTCAGTGAACACAGTGTGCTTTTTGGGTTGCTACACCCACACAGTTTGGGATTCCATTGCGCAAGGGCTATCTATGGTCTCAGAGGATACAATAGTCCATGAAGGGGGAAGTGCGATCTAAACTTCCACCGAACCCTAATGAATAACCATTAATGGATTAGTTTTACTAGAAAGAATATATTTTATGTGATCACTCAAGATTTGGAATCTTATGATGACTAAATCATTTAACTCTGCTGACACATACATTTGAAATGAGAGTTGTTCCCAAAGGACGCAACAGCGCAGTGAAAGTGAAGTAAGTAAATAAGAAGTCTGCTAGTGCTATACAATATATACATAAATACTGACTGTGGAGGACACACAAGTTGTTTGATCTAAACTCTAACAAAGAGTTGCATGGTCCTTAATTTCATAAACAGTAGATTATACTAGAATAGTGTCAATGTTTCTTCCCCTTGAGGTTATTTGTACAGGGTCATCCTCAGGACGAGGAATGGGAAACACTTATAAGGAGGAAACCACATGTCAGTGGGTTTAGGAGTTTTCATATGTATTGTAAGTTAATTAAAAACAGGAGGAGAATACCTACCCATTAGGTAGTACTCATGCAGCAAATGATAAACAGTACATTTGGGAATGGGGCCACAAACATGGGTCTTGCAATCTCAATATGAAAAATTGTTTATGGAATTCAGGAGCCTGCAACTCAATGTTAGAGTTTACATCAAACAACTGTGCATTTTCCACTGCCACTATTTATGTATATATTGTGTAGCACAAGCGCACTTCTTAGACACTTACATCACTTTTACTGCACCGTTGTGTCATTTGGGAACATCTCTCTAATTTTGATTGTATTTGTTAACAGAGATTTAGTCTTCATAAGATTCCAAATGTTGAGTAATCGAATACAATATATTCTTTTTAATAAAAAACAATCTATTGATGGTGTGAGAAGTTGGCCTGATATGCAGTGCTCACTATTCTAGTGATCACTATGTATCAGTCCAAACAACCCTTATTGATGATTGGTTGTAAGTCAACCTTATAGACCAGCTATCCTAGTAGCATGGATACGAGCAGTCTAAGGCTAAGACTCTAGAGGGCGTGTTAAGCCAGCTGTTTTACCATCACATTACCCCTTGAACACCCAGTGAAAGGACACCACACAAGTGTTATGAAAATAAACAGTGTATTTATTGGAATCACAACAACCCTGTACTCTTTATGAGGACAGGGTGCTAGGCACACAACAAAACTCTTACGAAAATACTTAAGTTAGCACAGTATACACAAATGCCCGAGGGGCACGAAAAACCATATACTCTAAAAGTGGAATGCGAAATTACTAGCAGGTAAGTACAGTACTAATAGGCTTTGGAATCGCTAGGACTTGACTAGGGAATCGTTAGATTACTTCTAGGAGGCCCAGGGGACTCGGGTGCAGAGTGTGCACTCTCACGCGGGATGCGGGGCAAAGTCTATGGAAGCTAGTAAAGTTAAAGTTAGTGTTCACGGGCGAACCCGACCTGGTAGGGAGAAAACGACAGTGGATCCTGACCCTTGGATAGTGAGGCTATGCTGGGGCACCGAAATGCCGAAGTTACCTAGCCCAGGGGCTGCAGCTGCATATGTCTCAAAAGACGTCGGGAATCCTCGTTGCCGGACCAGGAGCCTGGAAGAAAGATGCTGGCAGGCGACCAGTGAAGATAGTTCGAGTTGATCCAAGCCTGGATCTGGAAGATGGATGACACCTGAAAGCAGAGGGGACCAAGTTCGTGACTACTAGCCAGTAGTCAGTGGGCACCAGGAGGGCACCGGATGGTAGTCACCTCGACTAGGTGAGTGGGCGACGCTGGCTCTGCAGATCTCACGGACCAGGAGGTGTTGTCGGCGACCAGGATGGAGAGGCGAGCTGTCCCACGATGGATGAAGCTGTCGGCGTCGAAGAACCCAGGATTGGGCAACAAAGCCTTGGCTAATTCAAGCCCACGCGGTGGACTCAAAATGGCGTCTTGAGTGGACCAGGAGGGTCCGGGGTGCTCCTCTTCTGGAAGGGAGCAAGAGCCAGTCTGGAGCAACCAGACCAGCAGCAGTGATGTCGTCGGGCGTCGTTCAGAAGGCCACAAGCCAGCGGGCTAGTAGCCAAACAACGCGGTGAGCAGCAAAAAGCAGAAGGGCCCCACGCCGATCGTGGAGATGCTGGGGGGCTGATCTTCGGTGCTGGAGCTGCTCAGGGTCGGGGCTTCTCGGACCCCAAAGCACTCACCAGGAAATTACTCGGCGGGCTTGCTGTGCAGAAGTCGTGCAGTCTTGGCAATAGTCGGTCCCTTGAGGTCTCGTCGCACTCACGGTTCTCAGCTTGCTGTAGAGGTGAGTAGAGGTCGGAGGTGCCAGGGAAGCCGGGTCTTGTCGAGCTGGGCAGTCGGATTCCGGAGGAAAGACTTACAGCAGACCGCAGTGTTCTTCGGATGGTGCCTGCGGATGCAGGGTGACTACTCCTTAGCCACAAGGGAGAATCTTGAAGAAGAAATCTTGAAGTCCTTTCGTAGAAAGTCGTGTCTTGATTCCAAAGATGATCTAATCTGGAAGGGGGCCTGCTCCTACCTTTATCTGGGAAAAGGGGGCTGGCACGCGACTAAGTCCTGCCCTATGGGTGGGACCAGGAGGGGGGTGGTTACACCCCTCTCCTTTGGCGGGCTTTCCCCTGGCCAGGGGCTGGAGTGCCCCTGGAACTGGTTTCAGCCGGCCTATGCACAGTGAGCACCGGTGTGCCACTTGCAGTCAGCTTCGTCTGAAGCCCTGCCTACCTAGGATACACAAAATCCTGTCTGGGACGGTGCTGGCACCGCCCCTGGCAGGAAACCCTTTGTCCTTATCTCCTGCTCTGGGAGGACTCCCAGCAGCAGGAGGGCAGACTTGTGTCTCGGTGGCAGCATCCATTTTGTGGAGCTAAGGCTCTGTTTGACTTTAACCGGGGTTACAGGTTACATACATGTCGTGTCCCTCTAGAAGGGTGGAATGCTAACCCCATCGCCAGAATTGGCGAGGGGTTAGTATTCCAATTCGTATGACACCTTACTCGACATGTTTTGATAAAGCGATACCAGAGTTGGCATATAACCGCGAGGATTATAATGCACTTAAGAGTATATGGTATGCGATATCATGGAAACGGCTAAGGGATAGATCCCGAAAGCCGCAGACAGGCTCAGCTCATGCCAGAGCACCATCTCACACGATTCCAAGCACTCTGCCTTCAGGATTGTTAAGGCCTGCCATAGGAGTGACTGATAGGAGATCTGTGTGTCCATTTTGGGGTTAGATATAGGTATACTATATCTAAAGCAAAGGGTGAGTACACCACCTTGCCCCAGCTGTCGTGCAGCCAGTTGTGTCAGATTTGGATGGCCAGCCAGGGGTGGCATAATACATGCTGCAGCCCCTGGTAGGCCCTGGGTACACCTATGCCCTGGGTACCTAAGGTACACTGTACAGGGACTGATAAGGTGACTCAGTATCCAATTGGATATGTACCTAGGGTACATGGAATCCATTTTACAGAGAGAGCAGTAGGCCTGGGGTCCTGAATAGCAGGGCCCCAGGTCAACTAAGTCAGAAAACCAGCAAAACACCAGGCAAAAAGTTGGGGGCAACCATAGTCAGGGATCTACCTTCCTACATAACCCCCCCCCCAAACGAAAGGAGATAAGGCTATCCTTGCCAGGTAAGCCTATATTGCCTGAGTGGCCATATAAGGAAGTACCAGCACTGGCATGGTTACCCCCTATCTCATGGTCCACTAAGCAATCCCTCACCCTAAGGGTGTCTGAGGGTCTCCACCATAGGGAATCTCTACCTGTGGTGTGCTTTGGCAAAGTAAAAGGCTGGTGCTGAAATGGAGTACTGAAATGAGGCTCCACTAATTTTGGGCTCAGCTTCCTCCAATCATTTTCCACCATAGAGGCCTTTCTTTCAAAGACTGAGTTGTTTTGGGCTCTCAGGGTCAACCTCTGGCTACCTACAGCTGGAGGTTGGTTCCCTCTGTTTGGCTTACTGGGGGGACAGGTCAGGTCTGGGGCCCTCAGGTCCCAAGTTTGGCTGTGCCCAACAGTGTCCATCTGTGGGAGGCCCCTAACTAATTTTAAGGGGGATCCCTCAGGAGTATGTTTTATTTTCACTTGGCTAGGACTACTAGCTTCAGTGCCCTTAATCTGCTGATTGGGAAATTCTTTTGGACAGGGGGCCCCTTGGGGTCCAACACTGGCCTCCCTGACTTCTACAGCCCTGGGCTGACTGAGGCAGGGTAGAGAGGGGCAGGTTACCTGCTCCAGACTGGGTCCCACCTTGGAAGGGTCCACTGACATCAGGGGTTCTGCCAGGCTAGGCCTGACTACCTCTGTGGCAGTTTCTTCACAAGGGGTCAGATCAGTTCCCTGAGGAGGCTGATCTTTTCCTAAAGTCTGGTGGGAGGGAGATTTCTCTTCCTCCTCAATGCTCTCTGTCTGAGTGGAGTGATCCATAGTTTCAGGCTTCACAACACTATCATCTGTCTGAGTTTGAGCTGTGGCCATCACAACTCTCCCAACCTTTTCAGGAGGGGGCTCAGTTTGGGTGTGGGCTGTTACCATTACAGCCTTGACAACCTGTTCTGGGAAGGAAGTTGTCTGAGATTGGGTTGTGACTGGCACAACCCTCCTGACCTGTTCAGGGAGGACATCTTGGACTGGGGCTGTGGCTATCACTGCCCCACTACCCTTACCATGGAGGTTTACCATTTTAGAATGGGTTTCTTGCTCTACTTCAGCCCAGGCTGAGAGCTCTAAATCATTCCCCAGTAGGCAATCTACAGGCAAGTTTGGTGACACTGCCACTCTCTTGTGGCCAGTGACACCTCCCCAGCTGAGATTGACCACTGCCATGGGATGATCTCTCTGTACTCCATCAATATTGGTCACCTGGTATGTGGCACCAGGTAAAAGTTGCCTTGAGGGGACTAGACTCTCAGTCACCATAGTGATGCTAGCCCCTGTATCTCTATAGGCCTCAACTTTTATACCATTGATGAGGGGCTCCTGTCTGTACTTGCCCAAAGTGTTGGGACAAGTTGTGAAGTTGGCAAACCCCATGCCAGTCTCACAGACAAGAGTATCTAAGTCAGGGGACCTGGTTAGGCCAGAGTCCCCAGGGACTCCCAAAGTAAATGCACCCAAATTCTTGGGGGCACTCCCACCACCTGGGGGATTACTACTAGTAGTAACAGGAGGTTTGGGAATGTTACTTGGGGGTATGTTTTCCTTATTGTTATTCTTTGGGCAACTGCTGTCAGTTTTTAAATGACCCACCTGTTTACAGGGATAACAATAAGGTTTCTTCTGGTTATTGGAAGGATTCTGGGACCCACCCCCCTCAGAGGATTTTTGGGGCCCTGATGTGGTTTGATCTGTAGATTTATTCCCACCCTTCTCTTGAGGCTTGGTTGATTCCTTTTTCTGGTCACCACCTTGGTTCTTGGGCCTAATCCTGGTTCTGACCCATTTGTCTGCCCTCTTACCCAATTCTTGTGGAGAGGTCAGATCGGAGTCTACCAGGTGCTGGTGTAATAACTGGTTCTGACAATTATTTAAGATTTGCTCTCTCATAATAAGATTATACAATCCTGTGAAGTCAGTAACCTTGCTACCCAGTAGCCAGCCTTCCAAAGCCTTAGTGGCACAATCAACAAAGTCAGACCAGTCCTGAGACTGAGTTTTCTGGGTGTCTCTGAACAGCAACCTGTACTGCTCAGTGGTTAAGCCAAACCCATCAACCAGTGCATTTTTCAGGACCTGGTAATCATTAGCATCCTCCACTCTTGTAGTGAGGAGCTTATCTCTACCTTTACCATCAAAGGAGAGCCACAGTATAGCTGCCCACTGACTCTGGGGAATGCACTGCACAGTGCAGGCCCTCTCCAAAGCAGCCATCCATTTCTGGATGTCATCCCCTTGTTTAAAGGGGGGCACTATCTTAGTCAGGTGTTTAGTATCTAAACCCTTCTCTTTTTCTCTTGGGAGATTGCTGCCACCAGTGGGAGCTAACCCACTCATCTGCTGCTCTCTAGCAAATGCAAGCTTTTCTTTGGCCAGGGCAAGTTCTTCCCTTTCAATCCTCAGTCTAGCTTGTCTCATCCTTGCTTCATGCTCTCTTCTCTGAGGGGAAGTCAATCTCCTCTGGGGAGAGTTCCTTCTCCCCTGAGAAGAGGCATTAGAGTGCAGAGATCTAATGGAGTCCCTAGAAGGAGATCTATCTCTCCTAACTCCAAGGTTAGGCCTTATTAGGGTCAGTACTGGGGGTCCCCCAGATCCTTCCCCAAGTAGGTCTAAGTTGGCCCTAGTTAGCCTTCTGACTACCTCAAGACCTTTGTCTACCTCATCCCCAGAGAGTTCCTCCTGATCCTCCTCTCCCTCAACTGTATTGGCAGTGTTGGGGAGGTCTGGATCCCCAGAGGTTCCCTCTAAGGCTGGCATATTCTCATGTAACTGAGAAATCTTTCTGGCATCATATGTCTCTAAGAGACCTATCAGAAAGGGAATGGTGGGGTTAGACCCCTGCTTCAGTTTCCTGGAGGTACAGACTTGTCTAATCTCCTGGAAACTGAGAGCTGCATATCTTGAAGTGACCTGTGGAGGGTCAACGCTCACCAGGGGAGTCTCAGTGGACTCTCCATGGTTAGACATGCTTTTCTAGTGAGGTGTAAGTGGTGCACTTACCTACACTATATGTTTGCCTACTGATCCCTTGCTAGAGTTGTAGTTTAGGGTGTGCTAGGCCCTAGGAGCTACAACAGCTGGTTCAGTAGAACTCAGAGTATTCTAAGCTAAGTTATATGTACCTTTAGTACTTATGTGATCTTTCACAAGATATTCTTAGGATATGTGTGGTAAAACAACAGCAAGCTCAAATCCCAACCGCTGCTCACCAATGTGAGAAGTTGGCCTGATATGCAGTGCTCACTATTCTAGTGATCACTATGTATCAGTCCAAACAACCCTTATTGATGATTGGTTGTAAGTCAACCTTATAGACCAGCTATCCTAGTAGCATGGATACGAGCAGTCTAAGGCTAAGACTCTAGAGGGCGTGTTAAGCCAGCTGTTTTACCATCACATTACCCCTTGAACACCCAGTGAAAAGACACCACACAAGTGTTATGAAAATAAACAGTGTATTTATTAGAATCACAACAACCCTGTACTCTTTATGAGGACAGGGTGCTAGGCACACAACAAAACTCTTACGAAAATACTTAAGTTAGCACAGTATACACAAATGCCCGAGGGGCACGAAAAACCATATACTCTAAAAGTGGAATGCGAAATTACTAGCAGGTAAGTACAGTACTAATAGGCTTTGGAATCGCTAGGACTTGACTAGGGAATCGTTAGATTACTTCTAGGAGGCCCAGGGGACTCGGGTGCAGAGTGTGCACTCTCACGCGGGATGTGGGGCAAAGTCTATGGAAGCTAGTAAAGTTAAAGTTAGTGTTCACGGGCGAACCCGACCTGGTAGGGAGAAAACGACAGTGGATCCTGACCCTTGGATAGTGAGGCTATGCTGGGGCACCGAAATGCCGAAGTTACCTAGCCCAGGGGCTGCAGCTGCATATGTCTCAAAAGACGTCGGGAATCCTCGTTGCCGGACCAGGAGCCTGGAAGAAAGATGCTGGCAGGCGACCAGTGAAGATAGTTCGAGTTGATCCAAGCCTGGATCTGGAAGATGGATGACACCTGAAAGCAGAGGGGACCAAGTTCGTGACTACTAGCCAGTAGTCAGTGGGCACCAGGAGGGCACCGGATGGTAGTCACCTCGACTAGGTGAGTGGGCGACGCTGGCTCTGCAGATCTCACGGACCAGGAGGCGTTGTCGGCGACCAGGATGGAGAGGCGAGCTGTCCCACGATGGATGAAGCTGTCGGCGTCGAAGAACCCAGGATTGGGCAACAAAGCCTTGGCTAATTCAAGCCCACGCGGTGGACTCAAAATGGCGTCTTGAGTGGACCAGGAGGGTCCGGGGTGCTCCTCTTCTGGAAGGGAGCAAGAGCCAGTCTGGAGCAACCAGACCAGCAGCAGTGATGTCGTCGGGCGTCGTTCAGAAGGCCACAAGCCAGCGGGCTAGTAGCCAAACAACGCGGTGAGCAGCAAAAAGCAGAAGGGCCCCACGCCAATCGTGGAGATGCTGGGGGGCTGATCTTCGGTGCTGGAGCTGCGCAGGATCGGGGCTTCTCGGACCCCAAAGCACTCACCAGGAAATTACTCGGCGGGCTTGCTGTGCAGAAGTCGTGCAGTCTTGGCAATAGTCGGTCCCTTGAGGTCTCGTCGCACTCACGGTTCTCAGCTTGGCTGTAGAGGTGAGTAGAGGTCGGAGGTGCCAGGGAAGCCGGGTCTTGTCGAGCTGGGCAGTCGGATTCCGGAGGAAGGACTTACAGCAGACCGCAGTGTTCTTCGGATGGTGCCTGCGGATGCAGGGTGACTACTCCTTAGCCACAAGGGAGAATCTTGAAGAAGAAATCTTGAAGTCCTTTCGTAGAAAGTCGTGTCTTGATTCCAAAGATGATCTAATCTGTAAGGGGGCCTGCTCCTACCTTTATCTGGGAAAAGGGGGCTGGCACGCGACTAAGTCCTGCCCTATGGGTGGGACCAGGAGGGGGGTGGTTACACCCCTCTCCTTTGGCGGGCTTTCCCCAGGCCAGGGGCTGGAGTGCCCCTGGAACTGGTTTCAGCCGGCCTATGCACAGTGAGCACCGGGGTGCCACTTGCAGTCACCTTCCTCTGAAGCCCTGCCTACCTAGGATACACAAAATCCTGTCTGGGACGGTGCTGGCACCGCCCCTGGCAGGAAACCCTTTGTCCTTATCTCCTGCTCTGGGAGGACTCCCAGCAGCAGGAGGGCAGACTTGTGTCTCGGTGGTAGCATCCATTTTGTGGAGCTAAGGCTCTGTTTGACTTTAACCGGGGTTACAGGTTACATACATGTCGTGTCCCTCTAGAAGGGTGGAATGCTAACCCCGTCGCCAGAATTGGCGAGGGGTTAGTATTCCAATTCGTATGACACCTTACTCGACATGTTTTGATAAAGCGATACCAGAGTTGGCATATAACCGCGAGGATTATAATGCACTTAAGAGTATATGGTATGCGATATCATGGAAACGGCTAAGGGATAGATCCCGAAAGCCGCAGACAGGCTCAGCTCATGCCAGAGCACCATCTCACACGATTCCAAGCACTCTGCCTTCAGGATTGTTAAGGCCTGCCATAGGAGTGACTGATAGGAGATCTGTGTGTCCATTTTGGGGTTAGATATAGGTATACTATATCTAAAGCAAAGGGTGAGTACACCACCTTGCCCCAGCTGTCGTGCAGCCAGTTGTGTCAGATTTGGATGGCCAGCCAGGGGTGGCATAATACATGCTGCAGCCCCTGGTAGGCCCTGGGTACACCTATGCCCTGGGTACCTAAGGTACACTGTACAGGGACTGATAAGGTGACTCAGTATCCAATTGGATATGTACCTAGGGTACATGGAATCCATTTTACAGAGAGAGCAGTAGGCCTGGGGTCCTGACTAGCAGGGCCCCAGGTCAACTAAGTCAGAAAACCAGCAAAACACCAGGCAAAAAGTTGGGGGCAACCATAGTCAGGGATCTACCTTCCTACAGATGGTTATTCACTAGGTTTCCATGGAAGTTAAGCTAACACTTCCCCCTTTAGGGACCACTGTTTCAAATATTACTGCACTAGCCAAATTCCATGGTTACTGGTTTGTCCATTGTTTTACAAATACATTGTCTCGGATGAGGCTTGAGCAATACTGTCCCAAACAAGTTAGATGGCAGACTGCAAACTGGACATGACTGACTCACTACGCCGAGCAGTAAAGTCTTCAGTGGCACTTAAATGCTGTGCCTAGTTAAAATCCATTGGCTTTCATTGGAGATCCAGATGGCCTGTTATGGCTCCCGCCTCTTTGACTATAAGGCAGGTTCAGCGCTGGAGCGCTTTAACCACTTCCATGCTAATGACAAGGTCAGCTCGTCATGCAGTACACTGGAGCTGTGCTTATGACTAGCTGACCTTGTCATGAACAATGGGAATCCAAGGACCTCAGCACCCAGCGGGAAAAGCCCTAGCAGGCAAGGTGTTAAGGACAGCTGGGCTACTGCCAGGTCTTCATGGCCCCTGCTAACCCTATTCTTCCTTGTACCTCCTCTTTGGCTATGGTAGAGGTACTAATATGCAAAGTCTTCTCATGGTATTAATGTTGATTTGTTGAGACTTGTATACTTTCATGCCAGTTGTGGGTTTGAAGAATTTGGTACAGAGAAGCTTCTACATGTATCTTTTAATTGAGCATACTACATGGGAGCGATTATCTTTTCTTCTGTTATCGACATTTAAGGTCAATGCCATTGTAGGCTACGACAATAACTTTGCCTTTTTAATTTCATGTGAGAATAATCTAGTGGTATCTGTGACCATTCTTCCCTTAATGAAGCCAGTTTGGCATGTGTGAATTAAGGATGTAAGATGTTCCTCTAGTCTGAATACCAAGAGTTTAGTAAATAGTTTTCAATCTACTTTTATTAGAGAAATTGGCCTGTAATTTCTAATATCCGGGGTTCTTTATTGTCACTACAATTGTGCCTTCCAAAAAGTTAGGTTCTGTAGACCCAGTAGTTGCATAATTTGAGACTAGCTTCTCCGTGTGATTCATTTGCTGAGGAAGAAAAGCTTAATAGAAGCTGTAAGAGAACCCATCCAGACCAGGAGCTTATCTTTTTTTGAGCGGATTAATAGCCTTAATGATTTCAACTTTTGTAATTGGTTT
The DNA here is from genome assembly GCF_964261635.1 of Lissotriton helveticus. Lineage (NCBI taxonomy): Eukaryota > Metazoa > Chordata > Amphibia > Caudata > Salamandridae > Lissotriton > Lissotriton helveticus. The sequence continues at coordinate 138,415,142 of NC_136070.1, forward strand.
GTTAAGTTTTGATTGTGCCTTTTCAGATAAGTTTGGTATATGAGTATTACTCATGTAATTTTCATAAACATCAGGATTTATATTAGTAGTTAGATTAAAACGATATTTATAGTAATCACACAGTAGCTGAGTAATTCCTCTAATATCTGTCATATCTCCACCCTGTTTAGTTTGTATTGCTGTAAAAGAGGGATATGTGTTTCTAGATTTGAGGTAGCCTGCAACTGTTTTCCCAGACATTTTGAAATCACACACTTTTTTGCTTTCAGGTTGTTTACCCATATGTGATCACTGCTGCGGAACAATTTGTTATATTCATGTTTTAAAGTTTTTTAATAACTCAGCATCTCAAATGATTTTCATTTGATTAACAGGCTTTTGTGTCTTTTAATTTCTGATTCTAAATTGTTTAGCTTTTAGTTAGTCTCTAAATTTTTGTTTAACATGATCGTAAGTTTACTCACTTCCCGAATTGATCCAGGCGAGAGAAGAGTGGATGACTTTTTTGTAAAATATTTAAAGATTGCTTTATGTAAGCTTCTCTTTAGCTTTGGGTCATTCACATTTCCCTCATTTATTCTCCATAGGTTCTCTTTCTGAATCAGATTTAGAATAGGTATATCGAAGGCGATAGAGGAATGGTCTGATATCAGTATTGGTTCTATTTTAGGGTTAGAGTAGTATGGTGTCAAGATATAATTTGATAAGATGTAGTCAATTCTGGAATGTCAATTGTGTGGGTGGGAGTAAAAGGTGAATTCACTAACAGTCGGATTATGTAGTCCAAAATTTCCACTTTTTTTTAAGCTAGCACATATTTTTTGGTTGTTTTTGAGCTTTCCTTGGCCAATATTTACAGGTGAACAACCTATTTAGGACAATTTTCATTGGTAAGTTGAAGTCGCCTCCTAATACAATATTGGTGTTGTTCCTAATGTCATTAATTCTCTCATTAAACTCAATCCAGAATTGAGAATCATCAGAAGTAGGGGTGTATACATTCACCACATAGAGTTCAAAGCCAGCCTTCATTGTCTTGGTAAATAACCATCTACCTTCCAAGTTGTTTATGTTACTGATTATGTGAAAAGTTTCCTTTTTGTAGAAAAAGATGACCACCCCATTCTTATTTTTGTAATCTGCTCAACGTGTAAAGTCAGATTAAAAAATGTCCTAATTTACCTTGTGCAGCTGAGTCACGCAGTCTTGCTTCGTGTAAGAGAAGAATGCTCCCTATGAACGTATGGCAATATTCAATAATTTTCCTTAACTGGATGATGCATCTCCTTAGTATTTAGCAACAAAAGTTTGATAGGCTTATTATTCATTAAGGTGTATTGGAGGTTGTAAGTGATGTTGATGATCTATATTTGTATTTAATTATACTTATAGAGCGCCTATCACCCAAGGTCTCTAAGCGCTATATGATGATCTATATAATATCGTATTGCTTGGGGAGGGGTGGTGATGTGTATCACAACCCCAATATGAAGCATAAGAGGTATGAAACATTTAGCCAAAAGCTTGTATATTGGTAAGTTGGCCTTGCATATAAAGAGGAAAGACAAGAGGAAAGCGAGGAAATACATGGGGGCATATGTATTAAGCCCTTTTCCTGTTCTCAAACGGGCAGATTCTCAGAATCGGCCCATTTGCGAACGGGAAAAGGCCTTTTGGAATGGATCATCCCAAAAGGGCATCTCAAAATAAAGGAATCACAAAATTTGCGATTCCCTATTTTGCGATTGCATTTAAGGAATCGGAAATTGCGGTTCCTTAAATGTGATGCAGAAAGCACCCAAGTTGTGCGATTTTGGCATAAGAAATCGCAAATTACCACCAATTTCAAGTTGGTGGTAATTTGCGATTTCTTTGAAAAATGCTCTTATTTGCATTTTTCAAAGTGCCTTGTGGCGCACATACATGCCCTTACGGCATGTATGTGCGCTACATGTGCACACATACATATTTCAGGGGTGCACAGATTGTCCTTTTGACACCCTTGAAATTGCATACGCAATTTGCGAGTAACTAATGGGTACTCGAAAATTGCAAATGGCCTCTAGGCCCATTGGAATGAATGGGAAGTATTCCTTAATTAATCAATATTGCGATTCCTACATACATTCCGTTTTGAGAGTCCTTATTAGCGATTCGCAAAAAAATACCAAAATGGCTTGCAGAACGGGTTTGTCATACATATGCCCCCAGATATTTTGTGAACCAAAGAATGCATGTTACATAGAGGGAGGTTGTTATGAGATTCATACACGGCTAGTGAATTGGACTAAAGATGATAGGAGAGTAGTGCAGAGTAATATGTGCATCAAAAATGTAATACCTTACATAGTGATGGATTATAATGGCTGGATAAAACATGTTCACCAGTGGTTAAAGTATGGAGTAATTGTTGATGATATGATTAGCCTAGTGTAGTAGGTGGTATTTTTTTTAACATTGTACCAACAACCATGTATCCAGAATTAATAGAAAATAATGAAGGTAATGAATAGAGAGAATAGACCTAATATGAAATCACAAAATGGCCTTATCTTAAGGCATAATGGTTGTGTCCAGTGAGGCTACTTTCTGGAAAGCAAACTGACATCTGATTTTGTTTGTGGTTTGATATGTAAGTGTGCAGATCTGTAGGTTCCTCAAAGAATAAGGTTTTGTTTTTGTGGAAGAGTTTCACTTTGTCTCGGCCAGCAAAGGAGAATAAGATGGTCAGTCGTTTGAGGTTGTTTCTGATGGTGAGGAAGCCTTTCCTTCTGGACACTGTCTCTTTTGCATAGTTTTGTAAGATTCCTATCTGTGCTCTGTTCCAGATAATAGTTTTATCTTTCTGCATATTTTCAAGAATGTTTTCTGAGAGTTGGTATCTTAGAGGGCAGATAATCATCAGTCTTGATGATCTGGACGATTGAACGGACCTTGTGGGAATTCTATGCATTAGTTCTATTTTGGAGTGTCTGTCAAGTAATTTCCAAAGTCTGTACTATCCATTGTTTGAGGAAAGAAACACAGGGCAGTACTTTTATCTCTACATGTTCAGGAACGCCAACTATTAGTTTCTACCTCCTGTTTCTGTTTTCAAGATCTGTTGGCTCTCTTGATAGTGTGATGATTTTCATTGTTGAGATATCAGCTGGTGTTTTGTGTCATCATCTTGCACTCTTATTATTATTGATTCCGCTTTTCCTATCCTAGAGAAGAGGCATTTTAAGTAGTTTCTCAGTCCTTTCCTTTCTGCTTGCGATAGGGCATATTAGTTTGGGCGTTTTTTGTTAAGTCACGAAGAGCAGATAGGCCCTGCAAGATTAAGTCCATATTTGAGTAGTTGTTAGCTTCTTGTTTTTTTAACAGGTGAATTCATAGTGGGTGGCGGTGGCGGCCGGTAACTTTTGGAGGGAGGGGCAAACGGAACAAACTCTCACGGACACATAAACATAAAACTCAAGACAATGTATTCACACACACGCACGCACGCACTCAAAAACATCCATTCACAACACTCTACACCAAACATTCATACATAAACGCACACAAACACATTCATTCACAACACTCTTTACCAAACATTCATACTTACACGCATGAACGCACCAAACAGTTAAAAAAAAAAACACTTGACTGCTGCCAGCTCTGCCTCGAAGGTTCCAGGAGGCTTGGGACTGCTGCCTTCCCTCATTGGCTGACCCTCATTGGCTGACCTTAGGTCAGCCTATGAGGGAAGGCAGCAGTCCCAACGTCCTTGCAAAGTGGGATGGGGTCAGTGAGGCTGCTGATCCCACCACACTCTGTGATGCTTAAAACAGAAGCGCCCAGGTGCGAAGCAATCAGGGACGCTACCCCTCGTCACTGAGGGGAGGGCCTCAGGGACCTTTGCTGAGCTGAGAACATCATGCCCACAGGAGCTGTGACTTCCTCAGCCCAGCAAAGTTCAGCACAGGCAGCCAGGAGCCCGCGCTAAATGTGCATGTCTGGCTCCTGCCTGCCTGACCTCAAAGTAAATAGTGTCTGTCAGGCTGACCTTTGCTCAGCCTGACAGACACTGTTCATGAGGAGCGAAAGGTGGAGGGGCGTGGCCCCTCAGCCCCAATGGACTGGCTGCTCCTGTTGGGTGGATCCTGCTTTTGCCATTTTCTTCTCCTTTGTTATCCTTTTGATCCTTTTCTTCATGGTCTTTTTTGTTCCCATTGTTTACCCCATAATTTAGACGTCTCACTTTTTTGATTTCGTGATATTTATTCCAATAGAGTCTGGAAATCTTTATCTGGAAAAACTAAATACTAGGAAAGGCCCAGATAGCCTCACAGGGCTGAAGAACAGGAACCCATTTTCTTTTTTTTCTTTTTTTTTTAAAGACCTGTATTGCTCAAGACAGTCTGTTTTTACATTTACACAGCACTTAGCCTACAACCCGCAGGGGCCGGCAGCAAAAGTTGGTAATCAAGAAATGTTAGGCGAGATGACACGGCCATTCAGCCGACAACCCTGGGGTCCGGCTGCGTAGTGTGAATAGAACATGTAGACATATTATAACCCATAGCACAGTAAACTAACAGGCCTGTAGATTTTCCATTTTCTGCGTTCAGTTGTGTAGGCGCATCAGTGCGTCTCCGACAGCTGTACCACAGGGGCAACAGCCTATATCCACAAGGAGTATCTGATGACTGAGGTGTTCAGTAGGTGTCGTGTGGACAGGCAACAGAGGGATTGAAATTCTGTGTATGTGGTGTCACCATGAGGTGAGCAGGTGTATAGTGGTATAGCTCACTAATGCAGGGGAGTAAGCTCGTATAATCGATGACGGTAGGTTGTGTCTATTGCAGTCAAGACAGAAATGTTTGAAAGGCTGGGTGTGCGTGGTGTTCCCCAGTGGCAGCTATGTAAGTGTGTACTCCAAAGGCGTGAGGCTGCACTCATGTTTGGTCTTCCGGTGTCAAGGAAGGGGTGTCCGTCTCCATTATAGTTCGCGGCCCATATGTGCAGAAGACCATGTCGTGCCATCGTACCGGGAGTATATTATTTCACCGGGTACGTGTTGTCCCGCAGCATTGTCACTGCGTGCATCATGTCGCTGTCTACAGCAATATGAGGCTCGGTCGGGGAACATGACCGGTGTCTAAACAAATATGCATATTAACACAATGGTGGAATAGTAACGGGGTGGGAAGTAGGTGAGGGGTTGTGCTGTTGGCGTGGTATGCGACGAGAGGTCCCTGCAGTCGCATCGAAGGGTCTGTGGCTCCGAGGCAGGGCGAGGTGGTTCGTGTCCATAAGCGTGGGGGGGGGTGTCCGACTAGGAACCTTTAAACGATGCGCTCGGCGCACGGTCAGGACAGTGATCAGGCGCCGAGGGGCACGTTCAGGGCCCAGGGCTCGGGGAGCGCAGCGGGGTGTAAGGGGGAAATCCATCTATCATTGGTGGTGGGGCATGTGGTGTAGGCAAGCAGGGGCGAGTGCATGGGTGTGGGTGCTGTGCAGCCCAAGCGCGCCCATATCGGGTGAACGACAGGCGAAAGCGTTAGCAATGGCGTGAGTGGTTGTATGACTTAACAACTACTGCCTAAACCACGACTTCTGGATCAACGAAGGCTAAACCACGACCATTACTTAACCACTACATTTTAAACCACTACTCCATAAACCACGAAAAAATTAGATTTAATGCCATTTTTTTTCTAAAATACTATTTTAGGTCTGTTTTCAAAAACGAGCCCACTGATCATATGCTGTTCGTTTTTAAATTAAAGCAACACTGCCATCTTCTGACATAAACTGGTAATTTATTTTAACTAATTTCTTCAACAACCTATTTGTTTCGATTTTAATCTTCATGTATTTTTCAATCTATATATATTTTTTTTTAATCGTATTTGTGGGGGGGGGGGTCCCCCCCACGCCCCCCATTTACCCTTTTAAAAGTTTTCCTAGCATGCTCCGGTGTTCTAAAAGTCGTGATAATATGCCCCGTGGTTCCATCCTTCGTTGTTCCTTCATTCGTGGATGTTTCCTTCGTGGTTCAGCCCTCTTCGTTGTTCAATCTTCGTTGTTCAGGTGAGCCGTTCTTGAAACATCGGGGTTTAGGATGTTTCCCGGCATGAGTGTGTTGGCATCCGGGGAGGGGGGGGGGGGGGGGGGGGGGGGGCGAGCGCTGTTTTGTCCCACAGTGTCCCTCGTCAGCGCGATAGTAGTGGGTCAGCCCATCTCAAGTCGTCTCTCGTTCCCGACAAGCTTGTTGAAAGGAGTTAAGGAGATCGTCCCTGGGCCGCGCAATGGGGAACTTCCGGAGGCCCGCTGTTTCTTCTCGATGGAGCACTGCACTCTCCGCTCGTGCCTAGTTAATGAAGGATGTGTGCCAGTGTCGGGCGTGTGGGGGATTGGCGGCTTTCCAATGTTTGGTAAGTAAGCGTTTGGCTGTGATGAGACCCATATCCCAGAACCATGCCCGTACTTTGTTCAATTTCGTGCGTTTGTAAAGCCCTAAGATACAGGTTTCCCACGTTCGCAGTACACGTTCGTCGGCACAGCGTGTGAGTGTTGTTGTGACCTTGTCCCAGTACGACTGAATGTTGGGGCAGTGCCAGAGCATATGTAGGAGATCCGCCCCCACCAGGGAACAGCGCTGGCATGCTGTGTCAGTAAGGGAGAAGTATCTGTTAATTTTGTCGGGTGTGAGATAGGCCCGATGTAGGATGTAAAATTGGATGAGTTTAAAGCGGGGATTGCGTGGGATATCGGTTGGTCCCATTAGCATCCTCTCCCACTCCCTATCCGTCCAGTCCCTACCCCTGTCGGCTGCCCATCTCTCACGTAATGGCAAGATGGAAGGTTGCGTGTGGGTCAGCAGGGCCTGCGCCAGCCAGTGTACTACATGAGAGCCACTGCCCATGACATGCAAATATTGCATGAGTTGGTGCATCGGCGGTTCCTCTGAGATATCGCCCCAGGAGGTGGTCAGTGTGCGTACAATGGAGGCATGCAGTAGGAACTGCTCGGCTGGGAGGTTTGTGCCAGCGGCGAGGTCCGCGAAAGATAGCAGCGTACCGTCGGCGTAGAGATCTCCCAGTGTTTCCACTCCCGCCTGCGGCCAGCCGATCAATTGGGCTTCCGTCAGTGTTCCCGCCGCCCCAGGGGCACCCTGGAGAGGTTTATGGCGTTGTGGTTCGGGTGAGCCGTAAGCAGCGAAGGAAACATCTGCATGCCACCGCCAGGTGCAGCTGAGAAGGACAAGGGGGCCGAGCCAGGGGATGAAACAATGCGCAGATCTGCGTTTGGGTCCAGGTGGTGGTTTCCAAGGCAGTATCCCCTAGATTTTTTCCGCCAAGCCATCCCGACACCCATTGCAGCTGTGCCTCCAGGTAGTACATTTCCAAGTTGGGAACTGCCAGGCCTCCCGAGGTAGTGGGCATGTATAATTTAGTCAGCGCCACTCTGGGCGGGCCCGCGTTCCAGACAAGGCCGCGAAGTAGGACCTCAAGGTCCCGAAACACTTTATTAGGGACATAAGTCGGAATATTGGAGAAATAGTACAATAGTCGTGGCAGGACTATCATCTTGGCCAGTGCCACACGACTAGGCACATTGAGGGGTAGGGTCCTCCAAAAGCTGATTTGGGCACGGATGGAAGCAATTGCTCTCATCAGGTTCCCCTACAGGACATCTGCTGGGTTCCGGGATATGTGTATACCCAAATAGCGGAACGTAGTGGGGTACCACTGCAGCCTTTCTCCGCCAAGGCGGATGTTGCTTTCAGGTGTATCTGGGCTGAAGGCGTAAGCTCCCGATTTGGACCAATTGACCCGTAGCCCCGACATGTCTTCAAAAGTTTGGAAAATGTCAGCGAGAGAGTCTGGGACTGCAGTCAGGTCCGTGACATATAATAGCAGGTCGTCTGCATATAGCGAGACCACATGCAGTCCATCTGCCATCGGGATTCCCCACTCATTTCCCCTTGTCTGGAGGATCGTGGCCAGAGGTTCCATGGCCAAGGAGAACAGCAGTGGTGACAGTGGGCAGCCCTGCCTGGTACCTCTTCACACACGGATGGTGTCAGAAAGCAATTTACCGGTGCATACCCGGACTGTTGGTCCATGGTAAAGCAGATCCACCATGGTCTCATAGCCGCCTCCCAGTTCATATTTCTTCAACACTGCCCCCAGATATGGCCACTCAACAGAGTCTAACGCTTTCTCGAGGTCCAACACTAGGCACCCTGCTCGAGGCCAGTTTCGAACAGCGTATTCCTGAACGCGGAACAAGCGACGGATATTATAAGAGGTGTGGCGTGTTGGAACAAATCCATTCTGGTCATGGTGCACCAGAAGGGGAACAAAAGGCGCCAGTCTCCGGTCTAGTGTGGAAGCAAGTATTTTATAATCCGTGTTCAGGAGGGCCAGGGGGCGATAAGAGCCCAACCGTGTATTATCCCTACCAGGCTTGGGTATGGATATCAGGTTGGCTTCATTTAACGTGGGAGGAAGAGTGGAATCTTCCGCAGCTGCAGTGTACACCTTTAGGAGTTTCGGAACGAGAATGTCCGAGCCAGCCTTGTAAAATTCGGCCGGTAACCCATCCGGGCAAGGAGTTTTGCAGTTGGATAAATTAAAGATGGCGTCACGGAGCTCTTCAGGTGTGAGCGTGGCTCCGAGTTCATCTTGTTGCGCAGTAGTCAATTGTGGCATCTGGAGGGGGGAGAGATACCCAGCTATGTCTGGGTGGGGGTCGTGGAGTCGGGAGCGATATAAAGCGTCATAGTGTGTCGTTAATGCTTCGTGAATGTGGTGTTGTGAGTATAGCAGGCCCGTCCCGTCCACATGTATCGCTGCTACCGGGGCCGCCCGGTCTTCTCGTGAGATCAACCACGCCAGTAGTTTAGCAGGTCTATCGCTCAAATGGTGCGTCCGCGCCGAGTGAGCAGCGTAATTAAGGGTGCGCAGCCGCTCCAGGAGGCGTGCATGTTCCGCTCGTGCCTCCGTCAGCGAATCGGCTGTGCCGTCCACCGCATCTTGCTCTCGATCGAGCAGGCCAGATTCCAATTGCGTTAAGACGCCCTCTAATTGTCGCTGCATGCGTCCCTGTGTACCCAAGCAGTGGCCATGAATCACGACTTTGAAGGCGTCCCACTCAATCTGGGGAGAGGACGCCGTGCCAGTGTTCTCCTATAAGTATTGCGCTGCCTGCGTGAGAAGCGAGTCGCGAAAAGCCGAATCTAGTAGTAACGCCGGTTGGAGTCGCCAGGTGGGTATGGGAGGATGTGGGCATTCCCAAGCGATGGTCAGGAAGTGTGGGTTGTGGTCCGAATGAGTGCGTTCCCATTTATCTTGTGTCAGTGACAAGTGGAAGAAGGTCAGTGGACACCATGAATCTGTCTAGACGCACATGCAGATTGTGCGCGCCAGAATAATAGGAGTACACCTGCGCTGCGGGATTGTGAACTCGCCAGGCATCATGGAGATCCCACTCCGCGGCCCAGTTGAGCAGCGCCCTTGTGGCGCCGTGTGTCGGTGCGTTAGCTGGGGGTGGGGAGGAGCGGTCAAGTATCGTGTCCAATACGCAGTCATAATCACCCCCCAATATCCATGGGGCCGTATGCCAAGCCGCTATTGTCGTAGAAAGGTGTGCGAAGAAGCTGCTCTGGTCGGTGTTTGGGGAATATAAAGAGATTAGTGCCACTTGTTGCCCATCCAGTCTGCCCCGGACCGCTACATATCTGCCTTCGGGATCTACATGTGTGTCCGTGACTACCCATGGGGTCCCAGGACGAACCCACAGCAAGGCGCCCCGTACGTATGAGGAGTAGTCCGTGGCATAAAGCTGCCAACGCCATCTGCGGTGCAAAGCACTCGCCTCCGCTTTATTTAAATGTGTTTCTTGGAGTAGCGCTATATTTATTTTATGACGCTTTAAGTAGGAGTAAATCTGATAACGCCTAGCTGGTGTGTGCATGCCCCTGACATTCCAGGTACAAATCCTGATTTCAGCCATATTCACCACTCGTGTAAGTCCCCCTCCCACCAGCCCATCTCAGGCCCGTAGTCGAGGCACCCTGCAGGCTCCCCGGTCCCATCCCCGCCCCCAGTCCACAATCAAATGTCAATACAGTTCTCGGTAAATCCCACTGGTGCACAAGGGAAGAGGAAAAGGGGAACATATAAAGCCAGGAAAAGGCAACATTGTAGATAATACCAAAAGGTCGGCTAGACAACATGTGGCCGTCCAAACACTCAAATGAGCTATAGTAAACTATACAGTTCTAGGGGGGTAGTGAGTGGCTTTCGCAACCAAAGTCTGAAGAACAATAGTGTCCGCAAGGGGAATGTCGCCTCTCCTGGGCCGGAAAGGAGAGGCCGTGTCTGATAGGCAGACCCAGGAATCCACCCACCCAGGGCACTTCAAACAACAAGTTTGGGGGGGGGGCACTTAACATCAGGGAACAGGTTTAGAGCTCAGAAGGAGTCCATGTCGTCAGAGGGGCCTGAACAAAGGTCTCTGGCGTGGATGCAGTTGCAGCATATGCGTCGATTCCACCAGGGTAGAGGATAGGATCATGTGTGCACATTGAAACTTTACTCACTGTGTCTCTTTGTCGCTCGACCCCCAGGGCTGTGAAATCTCCGCAGTAGTCAGTACTGGAGGTCTCTTGCTTCAGGGCTAACCAAAACAATACCAGTGTCACCGCACCGTTCCTGCGTCACGAGGGAGCGAGGCCCTCAGGCCTTCTCAGCCAAGGAGATCCACTGTCTGAGGCGTGACGTCCGGAGGATCTGTGGACTGTTGGGAGTCTGTTAGGCCGTAGAACGCCTCATCATCGCTGGGAAACGTGGTTGGGCTAGCATTCGGGGCATTGGACGGGGTCGGGGAGCTGCTGATCTCCGTGACTTTGCGTAGCGCATCCTGTTGCTCCTGTAATATCAGATCCGCTGGTGGAGAGCGTGTGGGCGCCTCCTGGGTGCGGGGGGGTAGAGGTTCTGCGTCTGCGGCATCGTCTGGGTCCCCGGGCGCGCGAAGTCGTGCTGGTTCCCTGTGCCCTCCGAGGCGTCTCAGCCACACCTCCATCTTGCCAAGCCTCAACCTCTTCTGGGCTCGTGAAGAAGTGCGTTTTGTCTTGTGCCACCACTCGTAGCTTGGCGGGCAAAAGCAGTGAGTATTTGAGGTTCTCTTGTCGCAGTCGTCTCTTTACCGTTAAAAAGGAGTGACGTTGTCTTTGAACCTGTATTGTATAGTCAGGGAAAAACATCACTGTAGTGTTGTCTATCCGGACGTCGCCAAGCTTCCTGGATTCCCGCAGGATCGTGTCACGGTCCCTGTAGTTAAGGACACGGAAGATTAGAGGCCTGGGGTTGGAGCCAGTAGGGAGGGGCCTTGTGGGCACCCGGTGAGCCCGTTCCACCACAAAGTGAGGCGACAGTGCTCCCTCCGGCAGCAAGTCTTGTATCCAGGCTTCAACCCGTCCAACTGGGTCCAATCCCTCCCATTTTTCTGGGACACCTACCAAGCGGATGTTATTTCTCCGTGCCCGTCCTTCCGCGTCCTCAGCTTGTTCCTCCAAAAATTCCACCCGATTAAGCAGGTCCCGGACATGTTTGTCTGTCTGGCTCACCGTGGGTTCCAGCGTCGTCACTGCCTCCTCCAAGGCCGAGGTGCGGTCTTGTAGCTTCTTATGGTCGGCTCTGAGGTGGGTTAAGTCAATCGCCACGCTGTCTATCTTGGTCTCCATGGATGTCCGAGTCTGCTCCATGACAGCCAACACATGATCTAGTTTGGACGTCACCTGTTCCGCATCCATTTTAGACGTCGCTTTGGAAAGCTTCCCCGTGATCGACGTGCCTCCGGTGCCGGTCCGCGTCTTCACCCCTCCAGACATGGGCCAGGCGCAGCGACTGCGTAGGCTGGTGTACGAGTGGAACAGTGCCAGGTGCAGACTCAGGCGGCCAGTGTGTAGGATCCCGGGAGATCGGCAGTTGCAAACACAGGTCAGGTCCGAGGCGACGCCAATGGTAGCGACGTCTTACAGTGTCCGCGGCTCCACGGTACAGAACAATCCTGAGCGCCCGTGCCCACACGCGGGCGTGCAGTTGAGCAAGGTAGGCAGTGGGGGCACCACACAAAGGCCAAGAGGGGATGTCCCCAAGTGGCCGAGTAGCTCCTCTCGCAACTCCCGTTCAGTAAGTGTTCAGGTGGTACAGGGCAGGCATAGCAGCGCGTGGCAGTCGCTTTGTTACCGCTACACTCAGCAGCAGAGGTGAAGAAGTGGGGCTGTAGTGGGGTGTTCGCAGTTTAGCAGGGGCTCCGAGTACACCTCATAAAGTTCCCACCGGGCAGAGCACAAATCCTTTCCTCACTGGATAGCTCGCAGCACAGCGTCCCCGCAGATACTGGGGCTGTGAAGACAGCAGCTCTTCGTGCCCGCATCCGGTGATGGTGAATGGTGATCTGGGTCTCTCTTGCTGGCCGTCACTCTCCCCGCGTCGCTGATTGCAGTCTCACACGCCACGTGTCGCACTGCGCCCCCGTGCTGATTGTTGGGGGGGGGGAGAGGGGTGTGCGGTGCAGTCCCTCGAATGCGGTGGGCGTCGGGTGGTGGCCGCTACCCAGGTGTTGTGTCCACACCGCGTCCCAGAGGGCATGCGCTGTTTCCGCCCAGGGTCAACAGAGGGGGCGGGGGGAGCCACACAGTCCCGGCCCCCAGGTCATGCAGGGTTTGTCAGTGAGGGTGTGGGTGGGCCGCAGTTCCAGGCCCAGTGTCTCAGCCAGCAAGTCTTAGGCGGTGAGAGGTGTGTGGGGGAGGGGGGCCGCCTCCAGCGCTCCGGCCGCGGCGTCCCGCAGTCACTCACCGGCAATGTTCTGGTGGTACCCCATGGTGGCTAGGCGTCGCTCCCAAGGCACCGCCGGCGTGTTCACACTGGTCTGTGCCCCTCGGGCCGCCAGACCGTCCAGTCTCTCAAGATGCGCTCCGCCCGGGATCCCCGCCTCCCGCCGTCTTCCGCCACAAGGGCCTGCCGAGATTTCAGGTGAGGAGGGCCCAGCGGTCCGGCAAAAGTCGGGTGGCAGCTCAGTCGGCCGTGCAATGTCCGCCGTTAGGTCTCACCAAGGTCCGGTTACGCTGCGTGAAGGCAGCAGAGTTGGGCCCAGTTGTAGCAGCAGAGCCTCGGCCTCACGTAGTTGAAGGCCCCAGGGGAGTCGCGACCTTGCCGGCCACCGCCGCCCAGTATGGGCCGGTGCGGATCCCTGTGTTCGATCCACTCCGCGGCCGGTCAGGGGCTGGGCGGGAGGTAGGCGTGGGTCCGCCAGCAGCCTCCGGCTAAAAATAGGAGAATTCTACCGGATAAATTGCCCGGGAGAGGGGAGCTCAAGCAGGAGCTCCACTCGAGCACGTCTTACTTCATCGCGCTCCAAGCCACGCCCCCTGAAGAACAGGAACCCATATTGAGTCTTGAGGGCTTGGCCTTACTGTATTTAGTCTTATTATCAGTTGAGAGAAATCAATTGTCTACTTCTCTATAATAAATGCAGTGTGAGCCAGTCATGGCAATTTTTGGGCGGTGGTTTTTCTTTATTATCTCTTTACCATATTTTTCCACGTTTTGTTTTCTTTTTCCGCTCTCTGTTTTTTTGTTTGGGCACACCTTCCCCAGGTGCCCCAATGATGGGCAACTAAGAAGGGATCTGATAATTGAATCCCCTTTGTTCTGCTGAGGATATGGAGGGGGGTATTAAGCCTCAAGTGCGGACCCATTGTGACAATACAGCGCAATGGAGATGGTGCCGGACTCCAAAATAGGAAAGAATGGATGTCTGTATTTTTGGTGGTATGTGTGTCCATGAGTGCTTGTTCAGTCTACATTACAATCAATGGTTGATGTAGTCATCTACAACATATAAGGTTTGTCCTATGCCCAGAAACAACCAGCTATGTAGAATCAGGGTGAAGCAGTATTGCCCGCTTTCGTTCCTCTGTGACAACCATATGTCTTCCACAATGTCTTCTGGTCTTCTTCAGGTTCAAGCAGCATTCTGCTTTCCAGTTTATCAATAACTTTCCTTATTGTGGTAACACAATAGTGCTTGATGGTGACCACTGAGTCTATCACTTTGACTTTTCCATGCCCTTCTAAACTCTGCCTTCCAGTAGTTCCTTTGCATTATATCTAAAACTACACTGTACAGCATTACACCATGATGGAAAAAGGAGGATCAGTGATGTTCATATGTTTGGGGTCCCTACGCCTGCTCATTGACGGATCTATTCCAATCAGGTGCTGCCCTTTCCCAATCAAAGCGAATTTCACTAAAACTGGTTATCTTGTCCTGTAAATCTATGGAAAGGCCTGCATCAAAGGCTGTTCCCTACTGGATCTGGTCTTTTAGATTGTGAATGTGGCTGTTGGCCCTGTTTGACTTCCAAGCATTAAAGAACATCACCTTATCTAAGATAAAGTGTGTGTCTCCTTGTGCAAGTATATGATTATCCATGACTCTTTATCAGGGCAGCTTTACCTACTAAGTTTTTTCTGTTCTCACTGCGGGGTTAAAAGCCAAGCATTCTCCCTACGAACCAGAACATTATTCATTAGATTCATGTGTGTTTAAAGTTTATCATCTAGCTTTGATGCCTCAGAGTATTGACTGAGACCTATTTCTCCCTTGAAAGTTAATTCTGAATTCTTTGTGCCCTGATTAGATTTCTTGGAAATTCAAATGCATCTCGTACATTCTACCATCTATTTGTATTACAAAACAAAAGGCAGAAGGCTTTTGACACATGCCACGGATAACCACTGAGAACTATTATTCATGACCAACATTTTAAGCTTGGAAGACTTCGGAATTTGTTGTTTAATGTCTTTTGGTTTTTTAGCCATTGGATTTTATGACTTCCTGTCCAAAAAAAGTAATCAAATCACGAGAAACAGCACTGAAAGACTTATTTAGAGATGGCAAATAAAGGACAATGTCTGTCTTTCGGAGGAAGTGTTAAACCTGAAGGTGGTAACACTGGCCAAATTTTCTCAACATCAGGGATAATATGGTGGAGGAAGTAACGCTAGCGGATTATTCTCTGTTTAGGTTTTCTACAGAAATGAAGCAATGTTTAATTACCACTCAAAACAAGCTTGTGCCCTAGGGCTCAAAACATCTAACTCTGTTTGATGCTCAGACTGACAAAGCCGCCTTGCTCATTTCACACAAAACGTTTTTGCCCCACTTTTGAGATGTTACTGTCCTTTATTTTAGTATGACTCCAATGTAGGAATTTGAGGAGAAGGTGAGTAAGGTTATCTTTATGGGTATTTGTGAGCCTTACTGAGGTCTTGAGGATACCTACAAATTGACTAAATTCACAGTTGTGAACAACACCAGTCTCTACCAGGAGTCAGAGTCACTTAGCTTAAATGTGATGATTTGATGAAATAACATATACCATCTTTCCTTTACAACCTTAAAACCCACAATAATTGCTATGTTTTTTCACTAAGCACTATCCACCAGAGGTGATATATTGTATAGCCAATTACTTGTGCAAAGTTAGTATTGACCCATTTTGTGGTATCCACGCTTGTATGATGCATTTATAATGTTCAATATCATTCTTTAAGAAACATGTCAGGTTCTAAATAAGGCATGTGAAAGAAATATTTATTTCAAGTTATTTTACCCTCAAAAAAGCGTCTAATGGTTTCTTAATTGTTTATGTAGGATGAAAGGAGCACGTTTGACCAAGGCAATATTGTACACAGTGCACATATTTTTAGTATGTTATACCATGTTCTGCAACAAAGATTAACGGTACACCTTTCTTTATATTAAGATATCTCAAAATATATTCTTTTTAATCATGAGAACACGTATCCTGATGCTAATGAATGTGCAAATAGTCTAGCCACTGGCAATCACTCTAGGTAACATTCCAACCCATAATGTTTCACCAGTTGTAGTACTGTAGACAAAGGCATGCCTTGTGCAAATCACTACTGACCCTAGTCCGCATTAGAGCAGTCCATCCCAAACTGCCTAGCAAGACCTCCTCCAGAAGTAAGCATAAGCAACTCCAGACCAGTTTCAGTCTTGTTAGGCCTTGTCAGTGAGGTATAGGTTGCTCTGCATCGGAGCACTTTTGGGTGATCAACATTGGTCGAGGAGTGGTGAAAACAATGACTAATCATTTTAAACCCTCAATTCCTGCCTTTCTCTACAAGAAGATTGCGATTGTGTTGAAAAACAACATAAAACATAATTTACTCACTGTGATGGGCTTTCCATGCACCTTATCCCTCTTTCTGTTGTTAACAGAGGTCTGTTTGTGAAAAATATTAGAAATGTTTGTGGTGCTTATGTGTTTTTTATAGTGTATGTGTCCTCAGAAAAGCTTTTTAAATGTATCATGCTTTGCGTAGAGATTAGAATAAGCTTCAAATTCAGCCTTGAATCTGTTTCTCTCAGAACCTGGAGGCGGCTCACAATGTTCACCAATTTGACCATGATGTGGATGAGTTGAGGAGCTGGATGCAAGAAAAGGAAGCTGTGGCAGACTCAGACGAATACGGATATGATCTGCCAGGTGTTCAGACACTCCTGAGCCAGCATGAGGGATTAGAGGTGAGGGCCCAAATCTATGTGAAAGGTACATTAAATCGGTGGATTTGGCTTACATTGTAGGTGATATGTTTTTTTTTTTTTTTTTTTTTTTTTTTTTTCAAAAACCTTTATTGACATTTGCATAGGTACAATCAAAATCCGGCATACGAGACAGTGAATCAAAGGTACAGAGGTAGTACATCAAAACAATGTAAATCAGGATCTAAGCCATGGTACCTCTCACAATATCAATGTATAAATCAGGAGAGCCGAATAAAACATGGTCACAGAATCAGAAAGGTTTGGTTTTTCTGTTTTGAAAGGAGGAAAAACAGGATCGCATCGCACATCATTAAACATCGCCAACACTAAAGTGTACTATTAACAGGATATGCATGGCAGGACCATCATAGGTGGGGCATATATAACGAAACGGATAATCAGGATAATCAACAAACAGGTCAGACCCCCTCCCAAACAATACCCGCCCGCTATCAATTTAAGCCATAGAACAGAGATCCCCGTACTAAACCCGGGAGAGACCCAGAGATGTGCAGAAAACCCGACCCCGAATAAGGAAAAAGAGGGAAAAAAAGGAAGAAAAGCAAGAGAACAATATAAAAAGGCCATGGAACCAAAAGGGAAAAAACAAAACCCCACCTCCACCCCCCCACCCTGCACCACTGCACATGGCCACGGCCCACCCCCCAGCAGCGTGCCTGTCGCCCAAAGCTTAAACCCGAAATATAGAAAGAAGAGAGACAAGAGGAAGGAGAAAAACAATATCCAACACGAAGAAAGGGAAAAAGGAAAAGAAGAAAAAGAGAATCGAAAAACCCCACAGAAGGGGACGAAAACTAAGTGGGGGGCCCTACAACAAGGGACCCGACCCTCCCCCCCAAGTCCCGCATCCCTGCAATAATTCCGTTGCAAACTTGAGATACAAAAAACCACACGCAGGGACACGATCGATCAATCAGCCCACCCTCGCAAGCTTATCAAGCAATACGCGAAACTCTTCATGTCAGGGGGTAGGGCGCCAAGCGTCATTGTTATACATACGATTCGTCAGCCTGAATAAAAACAGGGCAGAAAGTGTCAAGCAGGAAAAAACAGATGGAGCAGCATAACAAATGAACATGTCAACACCTAAGGAACCAAAGTCCCTGCAGTATTACAAGAAGCAACAGTGTCCAGGGTGTCGCTGCCATTTTGCGCCGTTCTTCCCAGACGGTACAGATCGAATAAAGCTGGAGATGGCGGATCAGGGGGAAAGTACGAACGTGGGCACCCAGTTCAAACCAGGAGAAACCAAAGTCTCGTAAAGCACAAGGGGCGGCCCATCGACTGCCAGCAATTGCCATCCTCGAGGCCACATACACAATATCCAAACTGTTGCGAGCTGTCCAGGAGTATCCAAAGGAAGCATGGCTAAACTGCAGCCGCCATAAAAGTACATCTCGTACTCGCCATCACCCCATCCCAGGGGATAGCAAGAGTAGACTCGCAGCAGTATCAGCAAAAGCAAGTGAAGGCGCACGAGTAGACACCAGGTAGAAACAACCAGAACAGCCTCACGCCATCACCAGAATAGGAAGAAACGGTCCTTAAGGGATAGTTGTCCGCCCTCACTCAGCATCCAACACACCCGGTCACCGTCGTAACAAAGGAGAGTCGCCATTTTCCAGGATGCACCACCACCATGCAGCAGATCAAGACGGAAAATCGTCAGCCCCCATCAAATTCAAGATTCAGCGATATCCAGTAACTGCGTAGCGTAGGAGAACAGGCACCCCCTCCACAGAGAACCATTCACAGACCCCCCCAGCAGGAAAGCGACACGGCATTATCATGTCCACCGGCACAAATAAGCCGGGATATGTAGCACAGTCCAGAACATTCAGGCATATAAGCGCCTCAAAGGCAACACAGCGCTGTTACCTTAGACCGGCTGCCGAGGAAGTGCTGGGGGGGGGGGGGGGGGGGGCAAAGCATCCAACACCGAAGAGCTGCGCCACGCTTCTAGGAGAGGGCTCCGACGGTGTAGGGAGGCTCCCACAGCACAGTGGTGGAGAAGCGCCGTCTCACGGGAAAACATGGCTGTCAGGATGGAGCCAGCAGCCGCGTGGACAGCCACGCGAGGTCCCGGTCTCCGGCGGCAGACAGGCCGCCCAGAGCGAATGGGAATATCTCGATCCCGGAGAGCCCAAAATTCACCGCAGCCGGGTGCGCCATCGCAGCGTCTCTTCCGACATACGATCTCGTCGTCCAAGCGCGGGGTGGGCAGCCAGAACTGGTGATGAAGGGAGAAGGTCGGCGGAGCCGGGACCCCGTGCGGCCATCTTGGTCGCCGGCCCGGCTCCGCCCCTGTAGGTGATATGTTTGAAAATGTTATGTTATATTTTTCTTTTTATGTTCAAGTGTTGGTTGTTCTGTACTCACTTTTTTTAAACCAGAGGTCCCTTCTTGAATACCCTACTGCCTCATATATAGTTCACAAAGAGCTGTGTGTACCTTATATTAGCGATTTTATTAGCATGGGAGCCCTTAAATCCTGGCATGGAATTTGGACTAAAGATTAAACAGAGTTCACTAAGGATATAATAAGGGATTGCGTTGCCCTCGACCATAGTAAAAAAAATCCCCTTGTTAAAGTATATTTTTAACCTCATAAAAGAATGTAAGGTGGACTTTGATCCTTATGATCCAATGTCCATCCAGGATTATGGCAAAAATGATTTAAAGATAAGTCTAGCAAATTCCAAGGAATCTGCAAGAGATGCGGAAGCTGGCATAAAACAGAGTTTTAAATCTTACTGCGAAGGCCCACTTTTGATGGGCATCCAACCGTACCTCATCTCGTTAAGAAATATCCAGCATAGATTCTATCTGACAAGGTTAAGGATGGGCTCCTTCCACTACCAAATAGCCTTCCCCAGAATGGGAAAGTTGAGTCATAACATGGACTATGCTGCACTTTATCCTTTTTATACAGTTCTTACCGGGACATTAGGAAATCTGTTTTAAAACCTTTATTTTTAGCTAATAAACTATTCTTACAAATATGCTTTTAACTATATTTGTAGTTTGGAAAATGATAAAATTTGCAATACTGTCATTGTTTTTATGCAAATCAGAAGAAGAAAGGATAACTCATATTTGGAAGCCTTAACGTATGAAAAACTAGTAGGCCTTTGAAATACCTTAAGGCTTTATAAACTTCAGTCAAAATTAAGCTTCGTCCCCGCACCTATGCACTTCATGACTTTAGCACTTTTATTTACCTAAGCATCGGAACATGAATCCAGATAAATGAATTATTATGCACTGTTCCCTGTTTGTGAGTCAAAGTTTTTATAAATGCTGATTTTTAGGGTAATGATGTGTTTATACTTTTAATCCGAGTATTAGTATACTAATGTCTATATATTAATTGTGATTAACATTGGAGCAGCAATATATTGTGTTGTTTAATAAGTGCACTTTATTATTACTTATTAACTGTGATTGATATTGGAGTAGTAATCTGTATAGAACATTAAAAATTGAGTGCCAATATGTAATGAACAGTTTTAGAACTATTTTAGTGACTAATAGCGATGTTATTTTTATGGATAGAATGCTTTTATGGTTGTACATTATCTACGGAATAAAACTTGATTGAATTGAATTGTATACCCTATACTCCATCTTACTTCCTCGCCCACATATTTGTGCTTTTCTATATCTATGTGATTGTTCTCTGCCTGCTGCCTTGTTCAACTTTTTAGTTTTTTTGCCATTTATTGCTTTTGCTCTGTACCTTACAGCCTCTTCCGTACTATCCAGCAGGTAATTTTCTCATGCCACAATGCACCATTTTTGCTGTAATAACACATTGTGAACTTTAAAAAAAATCTTTTTTTGTTGGAATGCTGCCTGTATTTCATCACATTAGGAGGTCAGGCAGCCAAAGTGGCAGGGTCAGTGCCACCCTCTGATCTCAGGACAGCCTCAGTGACTTCTCTGACTAGGCCATAGCTCAATGTAGTACCCAGGGTGAACCCAGCTACACCTTGTTGGGTTTTACTTCCACTAGTGCTAATGCTAGGGGAACTAGGGGATGCAGTAGCAGTATTGGTGCCTTTCTTATGATGTCTGGGATCAGATGTCTTATGGCCTTTTTGTTTACAAACAAAGCACCAAGGAGGTTTATTATTAAAAGAAGAGGAGCATTTGGAACCACCCCTAAGGAAAACGTTTGTGGGCCTGAAAAATACTCTTTCTTGCTATCTTTGTGGTTTTTACCCATCTTTCTCTTGAGACTTAAATTTATTGTTCTCTTTCTGGTCACCCCTACTATGAGACTTATTGCTCACCCTGGTTTGAGAGTTTGTCCTTCTCAAGTTTGAGCAGGTTGTATCCCCTATCTTGGATGGCCTCATCTAAAATAGATTGATATATCTTGACAGGCCAACCTCCCTCAGAAATTCAAAGGATTTGTCCATCACAAGTGCTTTGTGTGATTAATGTAAAATGGCATCATCAATGACCATAAGCATTTGGATCAGATTTACCATCACTTTAGCATCTGATAAGAGACTTATAGCCGCAGATTCCTTACCTTAGATAGAATTATCCCCAGGCGTCAGACTGGATCCATACATTTTTCTTGAGCAGTACCCATGCGTGCCCCCAGGTGCCATCATCGTTCGACTTTGCATGGCATCGTCGGCGTCATCCATGCCAAAAGTGATGTGTGCGGTGCCTCTATAGGCCCCATCCCAGCGTGCTGATGTCAGTTATTTTCTTTTTGTGCCAGTCAGCGCATATCCGGAGAGAGTTACCCTCAGTCATTTATTAACTGGCCTGGTTTTTGCTTTTATTGATTTTATTTAGACCTTCTCCTTGTGTGGCAAAGATGTCCACTAGGAAAGCTGGCTTCAAGCCCTGTGGCGCCTATCACAGACAAATGACAGTTACAAACCAGCAATTTGTTTGCCTCTGGAGCTTTGAGCGCAACCATGCCATTTCATGCACCCCATTGCTCTGAGGGAGTGGTCATTCAAGCTCCTTGCAGGTCGACATGTGACTACATGATGATTTTGATCCCAGTCGAGAAGAAGATCCCGGGACCGGTCACGAAGCCATAGATCTTCGTCGCAGTCAAAGTTGTCCAGGTAAGTCCCACAAAAAGAAAAAAAAGTAAGAAGTTGAAGTGGTCTTTGACTTTGCTCCGTCCGTTGAAGTCATCCAACGAGACATGGGAGTGTCATCATTCAAGGCCTGGCTCCGCAGTTGAGCCTGCGACGGCTCCGCGCCTCTCCAAGGTTGCAGGAGCTGGGCACCCACTGCTTAACTTGGGTGGCCTGTCCTTGCTGGCACACTTTTGGGCCCCACGAGTTAGAGAGGGGCCCCTGCTGGTTACCCACCAGGGGGTCTGCCCCTGGCACCAGTCAGGCCCCTTGGATCCGGACCAGCACCGGTCATACCACCTTGCCCTTTCTCAAGGCTGGTCTCGATGTTGAAACTCCCACCACAGGCGGCGCTTTCCAAATTCTCATAACCGACACAGAGCTATAGGGGGGATATCCAACAGTGACTCTGGCGCCTAATGGAGCCCTGCCCTCCAGATCGGATCCAATCTGATGCCTGGGGATGATTTTAAGGTAAGGAATCTGCAGCTGTATTTGGCAAACCTTTCAGCTATCTTAATCAAGCTTGTAGGGCCCGATTCACAGAAGTAACTGAAGACAAAATCCTAAACTTACTACTTGTGGTATTCACAGAAGTTAGGATTTTGTCTTAAGTTTGTCTTAAGACAGACTTAAGACAAAATCCTAACTTAAGTCTGTCTTAAATCTGTCTTAAGTGTGTCTTAAGACAAGCTTAAGACAAAATCCTAACTTCTGTGAATACCAAAAGTAGCAAGTTTAGGATTTTGTCTTAAGTTAATTCTGTGAATCAGGCCCGTAATCACTTGCTCTGCATCCGAGTGCAGCAGCGGGACAATTCTGTTCCTCTCTTCCTTCTGAAATAAGCAGTGGAGCATCTTACTCAACCTATTACCATTGTTGTATACTTTATATTTGGAATGTGTACAGGCCATATTTGCGGTGTACAGCAGCTTATTTTGCAGCCTCTGCTGCAACTGCAGGAGGATCCTGCCCTCTGGTCCGAGATCAAGCACTTCTAACCGGCGCTGAGTGATCAGTTTTTCCTTCTCTATGTCGGTGCTCTCCTACTCTCTATCTCTTTCTCTACCCAAGATGTGTGACAAGACCTGCCCTATATCCACAGTTTTAAATGACTCCCACACCATACCCAGGAAAGTGACTGTGGGGGCGTTCAGTTCAAAATATTTTGAGATGGTGTCCACCGGTCAATCATCCTTCAGCCACACCGCATGAAGTCACTTCACCCCCATAGCCCCCCTCCTCCACCCCCAAGTATGAGACAAGCTAACCTCAACCGGCGTGTGGTCTGAGAGGCCTCGCAAAGGATTGTGTCCCCAGACTTAGCAGCCAGGTAGTCTAGCTGGGAGTGACAGCTTGTGGGATGAAGTAATGTGTGTAATATCTCTGATTGGGATCCTCCAGACCTACAGAGGCTGCCAACCTGGCATGGGTAAGCTGCCCGGATGAATGGGCATGGGAATCTGTCTTTTGTTTATCGAGGATCTCATTGAAGTCACCTTCTATAACCAGCATGCTGAAGGGGACACCAAGGAGCAGGGAAGGACCGACTAGGGTGGCAGTGACAATGGCCGAGGGGGCATAGACACTGACCAGCATGAGTGGGGCTCCTTCCAATGTCCCTTCCACAAGAACGTATCTCTCAGGATACTGAGTGGAGTTTGGTGGCATCAAACCGGAAGGATTTATGTAGAAGGACTGCCACCTCACTGGAGTAAATCTTGCATGATACACCCTGGTGCAACTGTATTAGCCTAGCAGCCTACAGTTTGTGCCCAGCAAGTGGGTCTCCTGGAGAAGTAATGCAACAGGACAATGGTGTTGAGCATATGTCATCACCGCCCCTCACCTGACTCTGTTGAGGAGCCCATTAACATTCCAGGATAGAATTGACTTTGCAATGTACTGTACATCAGGGAACCGCAGTGAAGGGCTTTACAGATTGAGTACTCATGCACTACTCTCAGCTGTGTTCAGCAACAAAACTAAACATAAATTAACAATTCTCCAAAACTTCCCACCCTAAATTTCGTAATTAAAAGCACCTGTCGCCCCGTAGCTAGATGAATACACTAACTGTCCACATAGTGAATACAGAGATTTTCCCATACAGGTTATCAAGCTTTGCCATAGTTTTTAAGTCTGCAATTTCTCAGCCTCTGTCTCGTGCAAGCAGTGTATCCGCAGTCTCTCTACCATCCTTCTGTATCCGGAGACACAAATCCACTGCTTGTGTCCCAGAGCTCTTGCCGCGCCCCTCGCCCTTTACAGAAGTGGCACCTTATCACCTTCCACTCCATCCGTTCCTTTTCGCCTCCTACTGCCGCTGTCTTTTGGGTAGGTCTCTCCTCCACCCACTCCCAGACCTGATCCTGATTGTCGAAGAACATGGTCTTGCCTAGAAATATGATTTTCAATTTCAAGTATAACATCATTTTATGTATCTTCATCATGCAGAGTTTTTGCTTAACCAGGTTGAATGTTCTCCTTCGTTGTACGATCCATGGGTAGTTGGGGAAGATAAGTACTTTGTGTGAGTCTAGGCAGAGATCTCTCTGGCCCTTTACCTCATGGAGGCTCAAATCACGATCTCTATAGTTAAAGAAGCATGCTATAATGTGGCTAGGTGAGGTGCCAGGAGGGGGCTTCTGCAGTATCTCCATTTACACAGGAACGGGGCCATCCCTCAGTTGCTGCAGAGTCCCAAGATCACCAACAGGCAGAGATTGGAATCCAGCAGGCTGCCAATCCTGAATGTGGGTCAGATAGCATCCTGTGGGCCCATTCCATCTTCAGGTGCGGAGGGGCGTACACCCACTGCAACTGCAGTGGGCCCGACTTCCTCGCTCCAGAGAAGGGGGTCACACAATCCCTGCGGAGGACCTCCGGCCAGCAGCCCAGCTCCAGGTAGCAGTTATGGCTGTTCACAGCCTTCAAGTCTGCGCAGGGCCTCCCTCACTGTGGCAGCCCCAGAGAGGGCAGCAATGTCCAGTTCACAGGCCTCTGCAATCAGGGGGATGGGGGCAGTACTTGGCCCACCCTGAGGGGAAAGAAAAGGCCCTCAAGTGGCCGGGTGACATTAAGTGCCATTATGCCGAGGCACCGGTTCCTTGTGGTTTGCCACCCCAGGCCATGATCCACGCCTCCACAGCTCATGGGCTGGGACATCCCTTCTCTTTCAGGACCCTGCCACTGTGACAGCAGGCGCATCTCCACACAGTTTTCCTGGTGTCTGTCCCTCCCCTCACAGCTGGGCTGGGAGAAGCCCATCAGGTCGTGGCAGGTCTGTCCCAGGCTGGCTCATTGGGGCTCATCCTCATTCGGATCCCGGTAAACTCTTGGGGACCCTGGCGACAGTGGCGGCCATCTCCTCAAAGCAGAAAACGGAAGGCTGGCCCAGGAATTCAGGCAAACTGAACAACGGCGGTGGATTTAGAATGGGGGCTTGGAGCCACGGTTCAGTGCTTGTGGTAAGCCATCTCACCAAGCCATGCCCCTGGACATGCATTTTATTAATTATTATCATTTGCAGGGAACCCTGAAAGATGAAGAAACTTGTTTCAGGAACACTAAGTTCTGTGAAATCATGATCTATATATAGGATAAAGTACTCCCACCATACATTATACGGATTTTTCAAGGCACCAAGTAGTTTCTCTATATGGTCATGGAACTGCAATATACAGAAAGGTGCACATTATTTCTTATAATATGTGGGCACACCAACACCCTTCCCACAAACTGATTACATCCTTGGGGACCTATTCATAAACTGCATTTTGTTGTATGTTTATTAGTACTGCAATAGTACCACTAAACACCCCACACAAATGTTATTCACTAACCTACATGCTGGGGACTACATCTACACTTACACCTCTCCTATCGTTTATGTGTCTCCTCCCCAACTGCGGAGATCCCCGCATGTAAGTACAACCATTTAGGAGTAATTGTATGAGGCAATGAGAGAGTGGTTAGAAAATGGGAAATAATTACAACTAAATTGGAGGAATTAGGGGAGTCATAAGGATGGCTTTAGGGTGGATGAGGGAGAGTTTTAGGGAGGGACTTGCACCAACCCACAAAAAGGTAAGCCCATTGCTATTCACAAACTGCACTTCTATGGTTACTACAGCCGAAAAGGACCCAATACAGTAGTGAGTGAACTCCAACTCAGAGCTGGAGTAAGTCTAGCACCGCACGTGGCCAACCACTGGTAGTTCAACGCCCTCCCATAGAAAAAAGTGACAGCAGAGACTTAAAATGCAAGCCCATATGAACAAATATTTAAAAAAAATAATTAATTTTAATGTTTTATTAATATTAATATATTTCAGTTGTTGTATGTATAAATAAAACATAATTATCAGTTTATAGTAAAATATATCTGATAGAGACTACTAGCCGCAGATTCCTTAACGAAGAATTATCCCCAGGCGTGAGACTGGATCCGAAAAAATGTTGCCCAGCATCCCTGCGCGCCATGGGGACGGCATTCCGTGGCTCCGCCCTGGCTTCGTCCGCATACGTGATGTCAGCGAGGTCACATAAGTCCCACCCCGGTGCGCCTACATCAGTTTTTTCATTTTCCGCGTGCAACGCGGATCCGGTTCTTACTCTGAGCCTGTTTAGGCCTATTCCTTTGATCTTTGGTGTGTTTTGAGAGGAAGCCTTCGGGCTTCAAAACGTGTTTGTCTTTTGGGTGCTTCATGTCGGCGACGGACCCTCACCTCATTTGCATGTGGTGCTTGGGGGAGGATCACGGCTCCACGGACTGCGAGGCGTGTCATTGGTTGAAGCCGAGTCGTGGAGGGAACGGCGCATGAAACTTCTCTCGGCTGGCATGTCCAGATCGGCTTTGTCTCCTCGCTCAACTTCTGTGGAGGGTTTTTGGAGTGGCCTTCATCGTTGCCATCATCCTCATCCATCTCCTGTGCCTCAAGAGCGTCGCTCCCCTGTGGGTAAGTGTCGCAGTTTGTCCCGAGGGCTGGTTTCCATCCTGTTGGGAGTGTGGGCTCTCTGCGATTGATGCGGCCGGTGTATCGTCCCCTTATCCACCATTCCCCGGTGAGGGGGCGTCGAGCGGCCCAAATGGAGACATATGCGGCAGCTTTGCAGGCCTCGCTGGCTTCTCCTCCTCCTCCTTCACCTCCTGGGACATCACCGAATCCCTTGCACCATATGGGGTCCTCTGCGGCGTCGCTGGCGGCTTCAACCCCGGTTCCAACTGGTTCGGCTCCAGGTTTGGAGGATGTGGTGCTGTTGGGGTGCGGCCCTTTGGGGGTCCCTCCTTCGGACCACGGCCCCTCTGCCTCGCCGCAAACTCCTGCGGGAGTCCCTGTGGTGTCCCGGGAGGTCGCCGGGCCTCAGGTCGCATTCCCGAGCCCCACTCGGTCCTTTCGACAGGTGGCTATTCTGTCTGAGGCTGAGGTGACGCCGCTTCGGCGTCAGCAGCTGCTGGCCCGGGCGGCACCACAGGGGTAGGGGGACCCCTCTTGTCCCATCATGGGTCGAGGCTGGAGGGGGGCTCCTTGTCCCTCCTCGGGCCCTTTTCGTTCCTCCACTCAGGCGGCTGCCTCGTCGAAGGTCGTGTCAGCCTTGGCAGTGCCACAGGGGTAGGCGAGCCCCTCTCCTCCCCTTATGGGTCGAGGCTGGCGGGGGTCCCTTGTCGGTCCCCGGGTCCCTCTCATCCCTCCCTGCAGACGGCTGCCTCGTCGGCCTTGGCGCCGCTGTGGGGGTCAGCAGACCTCTCTCGCCCTCCTACAGGTCGAGGTTGGCGGGGGACTTCTTGTTGCTCTCCAGGTGCTTCTTGTTCCTCCATGCAGGAGGCTGCCTCGTTGGAGGTCGAGTTGGAGCCATTCACCACCACCCATTGACCACCTCGGCTCCAGTCTAGCCCCGGTCTAGCCCCGGTCCCCGGCACAGTGTGACGGGACGGAGGCCTGTCCATCTCCTGTGGTGTTGGATGACGATGACACCGTGCTCCAGGTTGCGGACTCTACCGCACCGGACAGGCGTTAAGTGGTGGATTCGTCCTCGGATGTCCCCTCTTCCACAGAGGTTGGGTGCCTGCTGGTGTCATCCTCACCAGAGACGGGCCGGCGCGTCGTGGCTTTTTCCCCGGCGTCATCGAAAGACGGATCCTTTCTGTTGTTGCGGCCACGGTTTTCGCCGGAGGAACTACAAGTCCCCCATTCTACGGCGCCTCTTTCTCCTTTTCGGGCCTGGCCCTTGCCCACTCCGGTTGGCTTCAGAGACTGCCGCTTTAGCTTGCAGCCATCGCCCACAGAGGAGCTGCTCTTTCCACCGCGGGGCCCTACATAGGCGCTCACGCTTTTTCCACTGCTGTGAAAATTTTGCGCATGGGAGATCTCGCTGCCCATTTCCCTGCGGATCATGTCTTGGAGGTTCTGCACCAAGGCTCTGGTGAGAGGGAGCTACTGCTCCCCTTTGAAGGTTCGCTACATTCTTCGCTAACTGGGACTTGGGGGTGCCCCGCCACGGGGGATCCTGTGCCCCAACACCTTCTGCACCAGCACCTTCCAGCGCCGCGTGACCAGGCATGACTTTCCCTTCACCCCTCTGCCAGTGGCCCCCTCTTGCGGACCGCCTTTCCTTCTCTGCCGTCGCTGTTGGCTCCACCCTCCCGGGAGGCCTGCTGGCAGGACTCCTGGGGCCGCAATATGTTTGCCTCGACCATATGTTTGCTCTGCGGGCCCTTAACACCTTATGTGTGCTGGCTAGGGCCACATCTTGCTTGTGGGACTCGAGGGAGTCCCTTGGAACTGCAACTTCACAGGAGGGTGCTGGTGTTGACTTGCGACACCATGCGCTAGATGGCCGGGAGCTGGCGGCGTTTAGTCTTAGTCCGCTCTGGATATCTCGGAGGTCCTGAGTCATGCCATGACCTCTTCAGTTGCCCTTCGCCGCCATGCTTGGCTTCGGGACAATGTGTTACCGGAGAATGTGCGGGAGCGGCTGGTGGATCTTCCTTTTGATGGCACCCTCCTGTTCCATGCCCGGCAGACTCGGCCATCCGGAGGTTCTTGGAGGGCCTCCTCCTCCTCCTCCTCCTCCTCCTCCTCCTCCTCCTCCTCCTCCTCCTCCTCCTCCTCCTCCTCCTTCTTCTTCTCCCCCTCAGTGACCTGTGGGTTGGTCTGGATTTTGTGAGCTGTTCTTTGATTGGGGCGAGTCGCCCCCTTTGTGTGATCTGTGTGCTTCCTGTGCCTGAGAGTCCTCCTTGTTGGCACTGTGGCTTTGTTGGCTGCTGGCCAGCCCTTCCTCTGTGCATGGTTTGTTGAGAGTTGTTCACACCAGGGTGGCACTGAGACTAGGCCTCCTGGTCTTCTCTTGACTGCTTGATAAGCCTTTGGCAGGGTTTTTATTTCCGTTGCTCTTTCGGTTGACCTCTGCTGCGGAAGTTTCTTCCTAAGAGGGTTCCCATGTTGTGGCTAACATACCCTATGTGGGGTACTGGTAGCTATTATATAGCTTGCTATGTGCTGGGGAGTTGTGGCAGCCTTCGGCCTCTGCCCTCCGTGGTGCTTATGTACTTGAGAGTGCAATCTCCCTTGTGATGAATGAGTTGCCTGGGTGGCACCCCGAGGTGTCCTTCTCTGGGGTCGCTGCGCTGTTCGTCAGGTCTGGCCTGCTGTCTGCAGCCTGGCGTCGTGTCTCTGGTCTGCTCCCTTTGGGTCATGTGTGTGTACCCCTCTTTGTAGTGTGTTCGGGCCTTCTTCATCCTTATGTTCGCTGGCCTGGGGGTTCTGAAGGCTCTTGTGTTCCTCTTCTTGTGGGACGCAGCCTACCGATCTTCATCGGTGACCCGGGCTGTTCTTTCTTCTTTCTCCCTGTCTCCAGGAGCCTCTGGGTTGCTCTTCTTCCTATTCCTTGCCTTGGCTATGGTTGGTGGTTCTGTGGCCCTGTATGGACGTGGGTTGCTTCGGCCTCCCCTTGCCTTGCCTTATTTCCGCTGTTGAGTGGCATGGGCTCCTAATTTCTCCTTTTCTTCTTCTCCCGCCACCCGTGGGTGGCGTTCTGCTGTGGGGGTTCCCCTTACCTGCGGGGCCGAGGCTCTTTGCCTTGTCCGTTAGCCCGGTCCCCTGTGGGGCTCTCTGTTATGTCCTGGCTGATGGGGCCCTTTCGCAGACCCTCCTTCCCCGTGGGTATGGCTAGGGTATCTATTCTATGTTAAGGAATCTGCGGCCAGTAGTCTCAATCAGATGTACGAGTTACTTACCTTTGGTAACAATGTATCTGGTGGAGAAGATTGTAGCCGCAGATTCCTTCACGGCCCGCTCTTCCTCCCCTTTCTGCGAGGGCCTTTGGCTTGGTCTACTGCACTTGCCTGCCGGTGGGTGGCTGTATCTTCTGTGAGTGCATTCTTTTAACAGGATGATTTGTTTCTGTTCTTGTTCCTTCCTCCTCTTGATTCTTGGAGGATGGTGTTATATGTTCTCCTGTGCCCCTCTGCTCTGGTCCAGGTTAGGGGCTTGCTTTCTTCCCCCCCTCCCTCTTCCCTTGGTTGCAAGGGTTCTGGTCCCTCTGCTATCTTCTGGGTTGGGGTAGTCTCACTGTGCCTTTGCCCTTGTTCCTTGGGGGGTGGCCACACTCTGTGCTGGGGTTCCCCTGAGGATTTGTCGTTCCTGTTTGTCTTGAGACCAGTTTCCCCTTCGTTGTTCCTGGTTGGGGTTGTACTTCTGATGTATGTGGTTGTGACATTTTTGCATGTGCTCCTTTCTCTGGAGGGGCTGACTACATCCTGGCAGGGTGGCTGTTCAGGGCTGTCCATTTTCCTGCCTATGGCTGCTGCAGTGTTGGCACTGCTCCTTATTGTTGTTTGTCACCATTCTCTTCCACTTTGTTCTGCTCTTTCGTGCACTGTTCCCATAATCCCACAGCTTTGTCTGGTGGCTCCACGCTGTGGCGCGGATAAGTTCTCCTAAGAAAACTGCCGAAGGCGCTCCAGTGTGGGACCTACGTGACCTCGTTGACGTCACGTACGCGTGATGCCGTCCCCCCCGGCGCAAAGGGATGCTGGGCAAAAACTTTCTGGATCCAGTCTCACGCCTGGGGATAATTCTACGTTAAGGAATCTGCGGGTAGAATCATCTCTACCAGATACATCGTTACCGAAGGTAAGTAACTCGTACATTAATAACCTTTAAATGTAAAAAGTAATGTAATTTTCATTTAAAAATTTTTACTGATTTACATTAGTTGTATGCATAACTTTTATTTTATGCATCACTTCCTGATACAAATTGTTCGCAAACTTAAACTTTCTTGTACTTTACCATGGGGAAAACTCTGCCTCTACAAGTAGTAACTGTAAATGCTTAAATTAGGCCCCACCCCCTAGTTCCAGGGGGTTGAGTTATGGCATTTCTTTATAAAACATGGGGCTGTGCAATCTCTGTATAAACATCTGTCTCTGATTTCTTCATGAAGCATGACTTGTCGTGGATTATAAAGAAATAACATCAGAACTCAACTGTAGTATCTTACTACATTTGAGTTCTGATGTCACAGTGCCTGCTGCCAGAGGCAGCAGCCTAGAGGAAAGGCAGGTCAGGACATGAACCATAATCAAAGCATCTGTTTAAATAACAAAAAACAAAATATTGCTTTTCTTTATTCTGATGTGATTTTCAAGCTGTACATTGAGAAGAAAGGAGATATTTATGGCAACGTGTTTATTTTTTGCAGTCCTTAGGTACTTGTAGAAAAGTTAGAATGTTTCTACACTTTTCAAGTGTGCTTTAAAAAAAACTTGTATTAAACTACTGCTGACATCATTTTTCCAAACATATCTAACAGCTTTTTAGATGCTTACTTTTGCATTAGAGGGTCTATTTTTATTCTTCATGTTTGCGAACATGCTGTCTCTATCACATGAAAGAGCTGTGCATCAAGGATTCAAGTGGTTTGTGGGAAAGGTGATGGCGTAACCATGTATTATAAGGAATAAAGTAACCCATCCTCTACATGGCAAGGATATTGCAAGTCACCTCAAAGTTCCACAACCTTATACAGGAACTTAGACTTCGGCTGTGTTTATTTATATGGCCATGGAACTCCTTGGTGACTTGCAGCATTCCTATAATGTCACATAGAAATGAAATTAAATGAAATACCAGCATTTGTAAAGTGCCCAGCTACCTCCGGAAAGGTGTCCCGGCACTGGGGGCCATTGGGAAGATTAAGTGAGCTATTGCCCAGAGTCACATGGTGCTGGGATAACCTGCCACAGACAATCGAACCGTGAACCCCTTGGTCTGGAGTCAGGCACCCTGGCGGCTGCACCATAACTCTTCCATTTTTTGTTTAAATCTGTTTTTATTCATTTTTAAAAGATTACATCGTCATGAAAGATAACATGTATCATGTAAACTTGACCATACAGTGAACCGTCCGTCAACGTCAAAGAGATATTACGGTTGAATAGCGATATATGGCAGATATACATTTTGATGTTGTTGCGGGCTCAGCTGCGAGCTGAATCTCGACAGACAGTGCATGTTCAACAAGGATAACAGCCATCATACCTTATTGATTTGGTTCCATGTGCGTTTTGTGCAGAGTCTTTGCGGATCATACAGTTCGGGCAAATGCACAGACTTTATAAGTAAAAACAAACAAAAAAAGCTCAAAACTAGCAACAGCAGCATATACCGACTTCCAGATGTTTGTTCTACACCCTGCCTTGCCCCCCTTTCAGCGGACTCCTCCCCATCTCCACAGGTCATCATCTCCATCCACCGCCCATGTCGTAGCGCACCTTAGGTGCCAGTTGATGTGCGTGCACTTACATGGCATTGCAGATGTTTGCTGTCAGGCTACCTATCCCCCCTATAGGGGCGCCACCCCCACTCCCTGGTCACCCCTCAGGGTCGTCTCCCTCAATGTGCATCAGGGCTAGGTATGGGCGAAATTTGCGAATTCGCGCCAAAACGAATTCGCAATCCGCAAAATCCGCGAATTCGTGCGAATTTGCGGATTTTTGTTTTTTTGCGCGTTCGCGGGGTTTTTTGCGTGTTCGCGGGATTTTTTGCGTGTTCGCGGGGCTTTTTGCGTGTTCGCGGGCCGCTTGCATGGCGAAGTTACCCATGCAGTTGTGTATGGACACAGCACCCTCTGGTTCACCACTGCCACCCTCTGGTTCATCATGGCCACCCTCTGGTTCACCACTGCCACCCTCTGGTTCACCCCTGCCACCCTCTGGTTCACCCCTGCCACCCTCTGGTTCACCACTGCCACCCGCTGGTTCAGCACTGCCACTCTCTGGTTCAACCCTGCCACCCTCTGGTTCAACACTGTCACCCTCTGGTTCACCACTGCCACCCTCTGGTTCACGACTGCCACCCTCTGGTTCATCACAGCACCTCTGGTTCACCATTGCCACCCTCTGGTTAACCACTGTCACCCTAAGGTTCAGCACTGCCACCCTCTGGTTCACCACTGCCACCCTCTGGTTCACCCCTGCCACCCTCTGGTTCACCACTGCCACCCTCTGGTTCATCACAGCACCCTCTGGTTCAGCACTGTCACCCTCTGGTTCACCACTGCCACCCTCTGGTTCACGACTGCCACCCCCTTGTTCATCACAGCACCACTGGTTCACCACTGCCACCCTCTGGTTAACCACTGTCGCCCTCTGGTTCAGCACTGCCACTCTCTGGTTTACCACTGCCA
Source organism: Lissotriton helveticus (assembly GCF_964261635.1). Taxonomy (NCBI): domain Eukaryota; kingdom Metazoa; phylum Chordata; class Amphibia; order Caudata; family Salamandridae; genus Lissotriton; species Lissotriton helveticus. The sequence continues at coordinate 138,448,594 of NC_136070.1, forward strand.
TTCTCTGGTTCACCACTGCCACACTCTGGTTCACCCATGCCACCCTCTGGTTCCCCACTGCCACCCTCTGGTTCACCCCTGCCACCCTTTGTTTCACCCCTGCCACCCTCTGGTTCACCACTGCCACCCTCTGGTTCAGCACTGCCACCCTCTGGTTCACCACTGCCACCCTCTGATTCACCCCTGCCACCCTCTGGTTCACCCCTGCCACCCTCTGGTTCACCACTGCCACCCTCTGGTTCAGCACTGCCACTCTCTGGTTCACCCCTGCCACCCTCTGGTTCAGCACTGTCACCCTCTGGTTCACCACTGCCACCCTCTGGTTCACCACTGCCACCCTCTGGTTCATCACAGCACTTCTGGTTCACCACTGCCACCCTCTGGTTAACCACTGTCACCCTCTGGTTCAGCACTGCCACCCTCTGGTTCACCACTGCCACCCTCTGATTCACCCCTGCCATCCTCTGGTTCACCACAGCCACCCTCTGGTTCATCACAGCACCCTCTGGTTCACCCCTGCCACCCTCTGGTTCACCACTGCCACCCTCTGGTTCACCACTGCCACCCTCTGGTTCACGGCTGCCACCCTCTGGTTCATCACAGCACCTCTGGTTCACCACTGCCACCCTCTGGTTAACCACTATCACCCTCTGGTTCAGCACTGCCACCCTCTGGTTCACCACTGTCACCCTCTGGCTCAGCACTGCCACCCTCTGGTTCACCACTGCCATTCTCTGGTTCACCACTGCCACCCTCTGGTTTACCCATGCCACCCTCTGGTTCCCCACTGCCACCCTCTGGTTCACCCCTGCCACCCTCTGATTCACCCCTGCCACCTTCTGGTTCACCACTGCCACCCTCTGGTTCATCACAGCACCCTCTGGTTCACCCTTGCCACCCTCTGGATCAGCACTGTCATCCTCTGGTTCACCACTGCCACCCTCTGGTTCACAACTGCCACCCTCTGGTTCATCACAGCACCTCTGGTTCACCACTGCCACACTCTGGTTAACCACTGTCACCCTCTGGTTCAGCACTGCCACCCTCTGGTTCACCACTGCCACTCTCTGGTTCGCCACTGCCACCCTCTGGTTCGCCACTGCCACCCTCTGGTTCACCCATGCCATCCTCTGGTTCCCCACTCCCACCCTCTGGTTCACCCCTGCCACCATTTGGTTCATCACTGCCACCCTCTGGTTCACCCCTGCCACCCTCTGGTTCACCCCTGCCACCCTCTGGTTCACCACTGCCACCCTCTGGTTCAGCACTGCCACCCTCTGGTTCACCACTGCCACCCTCTCATTCACCCCTGCCACCCTCTGGTTCACCCCTGCCACCCTCTGGTTCACCACTGCCACCCTCTGGTTCAGCACTGCCACTCTCTGGTTCACCCCTGCCACCCTCTGGTTCAGCACTGTCACCCTCTAGTTCACCACTGCCACCCTCTACTTAACGACTGCCACCGTCTGGTTCATCACAGCACCTCTGGTTCACCACTGCCACCCTCTGGTTAACCACTGTCACCCTCTGGTTCAGCACTGCCACCCTCTGGTTCACCACTGCCACCCTCTGATTCACCCCTGCCATCCTCTGGTTCACCACAGCCACCCTCTGGTTCATCACAGCACCCTCTGGTTCACCCCTGCCACCCTCTGGTTCAGCACTGTCACCCTCTGGTTCACCACTGCCACCCTCTGGTTCACGGCTGCCACCCTCTAGTTCATCACAGCACATCTGGTTCACCACTGTCACCCTCTGGTTAACCACTATCACCCTCTGGTTCAGCACTGCCACCCTCTGGTTCACCACTGTCACCCTCTGGCTCAGCACTGCCACCCTCTGGTTCACCACTGCCATTCTCTGGTTCACCACTGCCACCCTCTGGTTTACCCATGCCACCCTCTGGTTCCCCACTGCCACCCTCTGGTTCACCCCTGCCACCCTCTGGTTCACCCCTGCCACCTTCTGGTTCACCACTGCCACCCTCTGGTTCATCACAGCACCCTCTGGTTCACCCTTGCCACCCTCTGGTTCAGCACTGTCATCCTCTGGTTCACCACTGCCACCCTCTGGTTCACAACTGCCACCCTCTGGTTCATCACAGCACCTCTGGTTCACCACTGCCACACTCTGGTTAACCACTGTCACCCTCTGGTTCAGCACTGCCACCCTCTGGTTCACCACTGCCACTCTCTGGTTCAGCACTCCCACCCTCTGGTTCACCACTGCCACTCTCTGGTTCGCCACTGCCACCCTCCGGTTCCCCACTCCCACCCTCTGGTTCACCCCTGCCACCATTTGGTTCATCACTGCCACTCTCTTGTTCACCCCTGCCACCCTCTGGTTCACCCCTGCCACCCTCTGGTTCACCCCTGCCACCCTCTGGCTCAGCACTGCCACCCTCTGGTTCAGCATTGTCACCCTCTGGTTGACCCCTGCCACCCTCTGGTTCATCACTGTCACCCTCTGGTTCATCACTGCCACCCTCTGGTTCACCATTGCCACCCTCTACCGAGACCTTTTGTGACGCAGCGGCAGCACAAAAGATGCACCATGGTGCTGGGTATTAACAACGTGACGCATCTCTCTGTGAGATGCGTCATGTTGTAAAGCCCTGCGCCATCAGGAGGCGTTCCGACTCAGCCTCCTAAAAGTGGCTGAGTGAAATCTACAAGATTTCACTCAGTCACTTTTAGGCCAATGCTGCGCCAAAACCCTTCGCCTGCTTGAAGCAGGCGCAAGGCTTGATGCAGCATTGGGGAGATAGGGCACCCCCAGAGCATTGCTGGAGCTGCGTCGCAAGCGCGACGCAGCTCCAGCAATGCGCTGCTTTTACGGCACAGATGCGTGACGCATCTCTGCCGTTTTTGACACATGGTGCGCCGCATTGTAAATGCTACACAAATAAAGGTGTGGGGTCCTACTACTGACCAACCTGGACCTCAATAGTCGAGAAACAGAACCAAGTGGCTGATCAGGATAGTTAGAGACAGAGTACGTAGCTACACAGCCAATGAGTGCCGTGCAGCCAAGGGTTTAAATATTACCCAACAACTTAAGTATTTTTTGAAAAAAACTTTTTGTATTATTTCATAAGAAAAATGGCAGGTGTTACCAAAGGACTGGTTTTATTTCTTTAATGATCTGTAAAAAAGTGTTCAACTTGCAACCATGTGCTTTTGAATTCATATCGCAGACAATAGTTGGTGTCATCATAATAATTTGATTATATGTTTTTTCATTATTTCTTTAAGTGTATGTTGCCTTTACTGTGATATTTTTGTATATATTTGTATATATTCTTTCACGTTTTTGTACTAACTGTTGTGATGGAGTGTCTATTTGATGCCATTTTTCTTATGAAATAATACAAAAAGTTTTTTTCAAAAAATACTTAAGTTGTTGGGTAATATTTAAACTCTTGGCTGCACGGCACTCATTGGCTGTGTAGCTACGTACTCTGTCTCTAACTATCCTGATCAGCCACTTGGTTCTGTTTCTCGAGCATTGTAAATGCGGCGCACCATGGGTGGCGGAGCTGCGGCCTCACAATAACTGGCGCATCCCTGGGGATGCGCCAGTTATTGTAAATCTGCCCCTATACATTTAGCCAACGAGGGAGCACTTACTGATTAGACAGTAGAAAGTACTCCAGTTGAGTAGAGGTATTGCACAAAAAGGTGGCATCTTCGTGGATAAACATGCAGGGCGGGATTCATTCTGCCCCCTGTTAGACTCGTTGTTTTGTGCCCTTCTGCCCTCTGTTATTCCCTTGTTTTTGTATCCTTCTGCCCTCTGTTAGACTCGTTTTTTGTGCCCTTCTGCCCTCTGTTAGACTCGTTTTTGTGCCTTTCTGCCTCGTTAGACTAGTTTTTTGTGCCCTTCTGCCCTCTGGTAGACTCGTTTTTCCCTTGTTTTTCTGCCCTTCTGTCCTCTGTTAGACTGGTTTTTTGTGCCCTTCTGCCCTCTGTTAGACTTGTTTTTCCCTTGTTTTTCTGCCCTTCTGCCCTTTGTTAGACTGCTTTTTGTGCCTTTCTACCCTCTGCATTACCACATCATCACTCAGCGCTACCCCAGCATCACTCAGCTCCACCACATTATCACTCAGCACCACCACATTAACACTCAGCACCACCACAGCACCACTCAGCAACACCACAGCATCACTCAGCACCACCACAGCATCACTCAGCACCACCACAGCACCACTGAGCACCACCACAGCATCACTCAGCACCACCACATCATCACTCGGCACCACCACAGCATCACTCAGCACCACCACAGCATCACTCAGCACCGCCACAGCACCACCACAGCATCACTTAGCACCACCACAGCACCACTCAGTACCACCACAGCACCACTCAGCGCCACCACAGCATCACTCAGCGCCACCACAGCATCACTCAGCACCACCACATTATCCCTCAGCACCACCACAGCACCACTCAGCACTACCACTGCACCACTCAGCACCACCACAGCACCAATCAGCACCACCACAGCACCACTCAGTGCCACCACAGCATCACTCAGCACCACCACAGCATCACTCAGCACCACCACATTATTACTCAGCACCACCACAGCACGCTCAGCACCACCACAGCATCACTCAGCACCACCACAGCATCACTCAACACCACCACAGCACCACTCAGCACCACCCCAGCATCACTCAGCACCATCCCAGTATCCCTCAGCACCACCACAGCACCACTCAGCATCACCACAGCACCACTCAGCACCACCACAGCACCACTCAGCACCACCTAAGCATCAATCTGCGCAACCATTCAACAACAACTGGTTCAAATATATTCTCCCAATGTTTCAAACTTTATTACAAATGTCACAAAAAGATGTTAATATTTCACTTCTGTTCTTGGATTTTCGTCACAATAAAATACACTGAACATAATCTTCACAAAAGTTATTTACAAAAGTTTAAGCTATTGCCATTATAAATTAAAATCACTTTATTTAAGTATTAATTATTTAAAAATTAAAAGCCATTGTAATTTGTAATATCAATACAGCTAAGTCACATAAATACAAAACATGCGAGACCTATTGCATTGCAAATGCTTGTTTGCACTTTGTCATCTACGAGATCTTTGCAATGTTTCAAAAAAGAGAGAGAGATAAAGAGAGAGAAGGAGCGAGAGAGAGAGTGAAAGAAAGAACGAAAGAAAGAAAGAAAAAAGAAAGAAAAGAGAGAGAGAAAGAAAGAAAGAGAGAGAAAGAGCAAGAAAGTGAAAGTGAAAGGGAGAGTGGGAAAGAGAGGGAGAGAAAGAGAAAGAGAGAGTAAGAGAGAGAGGGGAGAGAAAGAAAGAAAGAAAGAAAGAAAGAAAGAAAGAAAGAAAGAAAGAAAGAAAGAAAGAAAGAAAGAAAGAAACAGGGAGAGAGAGAATGAGAGAAAGAAAGAGAGAGACAGCGAAAGAGCAAGAAAGTGAAAGAGAGAGAGAAAGAGAGAGAGAGACATGGAAAGAGAGAGAGAAAGAGAGAAAGACACACAGAGAGGGGGAGAGAGAGAGACAGAGGATGAGAGAGAGAAAGAGAAAGAGAGAGAGAAAGAGGGAGAGTTAGAGAGAAAGAAAGAGAGAGAAAGAGAGAGCGAGAAAGAGAGGATGTGAGAGAGAAAGGGAGAGAAAGAGAGGGAGAGAGAAGAGGAGAGAGGGAGAGAGAAAGAGAGAACGAGAGAGAAAGAAAGAAAGAGACAGAGAAAGAGCAAGAAAGTAAAAGAGAAAGAGAGAGAGAGACATGGAAAGAGAGAGAGAAAGAGAGAAAGACACACAGAGAGGGAGAGAGAGAGAGGATGAGAGAGAGAAAGAGAAAGAGAGAGAGAAAGAGGGAGAGTGAGAGAGAAAGAAAGAGAGAGAAAGAGAGAGCGAGAAAGAGAGGATGTGAGAGAGAGAAAGAAAGAGAGGGAGATAGAGAAAAAGAGAGAGAGAACAACGGAGAAAGAAAGAGATAAGCAGAGAAAGACGAAGAACTTGAAAGAGAGAGAGAAAGAGATAAATAGAGCAAGAAAGGAGAGGGAGAGAGATAGATAGAGAGAAAGAAAGAGAGAGAAAGAGAGGGAGAGAGAGAACGAGAGAAAGAAAGAGAGGCCGGATCTCTGAAGGGCCAGATTCCTGAGTTGCCCCTACAGAACATACAGCTTTTTATTTTTAGCACAATGCATATGAAAATTGTGCTGTAAAGGTCTCTTTTAGTTTAACCCCTCCTGACAACTCAAAATGGGTGTATTTGCCATCCTCTCCCTTCTTCCTTTTTTTTAATATCTGTAAGTGCTTCCTGATGAGGTTTAATTCCTGGGACAGGTGCCTTGTTGCCTACTTGTAACTATTCTCTGACCCTGCTTCAAGGGTCAGAGCAGGGTCAGAGAATAGTTGCAAGTAGGCAACGAGGCGCCAGGAAGCACTTAGCAGCAGGTGCCCAAGTTGAAGTTAATTTCTTTGTAACCCTTTTGTAAAAGGTTACAAAGAAATTAGGTTCAACTTTTGCACCTGCTACTGCAACCCTTGCTTGGCTGAAAATTTGCGGATTTTACCGTGATTTCGCGAGATTCGCGGATCGCGAAATTGCGGAAAATCCGCAAATTCGCCCGCGAAACGGATTTTACGCTCACCCTTCATCAGGGCCTGAAGTAGTTCCTCCCATTGCGCTGCTATAGGTGTCTTCCGTAGCCCCAACGTTTCCTCCCACTGTATGCCAATTCCTTCTGCTTTGGCCCATGCTAGGAGCAAGTACCTCCATGCCCTTATGTGTGGTGGGTCTCCGGGGGCGTGGCTACGACGCTGCCGAGCATGGACGCCTGAGCCCTGAGCTCCGGGTCGGTCTCGGTGTTTATCCTGTATGAGGACCCCCCTGGCGGCACCACCACCCGGGATTGCTTCCTGATTGCTGCGGGACACCCTAGCGCCGATCTGGAGAGCGCTGGGTCCCGTGGCTACTGAGACCTGAGCTTTTCAGAGGGAGCTGCGGAGGCGGCCGCCGGCCATTTTGCTTGGGCCTGCGCCTTGCGGCTGATCCCCGGCCTCGATTTCAGAGGGGCCGCCGGGGACCGGGCCGCTGCGGGTGCTTGAAGGACGGTGCTGGTGGGTGCCTTGACCCCGGAGGCGGAGGAGCACCCCCTGGGAGCCCGGCGGACAGGCAGTGACGGGCCGAGCTCCGGGACGAGGAGTGTCGGGGCACTGGTGCTGCGGAGCGGCTCGGAGTGAGCTCCGGGAGCGGAGGCACCCTTTTGAGGTGAGCGGGGCTGCGGACGACCGGCGCTCTGACCCTATGGCACCATCGGAGATGTGGGGCCAGCCTGGAGCCGGGGATGCCACCTCGGCTGCGGATCTGTGGGATTGAGGCGGCGTAGCGGATGGACTGGTGGCAGCTGAGCTTGTAGGGCCCCGGATTGGTCTGGGGGGTCCCCTTGTGGCCCACAGCGGACCCTGGTGGCGACGATCTTGGCACCGCCCCGCTGATTGCAGACTGCGGGGCGCCGGAGGCGCTGCACGCTCCTCGGGGCGGCCATCTGGCCCTGAGCGGGGACCTGGGCCCACTCTGATGACTTCCTGGACACTGGCATTGGGTCCTGCCGGCACTTGAGGGAGGCCCGGAGCGGCGTGGGGCTACTGGTGGATTCGGCTGTCGGCTGCGGGGACCCGGAGCGGAGGGAGCCCCCGCTGGGGGTGTCAGTGCCGTGGTTCGGCTGTGCCTGCCGGCTGTGCCCCTCCCCCACTTCTCTTCCTTCATCGTGCAGGACCCTGCCCTCGCATCAGGCTAGCGGGCGAGGTAACGTCTTTGACCTTCTTTGGAGCACGAGTTGGGGCGGCCCTGCAGTGCTTGGTATCAACGTGGTTGCCGGCTGGCCTCCATGGGGAAGCCACGGAAGGGGACGGGCGCAGCGCCACCGGACCAAGTTGGAGATTCCCTTGACGCCCATGACCTGCAACGGACGGATGACCGGGCGACTGGGCTGCAGGAACAACAGATGGACCAAATTCTTCAGGCCATAGGGGACACAAGGGAGGCGTTGCGCCAGGATATCGCCCAGGTCTCCACAAGCCTTGGCCTTCTGAAGGCGGACCATGGCAAGCTTGCTGACCACGTCAAGGCCGCAGAGCTGGTAATAGAGGCATTGGAACCGGCCCAGAAAGCGTCGGATGCCACACTCGAGGACTTAACCCGCAGGGTGCAGCAACTGGAAAGGAGAGCGGCTGACGCGGAAGGGCGCAACAGACGCAACAATATCCGCGTGGTGGGCCTCCCCGAAAATATTGAAGGGGACGATATGGTCGCGTATTTGGAGACTTGGCTGCGGGATGTGGTGGTCCCTGCGGGTCTGACGCATTTCTACACTTTGGAGAGAGCCCATAGGGTCCCGGCTCGCCCCCTTGCCCCGGGACGGCCTCCCCGGCCGGTGATAGCTCGGCTACTCCACTTCAGGGACCGGGACATTATACTGCGGCAGGCCAGACTGGCTGGTCCTTACAAGGTGGACAACGCATCGGTGTCGATATTTCCTGACTACTCTCAGGAGGTCCAGCGCAGTCGTTTCTCCTTCGTCGCCGTCAAGAGAGCTCTCCGCGATGAGGGGGTGCAGTACTCTTTGCTGTTCCCGGCCCGCCTGAGGATACTGGTGGACGGAGTGGCCACATTCTGTGATTCCCCGGATGACGCTTGGCAATGGTTGGAGCGGTATCGAGCGGGCAAGGACGGCGCGGGTGCCTGGACGGGGAATGCCGAGGACCGGCCGAAACCGCGCAGGAACAGGCGCAATCGAAGGAGAGAGCAGGGCAGGAGGTCCCCCTCGGCGTCACAGACGGACCAGGAAAGGAGGGCCGCCTTGCAGGCGGTGTCGGACATTTCCGGAGCAGTGCCTGGGACCCAGGTGGTAGACTCGGGCTCCAGGTTGGGCTCGGATGAGGCGGAACCGGGTGGCTCGGACGAGGTTTCGGACAAGGAAACTGGGGAGTTGCCTCAGATCACCCCGCAGACAGCTGATGGTCTCCTGGATGAGTGACTATGGGACGCTGAGTAATGGACAGTAAGGGGGAGTGCTGGCCCAGTGGGGTGGTCACATGATGGGCGGATGGGGTCCTGCTTTCTGAACGGCTGGGAATGTAACTGTACTCTGCTCCCTGGGGGAGGTGCTGGGTCCATGGCCTTCTTAATGGGTGGTGGTGCTGCTGGGAGGGGGATGGGGGAGGTCTACTCTTAGTCGGGATTGACCTTTCCTGGGGTGACGGGTCTTGACTGTCCGGCCGGCTGGTGCGGAGTCTCCCCTCGATCTCACATATCTTGTGAGTCTCTGGTATCTTCCAGAGTTTCCCTCGTACTCGGGGGTTGGGTTTGGATGGGTGACAACTGTTTGATGCCTGTTCTGGGGGTGGGTGGGGTGGGAGTTGGTCGGGGTTGTTTCGGGGTTCCGAAGTTTTTGGGTATTGTCAGTGTGCCGCTGAGAGTGTGGGGGATTGGACTTTGCTATGTGCCCATTGATGGCGGCTAGATTAGACTTGAAATGCATCACCTGGAATGTGCGGGGGCTCAACTCCATGAGGAAGAGATACAAAGTGCATGCATATTTAGTCCGGAGGGGGGTCCAGGTGGCTTTTTTACAGGAGACGCACTTAACGTTGGCTGAAGGGCAGGCGCTGCAGCGGCGATGGAGAGGGCAACTCTTCTATACTACTTATTCTGCGCATGCTAGGGGGGTGCTACTTTGGATTCGGGCGGGTGTCCCCTTTCAGCCTTTGACCACTAGGGTGGACCCGGAAGGGAGGTTTGTGGCAGTGTTGGGGAGGCTGGATGGCCGGGATGTAGCGTTTTGCTGTGTTTACGCCCCTAACTTTGATCAGGCTGCGTTCTTCTCCGTGTTGTCAAGCCGGCTGCCGGATATGCTCATGGGCACGGTGTACATGGGAGGGGACTTTAATTCTGTGGCAGATATTGAGATGGACCGTTCCCATCCACCACTCGCTCAGTCGGCGGTGTGCAGAGTGGCCAAGGCGCGGAGGGACTGGCAGGATCGGTGGGGGCTCCAGGACGCGTGGCGGACGTGCCATCCTACGGGTAGGGACTATTCGTTCTATTTGGTGCCGCGTGATTTACATGTGCGTCTTGACACTTTCCTCTGATCGGGTGGGGCTCAGGAGCTCACGCGTGATTGCGAGTACCTGGCGCGGACCATATCGGACCACAACCCTTGCCTGCTTACGGTCATCTGGACTAGACAGCGGCAACCGGTTCCCACATGGCGGTTGAACCCGCTGACGCTGGAGGACCCGGTCTTCCAGGCTGAAGTGCAGGACTGCATCGAACGTTATTTCCTTGAAAACTCGGGTACCGCGTCCACTCGAGCAATTGAGTGGGACGCCTTTAAGGTGGTGGTGCGAGGCGCGTGCCTCTCGTCCTCGTTGGGGGTTCGCCGGACACTGCTGGCTGATGTCACACGTGAAGAGGCCGCTTTGAGGCAGGCGGAGAGGGATGGCCACGGGGTGGGCGGCAATAGGGAGGAATTGTTAGCGGCTCGAGAGCGGGTGGCCACCCAGGTGGAGAGGCTCCGCTGCCATGACTACCGGGAATACATGGTCCGGGCACATGCGGAACTGGATCGGGTCGGCTCGCTGTTGGCATGGCTGGCCAATCCTGATACTAGGGGTACGCCGATCTTGTCGCTGGCTACTCCGACTGGAGGCCTGGTCCATTCGCAACGAGAGATCAACACTCAGTTCCGGGATTACTATGAGGAACTTTATCGGAGCAGGATGGCGGCGTGCCCTGCGACGCTGGATGCCTTTCTTGAAGAGGCTCAACTGCCGCGACTGGACCCAGAGCTGGGCGCCACGTTGGGGGCGGCTATCACGCAGGGGGAGATCAGGGCGGCGATTAAGCATATGGCCAGGAAGAAAACACCGGGGGGGGACGGCCTTCCGGTGGAGTTCTATGCTGCATACGTGGATCTCCTGGCGCCCCGATTACACCAGATCTATGAGGAAGCCTGGGAGCAGGGCATATTGCCAGCGTCGGTGCGAGAGGCGATCGTAGTCCCGCTGTTGAAAAAGGGCGGCCTCCCCACCGCTAGGACGGCATATCGCCCGCTGTCGATGCTCACGGTGGACTACAAGGTATTGAGCAGGATCTTGGTGACGCTGCTGACTGCCCATATGTGCTCCCTGGTACACCCGGACCAGTCGGGCGTTATCCCCACTAGGAACACCTCGACGTGCATACGGCGCCTGCTAAGGGTCATGGATGTTGACGGGGAGGGCCCCGCGGGGGCGGCTGTATTATCGGTGGACATCGAAAAGGCATTCGATAGTGTGGAATGGCCTTACTTGTTCAGTGTGCTCCTTCGGTTCGGGCTGGGGGATGGCTTCGTCCGTTGGACGAGGCTGCTCTATGAGTCAGCTACTGCTAGGGTCCGTACGGGCCGCTCTATATCTGCGGCGTGCTCGGTAAGTCGGGGCACCAGACAGGGTTGTTCATTATCCCCGCTCCTCTTCGCTTTGGCGATTGAACCGCTGGCAGCGCGGGCCCGGCAGGGTCGGTACTTTGAGGGGGTGCCGTCACGCGGCGGCTTACATTATATCTCATTATATGCCGACGACCTTTTGTTATATCTGGCAGATGTGGATGCGTCAGTGACGGGAGCACGGGCCTTGCTCCAGGAATTCGGGAATCTGTCGGGCCTCCGGGTTAATTGGTCTAAGACCTGTCTCTTCCCCTTGACGTCTCGCTGTGCCCAGCCTGAGGTGTTGGATGGCCTGCGCTGGGAACCGGATTGCTTGCAGTACCTCGGGGTCCATGTCTATCACACCCACTCACTCCTTTATGAGGGGAATGTGGGTAGAGCCATGAGGGGCATTAGAGGTGAGGTTTTGGCGCGTCCTTCCGTTGTCTGTGGCTGGGCGAATTGCGTTGTTGAAAATGGTGGTCCTGCCGCGCCTGCTATATTTTTTCCGCACGCTACCGGTGTGGATACCGCCCTCCTTTTTCCGGACGTTACGATCTGCGGTGATAGGTTTTATCTGGGGCTCTGGCAGGCGACGCATAGCCCTGAATACTTTGCTTAGGTCCCGAGAGGAGGGTGGCCTAGCCGTGCCGGACTTCGAATGGTATTACTTGGCTGCTCAACTTCAGTGGCTCACGCAGGCGGTGGCGCGGGAATTTAGAGGACCGGAGGGACCACAGGGTCGGATTGTGCCGCGCCATGTCCAGTCCTTCATAGTGCTCCAGCAGGAGCTTCGGTTGGAGCAGCTGACTCTTGAAGAACGAACCCTTCGCCGCTGCTGGCTGCGTGGCCACAGGCGGGTGGGGTGTCGCGCCCCGTATGCACCGGAGATTCCCCTGGGCATGTGTACTGCCCTCCCGCATGGTGGGGATTGGTCGGCGCTTGCCGGTTGGGAGGACTCCGGGGTTCACATGCTAGGGGATTTGTACCGTGACGGTGTCTTGATGCCGTTCGGTGCCTTGCAGGAGGCCTTTGATTTGCCGAGGGGGGACTTCCTGTTACATGCGGCATTGGTTACTGGAATTCAGAGGCGCTGGAAGATGGGGCTGGTGGAACCGCCCACGTCGCCCGGCTGCCAGTATGTTGTGATGGCGACTGGCACTTATAAGGCCATCACATGCCTGTATCGGAGGCTGGCGCTGGCTGATCCCCCGCCGCTTGACGGGCTACGGGAGCGCTGGGAGGCCGATCTTGGTAAGCAGATACCGGAGGCAACATGGCCTCAGCTTGTACGGAGGGCCTGGAAGGGCACCCGTAATGCTCGGTTTCAACTGGTCCAGTATTACACCCCCCATAGGGCGTACTGGACCCCTGCCAGGATCCAACGGATCTTTGGAGGTGCGCAATCATTATGCCCGCGTTGTGCCGCGGAGGACGCTGACTTTAAGCATATGTTCTGGTCGTGCCCAGGGCTTGGCACTTACTGGATTGATGTTTTAGCTTGCCTGAATGCGGTTACGGGTCCTCAAGTTGAAGCGGACGCGGGAGCATGCCTGCTACTTTAGTTTCCCCATACTCCTGCCACCAAAATCACCAGCAAGTTTTATGATTTGGGGTTCATAATGGCCAAGCGGGAACTTACACTACACTGGAAGTCTAGAGGGGGACCTAATTTCCTGAGGTGGCGGAGGTGCTTCCAGCAGTGGGCCGCGTGCGAAGGTGTTCTCAGATGGCGTATGGCCAACGATAAGGCGCTAGATACTGCCAGGGCGTGGAACGCGCTTGTGACGGACTTACAGTCACTCATGGATGCTGATAATGGTGGTGAGGGTGATGAGCCGGCGGCCCCGGAAGGGGGCACAGGGCAGAGGGTGATGGGGGTGGATGCGGTGGAGATGGGGAGTTAGATGATGAGCTTGGGTGACGGGAGAGGGCGGACTGCACGGTTCACTCGAACCCAGGGACGAAGTGGGGATCGCCTGCAGCACTGGACAGTACCTGGACCTCTGTATGGACGTGATCTGGAGGGGAGTAACACCTGCTGCCTATAGGATAGATATGACAATCACAACAAGGACGTGGAGGCACACTGACAAGGGGGGGGTGGGGGTAGAGGGGGAGGTGGGTTAACCTGATTAGGGTTTGTTGTTGGGGAATGTGCAGCAGTGTCATGGTTGTATGCGCTAAGAATAGACGGGCCTGTGGGAATGTATGATAATAATAATAATAATTCACGTGTTCACGAAACTAATAAAAACAGTTTACAAAAAAAAAATGTGTGGTGGGTCTCCCGCCTTCCATTTCTTGTTTAAGTGCCGCTTAGCTACCACCAAACCAGCAAGAGGAGACTTTCATGGTCGGAGACCTGCGGAAGTGGTGTAATAAGTAAACACGCCATTCAAAGGGTATGTCGCGGCCCGTGCAGGTGCGTAGCGCTTCACCAACAGCTTGCCAATAGATGTGCAGCTTTTGAAAGCCCCATAGCATGTGTACTAGTCCAACCCCCACCTCCGTGCATTGAGGGCACATCGCATCCGTGCAGTGAAAATAACTGTTTATCTTTTCAGGTGTGAGGTATGCTGTGGACTATCAACAGTTGTATTTGTCGGGACCTCATGTTCCTGGGAATTCATGTTGGACTCTTTTTTTCCCATTCCCTGTCCTTTAACTGCCGTTCCAGGTCTGCTTCCCATTTGCGGCGCAGTGGGTCTAGAGTTATCGCTGCGTGCGTATGAAGGGATGCTGCATAACATGGAGGTACTTTATGGTAAGGTGTTGGCTTGGTTCCTCTTGCATGTCTCCCCATCTAGAAGTTAGTGTTGCGATCAGCGAGCAGTGTCTTAGGAATTGTTCCGGCTGCAGCCCCACTTCGTCGACCAGGGACTCATATGGAATGAGCATGCCATCCCGGTACAAGTCTCCCAGTGTCTGTATGTCCGTTCGTGCCAGTCTGTGAGTTCAAGAGATGTAAGCACCCCAGGCCCGCTGGGGAAGCCTTCTAGTGGTCTGACCGGTGCATAGGGGACTAGTGTTTTAGTGAGGTACAGGCAGCGACGATAGCACCTATAAGCCACCGCCAGGAGGAGAGGGGTAAGCATTGAGGCTTTAGAGGCTGGGTGAAAAAGTTTGGTGATATAATCCAGAGAGAGGGGAGGGGAGGGGCTAAGGTTGCAGTGTCTTCACAACCCCTATCGGCAAGCCAGCGGGCTATCCACTGCAATTGTGCAGCCAAATTGTAGTGTTCAAAACAAGGAGCAGCTAGGCCCCCTTAATAGTTGGGCAAGTATAACTTTGCTAGCACTGTCTGTGACGTGCATTGCCCCAGAGAAAGTCCCTGAGCAGTTTAGTGAGTGTGGCGAAGAAGGCCGCCGGGAAATAAATAGGCAGATTAGCAAAGCAGTACAGTAGTTGAGGAAGACTCACCATCTTGGATAGCGCCACCTTGTTGTCATTCACTCGAAGGCCCGAGAGAGCGGCAAAGTCGCGCAGTGTGTACTCCAATTGGGCTGGTATGTTTCCCACATCTCTCACGAATACTTGGAGGTCGTCCGCAGAGGTATCCCATCACCCATGGTCGCTCTCAGGGCCGCTGCTAGGGCTTCGATTGTGAGTGCGAACAGGAGAGACGAACAAGAGAGGCAACAGCGGGCACCCCTGCCTAGTGCCTCTGCGTATTCGTATGGCGTCGGAGATGTATGGCCCCAACCGTACTCTAACTGTGGGGTTTTTGTATAACAGGTCAACCATCTGGAGGAAACCCCAACCTAGATCATACCGTAACAGCACTGCTGCTAGATAGCTCCACTCCAAGCAGTCGAAAGCCTTTTCAAGGTCCAGCACCAGGCATCCCACCATGGGCCTCTCCCTCACACTGTCCGAAGCCACCCTGAAGAACCTCTGTAAGTTCAACAATGTGTTACGCTTGGGCATGAACCCATTCTGGTCGCTATGGACCAGTTCGGGAACCACCGGCGCCAACCGCTCCACCAGCACTTTAGCAAGTGTTTTATAATCCACATTTAGAAGTGCCAGTGGTCTGTATGATCCTAAGTTTTCAGGGTCTCTGTCAGGTTTTAGCAGAGACACCAGGTAGGCCTCTTGCATCGACGTGGGCAATGCGTGTTCCTCTAGGGCTGTAGAGTATAGGGCATGCAGTTGCTGCACCAGAGGCTCCCGGTAGGCTTTGTAGTATTCAACCGGTAGGCTTTCCGGCCCGGCGTTTTCCCTGACGCCATTGATCCTATTGTCTCTCCTATTTCCTCTAGAGTGAGGGGACCATTAAGTGCCTCTTGATGTGCT
Organism: Lissotriton helveticus; assembly: GCF_964261635.1. NCBI lineage: Eukaryota > Metazoa > Chordata > Amphibia > Caudata > Salamandridae > Lissotriton > Lissotriton helveticus. The sequence goes on from NC_136070.1 coordinate 138,464,348, forward strand.
CCTGAGGCTGTGGTCAGTTGAACAGGTTCTAGGAACCTCTCCAGGTCGAGGCTTGAGCAGCGTCCTTTGGATTGGTACAAAAGTGAGTAATGATCCGACATTACTTTGTGTATCTCCCGCTTTGTGTGTATATGACCCCGATTGGTGTATGTCTACTGTCTTGCTTCACTAGCCAGGCTAGCAGGTGACTTGCTCTATCCGCTTTGGCATGGGTGCTGGCTGTGTGGGGAGTATAGTTGTGGCATCTTAGCTTTTCTTTGAGTTCTGCATGTTGCGTCCTAAGGCTTATAAGCATGCCGGATTGTCCACCGCCGCTCTCCCTCTCTTATTCATACTGGAGTAGTTGTGATTCATGGTGAGTGAGCGACAAAGACAGCTGTTTGCGTAAGTTTGAGTGGCACCGAGACAGTGGCCTCTGACAGCAATTTTGTGTGCATCCCATTCCACCAGTTTGGAGTTCGCCGACCCCTCGTTGGGTTCAAAGTACTCAAGAACCATCGTCTCCAGGAATGCACGGATCTCTGGGTCTTCCAGTGCAGTTGGCTGGAGACGCCAATTGGGCACGTGAGGGCGGTCAGGCTTCCAGTTCAACCAGAGTGTCATGGGGTTATGGTCAGATTGTGTCTGCCCCAGATATTCTGCTGCCTCAACATGGGGAATTAGTGACTGGGAATCCACCACTCTATCCAGTCGCACATGTAAGTCATGTACTGCAGAGTAATAGGAGTAGATATGGTCAGTGGGATGGAGGACCCGCCACAGGTCCAGTAATGCACATCATAGGTATCCAGGCTTTAATAAAGGGATTGCAGACTCCCATGTATTATATCGCAAACACAAGGAGATGATGGACGGAGCACTGAAACTTTTCAGACACTCACATCCAATCACAGATCTGGGTTGAATCCATCATCGTTCTTTAGCTCACTTCGCCACCTCAGTTTAGACACAGCTACATGCAAATCAGTCTTGACCCTGTGCCTAATGGGAACAGTCCAGCCCGACTGCCAAGCCAGGTCTTCCCTGAACTGGAAACAAGCATCCTTCGACCAGTTGCGGGGTAACATCTCTCGTCAGCCATGCTAGCTTGAATCCATTTGCAAAGTATGCATGGGACCCACTTATGGGCAGACCATGCTAATGTAGGGCGAACAAAGCAAACAGAAGGAGATGATGGTCGGAGCGCTGAAACTTTTCAGACACTCACCCCTAATCAAAGATCTGGGTTGAATCCACCATCGCTCTTTAGCTCACTTCGCCACCTCAGTTCAGACCCAGCTATATGCAAATCAGCCTTGACCCTATACCTCATGGGAACAGTCCAACCGAAATTTCCAAGCCAGTTCTTCCCTAAACCAGAAACAAGCATCCTGGGACCGGTTTTACCCCTCATCAGCCAGGCTAGCTTGAATCCAGTGGCAAAGTGAGAAGGGGACCCACGTCTGGGCATACCCAGATCTGTGACTGGGGGTGAGTGTCTGAAAAGTTTCAGCGCACCGTCCATCATCTCTTTGTGTTTGCTTTGTTTGCCCTAAGTTGGCAGGGTATGCCCAGACATCGGTCTCTTTCTCACGAATCACGTTATTTCAATCAATGGCAAAATATTACCACAGGCAAATAGGTCAATGATATAATAAAGTTTATCCATACCCTGGAGTTTGTCACATTACCACCTCCTCATCCACCAATCTCCACCATCCCATCTTCAGTTACTTAGGAAGGAGGCACTAGTCATGCTACAAAAAGGAGCCATTGAGAGAATGGCACACTCTCAAAGGGTAATGGGTTTCTACTCCCACTTTTTTCTTGTGAAGAAAAAGTCAGGAGAATGGCTTCCCATTCTGGACTAAAGAAAGCTCAACAAATACCTACAGAAAAAATCCTTCCGCATGGTGACTCTCCAGGAGATTTTGCAGCTTCTGAACCATTCAGATTTTCAGAACAGCCTTGATTTTCAGGATGCATATTTCCATATTCCTATCCATCCCAAACACCGAAGGTTTCTTCGTTTCACGGTGGCAGGTGCGCACTATCAATTCAAGGTCCTCCCCTTCATTCTCTGCTCAGCTCCACGGGCCTGCAGATTTTCCCATATCTCGACAATTGGCTAGTGAAGGCTCCTTCTCTTCACCGGCTTTGGAAACCATATCCATCGGCCTACAACTGTTTAGCTCTCTGGGGCTTTCAGTCAACTACCAGAAGTCCGTTCTCACACCCTCTCAACGGATAACTTTTCTCGGCGCAACTTTGGATACACTCCAAAACAAGGTATTCTTATCCACAGAAAGGCAAGACACCATATTATCGCTGGCTCAAAATTTAGCCAAAAAAGAGTTTGCTTCTGTTCATCTCCTCAAAATAATTTCTCAGCATGGTGTCCTTGGCTATCCTCATGGTACCCCATGCATGCCTCAGAATTAGACCTTTTCAAGAGCAGTTGGACAGACAATAGCTTCTAGTGACCGGATCATTCCAGGACATTATTTAGATCACTTTGTTAATTAAAAAATACTTTTTGGTGGCAGTCCGCCAGCTATCTCTCTGTGGGTCTGACATTTCTCTCTCCACTTCCAGAGTTTGTTCTGACGACAGATGCCTCATTGGAAGGCTGGGGATCCCACCTTCAAGACCTCACAGTAAGGCTCTCCCAAATGCACATTAACTTCCTGGAATTGAGGGCAATTTTCCTAGCTCTTCAGTTGTTACTCCCTAGAATACGAGCATCCTCCATCCTCATTTGTACAGACAACTCCACCTGCATGCACTATCTCAACAAGCAGGGAGAAACGAGGTCTCAGGTTCTATCCTTAGAAGCCCAATAGATATGGGAATGGACATTGCTACACCGAATCTTCATCAAAGCGGAACATCTTCCAGGAGTGAGAAACAACCTATTAGACACCTTACACCGAATAGGAAAAAAAATTTACAAGTGGGAAGTCGATCAGCTAATTCTCAACTCCATCTTCTGGGAATGGAGAACACCCAATGTAGACCCCTTTGCATCTCAAGAGAACCATAAATTCAGGTTCTTCGCCAGCTGGGAACCTCAGAGATGGTCATGGGTGAATGTTTTTATGATGAGATGGTCAGGAATTGTTGCCTATGCTTTTTACCATGCCCTGTTCTCTCCAGAGTTCTAATGAAGATGAAAAGAGAACTGTCGGAGTCCAATCCTTATCGCCTTCCAGTGATAACAACTCTACTGACCATGAGCAAGGGATGAATCCTGCACTCACATCCAGCCTCTCTTCAGTTGCATACTTGGCACCTGAATTCAATGAATTCAAAGATTTTTTTTCCATATTTTTATTGGTATTTAAAACATCCCCATGACTGTAGGGATGTTTTGTCCATGTCTAGAGCTAAGTCCGCCAATAAAACGTATTGATTAAAATGGAAATGTTTTTGTCCTTGGTGCCTTCAGAACAACATTCACCCTCTTCTCTCATCTCCGAAACAAGTTGTGCCTTATCTACTCTCCCTGGCAAAGTCAGATCTTGCGTGTGCATCAGTGAGAGTCCACCTCGCAGCCATCTCCGGATACAGGTGTATTTCTGATACTTCCTCCCTTTGTTCCTCTCGTATCATCAAACAATTCATGAAGGGATTATTTAGAACTTTTCCTCCCATTCGGTCCGCTCGGTGTCTCAACATAGTCCTATCTCAACTGATGAAACCACCGTTTGAGCCAATTCACAAAATAGAACTCAAGTTCCTGACTTGGAAGATGGTATTACTTATAGCTATTACCACTGCGAGAAGAGTAAGTAAAATCCAAGCTTCCACTATAAGAGAACCTTACTTATGATTCACAGAGGACTACGTTTTACTGAGAACAAATGCTAAATTCATCACAAAGGTTCCAACACAGTTTTGCCTTAATGAGCTCCTTAATTCTCCTCCGCACATTTTTTCTATATCCTTCCTCTCCAGCAGAGAAGTTTCTTCACTCTTTATACATTAAAGTACGTCTTAAGTTTTATTTGAAAAGAAATAAGCAACTACGGAAAACAAATCAATTGCTGGTGTTACATGGATCTCAAAGACTGGGTGCTTCAGTCACAAAGAAAACTATTGCAAGATGGATTCCTGAGACTATTCAGCTCTGCCACACTACAATGGGTAAAGCGCTCACAGTCAAGGCCAAAGCACATTCAGGGGCAATATTCTCTGCTGCTGCGCTATATGCTGACGTCCTGTTGGACAAGATTTGCCATGCCGCAACATGGAAGAGTAAACATACTTTCACGTGGCATTATTGTCTGGATCTGGCTACTTACAGTGACGCAGCTGTAGGACAGGCGGTCTTACAACATCTATTTCAATAAGGTAAGCCTCTATTGTTAGAGGTATTTTTCCTTCTTCATTTACGTGTTTTTACTATTATAAAGTTCTAAGATACTGTTTTGCTTTTGCAATATGTTAAGGTATATGGATGTATATTAATACCCACAATCCACCACTAAGGGTATTTAATTTTTACTTCTATGCTTGTGTGCCTATACAACTGCTATCTACTCTGATTCAAACATGTGAATCTATGAAAGATCCAATAATGGAGAAGAAAATTAGTTACTTACCTGTAACTACTGATCTCCCATATTGGTATATTTCATAGATTCACGTGCGACCCACCCTCCTCCCCTGAGAGGCTTCCCTCATTTCCTCAAGTATTTAGTTTCACACTGGTGCTGAACATCTGAGGAACTCAGGGGCATATTACCAACGATTAGCGATATTTATCGCTAACGATGCTTAGCAACGAATTTTTTAACGCTAAGCATCGCCGGAAATTATTGCAGAGATAACTTGCTATTAGCAAGGTTTATCTCAGAAGTGATAAAAATCCTCGCGCTAACTGCCAAATGAGAGATTATCGCTGGAAAACCAACCATAATCTCTCGAAGTTTGGCATTAGCTTGATGATAGGGGCCCACAAACTTAGCCATGATATCCACCAACCATAGGATATCATGGCTAAGTCAGGAAAATATCAGGTGTGAAAAAAGCAGTGCTAACCACGGTTAGCGCTGCTTTTTTTATGACTAACAGGGTTAGCGAAATCCTTGATAATAGGAGAAATGTCGCTTAACAACATTTCTCCTATTATTTTTCTCTGGAACGCCCCCTTTGCATCTCATTAGAGATGCAAGGGGAAGCGTAGAGAAAAAGGGTGCTAACATGCGAATTTGCTGATAGGGAGATAATTTTATCTCCGCTTTCTTGGCTTTTAAAGCCAAAAAAGCGGAGATAAATCCCTTGATAATACGCCCCTCAGTTCTCTAGGGAGTGTTCTACAGGGTGCTGTCGCCTTATTGGTTGTTGTTCAAGTTTGGTTCTTTTTTTACAAAAGAAAGTAGATAGGCTATTGCAGTGACTGCTCATTGCATTGTAGCCTATAATAGTATTATCTACTGCTTTTATAGTAATACAGTGGGACTCCCACTACAACATCTGGGATGATTCAAGCATGTGAATGGCACAAAACTGGACAAAGGACATGGGAGTATCCTCTCCACTGTCCAGTTCCTCCTCTGGGAGGGAAGCCTGAATCGTCCCAACCCTTTCCTTAGGGTACTTAAGAGCTTACCTGTGGGTGGGTCCCTAGATTCATCATGGGAGAAGATTCAGATCAAGATACCACTTAATCTTCGACCTTCTGGGCACATTGGACTTTGCTCTGGGCACCAAGGCTGCAACTGGGATAGCATTATCTACTGCTTTTATAGTAGTACCGTGGGACTCCACTACAACGTGGGGGATGATTCAACCATGTGAATGTATGAATTATAGCTACAGGTAAGTAACTCATTTTTGTGTATATTTCTACATGTTAAACGGTGAAGTGGATGCTTTGTAAATGGCAGTGGAGACCTGTGGGCTACATTTGTGGTGTCATGCTTTTATTGCAGAGAGACCTTGCGGCCATCAAGAAGGAGGTGGAGCGGGTTCACAGGGAGGCTCAACGTGTAAGCCAGGAATATCCACAGGTGAAGGAGAATGTGGCAGAAAGGCTGATTGAAGTGAAGGAATGCTGGGAGAAGCTGTTCAAGAAGTGCCAGGAAAGGAAAGAGAGACTTGGACAGGCCGAACAGGTTCAGCTCTACTTCAATGAATGCAGAGAACTCATGTAGGTGACCTTTTAATGTTTTAATGTTAATTTATTTGAATTTCTGAGAACACTAATGCGAACCGTTGGACTGCAGGGGACCAGTGGGAAGTCACTGGGACTAAGGGCCTAGGATCCCTGGTGTACAGTGGCTCACTCACACTAGTGGTCAAGTTGGTACTCATACATACCAACATAGGAAGCCATTATAATGTTCTGGTGTTGCCAAGTCTGACAACCCAGCTTTGCCAGCCTGTGTGCAATGTGGATTGGGTGTAACCTTTCATTAAAAGTATCAGTAGAAACTGAGATATGTAATTTGAAAGATGTTAGTGTAAATAGCGCCAAAAAGCACAACACACTAACAGGATATCTGGTAGTGCCAGATAGGGTCACAAGTCACAAGTTCAAGCCAACCGTGATGGAGCGCGAACTGGCTACAGGGACCCAGTTAGGCTCACTGAACAATGTACCCTCAATCCTGGTTTGTGGAGCATTGCAAGGGTCCTCATCGACAATACACTGCGCAGCAAAATGGTGCGTCAATTCCGAGATGCAGCAAGGCTGTGATGCAAGCTCCTGTGTTGTCGTCGAGGATCCCGTCAACTTGGGCTTGTGAAGCAAATTTCGGCAGCGAGGATGCGGCACGCAGTCAAGGCAATGCACTGGTTATGATGCTCTGCCAGGCTGCGATGCGGAGTCCGGTCGTCGTTGAGGCTGCTGTCATTGAAGGATTAGAAGGCTTTCAGTAAGGATGCATTGCACAGCTCCAGTTCCGATGATGTGTTGGGCTGCAATGTGATGTGGGTCTTTGCAATGGTTCTGATCCATGCAGTAGCAGTGATGCATCGGTTTTGCTCAGGATTAAGCTTTGTAGCAGAGAATATGCATTGGTTCCACTAGACCACAGAGGCTGGCAGAGCACCTTATGCTCACTTCCAAGGGTCCAGGACTAGGGTGGCATCGCATAGCAGGGTAGGCTCACAGATGCCAGAGTCCAAGTGGAGAGAATATGGGAGAGGATGTGGCCTAAGGGCTAGGGCGGTCGACCTCAAATCTGGGAAACCCGGTTTGAGTCTCGGCAAATACGCTCAACGTCCTGTGGTTCTGGGAAAATCACTTATTCACCCCATGCCTAACAAAAAATGAATGTGTCTGTAACGAAACTAGAGCTCTGATACCCGATACCTTCGGGTCAAGTTCGGTATATAAAACTCAGACAAAAAAAAGTGCTGGCTTCAAGGTTATGGGAGTCTCCTGTCCCTGAGGCTCTAGTCAGGAGGCCAGCCAACTAGCCCTTGGAGTCACTCTGCTGTTTCCGGGTTCAACAGATGCAGGTCTAGTCCTTCTCAGCTGGCAAGAGGGCCGCAGGTATTAGGTCAGCACAGCAGCAGTCCAGCAAGGCAGTGCAGCAATCCAGCAGAGTGGCAGTCCTTCAGCAGCACATCAGCCCTTTTTCCTAACAGAGTATCCACAGGCCCAAAAGTCTACTGAAGAGGTGGTTTCTGAGGTCCAATAATTAAAACCAATAGTGCCTTTGAAGGGGGAGAAGCATCTAGAGGCATCCCTTTGAGGTCACCAGGCATCCTATTTTCCCTGTCCTGGCTCCAGACTAACTACAGGGAGCATTCAGCCCTTTGTGTGGAGGCAGGACACAGCATATTCAAGTGTAAATAGGGCTGTGCTTATCTCTGCTCTCTCATCCGGACAGTGATGGCCCATCCAGGCTCGCCTAAGCTCTCTATTGTTTGTAGTTGTCTAGGAGAAATACACAAAACCCAACTATCAGCTACACCCAGTCATGTGACCCAGAGACAGGCTACAGGCCCTAAATGGCTAAGGTAGGAAAATGCCAACTTTGTCAGTTTCAAAATTGTAATTTTAAGCCCAACTCCACCATAAATTAGGATTTTTCTTTACAATTCCAAAGACATCAAACACTAACTGATTTGGAAATGACAGCTTATTAAATGTAATAAGGTAACTCCAAGGTTTTCCTATGGGAGAGATAGGCCTTGCAACAGGGAAAAACGAAGTTAAGAGTGTTTCACTATCAGGACATGTTCAACTTTTTAAATACACTGCACCCTGCCCTCTGTGCTTTCTACGGCCGGCCCTAGAATGACTTATATGTAATTAAAAAGGAAGGTTTAGGCCTGACAAAAGGTTTATTTTGCACTGTTGAAATGGCAGTTTAAAAACTGGACACGCAGGCTAAAATGGCAGGCCTGAGACATGGTTAAATGGATAGACTTGAGCATATTTGTTCTTCTCTTCTTGTTGCCCATCATCACACACTGGACATGGTCTATAGTTTGACCCTGCAGCTCCTTCCAAACTTCTCGAAAGCTAGGAATTTTTACATTCTGTGCCTGGCACAAATGCATGTTGATGTGTTCCTCTTGCTTCTGTACTTGTTTGCACCAGACTTTCCCTCACTGAGCAATTTTTCTTTTTTTTAAATTCCACTTTCAGCTTGCTGTTGCTTGTGTTGTGTTTTCCTATGTTTTGATATTCAGTTGCTTTCTTGCTGTGCTTCCTATAAAGGTCAGATTCTAGTCCTGTGGTGCTTCGCAGACCTGAAGATGTAAATATTTATTCATAAAGTTTTGTATGGCGCAAACATGACCCTGGTGGGTATCCAAGCGCTTCACAGTTAGGGTAGGTGGATACAAAATTGGGACAAGAGCAATTGTTACAAATAGGTTCAATGCACGAGCATGACATTGGCGCAATCCAGAGCGCTTAAACAATCAAGGTCGAACAGATCCAGTAATGGGAGAAAAGCGGGCACTACAACCAATATACCAGTATGATTATAGCCTGCCAACGGTAAACAGACATAATATCGATTCCAAAATATCGTTTGGACAAAATATCGAGTAAAAAATATAGAGTAGCCAAAATATCGACCAGACATAATATAGACTACAAAAATATCGAGTAATATCGATAATAATAGCCAAAATATCGAATCAAAAATATAGACTAGACATAATATCGACTAGATAGAAAATAAGGTAAGTTTTTAATATTTTTTAATAATTGTGTAATATAAATCTGTAGCGGGTTGTGGGTTTATAGGGGAATAGGGTGGGAAGTAATTTAATTATAATTAATTAATCATGTAATGTAATTGTAATTGTTAATTAATTAATAAATGTTAATTAATTAAAATCTAATTGGTAATTAATTATAATAGAATAATTGATAAATAAATAATTTTTAGTGCATTATTTTCTATAGCGGGTTGTGGGTTTATAGGGGAATAGGTTGGGAAGTAATTCAATTATAATTAATTAAATATGTACAATAATAATTATTGTTAATTAAGTATTAATTTGTAAATAATTGTAAAATAATTGGTCATTAATTTTAATTGATTAATTGATAAAAAAAAGTTTTTTAGTACATTGTTTTATATAGCGGGTTGTGGGTTTATAGGGGAATAGGGTGGGAGGTAATTTAATTATAATTAATTAATTATGTAAATTAATTATAATTGTTAAATAATTAATAATTGCTAATTAAATAAAATATAATTGGTAATTAATTATAATTGAATAATTGATAAAAAAAGTAATTTTTAGTAAATAATTTTCTGTAGTGGGTTGTGGGTTTTTAGGGGAATAGGGTGGGAAGTAATTTAATTATAATTAATTAAATATGTAAATTAATTATAACTGTTAATTAATTATTAATTGTTAATTAAATAAAATATAATTGGTAATACAAATTAATTGGTATTGGTAATTAATTTTAATTGCTATTTATATTTCTATTAATTATATATATATATGAAGTATTTACTTTCCCTACTGTTGCACCCACTGGAGTGGGAATAGTAATTTTTAACCTTACGCTATCCAACGCTTTCCCTACTGTTGCACCCACTGGAGTGGGAATAGTAATTTTTACCCCTACGCTGTCCAACGTTTTCCATACCGTTGCATCCACTGGAGTGGGAATAGTAATTTTTACCCCTTCGCTATCCAGCGCTTTCCCTACTGTTGCACCCACTGGAGTGGGAATAGTAATTTTTACCCCTACGCTATCCAGTGCTTTCCCTACTGTTGCACTCTTTGGAGTGGGAATAGTAATTTTAACCCCTACGCTATCCAGCGCTTTCCCTACTGTTGCACCCACTGGAGTGGGAATAGTAATTTTTACCCCTACGCTATCCAGCGCTTTCCCTACTGTTGCACCCACTGGAGTGGGAATAGTAATTTTTACCCCTACGCTATCCAGTGCTTTCCCTACTGTTGCACTCTTTGGAGTGGGAATAGTAATTTTAACCCCTACGCTATCCAGCGCTTTCCCTACTGTTGCACCCACTGGAGTGGGAATAGTAATTTTTACCCCTACGCTATCCAGCGCTTTCCCTACTGTTGCACCCACTGGAGTGGGAATAGTAATTTTTACCCCTACGCTATCCAGTGCTTTCCCTACTGTTGCCCTCTTTGGAGTGGGAATAGTAATTTTAACCCATACGCTATCCAGCGCTTTCCCTACTGTTGCACCCACTGGAGTGGGAATAGTAATTTTTACCCCTACGCTATCCAGTGCTTTCCCTACTGTTGCACACTTTGGAGTGGGAATAGTAATTTTAACCCCTACGCTATCCAGCGCTTTCCCTACTGTTGCACCCACTGGAGTGGGAATAGTAATTTTTACCCCTACGCTATCCAGCGCTTTCCCTACTGTTGCACCCACTAGAGTGGGAATAGTAATTTTTACCCCTACGCTATCCAACGCTTTCCCTACTGTTGCACCCACTGGAGTGGGAATAGTAATTTTTACCCCTACGCTATCCAACGCTTTCCCTACTCTTGCACCCACTGGTGTGGGAATAGTAATTTTTACCCCTACGCTGTCCAACGCTTTCCCTACTGTTGCACCCACTGGAGTGGGAATAGTAATTTTTACCTCTACGCTATCCAACGCTTTCCCTACTCTTGCACCCACTGGAGTGGGAATAGTAATTTTTACCCCTACGCTATCCAACGATCTCCCTAATTTAGCACCCACTGGAGTGGTTACATTAAATTGAAACCTTTTGCTATGCTACAGTAAATTTATTATATATGTTATATTAATTAATATGTATTTATATATATATGTATTAATTTTTTTATATATATTTTTTAAAGTTACATTAATTATTTAATAATGTTACATGTATTTAATCATGTTAATAATGTTTATATTAAATATATTTATTAATATATTAGTTGTAATTTAATTTAAAGGCATATAAATATGTATTTATATATATATATGTATTATAGTTTTTTATATTTCTTTAAAGTTACATTAAATATTTAATAATTTTACATTTCTTTAATAATTTTAATAATGTTTATATTAAATATATTTATTATTATAATACTTTTCAAATTATTTTAAAGACATAAAAAAACGATATTTTGACAGTCTATATTTTTAATACTCGATATTTTAAACTCGATATTTTTGTACTTACCTTTGTAAAGATAGGAACTCGATATTATGTCCCTCGATATTTTTTCCTCGATATTTTAGGTACTCGATATTTTGGTAGTCGATATAATTTCAGTGATCCCCTGCCAACACTGTTCATCACCGGATTACACACATGTAAAAGACAACGATCAGTAATGGGGGAAGAACATTCCATAAATACAATACAAAATGTGCAATAACCTGCTAACCCTGTTAATCCCAGGAGTACCACCGTGTGATAGACAGACAGAGCATCAGAGAAGAGGGCAGTATTGAAGCTGCTGAGCCAAGTTCTTTAGGGTAGGCACTTTGCAGGATTTTTTACTTCTTTTTTTTAAAGAAGCGGTGGATGGGATTCGACGGACTTCCTGTGGTAGGGAGTTTGAAATCTTAGGAATGCCAGAGAAAGCTCTGTTCCTTGTTCCCCTTTTGTGGAAAAACTATGGTTTCAGGAGCAGTGATTTTGTACTTCGAGACGGACGGCCACCCCCTGATAATTCTAATTTGTGAGCTAGATAGATAGGAGTCTTGACGTGCAGGGCTCTGTGAGTCATGCAAGAGATTTTTTGTTGTATTCTAGCTTCCAAAGGTAGCCAGTGTAAGGATTTTAAGGCTGTTGATATATGATAATTTCTTTTTGTACCAGTAATCAGTCTAGAAGCCCTAAGTGTGGCAAAGTTGTGTTTGGGGATACCACAGAACGTGGAACTACCGTGGTCTAACCTTGGCAATACCAGAGCTTGAACTGCCCATTTGAAGGCTACCCTGGGAAGGAAAGGTTTGAGAAACCTCAGTAACCTCATTTGTTGTTTAGGTCCCTTGGTAGCATTGCTGATATGCTTCTGCATGTTTAGGTGCCTGTCTAGAGTGAGTCCTAGAGATTTAGCAGACTCAACAATGTGGGGAGAGCAATTGAAGGCTGAAAGATGTTGCATCCAGAAGTCAATCTTGGGGGTGTGGTTAGGGAGAGCGATGAGAAGGAATTCTGTTTTGGAGGTGTTAAGCATGAGGTAATTTTCAGTGAGCCAGTTTAAGTGTTCATCAGGATGGAATTAAGTGAGATGAGGTCTTCTGGGGAGAGGACTTTCAGATAAAGTTGAGTATCATCCACATACATATGAAAAAGAATGTTCACAGTGTTCAGGGCTAATGGTTCCAAGAATAGATTGAATAGAATGGGTGAAAGGGTGGACCCTTGTGGAACCCCCATAGAAACTGTAGACAACTGAGCTAGGGATTGATCCACTTTGACTCGTTGAGATCTGTGTGGAAGAAGGAAGTGAACGATTGCAATACCAACCCTGATAGTCACCGACTGTGTTCTAGCGTGCATAGTAGTTTGCTGTGGTTAACCTGGTTGAAGGCAGAAGATAGGTCAAGGAGAATCCGGAGGCAGAATTCATTTTGGTCTAGCAACATTAAAATGTCATCCATGATGTACGTAAGTGCAGATTCTGTGCTGTGGACTCTCCAAAAGCCCGATTGATGTTGATCCAACAATTGGAATTTCTCAATGTGAGAACAGAATTGAGATGGCACACACTTTTCTGAAAGTTTCGCCAGCGGGGGGGGGGGGGTGTTGGAAATAGGACAGAAGTTATTCAGATCAGAAGTGCCTGCATTCGTTTTTTTTTAGCATGAGGGATACTTGCCCTGCTGTTAGACAGCCGGGTATCGTGCCTTGCAATAGTGAAGCGTTAATAATCTTTACCCTAGTGGGGATGATATCAGCCTATATTTCTTTGAATATGGGAGGCGGTAGAGGGTCGTTGAAGTGGCTGGATGGTTTGATCACAAAAATAGTGTTGTAGATCTCACTTTCACTGAGGGGAGTAAAGGTGTGCCACGAGGCATTGTTCTTGGGTCTAGAGCAAGGGGGGGCGAGCAGCTCTTGTGGTCAGGTGGAAGAAGAGCCCTCTTTGATTCTAGATCAATATTGATGCTTGAAGTTTTTTTGACAAAGAAGGCAGCCAAATCATCGCAAGTAGGAGTGCCTTTTCCAGAGTTAGGGCAGATGGGCGCTGTGAGCAATTGTTGATTAACTATGTTGATTAGTTTCTTGGGGCAGTTTTTAGCTCGACTAAGTTGGGATCTGAAGAAGTTGGCTTTGGCACTCTTGAATTTTTTGTTGTAAGAGCTTCTGACAGCTCTAAGGTGGTTTAGGTGATCGGTAGATTATATGGAATCTCCAGGATCTTTCCTCTGCCTTTGAGAGTAGAGCGATCAGAGTTTAGGGTGTAGTTGAAGTACAGTTTGGAGTTTTTAGAGGAGGCTTTTTTTTATTTTAAGTGGGCTTTAGCGTCCATGATACCAGAATTAGAGACATTATAGAAATCTGTGAGGACATGAACATCCTTCATTTCTGAGTGGGGAGACCAGACCCTTGTAAAACAGATTGCTAGCTCGAGTGTTGATATTTCTGAGGTTCCATTGCTATGTTTTCTTGGGTTGATCGCCCTTCGCTGACAGAACCCGGTTAATAAAGAGGATGCAATAGTGGTTGGACCAGTCGCAAGCGATAATGGAGTCTAGTGTGATGGTGTTACCTTGGGATATGATGAGATCCAGAATTTCTCCCTTGTTGTGGGCTGGACTATCACAGAATTGTGTCAGCTCATGATCCAGTAGGAAGGATTTAAGACAATTTATTGCGTGATCGTTTGGGTTAGACCAGTGGAGGTTAAATCCTCCCAAGAAGATTTGGGACACTACAGGGTCACCATTGGATGAGATGATTTCCATTAATTGCTCAATGAATGAACGATTGGCACCAGTGGGGTGGTATAATGTGTGTAGTTTGCAAACAGGACAGTTTTTGCTGGAAATGTTGATGCATAGATATTCACTGGAGGTTGACTTGGTGGAATTTGAGTGTGAAACCGAGTGTATATTTTGGAGTATACAGGCTATTCCACCACTCTGTTTCATAGATCTGTCCATCTGAATTATGTCATGACTAAGCGGAACCAAAAGATCAAGGATAGGGGTGGAGATGCTGGTTAGCCAGGTTTCCGTGAGGCTAATGATGGCTACCTCATAAGTTAGGATGAGATCATAGATGACGGAGGCGTGTTTATTCACTGATCTGCAGTTGAGAAGTATGCATTTCAATTGGTCAGTCGAGTGTGAGGTGGTAGCCGGAAGGATATTGATGCACTGGAGGTTGTCAATATTTATTCCTGTCATGTTGTGGGAGGATTCTCTGTAAGGGTTAGCTTGGATGGCGTGGATGTGCCCCGGTCCAGGACTTGTTAGGGCCTAGTGATTGGGAGTACGGGAGAAGTAGATTGCGGATCTCACTTGTCGAGAGACCAGCCTTCAGTCTTCCTGGGTGGAGGGGGCATTCGGGAGAGGTAAAGTGTTCGCAGTATAGTGTCAGGTGTGCGTGACCAGTGCAAGAGCCATGCCAGACAGGAAGAGGGGTTGATTCTCTAAAGTGCTAAAGGATCTGAGTAGAGGGAGGGGTTCAATAATGATGGATTTCAAATCCCTGAGTTCCTTCATGAGAAGATGCAGGTGGCAAGCAATCTCATCCAGACGCGAGGCCCAGTCTGAGAGTTGAGTGTTGGGTAGGGTTTGTGTGGGGCGTTCCTTAGGGGAGGTGTGGTTTTGAGGGATAGCAGAGGGGGTCGGAGTGTTCATGACATAGTCAGAGGGAGCAATATAAACTCTGTTTTTTATATTAATGAAAGTCTACTGATAGTATTTTTGAAGTGGATATGATCCCTGCTCTCTCCAGTTCTCCTCTACCAGGGGCCATCACTAAGCGTCATTTTGCCTTTATTTGATCGTGTGTTTCCAGATGTCCTGTGACCTGGAATTTACTCAAGGGTTCCAGCCACTAATGTACCTGTGGATCAGTAAAGAAGCTGGCCTGCTTTGATTTGTTGCTTAATCATGAGAAGGATTCCCCAACAAATATGCTAAGAGACACAATGGGCTAGCACCTGTTTTGAACAAGCAGTATCCATCACAACCCTTCCTATCCATCCCTCAATTGTCCACTATAATCAGAATGATTTAGATTCTGCTCATTCCTAATCTGACAGTGCCTGGAGGTGGGATTCTGACAACAGATTTGGAGGGTCCTTACCTACTTCAATGGAAGAGGGTTGCTGGGTGTATTTTTCTCTGGGAAAATGGAATTGGAGGCAGCCGCCATGGTCAATTGGGAGGCGGAACACCCCTGACTACCATTAGGACTAAGGGCTGTGACTACAATTGACCCCAGGACCAGTGGGGCACTCCCAAGGACCAGGGAAGTTGGTCCCCTTTAAACGCCTGAGGACTAGTTGGGAGAAAGACTGGGCTTCTGCACAAGGAGGTGAGAGGCCCAGAGAAAGAGCAATGAGAAAGGCTGGTGCAGGGAGCCAGTGAATCCAGCTCTCTGCAAGGTTTCTGCCTTTGAGACCGGGCGGCCTGCAGAAAGTGCCCCAAGTGGCTAGGTCTTATCACCAGGAGCAAAACAAGAAAAAGGTTGTCCAAATTGACCCAATTCGGCCTGAGGTATGCCCTTGTTACGTTTGACGACCTTTGACCTTTTTCCTCTTGTTGGCGATGAAGTGCATGGGGCGCAGCTGCTGTAATCAGTTTTGCTTCCGGAGTGGGCCAGGGCCCGGAGGCTGCCTCCCAGTAAAGAAAAATGCGTGGAAATGCCACCTCTCTTTTTCGACAAGAAGCGAGAAGTTGCCCAGGACTCCATACTTGGGCCCCGGGAAGTGTGGCAAGAGAGGGAGCACCATAGCACATCTCTCGATACTGTAAAGTTGGAAAAAGAAGCGGTCGGCGGAGTGCCATCGTGGTCCCCTGGGTAGCAAGGAGGGGCCCAGGACCCCATTCCAGGGCCCGATGTCATGAAAGGCATAGAGCCGTGCCGCAGTCTCTGGGGGCAGACGGAAGGCCTGCCACCAGTAACCCGCCTGCCCGCGGGCAGGCCAGAAGAAGTGCTGCTGGCTCTCACAGCAAAATACTGGAGGGCTGCGGGTGCGAGGGGCAGCCAGGAGTGGGCTTCCTGAGCTGTCCCCCATTTAGGGGCCCCTGAAACTACTCTGGCCAAGCTACAACGTACCCAAAATGCGTCTGCCCGTCTGCTGATGAGTCTTCCCTCTAGAGCCTCTGCCAGACCAGCGCTTAAGGCTCTCCACTGGCTGCCAGTGCGAGAGAGGATCGAGTTTAAGGCAATGTGCATCGCCCACAAACTCCTCAATGGTCAAGGCCCTTCCATTCTTAGAGACATGGTCACCCCGTACAAAGCCTCGAGACCTCTGCGCTCGGATATTGAGCACCTGGCTAATGTCCCTAAATTCAGGAGGGTACGCACTGGAGGTCGGCGTTTCTCAGTAAAAGCTTCCTCCCGCTGGAACTCGCTCCCCCGCTGTCTGCGGTTGGAACCCTGCTACTTACGCTTCCGCAAACAGCTTAAAACCCTTCTCTTTCCCAAATAAGCCCACTTCCTCCTTTGGCCAACTCAAGTTCTCACAGCGCGGGGATGCCTCCGGGTCACCAGGCGCTCTACAAATCGTTAAATAAATAAATAAATAAGGGTTCCTGCAGATGGAGTGCCTGGGTGGGACTGGGCATCCCGGGGAAAATGAACATGTGGCATGAGGCCGCACGCAACATAAGCAAAATCAGGGAAAAGAAAGATGCATCTCTCCCCGGCTCTGCGGGACAGCCTTTAGACAGCCTTTAATATAAAATGCATGTGCTCAATGAGGAACACCCCATAATGCCCTGAGGAGCTTGCCCACATGTTTCAATTCAAACCACTCGTTTTGGGCTTGTGGTGGCTCCTGGAGGGCGGATTCATCTCCAAACGACTCACAAAGTGCAGGGGGAGTTGCAGGAGGGGCTTGGGCTCCCTCTAAAGGATTTAAGAGACTACCCACCGTAGGGTGGGTGGGACTCCCAAAAAATCACCTACAAGGATTTGTCTTCCAAGTTTAAGCACTTTCCAGGCTGGAGCATGTGCTCTACATGTAGGAGTGCTGTACCCTTTAGGAGCAAAGTCTATGTCTACAAGCAATTTGGCTCGAACATGGTCAACATCAGTTTTCATGTTGTGTAAACACTCTCTAGGGGCGTAAGGTTGTAATTACACAGATGATGATTTTAAATGAGATGCTCTTTAGGTGCTAATGGTGTATTTCATGCTAGGAGAATGAGTGCACAAATCATTTAGACGTGCCCATACATTTTTCTTATACCGGTTTTACTGAAATAATTATCCTGACAGCCACTTGTGATCGCAGTTTGCATGCTTTATTTGCCAGTGTTGAGGGCTCTCAGTCATGGTTTGTTTTGTTTAATTAATGCCTTATTCCCCTGGTGAAATGCTTTGTTGAGATAATAATGTTGACAACCACTCATTATCAAAGTTTGCATGCTTTATTGCAAGTTTTGTGCGGTCTCACCCTGTTATGCTCACTCATTGCATTTAAGTACACGTTAATGTTTTGACATGTAGTTTTTTTAAACTGGACTCCTTTTGGGGGGAGAATCAAAAGTGATTACTGCGTTTATTGAATAGTGTGTGTGTTATAAATGTACTTTTCCTTTTTCAGAAGAAAAGCACATACTGGATGATCATTTATTGAGTGTTATTATTGTATGCCCACAAATGGTGATTACTAGTCCACACCACCTCCTTTGAGTAGGCCTTGGACTGCTCTGCTTCACTACTCTTTGAGAGACAAGCACTACAATGGGTTGTTTGGGTCCCAGTGGAGGACAAATGCGGACCCACAATTAATGACCACACAATTAATTACCTGTTTTCTAGCCGGGGCGCTGTGTTGCCATGCCTGCTTGGTAACTGTCCACTGGGTTCTTAGAGGATGTCCAATCTTCACTCATTGCTATGTCGCTATAAGAATCCCACCTATTTGACGGTAAGGCCGATGCAGCATTCGAGCCCTTTCGTACTTGGCCCTTTTGCATCTACCGCAGACATGGAAGAGGAAACCTTGAGCGCCTGCAGTACCAGCCGTACTCATTCCAGAAGCATGCACAGTCATTTTGAGAACAGGACCGCAGAGCCCACGAAGGACATGGGATCCAGTCCCAGCATGCTGCACAGTCCCACACTACCGACTACTGCAACCTCCAAGCCCTTTTAGTGCATCCCCCATCCATCAGATCCATTCAGTTGGCCACAGAATCAGGTGCAACCTGCCCCATTGGTCGACAATTACATCTGGCATGTGGGTGCTTCAAATTGTACAGAAGGAGTACACTCTACCATTTTTTTAAACATCTCAGCCCCTCCCACCATACCAACAATGGTTGATGAAGGGCTGTCTCTCCTTGGCATCCAGGGGGCGCCCACACCAGGAGTAGAGCATGCTTGTTATTCCTGCTGTTTTTGGTGCCGAAGGACTGAGGCCTCCGCCCTATACTAGATCTGCACCTTCTTAAATGTCTTCCTGAAAAAAGAGAAATTCAATATGCTCACTTTGGCTAAGGTCCTGTCTGCCATGGAGACTGGATGGTAACACTGGACCTGAAGGGTATGTTTTTCCACATCCCTGTCCTGCTGACCCACAGGCATCATCTACGGTTCACTTGGGCCACAAGTAGTTCCAGTTCACTGTGCTCCCCTCTTGCCTTCACCAGTGGCTCTCAGATGTTCATGAAAGTGATGACTTTGGTTGTAGCCCATCTGTGGAGGTTGAGGGTTCCAGAGTTCCCCTACCTCTACAACTGGCGATTACATCATCAGTGGCACTTAGATGCCATGCCCAGCTGAGGTCAACTTTAGTAACCAACACAAAATGCCCAAACCACAGTTACTCAATACAATTTTTTGATATAGGGTAAGAAACACTTTATTATCGCTTCCCTGGACACCATTATTTTGTGTCAATCATTTTGTATTTTCTATAATTTGAAAAAATAGCTGACAGAAAAAAGACATTGATTGCAAATATTTACAAATATTTACAAAGCTGGACTAATGTTAGCAAACATTAAGGGCAAAGACTATTTACACATTTAGAAATCATTAGAACACACAATAGAAAATATTCTCACATCAGACATTATTGAAAAAATAATAATACAAACATATCAATTACGAACAACAAAAAGCTAACAAACACTGAAGGAGAGAAACTAGGGGTTGGGAAGATAAATGATTAAATATCTTGTATATTTTAGTGCTGGACCAGCCGGTCCTAGCTTTAGTGCAACAGTGATACTTTATATCTCCCAACCAATACTGCCGACACGTTTCTAGACCATACTGGAGTCACTGGTCTGTCATCAGGGCTGTATGTATCTTGTATCTGTGGGATACAAAAGCAATGTTTTGCTTAATCTAGTATGTGGGCTCCTTTTTATCATACAGTAGCTGCAATGTCGGTGTGCGCTACCTCTACAACTGGCAACTGGCGATTACATCGTCAGTGGCACTTAGATGCCATGCCCAGCTGAGGTCAACTGGCTTTTCAGGGGATGTCCAGGCGTCCCTCATGAACATGCCCTCAATGACACCCGTCTCTTTGGAGAAAAGGTAGGGTCAGCGCTGGAACGCTTAAGAACCTCTTAATTGCCCCACACCAACCACATTCGGCCATTTGGCCCTTGCATGGATATGGTAGGGGCTACCATCTGTGTTTTTGCCCAACCACCTAGGCAAACAGATTCCCCAGTCCTTTCGTGGCTACGGATGCAGGTCCCACAAGCCTCGTGGGACACACAGCCAGAGTGTCCACCCAGTCCGCCACCCTGCAGACTCAAAATGGCATTTGGTTGACCTCATACCATCACCGGCAGCCAGTTGGTGGCAGTATCCATCATCACCTGCCCTGCTGGCAGTTCATAACATCAGACAAGTGGATACTACGAAATTGTTTGGCGCAGTTACTCCATCTCTTTGCTGGAAACCCCGCCACCCATACCACCATCCCCAGGCCAGCAGATGGAGGACCATCTCTCCATGTTTTGTCTGGAAGTTCAGGCTTTTTTGGCCAAAAGAGCCACTGAGAGAGTGCCGGCATCAGAAGTAGGTTGTGGTTGTATTCCTGCAACTTTCTGGTGCCCAGGAAGGATTGAGGCCTCTGCCCTGTCTTAGACCTGCGCCCTCCCAATTTCGTCCAGAAGAAGGAGAAATTTAATATGCTCATGTTAGCACAGATTCTGTCTAACTTAGACCTTGGAGAATGGATGTTAGTGTTGGCCTTGCAGAACGCCTACTTCCACATTCCCATCCTGTCCGCCCACATACACTACCTGCGGTTTGCAGTGGCCACAAGCATTATCAATTTGCTGTACTCCCTTTTGGCCTCACCAGAGCCCCTCAGATGTTCACCAAAGTGATTGGGGTAGTTGCAGCAAACTTGAGGATTTCAGGGGTCCCAGTGTTCCCCTACCTCGATGATTGGCAGTTGAAGGCGAAGTTCCCCCAGGCAGTCTTCTCCCATCACCTGACTACTATCTTCCTACCATCAAGACCACTCCACATCTGTTTGCAGCACCATCGCTGGCACCCTACTCCCTTATAAAGTCTAGAGATGATCCAAAGATTACTCTTTCATTCCAGGCTTCCATGTGATCCACCCACCACTGGATCTCCATGCTTGCCTCCTGTTGTAACAGAACTAGTAGGTCATCCCTTCTTGGGTGGGTTATCTCAAGCCTCCAAAGGGCCCTGCAATGTGAGGGTCCAGAAATATAACCTATGTTGAGGAAGATTGAAAGCCCATGATTAAAAGTATGAGAGAAATATTGACCCTTCTCGTGATCGTCCTTAGTTTTTTTTTTTTCTCAAAATGTTCTTCTCTGAGAGACTCAGTTTGTTGGATGCTGAATCTATTTTGAAGCCAAGATTTGACATGATCTGTCTTGGATCGAGGTCTGACTTGATATGATTTAACACAAGGTTCAGGTCCTGTAGTAAAACAATAGGGGCCATATGTAGGTGGCCAAATACCGGTCGGTAACGGCCGATTTCGGCCGTTACCAACCAGTATTTGTAGTTTCAGATGGTGGGGGCCAGAAAATTACCGATTCTGTAAATTTACCGAATCGGTAAATTTACAGAATCTGTAAATTACCGAATCGGTAAATGTACAGAATCGGTAATATGGGATGTAGGTGGCACTGGAAACAGTGCCACAGGCCCTTAGGAATTCATTACTTACCATAAAATACTATTGCATGGTAAATAACGAATTCCTGTGTACATGCACATCTGTGCATGTACACCTGTGCCATGTGGCACACATACATGCCCTAAGGGCATGTATGTATGTCAAATGGCAGACAAGCCAGAATCAGGGGTGCAACAGGGTGTCAAAGTGACACCCTGTCTCCCTTGACAAATCGGTAATTTTACCGAATCGGTATTTACCGATTTGGTAATTGCCATTGATTCCCATGAGCCTCAAGGCCCATAGGAATCAATGGCAATTACCGAATCGGTAAATACCGATTCGGCAATTACCGAATCTTACCGATTCGGTAATTGTTACCGAATAATTACCTACATGGCATTTACCGATTTGTAAATACGGAATCGGTAAAATTCGGTATTTACGATTCGGTAAATGCCATTTACCTACATATGGCCCAAGATGTGTTATAATTGGATCGCACTCTTTGGTGTGTTGATCTATCAATAGGATGTTGTCTAAGTAGATTATTAGTTTCAAAGCCCTAGTTCTCAGGTATTTAACCGCCAAACATAGTAACTTCATAAAGCTCCGTTGAGGCGATTATAGATCGAATGGTAGTGTCAGAAATTTGTAGGCTTGTCCTTTACAAAGGAACTGTAGGGACCTTCTGTTTATAGGCATTCATCATATTGCACAAGACCATCCAATCTCCTGGAAGGAAGACATCAGCAGGCATACCCCTTACATCTTGAAATGGCGATAAATGAGCCATTTGTTGAACTGTTTCAGATTTACCTCTGGTCTCAACATCTTGTACTTTTTTACACCAGAAAAACAACACTGAGAAATTCTCTTGGATAAATTACCGACCTTTGTGCTCCAGGTCCCTTACTTGATTGTCTATGAACTCCATCTCTTTGGCAGAAAACCTTGGAGTTCTGAGATTAAAAATATTTTAACGTGGTACCAGAAAACTCTACGTGGAAACCTTGGGCCATTTCTAGCATCCATGTGTTGATCATGATCTTCCTCCTTCTGTCCACAAACCATTTCAACTGTCCCCCTGGTTCTACATGAGACAGCAGAGGGCAGCAGAGAGCTGCAGCTACCACGAGCCAGTGAGTCAGTTACGAGGTGGAGGAGGTGGCGGTTTTGGACGGTAACGGCAGACCCACAGAGTCACGAGAGCCGTAGAGCAACTGGCAGTGAGGTGACCAAGACTTCGCGGTCTGTAGAAGGACTGTAGAAGGACTGGGAGCCGCAGATCCTGGAGCCGGAGCCGGACCCCCGGGCGAGAAACGAGAAAGCGGCTTTGCATGACTTTGCACGGCTTTGTGCACCGCGGCTCTGAGCACCGCGGGGGAAAAGCCCTGGAGCCGTGTGGCTTTGCGCACCGAGCTCTGAGAACCGCGGGAGGATAGCGTTCATCCCGGAGGCCCTGGACACTTCAACACCGTGACAGCCTGTGTGGGACTGCCG
The DNA here is from genome assembly GCF_964261635.1 of Lissotriton helveticus. Classification (NCBI taxonomy): domain Eukaryota; kingdom Metazoa; phylum Chordata; class Amphibia; order Caudata; family Salamandridae; genus Lissotriton; species Lissotriton helveticus. The sequence continues at coordinate 138,487,535 of NC_136070.1, forward strand.
TGAGACCCTGCAAAAGACCCTGCTAAAGAACCGTGAGTGCTGCGGGGGAGCAGGGAAGAACAGGGAAGAGAGTGGGAGCCTCGTTTGTCAAGTGTGCCGTCTAGTGCTGCAGGAGTTTTAAATCCAAGTCAGCTATATTTCTGTATATATTTTTGTATGGGAGTCACGAGGCTCTCTTGAATTCTCGACCACAAAAGCTAAAAAATAATGAAGAGCATCTAAAAAACAATTCAACTCAACTTTAAATAAATAATTAATTAATAAACAATAATCCCCCATAAGAAGCGCCATTGCAACCCTCTTACTGACGCTGAAAAGACGCGCTGAAAGACACCGCATCACCATCACTGTGTCCTTGGAACGCGGAAAAGCGAGAGAGCATTGTCCACGGGACTGAGGCGGGGTGTAGACCTTGGTACTCCTCCTAGGTCCTCTTAAGCCGTGACACTGGGAGTGCGGCCGTCAGGAGACACTGGTCTACTGCCACTGCCATTCAGGCTGCCGTGATGGGGGCCAGTTACAGAAAAAGCCCCGGTAGTCTTCTTCCGCGCGGCTGCTGGTAGAGGGACTGCGGGGACAGCTAATGAACGGCCAGAGAACGGTCAGTGAAGAATAAACTCACTTATCTATAACTCAACTGACTATACGATTACAGAGAGTCGGAGCAAGTAGCGTTGAGGATAGTATGAGGTCTGGCCGTATCCGGGGGAACACAATTTTTAAAAAAGAAACAAAGAAACGAAAAAGAACATCTAAGATGCTGGAGGATGGATTGGATGGGAGGGCCATAACACCACCAGAAACTAGTTTGGCAGCCAAGAAAAATGACTCCCTCATAGAAATACCAATAGATGGAAATCCTTCTGGGTTAAATCTGGAATCTAGCAAGAAATTAACAAAAAGACAAATTTCCCACCAACCAAAGATCTTTACAAAATTTTACTTTCTAAAAAATCCGGGGGACACTTTACTTTCAAACACAAGAGAGGTGTCAGGCCTTCAATCACCCCTTCAGCCCTTACAACTTAATCAATATTCACAAACTACTGACGATTCAAAATCAGTTATCGGAAATTGTCCTGACAGTAATAGCTCTACTAACACAGCAGCTACAAGCCCTGTACAAATAACATCAACTCCTCAACATAGCAATATGCGGATAAGCCGCGAATCTACAGGTGGAAAACAAGCTGGTAATGCAGAGACAGTCAAAGTCCTTATCCACAGGCAAAACGGGGAAAACAAGTGGCATACTGATGCCCAAGTGAATAAACAAGACAAACAAGAAATTAGCTGTGGACCAAAATATAGCAAATACCAATTTACTAACTGTACCATAGTCAAAACACCAACGACCAATAGCCAATCAAGCACGGAGGAAAAACCATTGCTCATGAACACTGACCCCAGTCAGATAACGAAGGGTGAGGTGCAGGTACACGCGGACTCAAAACTGGTTCTGCCGATCCCAACGTTAAATAAAGAAACATCAAATTATCAACTAGAGCCAAACAGGGGGAGAGAGGAAATCAAAGAGTTGATCGGAGCAAAAAACTCAGTTGAAGATATGGAAGATATAGAGATCTCCTCATTCCTGGGAACAGAAGAATGGAAAGGCCTTATGTCCACTTACAACCATGAAACAAGCAGAGGTGGCCCAACATCATAATCCAAAAAAACACAACTGAAGACACACAGGATTTTCCGGTGGGAGGTAACATGAATGAAGATCGGAAAGAGAAAATAATTCCAGTTGGGGTGGAGGAAACACCAAAAAACTCTAGCCAGGGAACAGCATGGCCTAGCCTGTTAAAAACAATGCAATTATTGGTAGAAGCTCTCCACCACCAGTCAGATAAAATGGATGTTCAGCTGAGCCTTTTAGATACCCTGGCTGTCTTTGTGGTCGCTATCGATGGGAAGCTGGGCACCTTAAATACATTTCTACAAAACAAGCAGGATCAAGGTCCCAACAAGAGTACGGGATGTGGATGCGGCCCTATTGTTGACAAACTGGCTACACTACCGCTAATGCTGAGTGACCTATGTACACAAATAAAAAATCCCCTGCGACGAATAGGCAGCCGCCTGTGCGACGATCATTTAGACACTGATGTGGATAAGCAATCCTCTGATAGCTGTAATACGAATTCAACTAATAAAACAAGGAACCCAGGAATGTTAATTATCGGGCGAAAAAAAGACCCGGGGGCTAATGAGATACAGACCATCAAGAACCGAAAAACAGAAGCGAAGGATATAACAACAGCAGACGATCAATCGCCCGTAGCTTCAACGGAAGACACGGCCGACAAACAATTGAAACAATTGAATGCAAAACAAAGGCGGGCTAAAAATCCCAAGGGTAGAAATCGAAAAATAAACCTTGCTCAAGAAGGATTCTATCGCCTCTTCGGGGCCACGTCAGAATTGACTGGATGTGAACCCGAATCCTTGGACAACACTAACACAAAAGAAGATGGAGAGCCCAAAAAGGAAACGAATATAACCGAAACAGCGGATGTCCTGCATCAAAGAGAATCTAATAGATCGTCTCAGCAAACAACTAAAGAAACATACATTAAAGATTTAACTCAAAATCAGTTAGTAAAACAGAGTAATAACAATGGTCTGAACAATGCTACTACAATGGAAACTCCTGAAACAAATGTAATAAAGCACAGGAGTGAAAGCATCCAATATGTACAACCAAAAACAATAAAAGAGGAATTAAAGGTACTAGACGACAAAAGATCGGTATCTAGCCAACAATTATCTAAATCTGCTGATCTAAGAGGTAATCAACGAGTTGATACCACGATACAGGTAAGGGATCTAGGAAATGGAATTGCGGTCCTCGAACAGGGTATTGTAAACCCAAAGTCAATTATAGGAGGGCAACAAACCTTCAATATGGATAGGAGCGAAGAAGCTACACCGTCCTTACATCATGCTTCATTGAGATCGCCACAAGGACATGAATTTGTACAAAGACAAAATAAAGAAAACAAAAATTACTGCAGTCTGGAAAACATAAATAGTGCAACAAATATTGTATGGTTTAAACCGGAGTACACCTCAAAAGGAAAACACAATGTTTTGAATAGAGGCAACATCCTAAGGCTATTAGCTCACATCCCTTCGCTGGCCGGCGTGACAACTCAGGACTTGGCTTCCATTTAATTTATATCAGAAGATGGAATGAACGTGGAAAAAACAAAAGCAACATGGATAACATCTTCAGTTGCACAAAACATACTGGCAGAAACCACTACCTGTTGAAAATGGCAATGTATATGCACATAAGCGGCGTTCATTTGTGTTCACTGTACCCCTTGTTGTAAGCAGAACGGATATCGCGAAACACTGACTGTGTTATCCCGCCAGCATAGACCCATGCACACACGTACACGACAGCCATTTTAGGCACCATGGCCTCTCTGCCCGTTTGTTAAACCCCCGGCACCCCTCCCCGCGCGCACTGCTCATGCATCGGCCATAAAACCCTCTCCCTCTGCGTGACCCTGCTCTAGAAGTAACACTCCTGCTTGACAAACACCCCCCATTTCCTCCCAAGAACACCCTTCCCCTCTGCTGACGAGCCCCCCCCCCCCCCGCTGCACTTGGCCTTTCGACCCGGTCCCAAGTCCTAAGACCAAGCCTCGTGGATGTACACCCCCCCTTTTTTCCTGCCCAGCATAACAAAACCGTGATACACCAACCGAAGTGCCCGATCTTATCGCCTGCCCAACCTTTGATCTGATCATCCCCTCCTGCCCTCGTTTCCTGTAGGAATGTCCGGCTGAGAGATCACAATCTCGTGTTACATTCAGGAGGGGAGGATGACATCTGAGCGACTGGTATGGGAATAGGCCTGAAGCTGGGATTCCAGGCATGCTTTCTTTTTCCTACTTCAAAGCGTCTTTATTGCAATAAGGAATGTTTGTGCATCATAAACATGTGTATAAAAGACGAAGCCTCAGAGAAACTTGTTAGAGCACCTCCTGAAGGCACTATGCGAGTGTCCGAAATGACAGGCTCTCCTCATGAGAAATAAAACTCTGTTCTTGTTTTCCTGCTTCCAGCGCCCGTCTCTTTATTTGGTAATTGTTCAAGATGGGAACTAAGAGGCGTCCTGCGCCAGCAGCCTGGGCATCAGGTGCATTATGGGCTGACTTTTCCACAATTGGCGTCCCAACGCGGGGTCCATCAGCGACATAAGGTCCGGTAAGAGAGGTCCAGACGATGGGGTGAACATCTAAACGATTGGAGTATACCTGCCTTGAGAGGGCCCTCGTCCGGCTGCCGATTGAATGAACTTCACCGATTCCGAACGGACCTCTCTCAAGTGACCTACTGTCCTGACTGGAATCCCACAGGAATGCTGCGGTAAAAACATGGAGAAAGAGAACGATCGGGCGCTGGAAAAGGGAAGGCGAAGAATTGCCCACACGGTCCTGTCCGGGTAAGGTTAAGTAGGACGTCTTTACGTCCGATTGGTAGGATGGCTTTATCCATCTGATTGATTGATTGATTGTACTTGAAGTATTGGTTCTCTTTGAGACATTTTCTATTTGCAAACAGCGATGAATAGGAACGTTCCTCTCTCTTTGCAAATAGTAAAGGATAGGTAATGCAGACTTTTGTCCCCCATTGTAATCCGTCATGCCTATTTTTCTCCCCACTGATTGTTTGTTATCGATTTTTATCGATTATTGCTCTTTGAGATATTCCCTGTCTACAAACAGGGAAGAATAGAAATATTCTGCCCCCCTTTGCAGATAGTGAAGGATAGGTAATGCAGATTTTTGTCCCCTATTGTAATCCGTCATGCCCATTTTTCTCCCCACTGATTGATTGATTACTTGGACATTTTATTGTTCAAGGAATAGTTCGTTCGAGGCATTCCCTGTTTGCAAATAATGTAGAAAAGAAATATTCTGTCTAATGTTTGCAAGTAGTGAAGGGTAGGTAATGTGGACCTTTGTCCCCTGTTGTAATCTCTCGTGCCTATCTACTCCCCACTGAATGGTAAACTAGTTCCACCCGGACCATTTATTAGAGGTAGGTCATCTGGCTCGACCGGAGGGCACCCCTAATAAAAAGGACATATGCAACAATAACGAAGTAATCACTGTATCCTGTTAACAGAAACTTTAGCATGAAACACGCTAGAAAAAAAAAAAAGAAGAAAGAAAGAAGAAAGCAAAATCAGTAGGCCACTGATGAGTTTTTGATTTCGCTACAAATAGGAAAACGTTAGAAATAGCTCATGATAAAATACATGATTTCGCTAGAAATAAGAAACGTTAGAAATAAGCCCGTAATAAGAAACATGAAAATGGTGAGAGAAGCCAAGCTTGACATCGCGACGGCCACGAGGCAACTAGGCTTCGCCACCCCTCACTGCTCCAAACGTGTCTGTCCCACCGCCTGCCACGCCCCAATAACGGTAACATGAGATAGATACAAGTCAGCAGATACCTACCCCATTCTGGAAACTCCCGAAGTGCAACAGGTTCGCGGCTACGCCCATCCGGAAGACGAGATCTCCGGCACGTGTAGGGCGGGTCCTGCTGCCAGCCGTCGGCCGGGGAGATCGTAGCATAAGGTGGGCCAGAAGAGGAGCCGAGGCCGACGGGATCCGGGCGTCCCCTCCTCTTCTTTCTTCAATAATGGCTGCGACAACACGGGGGATGTCTTGCTCATGCCATCGACCCCCCCCCCTCGTATCCCCTGGTCCAGCCCCGGCTTGGTATGAGCTCCCCGTTCGGCCCTGAAGCGGCGCCTTGCAGGCCAACGGGGGGGGGATGTCTTGCCTATGCCTCCGAACCCCCCACCCCTCTCATCGCTTGGTCCGGCCATCATGAATGTCAACGCCGAGAAAAACGGCATGTGGTGCGCTGGGAGGGAGAGGCGGCGCGAACGAGCCTCTCCCACCTCCCCAGGTGGAGGCCCCCAGTGGCACCCCCAACGCTCCACTCACCCGACAAGGGTTCGTCCACTCTTGTGATGCAGTGACTGCTGGAACTCGTAAAATGGCGGTGGACCCTGCAGGAGCGGGCCCGGCGTGAAGGGATGGCCCGGTTGCTTGTTAATTAAGAAATGAGTCCCACAATCAGAAGTGTTCTCCTCGACTTTGAAGATTCTATAAGAGCCACGGGGGCCCCCGACCCCCGCAGACACCCCCGATGGGGAATGACTGCCATGATTGCCCGCGGAACGATGAAAATGTAGCCGCGAGACGTCGGTGCTCCCATGCTGGCGCCAGCCTCAATTTGAATGACTAAAATCCTGCAGACTACAGTTCGGATCAGTTCCGGTGAAAACCCAGTATTTATTTATTTATTTATTTATAGGCTTATAACGCGCCGGCATCACACCCGAAGGTGTATCTCCGCGCGGAGCTGTGAGGTAAACAGGTCGAGCAGCGCTCCTCCTAGAATAGTACTGTCTTTAGGCATTTCCTGAAAGCTGAGTGACTCGAGCATTCTCTGAGGGAGAGGGGAAGGTTGACCCGGTAGAAAAAAATTGTTGCCTCCCTCCCCCTTTGACTGATGGTTCATACCGCCGATCCTTTCTGTTGCCCTTTAACGGAACTTTTGGACTGCCGAAAGAGGCTCTGGGCCAACCACGAGTTGGTGGAGATTTTGACTATGCCTGGATCTGCCTGGCTGCACCCAAAATGGCGCCGGTACAAATGAAACTTTCAACTCCTTGTTGTACCCCGATTGCTCAGCCTTGGTGTCATGAGATATGTATGCAGTTTTTTAAACACATGGATTGATATAGGATGTGTACTGATTATATGTTCGGACAATGAATTGATATGGGATGTGTACTGTCAGTTCGGACAATGAATTGATATGGGATGGGTACTGATTATGTGTTCGGACAATGAATTGACATGAGATGGGTACTGATTGAACATTCGGACAATGAATTGTTGTTAAGTTTTGGCGCATCATGATTATTGAAAGTTCGAATTTCAACACTTATGATACTCGCTCACACTGAAGTTTCGATATGATTTTATTGCACTTGTCGCACTTTTTATTATGAAATCAACGACCACCGACTCCCTTAGGTTTTCCACTAATAAGTATCCCCACATGTACAGTTCCAGCCCGCTCCGTGGCCGGCCCACAGAGTTGTAGGCCCGTATTTGTGCACCGACATTCTTATTAAAGATTTTTGGAAAAAGCAAACGTAGTTGTCACGCGTAGATTGGTAAGTTTCGAATAAATGACCACTATTTCCGATATAACTAAAATACAGGTGAAATGGCTCAGCTCGATTAGTTAAGGGTTAAAAAGTATAGTACGCAGAAATATTGCAAATATGAACGGTCCAGGTTTTTGTTGTATGTGTTTCTCATTTTTGTACAGCCTAAAGCAACCGCTAAAGATCCTGGTATTTAGCCTATACTTTATATGCTACCTGTATCAGGAAAGTTGTTTTAAAATGCCCCTAAGTCGCCCCGAAGGAGTGCCACCTGACCCCCCTAGTACGAACGACAACGACCCCGTACCACTGTAGGTTATCCCTCTTCCTCAGAGGAGAGCACGAGCTCGCCCCCCACTTTACACGACTGCCCTTTGTTCTGACCCCCCCCCCTGCACACGATCCGTAATACCACACTTGGGCGACCTATGCTATCCACAGGCTTCCGATAATCATATCTCCCACACTAAACGGTCCACCTGGGCTTAAACGGCAAGTTGGCAGGGACTGCATCCCGTGGAGATAGGCCGAGTATGTAGTAAGTAAAAGCCTTTTCGGGTTTATGCGCGCTAATGTGTTTTTAAATGCTGCCCCCGCCCCCCCCTTCTTTTTCCCTCTTTCTGCAGGTCACATCGGAACGTCGATTAAAGTACGAAAAAATGGTGATCTAGCGGACGAAGAGATGGAAAAAAGGGGTTTGATTATGGTGCCTACACACGACGAGCAAACAATGACTATTTCTCTCCCTGAACTTAGCGCTTGGGAGGACAGCCTGAAGCGGAAACTACAAAATATGACTTCGCTTGGCACCCCGAATAATACACCCAAGAATGACGTGCACTAATGAATAAATTCCTACGTTTAACTAAATAGGGAAAGTTTAAGGAATATTCCGAGGTGAGGTTTACCCAAGTACCCTCCGCCTGGAGGACTAGGAATGTTGCCAATGTTTAAAATCTACTACCTCCTTTTCGCACCCTCATAGACATGAAACTCAAAGCTGCCCCATTGTTCTCCCAACTGACACCCACCGTTGCCTCAGCCTGGAAACACATTTTCTAAAAAAAAATGATTCGAAAATCCCACCGTGAGCATTAGCCCGACCAGGTTAGTTCTTGACCAATTGGCAAAGGTGTAAGTGTGTGCAACCAAAGCCACCAGTGAAGGCAGCCGACGATAAAAGAGAAGAAAAAGGTAAAAAGAGCTTAGGATGCTAAGGATGCACAGCATACAGGAAGAGATCATTTTGGCCAATAACTGTTCTATGTTTTGTCTTGGATTTTTGTATATAATACCAATACCTGTTCTATGTTTTGTCTTGGATTTTTGTATATAATACATGTACTGTCTTCCCTGCCTGAGTTTGTGTGTACGTAATGTATGGATCTACGTCGTCCCTCTGCCTGTGTTTCCGTATTACTTGACCCCTGCTGTTCTGTGTTGTGTGCGCACTAAATGGCCTATTATTGTACACGTTTCTCTCTCTCTCTCTCTCTCTCTCTCTCTCTCTCTCTCTCTCTCTCTCTCTCTCTCTCTCTCTCTCTCTCTCCATGTCATACGTGTACCGAATGGTTCGTTTAGAGTGCGGACGACTCTCTCTCTCTGAGGGTCCCCCTGTTCCCTCCTCCCTTGTGTAGGTAACGTTGTGCCCCACCGGCACAAACCTAATTGGGTCTCTTCGAACACAAAGGTGTTCGGCAAAATTGACAGGAACTAAAACGATTGTAACATGCCATATTACTACCTCTCCTTTCTGCAAAACGATAGAACCCGAGTTGGTAATGAAAGAAAGGACAGGTAAGACGACTGATGTCCCCTAATCTGGCCTTTTTATAGGGGGACTATAACGTCAATGGTCTTCTGTTTTTCAGTTCGTTAGAAATGCAATCCCCAATGCCCAGATTGCCCCACCCCTCTGCACTTAAGTGCGGATGTCCAAAGCGTCCTCGCTTCTCCCGATTGACCCCAGCTCCATATCAGCTATCCCCGAAGCGTAATTGATGACCTTGATTAACCGTCGCTCCCCAAGAAAAGCATGTTTAGCCTCTGCCCCCCTCTCATGATGATAACCCCCCTGCTTGCAAGAGTTAGCCGACCCCGAAGGGAAATGTAAGATTGCCAGTACTCACGAATGAACGCCAAATAGGCTTACGAATTCAGTGGAAATGCCCTCCTACATACTCCATAAGTAATGACTTCTGACTGTGACCGATGAACCTATCCCCCACCTACTTAGGACTGGGGACGGAATTGAGATGTATAAATGTCTTCTCCTGCCAGTTTTTCTAAAACTTGTTCAAAGATCAAATCACCGGAGGAGAGGAGCTGGACGTGACGCACAGCCTGGCCACAGATCATGAAGCACGTGTGACCTCAACAAAAGGTGGAGTCGCAGAGCAACGAGACACGGGACTAGGCACCACTCTCAAACTCGGCAGATGAAGGAATGAAGGGCTGCCTTGAAGCCCTCGATTTGCTGACCCACTCGTGCCTGAAGTCCCCGTCCCTTTTGAGCCCGACTGATGGGCCTGCCTGCTCGTCGTCCTTTGCTCCCTTGGTCCCTTGGTGTGTTCAAAGATCTGATCCCACTCCGCCCTCTCTTCCCTCGATTATTCAACAACATCACCCTTTTCGCATAACTTTTGACTCAGAAAAGAAGAGCAGCATTTAGATAGAATAAGGTTTTGCCACGGAAGAAGAAAGACACGCAGGTGCCCAGCATGAGGCACCCCTAAGAAGATCAGTTAGGAAACAGGACTGTGATCTAACAGCAGAGGACTGATCGCACCCTGCAACGCGTAAGGATGGATCCAAGCTGGACCTATAGCTCCACCGCTGGTGCTCAACAGCGCCAACGAAAGAAGACGGACTACCAGAGCCTACCAGTGATGGCTCGCTGGTAAAAAGACATTGTGACGAAGACCCCCCTTCCTGAACTTTCTACCCACCCCTTGACTAATTGCTTGTATTGAACTGAATTCCTCCCTCAACCATTTTTGTATTGCTTTCAAAAATGTTTCATCGGTCACTCATGTATTTAGTTTTCCATAAGTCTCATATAGCACTGACAAGACCCGAAGGTATCAGAGCACTTTTGACTGTATGTTGATGTCACCGGAGAGAAAGTCAGAACCTGATTCTATAATGTATTGGAACCTTTTTCTTGATTGACCCCGACTAAGTATTATGCCGATCTCTAGACTTGTATGAATAACCCAACAAATGTAAATTCATATGTACCGCATTCCGCCAATCGTATCGACTGCATATGGTTACACGCAATCTGCTAGTATTGACAAACGCTATTTCATTGGCCATACATGGCTCTATGTACACTCCGTCAGTTGGGGTAAACACCGAAATGAACTAGCTTATGTTAAAAAGCGGCGACTGTTGAAAATGGCAATGTATATGCACATAAGCGGCGTTCATTTGTGTTCACTGTACCCCTTGTTGTAAGCAGAAGGGATATCGCGAAACACTGACTGTGTTATCCCGCCAGCATAGACCCATGCACACACGTACACGACAGCCATTCTAGGCACCATGGCCTCTCTGCCCGTTTGTTAAACCCCCCGCACCCCTCCCCGCGCGCACTGCTCATGCATCGGCCATAAAACCCTCTCCCTCTGCGTGACCCTGCTCTAGAAGTAACACTCCTGCTTGACCCACACCCCCCATTTCCTCCCAAGAACACCCTTCCCCTCTGCTGACGAGCCCCCCCCCGCCCCCCAGCTGCACTTGGCCTTTCGACCCGGTCCCAAGTCCTAAGACCAAGCCTCGTGGATGTACACCCCCCCTTTTTTCCTGCCCAGCATAACAAAACCGTGATACACCAACCGAAGTGCCCGATCTTATCGCCTGCCCAACCTTTGATCTGATCATCCCCTCCTGCCCTCGTGTCCTGTAGGAATGTCCGGCTGAGAGATCACAATCTCTTGTTACATTCAGGAGGGGAGGATGACATCTGAGCGACTGGTATGGGAATAGGCCTGAAGCTGGGATTCCAGGCATGCTTTCTTTTTCCTACTTCAAAGCGTCTTTATTGCAATAAGGAATGTTTGTGCATCATAAACATGTGTATAAAAGACGAAGCCTCAGAGAAACTTGTTAGAGCACCTCCTGAAGACACTATGCGAGTGTCCGAAATGACAGGCTCTCCTCATGAGAAATAAAACTCTGTTCTTGTTTTCCTGCTTCCAGCGCCCGTCTCTTTATTTGGTAATTGTTCAAGATGGGAACTAAGAGGCGTCCTGCGCCAGCAGCCTGGGCATCAGGTGCGTTATGGGCTGACTTTTCCACATACCTTTAAAAATTGGGGAATAACAATTGCACCCTACATAAAACCAAAATATCCTGATTTATTGATTCCAACAGTAACAGACGGAAAACAAAACTCCTTCAATAGGTCTGGTCTAACAGTACTCAGAGGGGCAATAGGGGTAGATGGAGCAAGTAGCATGGAAGATCCATACGTTAGGGGCCGCACCTTAGATTACGTAACACAAGATTTAAGATGGATTGCGAGAACAATTAATAATCAGTCACATTGACCAACAAAAAACCCCCCTAATATAAGCACTCAAAACCACTTCAGAATATGTTCATGGAATATCAACGGTTTGGCCTCCAAAATATCTGATATAGAATTTATCAACTATCTAAGATCTTTTGATATTGTGTCCCTGCAAGAAACATGGCAACTAGAACCCCCTCACCTGCATGGATTTTTACGTTTCTTTACTAGTGCGGTAAGAACAGCAAAATATGGCCATCTCCAAGGGGGCTTAGTAACATATGTTTCAGCTGCAAGTGCCTATGAGATCAGGGAATCAGGACCAACCTCCCCTGATTTAAAGATAATACATTTATCCACCTTGAAACCGGGCAAAAAGGGCATAAATCTTATATTGATCAATGTTTATATACACCCAAAAATTAAAGGAAAGGTAACTAAAGAACTATATAAATGCATGGAGGAAATCACTAACGATACACCGACAACGGACCTTATGATCACCGGGGATTTTAATCTCAATTTGATGGGAAACACGACAACTGATGAGAATCATTATCAAAACACATCCTGGAAAATACCGCAACAAGAGCCTCCACTGTCATCCAAATACTCCAAATTAGGAGAGGAGGTGCTAGAGAATCTTGAGTGCTATAACATGAGAGCATTAAATGGGAGATTTACTGAAGACATCCCACCAGCATGTACATTTTATACAACAAGACTAAGCAAAATATTGGACTACACTTTCATGTCACTATCCTTATTCCCCCACATTGTTTCATTCCACATAGGGGGAAAAGCTGACAGCGACCATTGTCCTCAGGAAATTATACTTAACATCGGTAAACCCAAATTTGAGCAATCATTGGTATCGAAAGATCTAATTTACACCATTAAATACAAAAGGATTAAGTATTCTGTAGTAAAAGATGGAGACCTCCAAAAAATGGCAAAGCTACATTTTGATGGGAGAATTGGAGAGAGCGAGGTTGATAAATGGGAGAACTTCACAACAACCATGGCAAATTACACTACAACTCCAAAGCTCCAATATGCACAGAAGGACAATAACATGACTTCTTTTTCAAAAAGTCATAAAGAAAAGATAAAATGCATAAAAAAATGTATCTCTCAAACAATGCGCCAACTTAGGTATTCCCCAAAAGAAACGGCGAAGCACAACCAGCTGCGAGAACTAAAGGCGTCCTTGAAAAAAACAAAATGGGAAGCAAACAGGGCAATGGAGGACAGTTTGTGGGCCAAGTTAAATGCAGACATCAAGCAGAACGATGCAGCGAGATTCTGGAAAACCATCAACTCATTTTTAAACCCTAGGCACGATGGAGTCTCCTCTCACATCTCCGAAGAAATATGGGTAAACCATCTTAAAGATCATTTTACACAACATACAACCTATGGTACAGCGACGGAAAATGATTAAAAGAATTTAAAACCATTGGGCGTCACTCTAAACAAACAAATAGCTCTATCTACAACCACAGGAGAGACAAATCTACAAAAGACTATGAGGTGTTACATCAAAAAAGGTAGAAGAGAGGGGGTTCCAGGTCCGAATGGAATCCCTCCTATCCTCTATAAACTGAAGGAAAAGGATAGGGCTGAAGCTCTTGAGCCTTTGTTTTTGGAAATCATACACTTCAACAAACTACCTGTCTCCTGGAAGGGCTCAATTATCTCCCCAATTTTCAAGTCAGGGGATAAATCTCTACCCTGCAATTACAGATTGATTGCCCTTATGGATAATGAGGCAAAGTACTTTGCTGGGATTCTTTTGGAGGAACTACAGGCCTGGGCTTCAGAAAACTCCCTAATCCCTGTCAATTAGACCGGCTTTTCCAAATCGGTAGGGACCACAACGAACATTTTGACTATGAGTCTGCTAATCGATAAAGCAAAATCGACTAAAATGCCAATGCACTTGTGCTTCATAGATTACAAGGTGGCTTTCGACCATGTCAACCGGAACCTTTTATGGTCCAAATTGGAAAGGTGGGGAATACCAAAGCCGTTATTAGACCTACTGATCAATTTGCACAGCGAAACATGGGTACAGGTGAAGTTGAGGGATGGCTCCTATCTATCAAGACGCATCCCAACAAATAAAGGTCTCAAACAAGGATGCATCCTGGCCCCAACTCTCTTTAACCTGTTTTTAGGAGATCTCATCCCGGTTCTTAATAACTGCAATTCTCATGCACCTAAATTAGGAAGTCAAATACTTCCAACACTATTATATGCAGATGACCTGATCCTAATTAGTCATACTAAAATAGGGATGCAAAATCTTGTGGATGCAACAAAAAAGTACTCTGATGAGAATCAACTGACGATAAATTTGGAGAAGTCCAAAACAATGTCAATTAACAAGAAAGGAAAACCCCTCATAGCTGGTTTTGGAATAACATCCGCATACAAGACACGTCAGTCTACAAGTACTTAGGGGTCCAAATTGACAGCAGCGGTCAGTTCATCATCCAAAAAGAAAGCATCAGAGGAAAAGGTATTACAATAGCAATCTCCTTAAAAAAACTAAATGGAAGACTCACCAGCCCATCTCTCCTTCCGATGACACAAGTTATATGGGCTAAACTCTTGCCTACAATTACCTATGGCAGCGAAGCACAAAGAGGAAGAGACGCAGTGACTCTGGACAAAACTGTGGCAGCAGCATATAGGATTATCTTCGGTCTGCCAAAACATGCCTCCCCGGCACAACTTAGGTTAGAGTTTGGTGGCCAAAAACAGTCTCTGGCAAGACAAGGGGCCTACATAACTACTTGGGACAAAATTAGGAAGGCCAAAAAGGGAACTTTAAACAGCTTTTTATGGGCAGAAATACAGAGAAATCCCGCCTCGCCAGCTGCCAAATACTTGGATAAAAAGCTTGGCGACCTTAGGTATACAGGAGCTGTGGAATACCCCTACTAATCACTCCACGGTCAAAAGATTAGTAAAGAAAACAACAAAATATCTCTCGTGGATAGAGGACAAGGCGACTGTTGCCAAGAGGTCACACGGATGGATTATCCTAAACTCTTATTCTGAACAAGGTCAACAGAGCTACCTCGACCAGGGGTATTCGAGAATTACAAAATTGAAATTTCTAAAGCTCAGATTGGGCCTGTTACCCTGTATATGCCATCTTCCCCACTGGCTGAGGGATAAAGGGGGCTCCCTCTGTCATCTATGTGGCAAGGAAATTGAGGACATGACACATCTGTTGTGTTCCTGTGACAAACTGCTGGAGGAAAGAAAACGTCTGCTGAAATTCCAGTTTAACCTACGAGGAATACGTACTCGCAGACATGCAGTTCTTGCCTGTTTCACACCAGACGATCCGCAGCTGAACTGCAGCCTGGTAAAGTTTATGAAGGTGGTGGAGAAAAAGATGCAGGAATTTAACCTTCAACTAAGTTCGTAGTTATTTAATTAAACTGAACTATGACTAAAGTGTTGCCTAATAATATCAACTCTAAGGAGCAGCAGAAATGAGTATGCTTTAAGCGTTCAGAGAACAATGAAACTAAGATGAATTTTATATAATAATTTTGGGTAAATTGAATTTAATCATCATGATTTTAAAAATTGCAAATTGTTTTTTACGTTATATTATTGATATGGTGAAAATGCACAGTACATAAATGTCATTTTTTAATGGACGAACTGCAATGGTTTTATTCGAATTGTAATGGTTTTTATTAACTATGCAAATTAATACGTGGGACAAATTGATAATCCTTACCTTACCAGAAAATTCTCCTGGGCTGTTCACTCCCCTTCTGAAGCCTCCGCTATTTCTGCTGCCTTTGCTTACTTCTTTGAAGGGGAACAAGGTCCCTATCTAGCATTGTTTCTCCTTCCTTGCTCTCGCAGTGAACCTTGAAAGGAGCCTTGTTGTAGTGTATGGCTGGTGGAGCAGCCACTGCCTCCTCCTGCCCCAAGGAAAACTCTCCCAACAAAAATCTTTTTGATTGAGAATTAGGCCTTTTCTAAGATAGAAAAAGTTGCCACAAACTATTTGAATTCCTTCTTAAAAGATTCTCCGAATAAACTGCCTTGGGCAAAAGATCCAACCTTGTAGATAGGTCTCCTAATTTCAGGTCGAATTTTATGAGACCTCCATCTTTCTGAGGATAGTGCGTTGGCCAGAATGCATACTGCCTTCGGTGCGCATCCTGACACCACATGCGCGGAAATGGGGTACCCTGTAAAGGGGTCAAGTTCCAGGGTGAGATCACCCTATTTTTGGGGACTTACTCACTCCCAAAAGTGTGACAGTTTCCTCATATATTCACTCTTGTAGAAGGTTTTGTGTAATCTCTTGAAGCCCTCAAGGTGCCCTGTGTCATGCTTACTATTCGCCTTCTTAAGGCATTGGTCCTCAATCTCCTTAATAAGGTTTAGACTTACAGGCCAGGGCCCATCCTCAACAGGTTCAATGTCTTCTAGCCATCAGCTTGATTGTTGTTCATTGATCACCCTAAGAGCTTCCAGTGTGGTCAAAGCGAGGGATCTATCCACTCCTGGTGTATTTGTCAAACAGGGGGCCATTTATCTCTTTCTTACTAATGGAAATATTCATGGTTCCTGAAGGATTGCATTTTATAAGGGTAGAAGCCAATTTGATGTCTGTGTCGCCTTTACACTGCTGGGTAGTGCCCCCTCACCTGTGCCCACAGAAAATTGTGCACTTCAAATTTTACTGATAGAGAAAAACCTTTCCACTATAAGATGTTGTGGGACTGGGGACTTAAATGGGAATCCCAGGGTCTACTGTGCCCACGGAGTTGAGAATTTCCTGCAGCGCCCTGTGACTAGCGCGAGGCTCGCTCACCTTGCCTCAATCACAGTAGAGTGTGCACTGAGGCAAAGCAGATGAATGTTGAAGAACAGAGCCACCTGTGTCCCTGATCAGACACAGAGATCCGATGCACCCAGGCTTCAGGTCACAGGCCCTACCACGCCACAGCAAAACACTAGTGCTTCAAGTTAAATTATATATAATTCTCTTCCAGGGGATCCTCATCAACAGTCATAAGCAAATTAATATTTCCGCCCATGCGCGGGGAGCCCAGAAACATATAAAACATATATGTGGAAACCATATATGTAGCTCTACATATATATATATATATATATCCCTTATATATATAACAGTTTAAAAAAACACAATGCAGCCTTCCATATACTAGAAACGCTGAGCAATGTTGTAAGAATTTCCCTTGCACATAAATACAATTCCAATGAAGCAGGGAGAAAGAAAACACATTTTCTAAACTGCTTTAATGCACGGCAGAAATCATAATCCTGCAAAGAGGAAAGAAAGAACATTGCCAGCACAAAAGCTGCATTGTAGAAACATCAGTGTAGAAAGCTGAAACGCTAACCCACAAAAAACACACAGAATAAACTGGCCCTGTGCTTTTAAGGCAGTAATGACCCCTAGCTTCCCATCATGCCTCAGGTGTGACAGTTAGTTCAGTTGTTCTTTCCGGCTCCTTCTGTCAGGACCCTGGTAAATTCAGCTCTCTGTTTTTTCCTGATTTCTGTAAGAAATAACTACTTATTTTTGGTCAAAAACCTTTTACCTCTACGTCTTTTGGCTTTTATTTTCTGCTATTCCTGGGAGAGTTGACCATAGTTTTCCAGTCAAATATGCCCTCTCTTTTTGACTCTTGTCCTTCCTGTGGAAGAAGAAGGTTAAAACGGACTCCAATCCGGTCTGTATTCTTTGCCTTCCTTCTGATCTTGCTCCCAAGACTTGCCAGCATTGCCTGTCACTGTCCAAAAGAACACTGAAGGACAGAGAGAGAGGATTTGCCTCTATGGACTGGCTTAGAAGGGAAAAACACCTTCAAGAGGCAGGTCTCCGATGAAGAAGAGGAAAGAGAGAGCCATATCTTCATCTAGAAGTAAGGTTCCAGTCAGTTATCCATTGGCGTCGGGCTCGGTCCCAAAAATACCTTCATCTGCAGCAAAGACGTTGGCGAAGAGACCATCGAGAGAACACCAGTCGTCGACGAAGACTGTAGGTACGTCGGATCCTCCCCGTCGTCAACCCGGCGACGATCGGTGTCGAGGAGTCGTTCTTCGTTGGTGCGGGCTCGCCCAACGTCGAGGGATTGATCTCCGTCATAGCTGTCAGTTCACCGTTCGACGTCGAGACATGCTCCGCCGTCGATGGTTCATCGGCGACTGGCGTCGAAGCAGGCATCTCCGTTGCTGTCAACCGGCGGTCAACGCTGAGACGTGCCTCGTTGTCACCAGAGGCAAGGCATTCAACTCCTCCGTTGTCAGCCAGGTGGCTTTTAACGTCGAGGGCTAGATCTTCGTTGACGACGAAGAAGGACTCGTCGTCGAGACCTAGGGTCAAGTATACTAGGCGTCGTTCGACATTGAGACGGCAGTCTCCATCGATGGCGAGAAGTGCTCCGATCTCAACTCCGCTGGCTTCCAGTAGACGATCAGCATTGCAAGAGAGATCTGAAAGGCCTAAATACACGACGTCGAGAAGGATTTCTCAGTCGATTCGTAATTTGTTGGGTTCTCCTGCATGCTCAACGTCGAAGGTGTTCGACGTCACATCATACCACACCGAAACACAAGGAGAGGTCGACGTCGAGGAGAAGATCCCTCTCTAAGGATTTATCAGTGATTGTGACGCATAGTCGGTCGACGTAGAGACACTCCCCATCGACGTTGCATTGTTCATCAAGACGCCGATCACGCTCCAAAGAACGCAGCGATTCCTCTCATTCTATTATGAGCTCTTCCCAGGCGCTCTCGACGTCATGCAGCTCTTCTGCCTGCTCATTCTCCAGAGTAGACAAGAAGATCTCCAACAGGCTCTCCACGGAGACAGCGATCTCCTTCAATTCATCTTTCGCCCAGATGGGTTCAACCTCTCCATCACTGGAAGAAAGAACCCTCCGTTCATGCTCAGCGGCCTACGGACTATTCCAGTCCACTACACAGATCCCCACTACAATGCTGGTGCAAGATGTGGACAGGTCCCCCACTACTTGGACCAGGGATCACCGAGGCAACTCTCCGGAGCATAGATCAACTCATGCTAATCATAAAAGACAAAGAACACCATCTTGGTCATCATCTTGGACGCACTCATCCAAAAGGGACTACTCTCCTACCCTTACGAATAGCCCTCCCTCAAGAGTGTCACCCATCGATGATGTTAGCACCTTCCACGATGTCCTCGCTAGAAGAGCACAGAAGCTGAGCATAGACATGTTGGCTCCTCAGAACACTACTTCAATCATTTTCAAGACCCTCCATCAGAGGTCTGCAGCTAGACCATTACTCCCTCTAGTCTCTGGTCTCCTTCAACCAGTAATGGACATCTTCCTCACCATATCCTCAATCAGGCCGCTCCGACTCGGATCCAAAAAACGTATAAACCTGCTGCATCGGATCCTCTATTTCTGAAATCAGATCCTCCACCGGATTCTGTCATCATCACAGCAGCAAAGAAGACACATGTGGTGGCTTCTTCCTCCTCAGTTCCTCCAGACAAGGAGTGTGGAGCCCTGGATTCTTGGGGGAGAAAGGCCTGCGGCTCTGCAGCATCTTCTTTGAAGGTGTCTAGCGCTGCTGCCCTGCTGGGCCGTTACGACAGGTCCTTATGGGATTCGTTGGAGCGTTTTAAAGAGAAGCTGCCAAAGGAGGATCAACAAGACTTTGCAGAGAATCTCCAAGAAGGGGCGCTGGTAGCCATTCAAGTGATCAGCACAGCAGCGGATGGGGCTTCTTTGGCTGCACACTCATATGCACATGGAATATGTTCATGGAGGTCTTCCTGGTTGCGCCTAACATCTTTGAAACCGGAAGCTCAGCAGCGTATTTTGAATCTTCCATTCTCTGGTAACTCCCTTTTTGGATCACACACTGACGAGGAGATGTCCAGAATGAAGGCCGAGTTGGATACACTAAAGGCTGTGGGCCTGGAGAAGAAAAAGGAGTTCAGAGAACGCTATAGGCCCTATAACCTCAGTTCAAAGTCTTACCGTTCAGCCTCAAATCTGCCCCACGGGTATTCACGAAATGCATGGCAGTGGTGGCGGCAGCATTACATCGCCAAGGCATGTTTGTGTATCCATACCTGGATGACTGGCTGTTGAAGGGATCATCTCCTCACATGGTGCAGCACCATTACCACATCTGCCTAGATCTCCTTCACCGCTTGGGCCTTCATGTGAACATGGAAAAATTAGTTCATCAGCCCACTCAATCGCTCCACTATCTGGGCTACACCTTGGACTCCGGCCTAGGAAAAGTGTTTCCTTCAGGAGAGAGACTGTTATCAATGAGAAACAAATGCAATATCATCCTTCAAGCACATCAACCATCAGTAAGGCAAGTGGCGTCTCTACTGGGGTCGATAGCCTCTTGCATATTTCTCATACCCAACTCAATATTGAGAATGAGGCCATTGCAGCAGTATCTGGAGGACAAATGGGACCAATCCTCGGGTCATTGGGAAGACCGAATTCTCTTAAGCTGCGAAGAAAGCCATTCTCTGGTGGACTCAGCCAAATAATCTTCTAGTGGGAGTTCCATTCCATCAACCTCTTCCAAAACAATCCCTAATCAATGAAGCGTCTCTTCAGGGATGGGGAGCACATCTGAGTCAACTGCAGACTCGGGGCAGATGGACCAGCAAGGAGCAGACCTATCATAATAACATGTTAGAACTGCGGGCCCTCAAGACATTTTGTCCATCGATTCAGTCCGAGTCGATTCTGATTCACACGGACAATACAACCACCATGTATTACTTAAACAAACAAGGTGGAACACACTCTCGCCCTCTGTCTCTGGAATCTCAAATGATCTGGCAATGTCTGTTGGCCAGGAACCTCTCGATCACGGCAGTGCATCTGCTAGGAGAACGGAACGTGCAAGCAGACGCTCTCAATCGACACTTCGAAGAGCAAGAAGACTGGGTGCCCAACGACGAGGTGGTGGCGGACATTTTTCATCAATGGGGTCGTCAATCATTGACCTCTTTGCAGACGATCTAAACAGAAAATGACATGCCTTCGTGTCCAGATTTTACAGACCAGGAATGAGAGGGATTGCTCTTTTGATAGACTGGTCCAGGACATTTGCATACGCCTTTCCGCTCCTTCCTTTCATACCGAAGGTGGTGACCAAGCTTATCTGATCCAGGATGAAGATGATCCTGATAGCACCGGACTAAACTCACCAGTGGTGGTATCCGGACCAATTGCAGCTCTCGATCTGTCCGCACAGGAGACCCCCGTGCAGGCCGGACCTTATGACCAAAATGGGAGGGAAGATTCTGCACCCCAGCCTTCCCTCACTGAGATTGGCAGCATGGCTCCTGAGGTCCTGCAGTACGGACATTTGAATCTTCCTGAGGACTGTATGGACATTTTGAGGGAGTCAAAGAGACCATCCACAAGAACCTCTTACTCTTTTAATTGGAAAAGATTTTACTTGTGGTGTATGCGTATTGGTTGAAGTCCGACTAGCGGGCAAGTAAAGGTAATCTTGCCGTATCTGCTCTACTTGGCCAAATCTGGTTTGAAATACACTTCCATAAAAGTTCATTTGGTGGCCATTACAGCCTGTAGAAAATCACCTAACCAACCTTCTTTCTTTTAACTTCAGGTGGTCAAGGACTTCCTTCAGGGGTTGAAGAAGGTGTATCCCCTTGTCCGACCTCCTTCTCCTCCTTGGGAGTTGAATCTAGTTTTGTTAAAATTGATGGGTCCTCCTTTCGAACCCATTCATAAGGCCACGTTACAACACCTTACATGGAAAGTAGCCTTTCTGCTGGCTATTACATCAGCATGCATGGTGAGTGAAATCCAGGCACTCTGTTCTAAGGAACCCTATACGGTTTTCCATCACAATAGGGGGGATTTGAGAACTGACACTTCTTTCCTACCCAAAGTGGTGTCTGACTTCCATGTCAACAAGACAATTTCTCTCCCCTCTGTTTTTCCCAGTCCTGCTACACCAGCAGAAAGGTCTATTCACTCATTAGACCTCAATAGGGTTCTCAAATTATATTTGGAGGGAACAAAATCAATTTGTTTGTAAACAGGCTTTCCAGCCTCCAAACGGTCAATTTCAAGGTGGATAGTGTCCTGTATTAAATTGTCGTACCAATTAGCGAGCAAGCCTCTGTTAGTCTCCCCTAAAGCTCACTCTAATAGGGGGAAGGCTGCTACAATAGCTTTCTTACACAATGTACCAATGGTCAAGATTTGCAAGGCTGCAACTTGGAAGTCGGTTCATACGTTTACCAGGCATTACTGTCAGTATTCTGACTCCAGAGTGGATACCCAAGTAGGCCAAGCCTCCTTGAGGAATCTGTTCCAATGCTAACTTAATTGGAGTCTTTGTAATGTTTTTTAACAATGTATTCTGTATTTTACACTTGTCACTTGCCCGCAGGATGAGGGGATGGGCTCGCTATTCTATTCATGTGCTTATGACTATTGATGAGGATCCCCTGGAAGAGAACGATAAGTTACTTACCTGTATTCCTAGTTCTCTTCCAGGGGTATCCTCATCAAAGTCATAAACAACCCACCGCCTCCTCGGGCAAATGATCAAGTTACATGGCATCTCTTTGTGCCCTGGCATTCGGACCTTGCAAAGAACAACTGGCCTAAGTGTCACCCGTGAGGCATGAAGGGAAGCTAGGGGTCATGACTGTTTCTATGGGTTAGCGTTTCAGCTTTCTACACTGATGTTTCTACAATTCAGCTTATGTGCTGGCAATGTTTTTTCATTCCTCTTTGCAGAATTATGATTTCTGCTGTGCATTAAAGCAGTTTTCAAATGTGTTTTCTTTCTCCCTGCTTTATTGGAATTGTATTTATGTGCAAGGTAAATTCTTACAACATTGCTCAGCGTTTCCAGTATTTGGAAGGCTGCATTGTGTTTTCTTATTGTCATATATATATATTGTTACTATTGTCTCCGTGTCAGCCAGAGACACGCCAAGGATCCCCGCCTCATCAAGTGGCTGCCTGCTTCACTGGTGCTCTACGCAAGCAGGTTTCTCTTCCGCCAAGGTATTGGCTACAGGCAGCACACATTCGAAGCGTTGGAGCTGCAAGGGACACCGCGGGATAGCGGTTCGTGACTTCACGGAGGTGCTGGTGCACTGTCGCCAAACCCATGCCCCAGCGAACCAACGCCCGGATGGTTGAAGCGTTATGGGGGGACTCGAGGGGTTCGGATGCCAGAGTATTCACCTCTACACAACTGCCAAGCTCTACTAACGCCCATGAACACAGAGACTCAACTCGTGTTTCCCCCGTCACGCTACACCAGGTATACAGCATTCTGGGAGTTGGAGTTCTCCACAGACTCTAACACAGTGGATGGTCACATGAGTCGGGGCGGCGTCAGTAAGGAACTGTATAAAGGTTGCCATTATTTGAACTTGGCGCTTTGGACTGGAGGTACAGCAGCTAAAGGCGTCTGAAGAAGGATAATGATTCCGAAATGCATTATGCCCAGCTGTAAGGATATCCAATAAAGAACCTCACCTGTATTTCCCCGCTTGGGCTCCTTTCTTTCAAGTGGTTGGAGGATTGTTACTATTGTCTCCGTGTCAGCCAGAGACACGCCAAGGATCCCCGCCTCATCAAGTGGCTGCCTGCTTCACTGGTGCTCTGCGCAAGCAGGTTTCTCTTCCGCCAAGGTATTGGCTACAGGCAGCACACCTTCGAAGCGTTGGAGCTGCAAGGGACACCGCGGGATAGCGGTTCATGACTTCACGGAGGTGCTGGTGCACTGTCGCCAAACCCATGCCCCAGCGAACCAACGCCCGGATGGTTGAAGCGTTATGCGGGGACTCGAGGGGTTCGGATGCCAGAGTATTCACCTCTACACAACTGCCAAGCTCTACTAACGCCCATGAACACAGAGACTCAACTCGTGTTTCCCCCGTCACGCTACACCAGGTATACAGCATTCTGGGAGTTGGAGTTCTCCACAGACTCTAACACAGCGGATGGTCACATGAGTGGGGGCGGCGTCAGTAAGGAACTGTATAAAGGTTGCCATTATTTGAACTTGGCGCTTTGGACTGGAGGTACAGCAGCTAAAGGCGTCTGAAGAAGGATAATGATTCCGAAATGCATTATGCCCAGCTGTAAGGATATCCAATAAAGAACCTCACCTGTATTTCCCCGCTTGGGCTCCTTTCTTTCAAGTGGTTGGAGGATTGTTACTATTGTCTCCGTGTCAGCCAGAGACACGCCAAGGATCTCCGCCTCATCAAGTGGCTGCCTGCTTCACTGGTGCTCTGCGCAAGCAGGTTTCTCTTCCGCCAAGGTATTGGCTACAGGCAGCACACCTTCGAAGCGTTGGAGCTGCAAGGGACACCGCGGGATAGCGGTTCGTGACTTCACGGAGGTGCTGGTGCACTGTCGCCAAACCCATGCCCCAGCGAACCAACGCCCGGATGGTTGAAGCGTTATGCGGGGACTCGAGGGGTTCAGATGCCAGAGTATTCACCTCTACACAACTGCCAAGCTCTACTAACGCCCATGAACACAGAGACTCAACTCGTGTTTCCCCCGTCACGCTACACCAGGTATACAGCATTCTGGGAGTTGGAGTTCTCCACAGACTCTAACACAGCGTATGGTCACATGAGTGGGGGCGGCGTCAGTAAGGAACTGTATAAAGGTTGCCATTATTTGAACTTGGCGCTTTGGACTGGAGGTACAGCAGCTAAAGGCGTCTGAAGAAGGATAATGATTCCGAAATGCATTATGCCCAGCTGTAAGGATATCCAATAAAGAACCTCACCTGTATTTCCCCGCTTGGGCTCCTTTCTTTCAAGTGGTTGGAGGATTGTTACTATTGTCTCCGTGTCAGCCAGAGACACGCCAAGGATCCTCGCCTCATCAAGTGGCTGCCTGCTTCACTGGTGCTCTGCGCAAGCAGGTTTCTCTTCCGCCAAGGTATTGGCTACAGGCAGCACACCTTCGAAGCGTTGGAGCTGCAAGGGACACCGCGGGATAGCGGTTCATGACTTCACGGAGGTGCTGGTGCACTGTCGCCAAACCCATGCCCCAGCGAACCAACGCCCGGATGGTTGAAGCGTTATGCGGGGACTCGAGGGGTTCGGATGCCAGAGTATTCACCTCTACACAACTGCCAAGCTCTACTAACGCCCATGAACACAGAGACTCAACTCGTGTTTCCCCCGTCACGCTACACCAGGTATACAGCATTCTGGGAGTTGGAGTTCTCCACAGACTCTAACACAGCGGATGGTCACATGAGTGGGGGCGGCGTCAGTAAGGAACTGTATAAAGGTTGCCATTATTTGAACTTGGCGCTTTGGACTGGAGGTACAGCAGCTAAAGGCGTCTGAAGAAGGATAATTATTCCGAAATGCATTATTCCCAGCTGTAAGGATATCCAATAAAGAACCTCACCTGTATTTCCCCGCTTGGGCTCCTTTCTTTCAAGTGGTTGGAGGATTGTTACTATTGTCTCCGTGTCAGCCAGAGACACGCCAAGGATCCCCGCCTCATCAAGTGGCTGCCTGCTTCACTGGTGCTCTGCGCAAGCAGGTTTCTCTTCCGCCAAGGTATTGGCTACAGGCAGCACACCTTCGAAGCGTTGGAGCTGCAAGGGACACCGCGGGATAGCGGTTCATGACTTCACGGAGGTGCTGGTGCACTGTCGCCAAACCCATGCCCCAGCGAACCAACGCCCGGATGGTTGAAGCGTTATGCGGGGACTCGAGGGGTTCGGATGCCAGAGTATTCACCTCTACACAACTGCCAAGCTCTACTAACGCCCATGAACACAGAGACTCAACTCGTGTTTCCCCCGTCACGCTACACCAGGTATACAGCATTCTGGGAGTTGGAGTTCTCCACAGACTCTAACACAGTGGATGGTCACATGAGTGGGGGCGGCGTCAGTAAGGAACTGTATAAAGGTTGCCATTATTTGAACTTGGCGCTTTGGACTGGAGGTACAGCAGCTAAAGGCGTCTGAAGAAGGATAATGATTCCGAAATGCATTATGCCCAGCTGTAAGGATATCCAATAAAGAACCTCACCTGTATTTCCCCGCTTGGGATCCATTCTTTCAAGTGGTTGGAGGATTGTTACTATTGTCTCCGTGTCAGCCAGAGACACGCCAAGGATCCCCGCCTCATCAAGTGGCTGCCTGCTTCACTGGTGCTCTGCGCAAGCAGGTTTCTCTTCCGCCAAGGTATTGGCTACAGGCAGCACACCTTCGAAGCGTTGGAGCTGCAAGGGACACCGCGGGATAGCGGTTCGTGACTTCACGGAGGTGCTGGTGCACTGTCGCCAAACCCATGCCCCAGCGAACCAACGCCCGGATGGTTGAAGCGTTATGCGGGGACTCGAGGGGTTCGGATGCCAGAGTATTCACCTCTACACAACTGCCAAGCTCTACTAACGCCCATGAACACAGAGACTCAACTCGTGTTTCCCCCGTCACGCTACACCAGGTATACAGCATTCTGGGAGTTGGAGTTCTCCACAGACTCTAACACAGCGGATGGTCACATGAGTGGGGGCGGCGTCAGTAAGGAACTGTATAAAGGTTGCCATTATTTGAACTTGGCGCTTTGGACTGGAGGTACAGCAGCTAAAGGCGTCTGAAGAAGGATAATGATTCCGAAATGCATTATGCCCAGCTGTAAGGATATCCAATAAAGAACCTCACCTGTATTTCCCCGCTTGGGCTCCTTTCTTTCAAGTGGTTGGAGGATTGTTACTATATATATTGTCTGTGAGCAAGGGCGGATGCCCGAAACGCGTCAGATTGCTTGGTTCAGCTTTTAAATAAAAAATCTGTGCTTTATAATTACTGGATCCGCGTAATTTACTGGGTCGCTGTGGTCGGAGCCTGGGAGATTGCACTTGTTTGATATATATATATATATATATATATATATATATATATATATATATATATATATATATATATAATGCTACATATATGGTTTCCACATATATGTTTTATATGTTTCCGGGGTCCCCACGCATGGGCGGAAATATTCATGTGCTTATGACTTTGATGAGGATACCCCTGGAAGAGAACTAGGATTACAGGTAAGTAACTTATCCATAGTGAATATAGTAAAAAAACACACTACATCTACAATCACGACCGTTAGGCTTGGATAAAAAATCAAGACTGCACTTAGCTGAGTAGTAAAGAAAGAGGAAAAGGAAGGTATGCCACACACAGTTAAACGGGACTGGATTATGTGATTGGTGGATTTATTTGTGTTTTCTTATTCTTTCTTTATGTTCAATGGAAAAGGTAGCTTTATAATGGTTTGTGGAATTAACTTAAAAATGACTGCGATTGAAAAATGCGGAGGCATAATCCTCACTTCCAGTCCTGGCTTAGAATGAGGGGATGAGACGCCTCTTATTCTGTCCCCATTTGTCATGACCCAAAAGTGTAATCTTTTATTACTTCTCTACCCATGAGAGTGGTTGTACATGTCCTGTGAACCATGCATGACAATGCTGCACCTTGATGTCTCAGGAATTCATACAGCCCCAATCTAAAATAACAGCCAAACGTATGGATGGCATGAACGGTGTTGTCACACTGCTTCCCGACAGCAGCAGCCATACCTCCCCTGATCATGAAAGACCACATGCCCCCAGTTAATAGGGGGTCAGTGAATGGGGTGTTGGGACAGTAGATAAGTGAAGGCAGTTTGGGTGGGGACGTACCACTCACAACGAGGAAATGTTTTACTGTACCTAATCCCTGAAAAGTAAAAACAAAAAAACTGTTGAGCAGAAATTTAGACTATTGGGCTTCGTCGTTGCCAAAAGAAGGATAGCTATTAAATGGCTGAGTATTAGTTCGCCAACTGTGGAAGGGTGGCTTAAAGATATGGTGGAATGGGCTACTGCAAAGAAAATGTATATGAAAATGTCCAATGGAATGAACTTTTAATAGAACTCCTAATGGTTTGGTCAGCCGTGATCTGGTTTCAACTGACTCACCAGACACCAAGCCCCCTTTAATACAAGATATTGTGTGCAATCCATGTGTAACTGGGAGAGTATTACTGGCGTCCAGCACTTTTCGCTGCCTTTAATTGTCCAGAATTGCACTGGAACTGAGGAGGTTGGCTGATTTGGTCTGGCTTACAATCAATGTTTAAATTGTGTATTATCTAGGAGTTATTACCCCAGGACATAGGACATACAGGATGAGTTGAAGGTTTGAAGACATGCAAGATTGGAGAAGTACATAGCTGTTAGTTAAACAACTCTGAGATGTTAGTTTGATTAACAATTATCATTGTATGAAACGAAAAGTAGTTGACTTGTTGACTACAAAATGTAATAGCAAATATGGCTATTATATGCTATAAAATCTACTGTATAATGTATCCGCTTTAAATTTCAAAACCCATAGGTAGTTGAATAAGTACTGGGCCATGTTCCAGTGAAAGATAGATTAGTATTCGTAGTGCCTTCACATATGGAAATCCCGACACTCCTGGTGGTTCCAACAGCCTGCCTATATTAGTGTCAAGATTTTTGAAAGACCATTAATAGACCTTAATTTCCAGATACAACGACAAAGGTCTGTTTCACCACTGAACCTGGTAAGCATGGGCATTACAGGGTGTTTATCCCCTTTGGTGTGGCCATGGGGAGAAATCCTTTTGGTTGTGGGACGCTCTATAGTGCCATGCTAGAACAACATTGCTGTTTGAATCCTATGGATTCACCTGTCTAAGGGATGTAGCTGGGCTTTTGTTGGTCAGCACTACCCATCTTTCACCAGATGGCTCTGCAAGGGCACCTACCACAGAAGAGCAGAGCATCAGCATGGCGATAGCCCTAATACTATGCTGAGGTCCACAGGCACCGTACCGCAGCACAACCTCTCATATTAGGATGAATATTAATTGTGGTGTGGCAAGTGGCAGGCATTAATTGGACAGAAGCCGTGCCTTCCCTCAAGTCGGAATCAGTACAAAAGACCTTTATTCCTGCTTCCTTTCATTTTTCTGTGCTACACGTGGTATAGTATAACTTTCCCCATTGCTTCTATTTTTGCTGTATCTTCCTTCTTTCCATGGTAATACTGTGCTTTTTACTCTGCTTGCTTCCTCTCATTCCTGCCTATAAGCGCACTAACCAATTACTAAAAAAAGCACAGGCAAATCCAATATATTTCTCCTCTTTAAATGGACAAGATATTCATGAAGAAGAAAGGGGAAGAGAATAAAGCACTTCCATAATATGCTAAATAAATAAAATCAGGTAAGAAAACTGCAGTTTCAAAATGAGTTTTGCTATGACAAATGCAAATATAAGGAGGAAAGCCATTTGATCAATAACACATAGAAGAAATAGATAACTGGGCCATCTAATCATGAGCAAAGGACTGTCCAAATGCCGCCTTAAATTTATGTAATGTATTGAAAACAATAGGTCTGCCTATCAATCAATCGATCAATCAGTCATTTGTTAAGCGCACTACATACCCACGAGGGTCTCAAGGCGCTGGGGGGGGGGCTGCTACTGATCGAACAACCAGGTCTTTAGTATCCTCCTGAAGGTCAGCAGGTCTTGGGTCTGTCGTAGGCTCAGTGGGAGGATGTTCCATGTCTTGGCGGCGAGGTGGGTGAAGGATCTCCCGCCGGTGGTTGTTCTTCGGATGCGCGGGACGGTGGCGAGTGAGAGGTCGGCGGAGCGTAGCTGGCGGTTGGGGGTGTAGGAGAGCCGTCTGTTGAGGTAGGCTGGGCCGGTCTTGTGGAGTGCCTTGTGTGCGTGGATGAGGAGCTTGAAGGATATCCTCTTGTTGACGGGGAGCCAGTGCAGGTTTCTCAGGTGAGGGGTGATGTGGCCATGTCGTGGTACATGGAGGATCAGTCGCGCCGAGGCGTTTTGGATGCGTTGTAGTCGATTGATGAGCTTGGTCGGGGCTCCCGCGTAGAGGGTGTTTCCGTAGTCAAGTCTGCTGCTGACCTGGGCCTGGGTGACTGCCTTTCTTCTATCTGCTGGGATCCATCTGTAGATCTTGCGGAGCATGCGGAGGGTGTTGAAGCAGGAGTAGGACACGGCGTTGACTTGCTTGGTCATTGAGAGCGTTGAGTCGAGGATGATTCCCAGGTTGTCGGTGGGGGTCGGGGCTGCCCCCAGTGCCGTTGGCCACCAGGAGTCGTCCCAGGCTGACAGGTTGGAGTCAAGGATGAGGACCTCCGTCTTGTCCGAATTCAGCTTCAGACGGCGGATCTTCATCCAGTCGGCGACAGCCTTCATTCCTTCATGGAGGTTGGATTTGGCGGTGATGGGGTCCTTGGTGAGGGAGAGGATCAGATGAGTGTCGTCGGCGTAGGAGATTATGTTGAGGTTGTGCTGTCGGGCGACGTGTGCGAGCGGGGCCATGTAAATGTTGAACAGCTTCGGGCTGAGGGAGGATTCCTGGGGAACACCGCAGATGATCTCGGAGGCTTTGGAACTGAATGGGGGGAGGCGGATGCTCTGGGTTCTGCCGAAGAGGAAGGAGGTGGTCCAATCCAGACCCTTGTCTAGGATCCCTGCGGCATGGATGCGTGCGCGTAGTGTGCGGTGGCAGACGGTGTCGAAGGCGGCAGAGAGGTCTTGGAGGATGAGTGCTGCGGTCTCGCTGTTGTCCAGCAGGGTCTTGATATCGTCGGTGGTGGCGATGAGGGCAGTATCGGTGCTGTGGTTGTTGCGGAACCCTGACTGGGAAGGGTCCAGGATACTGTTCTCTTCGAGGTATCAGGTTAGCTGTCTGTTAACGATTTTCTTGATGACCTTGGCCGGGAAGGGGAGCAGAGAGATGGGTCGGAAGTTCTTGAGGTCTCTTGGGTCTGCCTTGGTTTTTTGAGTAAGGCGTTAATCTCGGCGTGTTTCCAGCTCTCTGGGAAGGTCGCGGTCTCAATGTCATCAATGCTCACGCTGGTCCAGGCTAACAAGGGGATGTGGTCGATGGTGTGCGGAGGGTCTGCTGTGTTGCTGTCTGTTGGGGCTGTCTGGGTGTTGAAGCTGTTGTGAATGTCTGCTATCTTGCGTTGGGAGAAGGTGGCGAGGGAGTCGCACAAGGCTTGCGATGGTGGGATGTCGTTGGTGTTGGAGAGTTCCTTCACGATGTTGAAGAGCTCCTTGCTGTCATGTGCGTTGTTGTCGAGGCGGTTTTTGAAGGAGGTCTTCTTGGCAGCCCTGATGAGGTGGTGGCGGTTGCGGACAGCATCCTTGTGCGCTGCGTGGCTGTCCGGAGTTTGTTCACTGTGCCATTTCTTCTCTAGTTTCCGGCAGGCTTGCTTGGAATCTGGGAGTTCTGGGTGAACCAGCTGGCCCTCTTGCTTGTGTCTCTGTGGGGGAGTTTCTTCAGCTGGGCGAGGGTGTTGGCGCAGTCCTCAATCTAGTGTCTGAGGTTGTGGGCAGCGACGTCAGTGTTGGAGGGTCAGTGGGTGGGCTGAAAGCGAGGTTTGCATGTAGTTGGTCTTCGGTGAATTTGCTCCAGCGGCGGCGGGGTATCTGTTGGGTGCGGTGGTGTGTGGTGGGTTTGTGGAAGGTGAAGTTGATGCAGCGGTGGTCGGTCCAGAGGTGTTTGGTGGTGTTGCTGTTGGAGACGTGCGGGCTTGAGGAGAAGAGGGGGTCGAGCGTGTGGCCCGCGGAGTGGGTGGGCTTTGTGACGAGTTGCCTCAGTCTGAGGTTGGCGAGGTTGTTGATCAGGGTGGTTGTTATGTTAACGTCCTCAGGATCGGTTTGTTGTATAGTATGCCCACCTCTAGATCGAATCAACGCCTGGATAGCCGTAATGGCACAGAGCATTGAGAAGATCAAGCGAAGGGAAAAAGAAGAAAGATATCAGGGAAGGAAAGGTAGGGGACAGCAGGGAGGGAGATCTGGAAAACATAAACAGAGCATATGTATCAGACACTGTTTGCACCGGAACTCAGAACACATTTATAACCACCATATAGGAGATATACCTGAAATGGAAAATAACGCTCTTGAAGATGTGCAGAGGTATCTGGCAGCTTAGAATTGTTGCGGTGTAACTATAGCAAATACAAAACATAGAACTGATATAAGACCATTGTACATTCCTTCCTTGGCTTGTTATAACATGTTCCATAGAGATAAGAGCCTACGTAAGTATCCCCTATGAGGTACCTCACAGGGATAGAGTGTAACCATACACCTCCTGAACCCCTGTTAAATAGAAGGGTACATACAAAAAGTTAACACCAGAAACACAATGTAGAAACACGCTGCCACCTCTATATGCAGTGTAAAGTACAAAGAAAACAAACACTGGAATTCCCCTCGAAATCCGATTAACACAGATAATGCTTCTTATCTGGTTTCAGTAACCAATCCATAGTATATGCATCCAAAGGAAAAATCCCACAGGTTAATGTACTCCCAGTACACCAGAAAACTATAGCTTAGGAGCTGCTCCTTTGGCCGAAAACGCCAACCGAGCCAAATCCAAGGTAAACAAACAGCAACACAAAAGTCACGGTAACAGCCGTTACCGAGCAGCGCAACACAAAACTAGAATCTGGAAACTCAGCGATCCCGCTGAGAAGCGCTGTGGTGCCAGGCACCCTTACCCCACCAGGCACCAACGAACTCTGAAACAGCAGGTCCGAATTCTCTGGATGAATTCCCGACACCGACCTCAGCCGCCAGCTTCCTTTTAGCGTCTTTCTCGTGCGATCGCAGAGAACGCAAAGGATCACGGGAACGTTAGTTTCCGCCCAGGGCGTGCTGGGTATTGTAGTTCGGTTAGCTCGCGATCTTGACAGTGGTGGAGTTGCTGTCGTTGTTGTTCTCAAGGTGAAAGTTCAGGTCTCCGAGGAGGATGTAGTCGGTGGAGGTCAGGGCGTGCGTGCTGATGAAGTCGCCGATGGTGTTGCTGAACTGGTGGCGGAGTCCGGGGGGTCGGTAGACGAGGATGCCTCTAAGGGAGGAGTTGGGGTCTGTGCGGATCTGGAAATGCATGTGTTCGGCGGTGCTGAGCGCATCGTCGGTGCTAGTCGAGACCCTGATGCTGCACTTGTGGACGATGGCGATTCCTCCTCCGACTCTGTTGGTGCGGTTTCTGCGGGTGATCTTGTAGCCGTCTGGGATGGCTATGGCGATGTCGGGTGCGGAGGAGTTGTTCAACCAGGTCTCTGTCAAGAAGGCGACGTCCGGGGATGTTGTGTTTGAGCAGACCCCAGAGCTCCACGGCGTGTTTGCGTGTGGAGCAGGTGTTCAGTAGTATGCATCGGAGGTGGTTGAGGTCTTTCTTGGCGGGTGGTTCGTCGGCTCTGTGGCTGGTGTAGCTGCAGTTCCGGCAGGTGAAAAGATCGTGTGTGCGTTTCGGTGCGGCCTTAAAGCGGTTGTGGGTCCGTCCACGGTTGAGAGCGTGCAGAGTGCTGGCGTCATAGTGGCGGCGGTCGCTGTGGCAGGTGCGGGGGCCAGGAGTTCTGGCGCTCGGCGCAGTCCAGGTGCGGACGGGCGCTGACGGGCTTGCCGCGCGCCAGCGGTGTGACCGCGCTGCAGCCGCCATGTATGAGGAGGTGGGAGTGAGGAGCAGCTGGGAGGCGGGAGGTGGGGGCAGCGAATGGGCAGTCAGGGGGACGGAGCCTCAGGAGACGCAGCGGTGGGGGGCGGTGAGGGGCGACGAAGGAAACAGAAGGCAAAAGGGCACAACAATTGAGGGGGAAACGAGTGGCACAGAGGGCAGAAAGGTCACAAAAAGGGCAAAAAGGGCCTACTGATAGTTAAAACTGTTTGTAGCTGAGGCCTAAACACAGAAGAAATGTATTCCTTGTTTATACACAGACTTTATGGTATTACATTTGAAGAAGAATAATCGTGGCCAGAACTCCCTATCCACCATTTACTTCGTGTTTTACTGTATAGCCATGTCGATTTCGATGATGCTCTCTATGTGGTATTAACAAGTTCTAATTTATTTTACGTGGTTCAGCCCAATCATGTACAATGCTCGGAACTCTTAAAGCAGTGGCTCTTGACCTTTTGATTTCGGTGGGCTGCCACGGAAATACTACTGAAAACCAGGGATCCCGGCCTCAGCACTTTCTATGATCTCAGGCTCAAAGCAATATACACACAATTCAGAATCAAGTGTACACGAAATAAACAGTCAAATTATGAAACAAACATTACAACAACAAAAAATCTACCCAACACAAATTGTTATTTTTAACTGGAGCTTTACAAAATTTCGTTTAATTTCTAAAAGAGGAAGAGATGTGTAAGACTTTAGCTTGTCACTTTGTTTTTGTTTTATCAGTGCATCCCAGTGTTTCAGTTGAGCCACCAATCGTTCTTACTACATTATGTTTGCTGTTCTTGTGCTGCCACCATGACTAAAGTTAAAGATACCAACGTTTCCTTGAGATTTACGTAGCATTTCAACATTTCCAATTTAGATTTTTGGGGTAACTAACTATAGGCACTTTCTTAACCCCCTAATACAATTGTATTGTAATTCGAACCCCCATGAGAGGGCCAGCCAGTAGGACCCAAACAACAAACGACACCACTAAACTCTTGGGCGGGCATCTCCCCCTTCCCTCTCCCACACCCCCTCTTCCTAGTCTCGGTCAGAGTAGATAGATAGGGGACCAGGCGTGAACAAAATGTGGCTTCACACCAACTGTATGGCTGACTCCCACTTTACAAAACACCAAGGGAAATATATGTTACATGTTTTATGTGTATAGGATGAAGAGCAGAGATGCGCAAGCTCATGTTTCGAACTGAAGTCCAGACAACAAAGTACTATCCCCCACGGGCTTCCATCCCTGTACATACTATCGCGATGAAGTGTATACGCTATCTGTCATATGTTGTATATGTTAAAAATACTCAATAAAAATATATATTTTTTTTTTTAAAGAAAGAATTAAATAATAATTGGGCTGTTGATGGTGCGTTACGTGATTACTAGTGTGTAAAAAATGTATCAAATATTTTGCATATAAAATTGCCCACCAGTGCTAACTCTTTAAACTCCATCTTGACAGGGTGTGGGCCAAGGAGATGCTTGCTGTCCTTATGTCCGAAGAGCTGGCAAATGATATAATTGGCGCTGAGCTCCTTATCAAGCGCCATGAGGAGTACAAGAGAGAAATTCACAAACAGCGGCTGAAGTACAACGAGATGGAGCTGGTGGGAAATGCCCTGGTGGAGGGGGGACATTTCATGTCCGAGGAGGT
Organism: Lissotriton helveticus; assembly: GCF_964261635.1. Taxonomy (NCBI): domain Eukaryota; kingdom Metazoa; phylum Chordata; class Amphibia; order Caudata; family Salamandridae; genus Lissotriton; species Lissotriton helveticus. The sequence continues at coordinate 138,522,556 of NC_136070.1, forward strand.
AAACTAATCCGGCTTCACTAAGGAGACGGCACAACGGCAGAAAGCAAAGAGAATTTAAATACACAATTATTATGAGCTGAAATTATCCATTTTGTATCTTGAATATTGCTTCAGTCTGTTCACTTTCTTAAATAGTTGATTATAATCCCTACTAGAACTGTGGAAGAAGCTCAACTTTGTATGGCTTTCCCCAAAATTAAAAACAAACATTAGCAAAGCATATTGGTCTTGGAGTCTTGACACACTGTTTTTTAGCTGCTGGTATTGGCTCCACCAGTGCTTGTAAGATTGTGGTGCCCCCGCTGGTAAAGTCAATGGTGGTTGACAGCCATCTTGGAGTGTTATTTTGCAAACTTCTAAGATGGCCGTCACGTTTTGTCTAGCTGCAAATGTTATGATTCTATTTATGTCTACCCCCAGTATGTGTATGTCTTTGGGTTGATCATTACCAACTGCTGGGTACAGCTGCAGGCCTTGCTCCTACACGTATACCATCACTTTCTCATTCAGTGGTATATACAGCAAAGCATTTTAGGTATTGCAAAAGATGGAGAAAGCGCTATATGAATACAAATACATACAACCCAATTAAATATGGTATAGAGCAGCCTTGCTGTACGGGGTTTACTGTGCCAAAGGGAACGGATTTATTTCACTTGGCTGACTTCATCTCTCTCTGAAAATGTGTTTTATGACCAGCATTCCGTCATGGACAAAGATGCACTAACATCCAATCTGCAGTTTACATAAGAGGGGATTGAACATCATACACTGATTCCATACATAAAACAGGCGGCAGAAAAAGACCCAGATTGTAAAACAGATTCACAGATTGCAAGACACACACAAGGATACATACCTACGCACACACACGCAAACACAAGGACTGACACAGACAACCACATACAATTCATGGGCAACAGTTACGCTCACAAACACATGCACACAATGGATGATGGACTGACAGATAGATAAAACAAAATCTAACAAGCACAATCAAACCAAACAGAAGCTGACAAATGCACAATAGCACTGATAAAACCAAAACATAAGCTCACTGACTGACGAAATGTCAAACAGATAACAGAAAGACAGGCTAATAGAAACACGCTCATAGGCACAATTTAACTGACGGACTGGCGAACTCTCACAGCCAGACATATAAACAAATATGGTATGGAAAAGCCAACAACATACAGCCCCAAAAACACTGCTTTAGGCATATTGGCTGACAGCACATAAACACAGACAGATACTTACAAACGCACAAAACATATACACTTACAGTGCAGAACTTTACAAGTACTTGCCCTAAAACATTCGTACGTCGTGAAAGAGGCTAAGACACAACCACAAGGATTCAATGACGTACATATCCTGGCATAGACACACACAATTGCCTGTGCACAGAAAGCCACACAGATGCGTATTGGCAAACTGCACACAGACACACAAAACGCAAATGTTCGCATAAGCACATACACGACATATATGCACAGACCCAAACACACATTAACACGCTTGCTCAGAGACATAGACACATTTGCCAAAGAAATATACAATTACATAAACTCCAAGACACAAATGCAGAACACACACATATTAGCACAGTACAACTTACAAAGTTAAAGGCACATGCATGGACACAATGATATACAACTTACTAAGTCTTTGTTCAGCAAGATACACAGAAGCACATCTCAGTAAAACAAACAGTGCAATATGCATTCACATACAGATACATGCATACACACACACCGAGACACGTACATAAATGCGTGTATTTCCATAAAGTTTCCAAACAAGCACTTACTGAGAGAGTTGAAAACGAATAACATATATAACAAAACCTGCATGCACATACCCAAGAACTCATAGATGCACACTTAGGCATCTGAATACAGACTCAAAACAGCAAATAAAAACAGACCCACTAAACCAGATATATACTTGTTCTATATAAAACTTTAAAAATAAATAAATGAAATTATAGTAGCTTCATGGATCAATCAATTTTTTTCCAAGCTCTAACATTTTCCCTGCTTTGGGTGAGAATATGAGGAATTCTATTTTAGTGGTAAATGCGTATATTCCCCCAGACCCTCACTTTAATACTCTGTTAATTATCTTTCCTCCTTTATAAGCGAGTTTCTGGCCCAGGGGGCACATCTTCATTTTGTCTTAGTTGTAGATTTAAACAATAAAGTCTCAAATCACTCTATTAACCTATTTGCGGATGCCGAAAAAGAAGCGCTTCATATTTCCCCGATTCTTTTCCCACCAAAAATAAAAAGAAATAAAAGAGGTCATTCAATCATCAGTCTTTTAAAGAAGAATGATTGTGTTATCCTAAATAGTAGATTTGCTTGCAATTCTCCTGCCCAAAATACGCATAAATCCCTGCTGGGACTCTCTATTAATGATTATATCATTGCCGCGTATTCCGCTTTTAAATGTATATTGGATTTGAATGTTATAAATACCACGCTTACCGATCATAGAACATTGGTATTCTCTGTTGATTGCAATGTGACTTTAGTAGGTTCTTGGAGCTTCGATGGTTCCAAGTCTCAGTTTGATAGGAATCATGGAGAACACAATGGTCCCCTACTAGGATATCTACTTGAATGCGTTATTGGAAAGGACAGTTTTTGTGATAGGCCTTTGGAAAGATGATTTATGTGACCACTTTAGTAAATGTATGAAGTTGATTACTTATACTGATTCCCCGAGTTATTCTAAAACTCCTCTCACATCTCAATGCTGGCCGCTCTTCTCCTTGAACAAACAAATAAATATATTGTCTTCTATTTTTATATAAACTCACTATGTATTACTATTTACTCCACATGTATCTCATGTTATTGCTGCTGTGATATCTCTTTAAAATTCTCCGATACCTTCTGGGTCTAATTTGTGCTATATACAACTCAATAAATAAATCAATAGATAAATAATGTTGAAGTGACATGCGCGGAGATATGGACTGGAACAAAGTCATATTATATTTATTATTTTAATGTCTATTTTACTATTAGTGACCAGTGTAGTATTGGCAGCGAAATAAAGAGAGCTGTCTACCGTCTAATAATATTGTTTTTTAGAATTAAAAAAAAAGAGTTATGATTTACATACTATTTGAGGCATGTATGGCAAATATGTTCTGATAGAGACTTCTAGCTGCAGATTCCTTACCTTAGAATTATACCCTGGCATCTGAGTGGATCTGGAAACTTTGCCTTGAGCAGTGCCCTTGCACACTGGGAGGTGGAGTTGTTTGGCTCCACATAGCACCGTCGACATCGCCCATGCCAGAAATGACGTGCATTGTGCACATATTGCAACCATCTCAGTATGCTGACATCAGTTCTTATCTTTCAGTGCCAGTCAGCACAGATCCGGAGAAGACCACCGTAGCTCTTCTGACCTTTTTTTCAACCTTTTGTCGAAGAGTTTTAAGACATTGTCTCCTGGTATGTCAGGGATGTCTGCAAGGAAGGCTGGGTTTAGGCCCTGTGGTTCCTAGCATCTGCAAATTCTGGTGACTGACTCACACCTTATCTTCCTAGAACTGCCTTGAACACCTCATCTTCCTTGAACTGCCTTGAACACAACCACAACACCAAGACCAGAGTTGATTGTCACACCATGCATCCAAGGCCTCGAGAGAGTGGTCCCTCAAGCCCCTTGCTGCTGGATGTGTGACACCACGACGGTGCCGATCCTGGTAGAGAGGAATGTCACGGGATTAGTCTGAGACATCAAAAATGCTCGTCATCGCACTCTAAGTAGTCTGGGTGTTCAGGTATGTCCCACAAAAAGAACAAGCAGTTGAAGATTTCTTCGACTTTACCCCATCCGACGAGACAAGGGAGCATCAGCATTTTAAGCCTGGTTCCGTGATTGAGCCTCTGCCTGGGCTGTCTCTGTGCTTCCTCGAGTTTTCAGGTGCCTGAGCATCCCTCACCCAACTTTTAGAATTTTATGACGCCATGCACATCACATTTGGGTAGCCGGTCCCTGCTGGAGTGCCTTTGTGCCCCACTGGTTTGGGGGGTACCCATGCTGGTCTTTCACCGATGGGTTTGCCCCCGGCACCAGTCAAGCCCCTTGGATCCATGGACGGATCCGGACCGGTGCCGGTCGATCTACCTCGGCTTACCCTGGCACCAACCCCACTGCCGACGTCCCCGGCACCGCCATCCCCATTCTCATCCCTGACTCTGACATGGAGCCAAATGGGCGTCATCCGACTCCGGTGCAGACTGGAGGGATTTCATCCAGTCTGAAGACTGTGCCCTATTCCTATGGGCTAGGGCTTGGAGAAGACTGGCAGGGGCCACTGGACCCTGATGACTCCCAGCCCCTAGAGATCACTGAGGACAACTGGTGTGATGATTTGGCAGATTCCCTTGGACTGGACACCTTTCGAGACACTGACTTGGTCTCTCCTGCTATCGTGGCTATAGAGAAGGGTTTCCCTTTCGCAGTGGTGGTGCGAAGAGCTGCTGAGGTTCTGGACCTTAAGCTACCCTCATTGTTAGCCAAGACGAATGTCTTGACAGAGGTGCTATAACTAGGAGTTGCCCCCACAGAGCCACTCCTCCCATTTAATGAAGCCCTGATTGACGTCCTACTCTGGGCCTGGTCTAAGTCCTGCACAGGGGCTCCTGTGAGTAGGACAATTGCCCAACGCAATCGCCCCATTACAGCTGACCCTACCTTCCACACTTAACTCCCCACTCCGGAGAGCTTGGTGGTTCAAGCCTCCACCTCCATTGAAAATCCTGGTGCATTCTCTACCACTCCACCGGATAGGGAATCCGAGAGGCTGGATACCTTTGAAAAGAAGGATTTTTCTGCCTGCAAGCTATCACTGCAGTTGATGAACATCGCAGGCCTTTTGAGCCGATACTCCTATTTGCTGTGGGTCTCGGTTATGCAGGTGCTACCTATGGCCTCGGAACAGGCCCGAGCTAGACTCTCACAAGCTATTGCTGACGGGAGTGACATAGCTAAGTTCACCATTTGCTGTGGCTTGGACACAACCAACTCACTGGGCAGATCGGTTTCATCATCGTTGGCCCTTTGGCTTCACAACTGATTAAGAACCACTGGCTTTTTAGGGGTTGGCCTTCCCTTTAATGGCTCCCGTCTTTTTGGAAATTGCAACTGGACTGTTCCCATGAGGCACAGGGTCAGACTGATTTGCATATAGCCATGTCTGAACTGGGGTGGCAGAGTGGGCTAAAGAACGGTGATGGATTAAACCCAGATCTTTTGACTGGGTGTGAGTGTTTGATTGATTCAGATGCTCCGTCCATCACCACCCCCTTTTGTACCGCTTTTGGCCGCCATAAGTGTGGCAGGGTATGCTCAGACGTGAGTCCCTTGCTCACTTTGCCACTGGATTCAATCAAGCCGGGCTGAAGACGGCTGGAATGCCAGAAACCGGTCCTCGGAAGCTTGTTTCCGGTCCAGGGAAGGCATGGCTTGGCAGTTCGGGCTGGACTGTTCCCATGAGGCACAGGGTCAGACTGATTTGCATATAGCCATGTCTGAACTGGGGTGGCAGAGTGGGCTAAAGAACGGTGATGGATTATACCCAGATCTTTTGACTGGGTGTGAGTGTTTGATTGATTCAGATGCTCTGTCCATCACCACCCCCTTTTGTACCGCTTTTTGCCCGTCTTTTTGGAGACAAGTCAAACTCTGCAGTAGAGCGCTTCAAGGACAGCAGTGCTATAGCCGGGTCCTTGGGCCTTTCCAACCCAGTCCTTCCATGGCCACGGAGGGGCTTCCTGCTGTATCTCCACTCCCCCAGCCACCATGACACACAAGCTTCTCAGCTCCTGCGTTTTCAAGGATGTGATATCCACAGACATTGGGGTTCATGTAGCCAGAGATCCGGCAAGCCCAACCTCCTCCATCAGCAGCAGCCTCCAAGCCTCTTTAGTTTACTCTTCGAAAATCATGGGCATCTAGTTGGTGGCAGAATGTGCCATCACCTGCACCATTGGAGGTCTATCACATCCGACAGCTGGGCTCTCCAGATTGTCCGAAGGGGCTACTCCCTCCCCTTCATAACTACACTACCCCTCCCTCCATGCCACCCACTTGCCACGGGCCAATGGAGGACAACATTTCTGGTGCCCAAGAAGGACAGAGCCCTTTGTCCGATCTTAAACCTGCCCCGTTTCAATTTCTTCCTGAAAAAGGAGAAATTCTAAATGCTCATGTTCGCTCAAGTCCTGGGCTTGTCAAGTCCTGTCTGCCTTGTGCCACGGGCCAATGGAGGACAACATTTCTGGTGCCCAAGAAGGACAGAGCCCTTTGTCCTATCTTAAACCTGCCCCGTTTCAATTTCTTCCTGAAAAAGGAGAAATTCTAAATGCTCATGTTCGCTCAAGTCCTGGGCTTGTCAAGTCCTGTCTGCCTTGTGCCCGGAAAACTAGATGGTAGTGTTGGACCTGCATGATGCATACTTCCACATCTCCGACCTGCCTGCTCACAGGCGTTGCCTGCGGTTCATGGTAGGCCAAGTTCCCCTAGCTCCATTTTGGTCTTGCCAGCTTTGATGGCGGTAGTTGCAGTTCATTAGCAGAGATCAAGGGTGCCAGCCTTCTCCTATCTCGACGACTAACTGTTGAAGACAGGCTCACCCCAAGACGTCATCTCCCACCTCCAAACTGCGGCAGACCTGCACTCGCCGGGGGTTCATTATCAATGATAGCCAAAGTCACACTTGACTCCCTCTCAGACACTCCTTTTCGTCGCTGCAGCTGTTCTGGACATGGTTCAGAAAAGGGGGTGGTGATGGACAGAGCATCTGAATTAAACAAAACACTCATACCCAGTCAAAAGATCAAGGCTTGATCCATCACCGTTTTTTTAGCTAACTACACCATCCCAGTTCAGAACCTGGCTATATGCAAATTAGTCTGACCCTGGCCCAGTGCTTCATGGAACAGGGCAGACCAAACTACCAAGCCAATTCTTTACTGGAAAGGAAACAAGCTTCCGGGGACCGGTTTCTGGCATTGCAGCCGTCTTCGGCCCGGCTTGCTTGAATCCTGATGTTGCAGTGAGCAAGGGACTCATGTCTGAGCATACCCTGCCACTCCTATAGTGGCCAAAACGATTCAGAAAAGGGGTGGTGATGGACAGAGCATCTGAGTTAAACAGAACAGTCATACCCAGTCAAAAGATCAGGGCTTGATCCATCACCGTTTTTTTTAGCTCACTACACCATCCCAGTTCAGAACCTGGCTATATGCAAATTAGTCTGACCCTGGTCCAGTGCATCATGGGAACAGGGCAGACCAAACTACCAAGCCAATTCTTTACTGGAAAGGAAACAAGCTTCCGGGGACCGGTTTATGGCATTGCAGCCGTCTTCGGCCCGGCTTGCTTGAATCCTGATGGTGCAGTGAGCAAGGGACTCATGTCTGAGCATACCCTGCCACTCCTATAGTGGCCAAAATGATTCAGAAAAGGGGGTGGTGATGGACAGAGCATCTGAGTTAAACAGAACACTCATACCCAGTCAAAAGATCAGGGCTTGATCCATCACCGTTTTTTTAGCTCACTACACCATCCCAGTTCAGAACCTGGCTATATGCAAATTAGTCTGACCCTGGCCCAGTGCATCATGGGAACAGGGCAGACCAAACTACCAAGCCAATTCTTTACTGGAAAGGAAACAAGCTTCCGGGGACCGGTTTCTGGCATTGCAGCCGTCTTCGGCCCGGCTTGCTTGAATCCTGATGGTGCAGTGAGCAAGGGACTCATGTCTGAGCATACCCTGCCACTCCTATAGTGGCCAAAACGATTCAGAAAAGGGGGTGGTGATGGACAGAGCATCTGAGTTAAACAGAACACTCATACCCAGTCAAAAGATCAGGGCTTGATCCATCACCGTTTTTTTAGCTCACTACACCATCCCAGTTAAGAACCTGGCTATATGCAAATTAGTCTGACCCTGGCCCAGTGCATCATGGGAACAGGGCAGACCAAACTACCAAGCCAATTCTTTACTGGAAAGGAAACAAGCTTCCGGGGACCGGTTTCTGGCATTGCAGCCGTCTTCGGCCCGGCTTGCTTGAATCCTGATGGTGCAGTGAGCAAGGGACTCATGTCTGAGCATACCCTGCCACTCCTATAGTGGCCAAAACGATTCAGAAAAGGGGGTGGTGATGGACAGAGCATCTGAGTTAAACAGAACACTCATACCCAGTCAAAGGATCAGGGCTTGATCCATCACCGTTTTTTTTTAGCTCACTACACCATCCCAGTTCAGAACCTGGCTATATGCAAATTAGTCTGACCATGGCCCAGTGCATCATGGGAACAGGGCAGACCAAACTACCAAGCCAATTCTTTACTGGAAAGGAAACAAGCTTCCGGGGACCGGTTTCTGGCATTGCAGCCGTCTTCCGCCCGGCTTGCTTGAATCCTGATGGTGCAGTGAGCAAGGGACTCATGTCTGAGCATACCCTGCCACTCCTATAGTGGCCACAACGATTCAGAAAAGGGGGTGGTGATGGACAGAGCATCTGAGTTAAACAGAACACTCATACCCAGTCAAAAGATCAGGGCTTGACCCATCACCGTTTTTTTAGCTCACTACACCATCCCAGTTCAGAACCTGGCTATATGCAAATTAGTCTGACCCTGGCCCAGTGCATCATGGGAACAGGGCAGACCAAACTACCAAGCCAATTCTTTACTGGAAAGGAAACAAGCTTCCGGGGACCGGTTTCTGGCATTGCAGCCGTCTTCGGCCCGGCTTGCTTGAATCCTGATGGTGCAGTGAGCAAGGGACTCATGTCTGAGCATACCCTGCCACTCCTATAGTGGCCAAAACGATTCAGAAAAGGGGGTGGTGATGGACAGAGCATCTGAGTTAAACAGAACACTCATACCCAGTCAAAAGATCAGGGCTTGACCCATCACCGTTTTTTTTAGCTCACTACACCATCCCAGTTCAGAACCTGGCTATATGCAAATTAGTCTGACCCTGGCCCAGTGCATCATGGGAACAGGGCAGACCGAACTACCAAGCCAATTCTTTACTGGAAAGGAAACAAGCTTCTTGGGACCGGTTTCTGGCATTGCAGCCGTCTTCGGCCCGGCTTGCTTGAATCCTGATGGTGCAGTGAGCAAGGGACTCATGTCTGAGCATACCCTGCCACTCCTATAGTGGCCAAAACGATTCAGAAAAGGGGGTGGTGATGGACAGAGCATCTGAGTTAAACAGAACACTCATACCCAGTCAAAAGAATAGGGCTTGATCCATCACCGTTTTTTTTAGCTCACTACACCATCCCAGTTCAGAACCTGGCTATATGCAAATTAGTCTGACCCTGGCCCAGTGTATCATGGGAACAGGGCAGCCCAAACTACCAAGCCAATTCTTTACTGGAAAGGAAACAAGCTTCCGGGGACCGGTTTCTGGCATTGCAGCCGTCTTCGGCCCGGCTTGCTTGAATCCTGATGGTGCAGTGAGCAAGGGACTCATGTCTGAGCATACCCTGCCACTCCTATAGTGGCCAAAACGATTCAGAAAAGGGGGTGGTGATGGACAGAGCATCTGAGTTAAACAGAACACTCATACTCAGTCAAAAGAATAGGGCTTGATCCATCACCGTTTTTTTTAGCTCACTACACCATCCCAGTTCAGAACCTGGCTATATGCAAATTAGTCTGACCCTGGCCCAGTGCATCATGGGAACAGGGCAGACCAAACTACCAAGCCAATTCGTTACTGGAAAGGAAACAAGCTTCCGGGGACCGGTTTGTGGCATTGCAGCCGTCTTCGGCCCGGCTTGCTTGAATCCTGATGCTGCAGTGAGCAAGGGACTCATGTCTGAGCATACCCTGCCACTCCTATAGTGGCCAAAACGATTCAGAAAAGGGGGTGGTGATGGACAGAGCATCTGAGTTAAACAGAACACTCATACCCAGTCAAAAGATCAGGGCTTGATCCATCACCGTTTTTTTAGCTCACTACACCATCCCAGTTCAGAACCTGGCTATATGCAAATTAGTCTGACCCTGGCCCAGTGCATCATGGGAACAGGGCAGACCAAACTACCAAGCCAATTCTTTACTGGAAAGGAAACAAGCTTCCGGGGACCGGTTTCTGGCATTGCAGCCGTCTTCGGCCCGGCTTGCTTGAATCCTGATGGTGCAGTGAGCAAGGGACTCATGTCTGAGCATACCCTGCCACTCCTATAGTGGCCAAAACAATTCAGAAAAGGGGGTGGTGATGGACAGAGCATCTGAGTTAAACAGAACACTCATACCCAGTCAAAAGATCAGGGCTTGATCCATCACCGTTTTTTTAGCTCACTACACCATCCCAGTTCAGAACCTTGCTATATGCAAATTAGTCTGACCCTGGCCCAGTGCATCATGGGAACAGGGCAGGCCAAACTACCAAGCCAATTCTTTACTGGAAAGGAAACAAGCTTCCGGGGACCGGTTTCTGGCATTGCAGCCGTCTTCGGCCCGGCTTGCTTGAATCCTGATGGTGCAGTGAGCAAGGGACTCATGTCTGAGCATACCCTACCACTCCTATAGTGGCCAAAACGATTCAGAAAAGGGGGTGGTGATGGACAGAGCATCTGAGTTAAACAGAACACTCATACCCAGTCAAAAGATCAGGGCTTGATCCATCACCGTTTTTTTTAGCTCACTACACCATCCCAGTTCAGAACCTGGCTATATGCAAATTAGTCTGACCCTGGCCCAGTGCATCATGGGAACAGGGCAGACCAAACTACCAAGCCAATTCTTTACTGGAAAGGAAACAAGCTTCCGGGGACCGGTTTCTGGCATTGCAGCCGTCTTCGGCCCGGCTTGCTTGAATCCTGATGGTGCAGTGAGCAAGGGACTCATGTCTGAGCATACCCTGCCACTCCTATAGTGGCCAAAACGATTCAGAAAAGGGGGTGGTGATGGACAGAGCATCTGAGTTAAACAGAACACTCATACCCAGTCAAAAGATCAGGGCTTGATCCATCACCGTTTTTTAGCTCACTACACCATCCCAGTTCAGAACCTGGCTATATGCAAATTAGTCTGACCCTGGCCCAGTGCATCATGGGAACAGGGCAGACCAAACTACCAAGTCAATTCTTTACTGGAAAGGAAACAAGCTTCCGGGGACCGGTTTCTGGCATTGCAGCCGTCTTCGGCCCGGCTTGCTTGAATCCTGATGGTGCAGAGAGCAAGGGACTTATGTCTGAGCATACCCTGCCACTCCTATAGTGGCCAAAACGATTCAGAAAAGGGGGTGGTGATGGACAGAGCATCTGAGTTAAACAGAACACTCATACCCAGTCAAAAGATCAGGGCTTGATCCATCACCGTTTTTTTTAGCTCACTACACCATCCCAGTTCAGAACCTGGCTATATGCAAATTAGTCTGACCCTGGCCCAGTGCATCATGGGAACAGGGCAGACCAAACTACCAAGCCAATTCTTTACTGGAAAGGAAACAAGCTTCCGGGGACCGGTTTCTGGCATTGCAGCCGTCTTCGGGCCGGCTTGCTTGAATCCTGATGGTGCAGTGAGCAAGGGACTCATTTCTGAGCATACCCTGCCACTCCTATAGTGGCCAAAACGATTCAGAAAAGGGGGTGGTGATGGACAGAGCATCTGAGTTAAACAGAACACTCATACCCAGTCAAAAGATCAGGGCTTGATCCATCACCGTTTTTTTAGCTCACTACACCATCCCAGTTCAGAACCTGGCTATATGCAAATTAGTCTGACCCTGGCCCAGTGCATCATGGGAACAGGGCAGACCAAACTACCAAGCCAATTCTTTACTGGAAAGGAAACAAGCTTCCGGGGACCGGTTTCTGTCATTGCAGCCGTCTTCGGCCCGGCTTGCTTGAATCCTGATGGTGCAGTGAGCAAGGGACTCATGTCTGAGCATACCCTGCCACTCCTATAGTGGCCAAAACGATTTAGAAAAGGGGGTGGTGATGGACAGAGCATCTGAGTTAAACAGAACACTCATACCCAGTCAAAAGATCAGGGCTTGACCCATCACCGTTTTTTTAGCTCACTACACCATCCCAGTTCAGAACCTGGCTATATGCAAATTAGTCTGACCCTGGCCCAGTGCATCATGGGAACAGGGCAGACCAAACTACCAAGCCAATTCTTTACTGGAAAGGAAACAAGCTTCCGGGGACCGGTTTCTGGCATTGCAGCCGTCTTCGGCCCGGCTTGCTTGAATCCTGATGGTGCAGTGAGCAAGGGACTCATGTCGGAGCATACCCTGCCACTCCTATAGTGGCCAAAACGATTCAGAAAAGGGGGTGGTGATGGACAGAGCATCTGAGTTAAACACAACACTCATACCCAGTCAAAAGATCAGGGCTTGACCCATCACCGTATTTTTAGCTCACTACACCATCCCAGTTCAGAACCTGGCTATATGCAAATTAGTCTGACCCTGGCCCAGTGCATCATGGGAACAGGGCAGACCAAACTACCAAGCCAATTCTTTACTGGAAAGGAAACAAGCTTCCGGGGACCGGTTTCTGGCATTGCAGCCGTCTTCGGCCCGGCTTGCTTGAATCCTGATGGTGCAGTGAGCAAGGGACTCATGTCTGAGCATACCCTGCCACTCCTATAGTGGCCAAAACGATTCAGAAAAGGGGGTGGTGATGGACAGAGCATCTGAGTTAAACAGAACACTCATACCCAGTCAAAAGAATAGGGCTTGATCCATAACCGTTTTTTTAGCTCACTACACCATCCCAGTTCAGAACCTGGCTATATGCAAATTAATCTGACCCTGGCCCAGTGCATCATGGGAACAGGGCAGACCAAACTACCAAGCCAATTCTTTACTGGAAAGGATACAAGCCCCGGAAGCTTGTTTCCTTTCCAGTAAAGTGCAAAAATGGAAAATAAGCCTCCTGGTGAGATTCCCAATGTGGGGAGGTCAGGTTTCTCATTGCGAGTGGTCGTGTATGCTTGCGACCGCTAGCGATGAGAAACTACCAGTCCACGTTGAGAAAGCTGCTGCTCAAGTAGAAATCTACTCGAGGGGCAGAAAACGACCGCTTGCACTGTGCAAGATGCAGTTTGCACTGATTGCACAGTGCAGACAAGGATCCGGCACTGTGCAATCAGTGCCATCAGCATTTTGCACAGTGCACTACGCAGCTCGCGTAGCTCGCGTAGTGCGAAGTGCACTTCAGGAGCTACGCGTAGCGCTACTACGCAAACTACGCCTGGGGTTAATTTAAAAAACCATGATTGGGTCAGCAGCAGACTCCTCTCTCTTTTCCTACCAGATCTGACAGTAGTGACTGGTGCCTCCCTCCTGGACTGGGGCAGCAATCTGGGGGAGGTGGAGATCAGAGGTCCCTGGTCTCTGGTTGAATCCAGACTCCACATAAACTTGGTGGAGCTCTGGCATTGAAAGCCTATCTACCATTTATCAAGGGAAAGCTAGTGCAGGTGTTGACGGACAACACCACCTCCATGTGGTACTGCAACAAACAGGGCGGAGTGGGGTCATGGACCCTTTGTCAAGAAGCCCTGTGTCTTTGGAATTGACTGGAACTTCAAGGCATTCCCCTGGTGGCTCAACTCCTGGCAGGCTCTCTGAACACCAGGGCGGACAAATACAGCTGAAGATGCTTAGCGGATCACAAATGGGTTCTCCATCTGAAGGTGGCGCAAGGTCTCTTTCAGCCCTGAGGAGAGCCTTGGTTAGATCTGTTCACCACTGCAGAGACCAGGCAATGCCTGCACTTCTGTGAGCTGAAGTTTCCAAGGGGACTCTACCTCAGAGACAATGTTCATCTGGAAGAGAGCTCCAGCCTCCTGTACACCTTCCCACCCATACCACTCCAGGCCAGAGTT